>NC_060119.1:44364040-44964040 GCF_021461395.2 Schistocerca americana
GTAGATTATTAAAATATCCTTAAAGTCATGCAAAGTAATTTGGCCACAAAATTTGTTTGAAGCAGAAGTTCATTAATCTGTCCAACTCTCAAAGCTCTCTTTCTCTGGATTTAATTTCAGGATTGTACCTTGATTTTTGGATCTGCTCAGTATCATAGACATGCAAGAACTGTTTCCATTTTACACTAGTAAAGTTGTGCATTATCAGAAATGATTGCTTCTTGATTGCCAACATGTGGAATGTATTATTTAATAATTTGTAATGTTGTCACTGCACTAGTGGCATTTTCCAAGATATGCAAGTTGACCTATTTTGAAGATAGCTCTCATATTGCAAAAATGTGTTTAACACCTGCACAGCCCCAGGGAAGGGGCCCATTTAAAGTCAATGGCAAGGGTTTGTAGGGGTTTCTTGGCAATATTAGGTGTAGCTCATATTTGAAGCCATGGTTCAAAGGTTTAACGTTTTGACAGACTAGGCATTTATGGATAATCCATTATACTCTCCTTTGGAGGAAAGGAAAATAGCAGTAGACATTGATTTTCCCTGCACATTTGGCCACTCCAAGATCCCTAGTGCAATGAAGAAGAAAGCTTAAAGGTTGGTGATCACAATATGATTTGGTGTGATTACCAACAAAACAATGATGGAATTTCCTAAAAATGAACATAATTGTGAGAACTTCTAATTCAGTGGCTGTGTAGGCTCATTAGCAAATGGTATTGTACAGACAGATCATCTATTGTAAATATGTATGATTTTGAAGAGATAATCTCCCAACCTGGTGAATGAAGCACCAGTTGTCAAACAAAAATCCTGATACATATCCAGTTCGTACAACAATTGTGAATTAGCTAGCACATCTTTGATCTTGATGAAAGCAGATTGGCACGCTTCTGACAAAATTTATGATATCTGTTTGTGTAGTAAGTTTAGTAATGGTTCTGCATTTAGTAGTTGGCCTGGGATGAAATTACACTAGAAGTTGGCTGGGATACTGGAAAGTAATGAACTGTTTGTATTTTTGTTGCAGTTAGGATACCTTGAGGCATAATAATGTGCCCCAAGAAATTTATTCTTTCACTACCGAATGACAGTCAACAAATCTTCCACATATAAAGTAATTCTTTTATGAATTACAGGCCTAATACATAGTCTAGTGCTGCTGTAATCACAGCACCACTCACATTGAGAGTAAATGACGTCATTCTAAAGTGGTCGCTATGACCTGTAAAAATAAAAGCAGGTTACTTTAGAGAGGCTCTGTCTAGAAGTTTCTGTCAGTATGACACTTAAAATAATGGAAATGGAGTATGTGATCCCTTTGATGTTGATGAAAATTTTCTGGTCAGATTCTCACAGGATGATTATTTTATTAATTTCCCTTGTGGGCAATACCAGCTTAATACTTTTCCCAGCCCTAGCTGCAGATAACAAGAGGTTAGAAAATTGACTGTTTGATCACTTCCAGTCTATTATTACACTGGTCAACACTCATTTTCTTGCCAAGGATATTTCAGTGGCTTTAGGATGAGTTAGTGGTGCTGAGGACGAATATAGCAACCATTTATGCAGTTTGGCTCTAGTTTTTGAGATAATGCATGATTTATTCTTAAAATTAGAAAAAAATTGCTAATACTGAACTCAAGCGCTACAAACTACAATGTAAAAAGAAAATAATCTTTATTAATAGCTTCTATGAAAACCTGATAGGCGTTTGTCCACGTATTAAACATAATTGAAAAGTTTCTCTATAAGTATATCATTTTCCGTCCATGACGAACCGCTTCCTGCACGCTTTCCTTTTATAGGTCTCTTCAGAACAGTCACGTTGCAGATTCCAGCAATAATCTGCCATCATATGCCTGTCCCATCTTCCTTTATATCTTTCCTCTATTCCTTTCATATCTTGATGGAACTGCTCTCCTTGTTCCTCACTGAAATCACCTAGATTACGAGGAAATCGATCCAAGGGGCTGTGAAGGAAGTGAAATTTTATGCTCATGTTAGCTCCTAAGTTTTGAAAGTTAGTGAGCATGTTTTTGACCAGTTCCCCGTAATTGGGAGCTTTATAATTGCCCAAAAAACATTTTACAACAGCGACAAAACTGTTCCAGGCGTGGGTAATGTTGTGAAGGTTGGTACAGGAACATCGTTGCTGTGCACCACCGGTCTTCTTGCTGACTCCAAATCGGGATATTCCCACTTTCATTTTTTGAACCTATTAAAACCTTTCACATTAACAATGCAAAAATAGCAATCATCTGTATGGTTCTTCTGCTCTCGCCATACCATAGGCACTCCGAAGTTTAAGCTTTTCCTTTTTCGTTTTGTCCACTGCCGTAAGCACTCCACACAGCATTTACAAACTTTATGGGGTGCCCACGCAAAGACGGCGTGAAGAACTCATGTTTTCCTAAAACAAAATTGCACAAATACTACATATTATGCAGAACTTTATTGTATTTGCATGTCAATCACATCCAACAAACATCATTAATTGTTTTGTATGAAATGAATACTCACCTCTTATTTGCTACGTCACGATGAAAAGGTTCTATCTCCTTGAAGCTGCACTGCACATGTGTGTGACTTTCGACCATCACCATTTTTCTTGTTTGCACTGAACGCTACCTATCGGCTGTTGCGGGGATTACCTCGATCAACAAATGAATGTCGAGTACCGCCGAATTCAAATCTGCACAATATCTTCAACACACGCACCGCACAACGGGACTGAACACATGCTGACAGTGTGATGTTTGCATGATGTAATCCTCAACCACACAGATGCACTCCCTGAGCACAATTGTTTAATAAAGGTAGTACAATATCACTAATTAAAAAACAGGTAGCAAATACATTACACCATATATGGACCCTGCAGTCGATATTATCCACATGAAACTCTCATTTCCACAAATAACCTATATCTCAAAAACCAGAGCCAATTTGGAAAACGTACAAATATACTCGGAATGAGTATCATAACAATATCCCATTTTCGTTCAAACTTCCCTGGCAATGAAAAAAAAAATTTATTTTGTAGAGCTGTGTTATCTGTACGTCTTTTGCTACAGCTGTCCATTTCAAACAAGGAATGGGCAGAAAGGTAGATAGAATGGTTCATATGGTACTGATGACACTACTTTTTCATCAGATACCTGAGCTCATTTCCCTGAAATATTAACTAAACATTTTCTCTGAATTTTCGTTAAATACTGAGATTCTCTAAACTTCAATTTAATATGCAGTTCAGTTTTCAGTTGAGTCAGTATTTTGGAATGCTGGTGTCATGATTTTTTATTTTCTGTGTCAGTGAACTCTGATTTGATCACCTGGAAATTTTTTCCATAGCCTCGATGAGATGAGATTGTGCTTTACATTTATTAACATAATATATCATATCCCCATATAGGCATCTACTATAACCTTCTTTTCACACAAGAAATGAATATCTATTAGACAGTCCATGAATAATGCATTTACTCTGAGCGACATGCCTATCATTTCTACATTTCTTAGCACCAGCAGAACACAGATCTCCCATTTAATTATCTGAAATTTTGTGCTGTGCCTATAGCTACTATGATACTGCAACAAATTGGGCTGGTTAATCATCAGACAAAATTTTCCAAAGATGCCTTAGGAAATAACACTTGCTGCATCACCCATGCCTCTTGTCACCTTAGCAGGTATGTCTCTCACCACAGCTTGTATAGCAGCCTGCAACAGAGTTTTCGATAGTCTGATAGTATATGTTGCCATTGAGTAGATAAAGATCTAGTCACCAAGCAGTGACAGGAGAACTCACATAGAAAAAAAGGTTTTACTTATGCAAATGTTTGGAGATAGTGGGTCCTTCTGGTAGAAGGGTTGAAAGAGAAGGGAGAGCGATGAAGGGAAAGTAACTGGAGAAGTTTAGGAAAAGGGGTAGAGTTCAGAAAAGTCACTTAGAGCCCTGGGTTAGGGGAGACATACCAGACAGGATGAGAAGGAAAGACTGGTTGTTTGGGACTGAACCAGATGAGATTTGAAAACCTGAGAGCTTTGAGGTGGAAGATAGTGTCTTATGCAAGAAAGAGCTTACTGCTGAAACCTCATGCATGAGTTAATAAGAGTAAAAAGCTGAGTGCATTGTATATAACAGAGGGGATGCTGTAGTAGATTAAAGTCAGGTGGGTGGCAAGAATTGAGGACATAATGTTAGTTCCCACCGCAGTCTGCTGACAAACTGGTGTCTGGGGGAAGAATCCAAATGGCAAATGTGGTGAAACGTGTACTGACATCACAACAGATGTTGTAGAGCATGCTATGCATCACAGTATTGTGTGGGGCTGATATACAACCTCTGCCTATGCCCTTTCATCATAACTGACAAATTGATACTGGTCATGCCGTTGTAAAAGGCCAGTATGTACACAACAACTGGTATATGATGATTTGTTTCACAGGTAGCTATCCATTTGATAGTAAATGTTTTGCCAGTTACAAGGCTAGTATAGTTGGTGGCTGGAGGGTGCATAGGGCAAGTCTTGAAGCAAGGACAGTCCCAGTCATAGGAGCTATAGGGTAGAGAAATGGATGCAGAATGAGCATAGTGTCTGACAAGGATATTACAGAGACTTGGAGGGTGACAAGAAGCTGTTCTAGGTGCAGGAGGCAAAATCTGACAGAATGGATCTCATTTCAGGGCATGATTTTTAGGAAGTCATGGCCTTGTCAAAGTGGCTGATTAATAAATCCAAGATGAGGATAATACTGAGTGACAAGTGGTGTGCTACAAAGCTGTTTTTTGAGGGATCAGCAGCACCAGGATTGGATGTGATGGCCTGGGAAATCTGCTTTTTAACTAGACTTGTGGGGTAATTAAATGCAGTGAAGGCTGAGGTGGTGGTGGTGGTGGTGGTGGTGGTGGTGGTGGTGGTGGTGGTGTACAAAGTGTCTGCATCTGATAAATATATTTGCCTTGAATGCCAAGGCTGTATGGAAGGAAACATTTGACATGGAATGGATGGCAACTGACAAAACGAAAGTACTGTTGTTAGTAGTTCAGTGTGGATAGACGTCTGTATCTGGTCATTGGTGATGATCAGATCAACATCAAGGAGAGTGGTACAGGATTTGGAATAGGAACATGTGAAATTTAATTGTGAGACGGTACTTCGAGGTTCCAGGAATTTTAACAGGTCAGCCTCACTATGAGCCCATATGGCAAATATGTCATAAATGTATATAAACAAAACCAGGGGTTGGAGGCTTACTGATTGCAGGAAGGCACCATCCAATCTATCCATGAAAGGTTAGCATAAGTAGGAGACATCCTGGTTCCTATGGCCATACCCTTAATCTGATTGTATGTTTTCTCCTCGGACATGAAGTAGTTGCTGGTAAGTGTAAAGTTGATTAAGGTGAGAAGGAAGCATGTCATAGGTTTGGAATCGGGTGGACTCTGACGAAGGAAATGTTCAGGAGCAGACCGACCATGCACATGGGGATGTTTGTATAGAGAAAGATGGCATTAGTGGTGACAAGTAAGGTGTGTGTGTGGGGTGGAATCGGCACAGATGTCAGATGATCTAGGATTTGTTGATGTCGTTAATGTAGGATGAAAGCCTTTGTACTATGGGTTGCAGCTACTGATTGACTAATTCAGAAATATGTTCAGTGGGTGCTTTGAAGCCAGAAGGTATAGGATAGCCAGGATGATTGGCTTTGTGGATCTAAGGAAGGAGGTAAAATGTGGGTGTGCATGGTTTGGTTGGGCTAAGAAAATATATGGATTGACATATTGGTCCCTGTGAGGAGCCTGAGATTTTAACAAGGAACTGCAGGTTATTTTTGAATCACAGGGACAGGTTCTTAGATGGCAGATACTGTATGTAGAGTTGCCAGACATGTGGCATAGACCTTCAGTAACATACTCCTGTCAGTCAAGTACCATAGTGGTAGATCCTTTGTTGTGAGGATAATGATGGAGTTATCAGCTTTTAGAGGACACCCAACATGGAGTTCTGCAGAGAACAGGTTAAGGTCATGTTGTACGGACCTCAGGAAGTGTTGTGGAGCAATGCTGGATGTGAGGAATTCTTGTAAGGCTGATGAGGAATGATTTTGAGTTAGTGGTTGTGGATCGATTTGGGACTGTTGTCTCAACTGTTCAAGGCAGTGTTCAATGATAGATTTGCTATTGGAAATGTTTTAGGACTGGGTTTCAAAGTGATATTTCCAATTGACATTACGTGTGAGGGAAAGCAGGTTCATCACCATAGCAACATGATTAAATGCAGGTTTAGGGCTGAAAGTTAGGCACTTTCCTAATAAATGTAATTCAGGAGGGGAGGGTGCTTTAGATGAGAGACTCGGAATACTGTACTGTTGCGACTGGTTGTCACAATTGGGTTATTGTAGGTCTAAGAGGCAATGATGAAGTGTGTGAGATGTTAAGGAGGTTAGCCAAGCTCAGTTTGTAAGAGAGGAGTAGTGGTTGATGGTGTCACAGTTTATCGAGCTGCAGAGGGACAGGAGGGGGAACACAACTGATGTGGTTTAGGAGGAGGAGGGATAGCAATTGGAGTTGAACACTGGCATGTTATTGCAGTTTGAAGTTGGCTTGGCAGATAACACCATGGAAGGAAACATGAATGGCAGATAACTGCAGGATTTTGTAGAAGGAAAGAAATCTGGTGGAGTGGAAATTGGCAGATGACGCACACAGTTCACAGATAAGCCAGGTAAGTGCAAGAGGTTGCTTTATTTGAAGAGGCTGGTGTAGAGAATGATTACATCCAGAATCAGGGACTTTCAATGTTAGGCCTTACGACCTTAGTTACGATAGTGCATTTTGAAAAGAAGCGATGTAATATACACTCCTGGAAATTGAAATAAGAACACCATGAATTCATTGTCCCAGGAAGGGGAAACTTCATTGACACATTCCTGGGGTCAGATACATCACATGATCACACTGACAGAACCGCAGGCACATACACAGGCAACAGAGCATGCACAATGTCGGCACTAGTACAGTGTATATCCACCTTTCGCAGCAATGCAGGCTGCTATTCTCCCATGGAGACGATCGTAGAGATACTGGATGTAGTCCTGTGGAACGGCTTGCCATGCCATTTCCACCTGGTGCCTCAGTTGGACCAGCGTTCATGCTGGACGTGCAGACCGCGTGAGACGACGCTTCATCCAGTCCAAAACATCCTCAATGGGGGACAGATCCGGAGATCTTGCTGGCCAGGGTAGTTGACTTACACCTTCTAGAGCACGTTGGGTGGCACGGGATACATGCGGACGTGCATTGTCCTGTTGGAACAGCAAGTTCCCTTGCCAGTCTAGGAATGGTAGAACGATGGGTTCGATGACGGTTTGGATGTACCATGCACTATTCAGTGTCCCCTCGACGATCACCAGTGGTGTACGGCCAGTGTAGGAGATTGCTCCCCACACCATGATGCCGGGTGTTGGCCCTGTGTGCCTCGGTCGTATGCAGCCCTGATTGTGGCGCTCACCTGCACGGCGCCAAACATGCAAACGACCATCATTGGCACCAAGGCAGAAGCAACTCCCATCGCTAAAGACGACACATCTCCATTCGTCCCTCCATTCACGCCTGTCACGACACCACTGGAGGCGGGCTGCACAATGTTGGGGCATGAGCGGAAGACGGCCTAACGGTGTGCAGCACCGTAGCCCAGCTTCATGGAGACGGTTGCGAATGGTCCTCGCCGATACCCCAGGAGCAACAGTGTCCCTAATTTGCTGGGAAGTGGTGGTGCGGTCCCCTACGGCACTGCGTAGGATCCTACGGTCTTGGCGTGCATCCGTGCGTCGCTGCGGCCCGGTCCCAGGTCGACAGGCACATGCACCTTCCGCCGACCACTGGCGACAACATCGATGTACTGTGGAGACCTCACGCCCCATGTGTTGAGCAATACGGCGGTACGTCCACCCGGCCTCCCGCATGCCCACTATATGCCCTCGCTCAAAGTCCGTCAACTGCACATACGGTTCACGTCCACGCTGTCGCGGCATGCTACCAGTGTTAAAGACTGCGATGGAGCTCCGTATGCCACGGCAAACTCGGTGACACTGACGGTGGCAGTGCACAAACGCTGCGCAGCTAGCGCCATTCGACGGCCAACGCCACGGTTCCTGGTGTGTCCACTGTGCCGTGCGTGTGATCATTGCTTGTACAGCCCTCTCCCAGTGTCTGGAGCAAGTATGGTGGGTCTGACACACCAGTGTCAATGTGTTCTTTTTTCCATTTCCAGGAGTGTATGAGGGGATTCACCATGGCAAGGTAGGATATAGGGAGTGTTATAAATAATGAGATTGGCAAGGAAAGAGAAGCAGAGGGTGGAAAAAGATTGAAAAATGGAAGAACAAGGAAAAAATTTCTAAAAATTGGAAAAATTCGTACAAAACTTGCAAGAACAGATAATTGTTAACAAGAGGTAATGAGTGGATGAGAATTTCTCACAAGAAAAGTGGTATATGATGCAAAAAAAGAATGTCTCCTTTCTACGCCAACCCCTTCATGTATTGTTTGGAGGGGGATTTCCTTGAATCCATAAGTCTTCAGACCCTGGTTTAGTTTACATACATTGATGACATGTTTGCTACTGGAATTGTGGTGAGACTGAACTGCTAAACTTCCTAGAATCTCTAAATGCTGTCTCCCAATTAAATTTCAAATGGTCCTATTCTCAGTACCATGCTACTTTACTTGATATTCATTTCATGCTCAACAAAGTCCAGCTACACACTTCTATCCACATTAATGTACTAACAAATGACAGACATTACACTTTGACAGTTGCTATCCTTCCCATGTCAAATGTTCCTTTCCATACAGCCTTGGAATTAAAGACAAATATATTTGTTCAGATGCAGACTCTTTACAGCAGTACTCCATCATGCTCACATCTCAGCCTTGACTGGACACAAGTATTCCACCAGCCTGGTTCAAATGAAGATTTCCAAGGCCATCACATCCAATTCTGGTACTATTGATCCTTCCGAAAAATAGCTGAAGGTCACATAACTTGTCACATAGTATTATCCTGGCCTTGAATATATTTATCAGCTACTCTGACAAGACCATGACTTCCTAAAATCACACCCCGAAATGAGATCCATTCTATCTGAGATTTTTCCCACTGCATCTAGAATAGTTTCTGGTTGCCCTCCCAAGCTCTGAAATATCCTTGTGGGATGCCATGGTCATTCTGGACTCATCTCCTTGCCGTATGGCTCCTACCTCTGTGGCCATCCATGCTGCAAGACTTTCACTATGCATCCTCCTACCACTACCCACACTAGCCCTGTAACTGGCAAAACATATAATACCAAAGGGAAACACCTATGAAACAATGTCATATATTGGTTGCTGTGTAAACACTGTTTGGTTTCCTACATTGTCAAGAATATCATCAAGTGGCAGTTAAGATGAATGGGTATAGACAGAGGGTGTATACTCGCAACACACAATATCCTGCCACAGAGTATGCTCTGCAACATGACATTCATGATCATGGTGGCTGCTTCACTACACATGCTATTTGGATTCACCAGTTTCTCAGAACTCAACAGCTCTCAGGTTTTCAGATCTTGTCCAGTGCAGTCCCTAACAATCAGTATTTGCCTCTCATCCCATCCACTAATTCTCCCCTGACCCTGGCTTCTTACTGAGTTTTTTTAACTCTACTCCTTTTCCTAAACCTCTCCAGTTCCTTTCCCTTCTCCTTTCCCCTTTAACCCATCTGTTAGGAGGAGCCCTTGGAACCAAAACTTTGCACGAGTACAAGCTTTCTTTATATGTGTGTTCTCATGCTGCTGCTTGGCGAATAGATTATCTATCTATCTGATTACATTATCTCGTGGAAAAACTGCTTATTTTCCTGGTTATAGTTTGTTGTCAGCAGAGTCAAATGAAGTTTTCGGAATATGGTACATACGGTTGGTTAATGTCTGCAGTACCATTTCTGCTCAGATTATCATTATCAACATTACTATTATTCACCTAACTAGGGTCTGCAGGGTAGTTAAATGGCTTGTATTGCCACTGTGGAGCACAATTCTTGTTTGCATATGCAAGATGAAATCTGTTATTAAGCTGCTTCTTTTCCTGTGATTGATGTGGTTTTGGTTATCTTAAGATTGTTATTGCGGGTCCCTCATTACCATTCTGCTGATTGTTTTTATAATTTTCCATATTCTTCCTGTTTCTGTTTATTATTGTTGTTGTTGATGTTGTTGATATTAATACTACTACTACTATAATAATAATAATAATAATTATTATTATTATTAGTATTATTATTAGTATTATTATTATTATTATTATTATTATTATTATTATTATTATTATTATTATCTTTCCTTTCTCAGACCTTAGGTCTGGTTCGGAATGAAAGTGACGCGGACCTTGATCAAGCGTCACTTCCTTTTAACTGTACGGTATATGTTACATTGCGTTTAGGAACTTTCGGGTAATTGAACATGTATCAATAATTACGGATTTCTGAAGTTGTATATATAAGTTTGGATGTAGCTGTATTGCATTGATGTACTGCTGGATATTGCATGGTATGACTCCTGTAGTTGAAAGTATAATTGGTATAATGTCAACTTTATCCTGATGCCACCTGTCCTTGACTTCCTCAGCCAGTTGGATGTATTTTTCAACTTTTTCTCCTGTTTTCTTCTGTATATTTGCTGTATTGGGTATGGATATTTCGATTAGTTGTGTTAATTTCTTCTTTTTATTGGTGAGTATGATGTCAGGTTTGTTATGTGGCGTTGTTTTATCTGTTATAGTGGTTCTGTTCCAGTATAATTTGTATTCATCATTCTCCAGTACATTTTGTGGTGTATACTTGTATGTAGGAACGTGTTGTTTTAAAAGTTTATTTTGTAAGGCAAGCTGTTGATGTATTATTTTTGCGACGTTGTCATGTCTTCTGGGGTATTCTGTATTTGCTAGTATTGTACATCCGCTTGTGATGTGATCTACTGTTTCTATTTGTTGTTTGCAAAGTCTGCATTTATCTGTTGTGGTATTGGGATCTTTAATAATATGCTTGCTGTAATATCTGGTGTTTATTGTTTGATCCTGTATTGCAATCATGAATCCTTCTGTCTCACTGTATATATTGCCTCTTCTTAGCCATGTGTTGGATGCGTCTTGATCGATGTGTTGCTGTGTTAGATGATACGGGTGCTTGCCATGTAGTGTTTTCTTTTTCCAATTTACTTTCTTTGTATCTGTTGATGTTATGTGATATAAGGGTTGTAGAGGTGGTTATGAAATTGTAGTGGTGTAGCCGATGTATTTATGTGGGTGATTGCTTTGTGTATTTTGCTAGTTTCTGCTCGTTCTAGAAAGAATTTTCTTAAATTGTCTACCTATCCTTAATGTAGGTTTTTTATGTCGATAAATCCCCTTCCTCCTTCCTTTCTGCTTAATGTGAATCTTTCTGTTGCTGAATGTATGTGATGTATTCTATATTTGTGGCATTGTGATCGTGTAAGTGTATTGAGTGCTTCTAGGTCTGTGTTACTCCATTTCACTACTCCAAATGAGTAGGTCAATATTGGTATAGCATAGGTATTTATAGCTTTTGTCTTGTTTCTTGCTGTCAATTCTGTTTTCAGTATTTTTGTTAGTCTTTGTCTATATTTTTCTTTTAGCTCTTCCTTAATATTTCTATCATCTATTCCTAATTTTGTCTGTATTCTAGATATTTATAGGCATCTGTTTTTTCCATCGCTTCTATGCAGTCGCTGTGGTTATCCAATATGTAATCTTCTTGTTTAGTGTGTTTTCCCTTGACTATACTATTTTTCTTACATTTGTCTGTTCCAAAAGCCATATTTATATCATTGCTAAATACTTCTGTTATCTTTAGTAATTGGTTGAGTTGTTGATTTGTTGCTGCCAGTAGTTTTAGATCATCCATGTATAGCAAATGTGTGATTTTGTGTGGGTATGTTCCATTAATATTGTAACCATAATTTGTATTATTTAGCATGTTGGATAGTGGGTTCAGAGCAAGGCAGAACCAGAAAGGACTTAATGAATCTCCTTGGTATATTCCACGCTTAATCTGTATTGGCTGTGATGTGATATTATTTGAATTTGTTTGGATATTAAGTGTGGTTTTCCAGTTTTTCATTACTATGTTTAGGAACTGTATCAATTTAGGATCTACTCTATATATTTCCAATATTTGTAGTAACCATGAGTGGGGTACACTATCAAAAGCTTTTTGGTAATCAATGTATGCGTAGTGTAGCGACCTTTGTTTAGTTTTAGCTTGATATGTCACCTCTGCATCTATTATCAGTTGCTCTTTACATCCTCGTGCTCCTTTGCAACAGCCTTTTTGTTCTTCATTTATAATTTTGTTCTGTGTTGTATGTGTCACTAGTTTCTGTTTAATGACTGAAGTTAATTATTATTATTATTATTATTATTATTATTATTATTATTATTTCTACTATGGGGTGTCCTAAAAAGAATGACCCAATTTTAAATAGAATTATTTATTAGGAAGAAGTGCTTAACACCAACAAATTGCATACTAAATTACTCAGAAAAGACAGAAGTTTAAAAAATTACATCATAAATGTTCAATATGTCCTCCATTGGCTGCCCGGACAACATCTAGCCGACAGCTGAATTAATCCCAAACTGATTGTAAGGTGTCTTCTGTCACTGAAGCTACAGCAGTAATCTTGTCACAAATAATATTTCTTGTGCATTCAGCCACAAATGTGGCTGAGCTCTTTGGAATGCATTTTTTCCATTCACATGATACTAGAAACAACAAAAATTTTATTCTTCCCACCCACTGCCTCTGATTGTTTGCCCAGGGATCTTAATATATGGGAATGAAAATTTGTAATAAATTAAAAGGGAACAAGTTGATGCAGATGAATTTAGATTCACTTAAAAGAAAGCTGTATGAGGTACTGACACTGAGGTGTTATTAGTCACTGGATGAATTCATGTGGGACAAACTGGAAATTTGAGCTGGATACGATGTGTTACACGTCCCAAAAAATATCCTTATGGTGCTATTCTTTTTAATGTAAAAATCATTGTAACAGTTTTATAAACTATTGACATGTTTCCTGTACACAAACCAAAAGGATTGCAAATGTAAGTCATGAGATGAATAAAATACATCTGCATAATTTACATACAGCCTATCTGTATAGTTTCTTTTTGCTTGGATTGACATCTTTAACTACCATAGATAAATTTTCATCACAGTAATGACCTGCCAGATGGGGCAATATAGCGACATCTCTTCTTCCAGCGTTAAAGGCCAGGAAAAAAAGAAAAAAATCTCACAGTTGACCAGCGAAACATTAGTTGAAAATGTGAATGTTTGATATATAGTTGTGTACATGTAATTTATATTATGTATTGTATGATTTTTTTATACAGTAATAACACTAGTTTTTCACCTCAGCAGTGATACCACTTGTCATTTGTTCATCATAGCCATGGCTTTCTGTTCGCTTCAGTTGACTGACAGTATACAAAATTTGTCTTTTTTTTTATAGAATTTCATCTGGATGAATTGGCCATCTCCAATACATTTTTGATTATTCCAAGTCATTCAGCATCTATCCTTCACTTATTACTCCTGCACTTTTGCCAGGGAAGAGGGTGGTCTTGAAGACAACCACCAAAAACAGGCCCTCTTGGAAAACATTTTGTCATTTGTTTCCAGAGTGTTACTGTTGTCTGAGAGCACCTGTGAAGGAAAACATTTTGTGTCTGGCATGTTCAAATCTGTTCCACGCTCTCATCAGAATCATGAAGAGAAAATATGTCACTAGTATTATTTTTCTCATTCCCTGTTGCCTCTGTAAGTACAGAAATTTCACTGGAAGGTTTTGAAACTTCAAAGGAGGATTGCATTTCATTCTGTTTCCCTTTCTCTCCAGATTATTTTTCCCTTGTATGCTTGGCATTGTTGACATCCTGAATGTTCACATGTCTGATGCTTTATCCCAGGGGGACATTTAATATTCTGCAACAGTTGGGCATACAACATTTTGTTACATCCTCCCTCCTATTATTTAATTCTCACAATATCATCTCACCCACATGATCAGTCATTACGCACAAGTATTTTCAAGGACTGCTTGTGGAAGACACTCAAAAACCTTGCTCCTGTGCTAGGAAAACATTCTGCTCTCTCAGAATCATGACCTCAAATTTTTCTTTATTACTGGATCCAAGTTAGTCATCAGCTTTCTGAAAAGACATGGGAATTCATCCCTAGGCACTGTGAAGCATCTTCTCTGTTTTATCAATCTTATCTGCAATGTGATTCTAGAATCTGAAAAACTGATACATTGAGCACTTACAATTGAGGTGTTAAATTTGGCAGGAGTGTGATCAAATTGGTTGTTTTCATCACAGAGACTTAAGACATAGTTTTATATGGAACTTAGAGAATCACCAAATATAGCTTTTAGGCCTTCTTGCTTCTTTAAAATTCGAAGGTTAAGTGATGAAAGCTGTCTTCAAAGGCCACCCTTATCATTTGGTAATATCTTAAATTTTCTGGTCCACCTTCTACCCATGTGGACCATAACTGATTGGCTTTATAAGTAACATAAGCAGCAGCCAATTCACCAACAGCATTTCCACATACCTCAATAGAAGTACATGATTTTGATGTATTTTCTGTTTGTTCAGGATACTTTGTTGTGCTATAAGTGATTGCCCTTATGGTGCCAGGACCATCAATCAAATTTGTTGTGTTAAAATTCTGTATGTTCTCTGGTGGGATACCTCATAGCTCGTTTTCCAAATTAGGAAAAAAAAATTCTTAGTTTGTCAAACCCTTGCATAGATAATATTTTTTCAAGGTCTGTTGAGACCAAAAGGCCTTGTGACATCTCATAAAAGACATAGACCACACCTTTACAGGAAAAATTTCATATTTGAACACAGGCACTGTTCTCGATTTGTCAAGGTATGCATTAAATGCACAGCACAGATCCAAAGATCTCATTGGAAAACCAAACGACAACTTTGCAGCTCCACGGCTACAAACAGATTTTGTACCTCCTCTGTGAATACAGGTAGTTGACTAGGAATCACTATGGATCTTCCAGTCAAGCACCGTGCCACTTTCATCTTCAGCTGCAAAGTTTTCCCATGAATTTTGCAGATAATTCCCTCGGAGGCAGCTCATTTGCGAAAATCAACTGTACTTCTTTATTTAGAGTATCCCATCTAGCTTAAGTGTGTTTGTCTTAGCGATTTTTCTTCCCTTTATTGACACTGCAGAAAACAGGAACAATGACAATTTTGAAACATTTACTTCATGAAAGTATCAGTGTGCTGCAAAGTAGCCCAGTGGAGTTTTAATATTATGCTTATGTCCTCATGTTTAGTGCACATACTACACCACAAGGAGACTGTTCACGTTTCCTCAGTTTTTTACCAATAGCATGAACACATGTCTCAGCAATTATGATATCCAAAACAATGTTGCACAGAAAAATAAAGCAACAGTCTTTGGATGGTATGGGATGCTGGAAAGAAGTTGTAGCTTCTCTGACCTTAGGAATAAGGTGTGATATTTGAAATAAAGATCAAAGTTGCACTACACAAATTAATAACTACAGACACAAAGTAACCCCCTTCACAGTACTTCTCTGATTTACTTTTATCATATTTAAAGTCTTCTTGCATCAATAGAAACATTTTCCATAATACAAAAAATAAAAAATAAAAAAAATTGAAAAAAGATAATATTTCGTTACAACAATATTGTGCAGTTCAAATTGTTAACAATGTCGGGGGGGGTGGTGGTGGGGGGGGGGGGGGGGGAATTGTGCTAAATTTTTAGCTATAGCTATTAAAATGTAAGGGAAGTGTTCCAAATAGTTATATACCTTACTAATATATCAAATTTCCTACAACTTTAAACAGATAACTTTACATTCTTATTTACTATATGTCATAATATCCAACAAGTTTTGACAAAACTGCCCATAATATTTTGTTGTGAACAAAATTCTCGCATATGAGTAACTTGATTGGTGTTACACTGCAACTAAGATGCAAATGTTTTTATGACAGAAGCACAAATTTAAACTAAATTTTTGTCTATATAGCATGATTGGTTACTTACAGATTTAAATGCTGTGGTTACGTACTGTCTTGGGCTACATACGCTTCCCCTGTATCAACAAATGAATACTTACAGGTTTTAAGAACGTAAAAGTGTGAATACATGCATGTGGGCAGGTGTCTGTGGCTGACGTGCATGCAGGTGCAGGCAAAATGACAGATTCTCTACCTTCCTCACCCGTCCCTTCCCCACACCTTCTCACCACATACTTCCTTCACCATTCCTGTGATTTCATCCTCTGTAATGCATTAAATTTGTTTCTTATTTCCTAGCATGTGTTATTAAATAAGAAGGCAAGATTTAATAGGATGGTTGAACAGAGTAGATTCAAAGGTTACTTAAAATGCATTTAATTATTACAAGTCTAATTTACAATGTGTTTAATGTCCAGCATAAAATTTCTACATTCAGACAGAACAAACCATTGGTAACGGCACACACCAATGATGGAAACATCTCTCGCAAACATACGTTGGACCAAGCATCGACATTATGCACCTATAATTTTGCAGCTTCACTTTGAAGATGAGAAAACTCTCATTATGGAAAGTTTGATAAATTCTACTGAATTTTATTCTCAAAAAGCTTGTGTCTCAGACAAGAATTACATGGTACAGCTATTAATTCCATTTGAAAATTGTCAGGACTCTTATCTGCAAAAGTAGCGAATGGTCTTGAAAAGAAGTCGAAAGATTGGGATAAATTTAACATATCTCCAAATTGCTTGAGGAATTGCTCTTTTATTGTAATAATTAGAGAAATATACCCCATGTAATTGCTTTCATGGACAGAAGACTATGTATGGAAATATGCTGAATTCTCTGATGGACAATTCCTTTCCCACAGAGCAACCTTTCTCATGAAAACTCAAACTTTTTCAGTCATTTCAGAAAGTACTTGATTTCCACATTGCAAGCTGGTGTTCAAAGCAATAGTACATTCTGTAATATTCACTAAAAATGCCGTTTCTACAACTCCCTCTGGATCTTCCATTTGGGGTCAGGCTTTCTTTTGTCCTTTAAAAACTGATTTATTGCCATAGTTAATTTAGAAATTCTTTCCAGTACATTGCTGCAACTAAGCTGCAAACTTCTCTATTGTATCGAAAATCTCCATAATCTTCCACAAATTTCTAGTTTAAATGGGACAATTGTCAATGCATTAAACTGTGGGATCTTAAATAACCAACTGTCCGAGTAACTACTTGCATGATGTCCTCCAATTTTGCTGCCTTAACATGAGATACCTCTAAGTGCAAAATACTATGAATGCTGTACAATTAACAAACAATATTGTGCATTTTTTGTTGTTGAATTCATGCTGCTTGATAATTAATATATTTGAATATTAAAAAAGCCCACACAAGCCAGTTTGGATCAAAACAGAAGTTGTCTCATAATATGAGACACTCTGGAAAAAAATATTGACCAATAGAAAAACAGGTATACCCCAGAACAATGAATTCTCGTCCTTATTGCCTTTCTAACTTTTTGTACATTTATTGTGCAAAAAAGGTGCAGACAAGGCATACAAAAGTTGTTTTTGAAGTTTCCATTCTTTGAGACTCTAAGGGTAGTAATGCATACACTTGTGCCTGTTTCTCTGTTTGTCTCCAGAGCAACATCCAATGCGGAATATGCATTCCTTGTCTTCTTTTTGAAATGTACATCTGGAGCACTGACCTAGTTCAAATTTGTTGAGGCTTTGTGGCCCACCCTGAAGAAATTTGTTATCTATTTAAGTTGTAACAGACTTCAAATAACTGGAAGATTATATATCCTTTGTTGTTGTCCTTTTCTTTTTCAAGAAGAAAATGTTTGCTTCTCTTCTTGATTCTGTTACATATTTATTCTCTTGGCATTTTTTCAAATGATTTCTGCATGCTGCTGATGTTGGCTGCTTACAGAATCTGAATGTGCTGATTTTACTAGAGCTGGTGGCTGTTGATGTGGCTTTGTGATTTTGGGAACTGACTGGATAACATTTAGACTTTGAGAATGATTCAGCAAAGAAATCAATTGTCCTTTCCTTTCAGACTTTATTAAAATAAATCTAGGTTTCAGCTAGTGCCTACCATTATCAGTGCAAAACTACAAGAGGTACATAGTCAAGTGATAGTATAAAAAGTTACAACTTGTTGCATAACCTATACTGCCTTTACATTAGATTACATACCACTATTTCATATATCCAATACACGTCCCACTATTTCAGTCCCCATTTGGGCTTCTGTTACAGTTAGTACAAGACTACTGTTTTAAGGAGGTCGGCTTTGCAGAAAACACCTTGGTTTGCTGTATGGCCTCCTGTATATGAGCTACACAATAAATAACATTCACAGAAAGGCATTGATCATTTCTATTAAAAAAACTTTAAATTTGCTTAGTAAGAATACAAAATAAAATAAAAGTAAAGTTATTGTCATTTCTGTCTAAGTTACTGCCACATTTAATTGTAACCATACAAGCTGTACAAAATGCCAGATTCACTCCTTGTGAGCAAATTGTTTTGTTATTCCTTAAAACACATAGGTAACATCAGTTTGGTAAAATATTTAAAAAAGTTTACAAAATACTAGGAGGCACATGCTGTATGCTGAAACTATTTGAAACAGTTTGGTTTAAATATTTTATCTTTTGTACCATTTCTTCATTTAATCATCACAATGAGGTATGTGGTTCCCTTTATTTCTGGAGGGTTCATAGATGGTGACAAATGTCAGCAAGATGGGTAGTTGATGACACTTGCCTTTCTGGCATACAGCCAACTGACACGTTCTCAACAAATCCTACCCTCATTATACAGTAGTCTTTTCAGGAACTGTGACAGAAGCTTGAGCAAGGGGGAATGATGTACTAGGATGTGTACTGAAACTATGAAGTAATGGTATGTAATATAGTACATTAGTGATGTAGGTTATGCCAAAAGTTGCAAATTCTTATATTATTGCCTGACTATATACTAATTGCATCTTTTAGCATTGATAATGGCTAGGCACTAGCTAAAATATAGATTTGCTTTAGTAAAGGAAAGGACAACTGGTTGCTGTGCTCCATCATTTTGAAAGCCATATCACAGTCAATGAGTTTATTCCATATTCTAATGAGAAGCTAACTTCATAAACATTTAGATTCATATTTACTCTATTGTTAGTGTGTTGTATGTTAAACTGCTGGTGTGTTCCAGGTATCATTGTCTCCAATTATTTGCCTGTTACATGGGAAGATTTCTGTTTTCCAGATGCTGTTTATAGCACTTTCCATTGTTACTGCCTTCAAGCAGCTTGTAATTCAGAATGAGGTTTCAACTTGACCTGGGTATTTGAGTACCAGGTTTATATTTCTTGGGAATAAAGAAATTTAGACAGTCCCATTTATTTCACATAATAGGCTGCATTTTATATGTGGAACTTGACTTGTCTCTCACACATGTGAGATAAGCTGCCCACTGAGTATAATTACAATTAGATCACCAGATCACTTCACAAAGTTGACAAACCTCTTAACAGAAATATATGGATGAAGCCAGTTACCAGATAGCAAGTCCTAATAAGTGATACTGTGATATATTAGGATATCCATGCTAACGTGTATTTTCTATGAACCATTTGTGTGTGTGTGTGTGTGTGTGTGTGTGTGTGTGTGTGTGTGTGTGTGTGTGTTTTTCCCACAGACAGCTGAAATGACCAAGTTCTACCTTGATATGTGACATAATTTAAATGTGACATGCATTCCACTGACCAATTAAAGTTATTTTCCTAGCAGATTTGTAATTTTATGACCAAGAATTATTAGCTGATCATTAAACATTAATTCTCTCTTATTCTATTAGAGTAATGATCTTTGTCTGCTGCATCTGCTTTCATATTCTGACTACTACTTCTGTATATAGTTTTATGCATACAGGCAAAACTTTCCCTTTGGCAACTTAACTTGGAGCAGATTGATTTTTAAATAAATTGAGACACATTGTGAATTTAATTGAGCCTCAGTAAAATGGCAAAAGGATCACTGTTGATCCTGGCACTTACATTTGACATCAAAATTTAAAAAAAAGAGACATTACATAGTTACCAGTTTCATTCGAGTCAAAGAAGTGGACCTTTCCTGTCGGCAACCTTTCCTGTCGGCAACCTTTCCTGTCGGCAACCTTTCCTGTCGGCAACCTTTCCTGTCGGCAACCTTTCCTGTCGGCAACCTTTCCTGTCGGCAACCTTTCCTGTCGGCAACCTTTCCTGTCGGCAACCTTTCCTGTCGGCAACCTTTCCTGTCGGCAACCTTTCCTGTCGGCAACCTTTCCTGTCGGCAACCTTTCCTGTCGGCAACCTTTCCTGTCGGCAACCTTTCCTGTCGGCAACCTTTCCTGTCGGCAACCTTTCCTGTCGGCAACCTTTCCTGTCGGCAACCTTTCCTGTCGGCAACCTTTCCTGTCGGCAACCTTTCCTGTCGGCAACCTTTCCTGTCGGCAACCTTTCCTGTCGGCAACCTTTCCTGTCGGCAACCTTTCCTGTCGGCAACCTTTGCTGTCGGCAACCTTTGCTGCCGGCAACCTTTGCTGTCGGCAACCTTTGCTGCCGGCAACCTTTGCTGCCGGCAACCTTTGCTGCCGGCAACCTTTGCTGCCGGCAACCTTTGCTGCCGGCAACCTTTGCTGCCGGCAACCTTTGCTGCCGGCAACCTTTGCTGCCGGCAACCTTTGCTGCCGGCAACCTTTGCTGCCGGCAACCTTTGCTGCCGGCAACCTTTGCTGCCGGCAACCTTTGCTGCCGGCAACCTTTGCTGCCGGCAACCTTTGCTGCCGGCAACCTTTGCTGCCGGCAACCTTTGCTGCCGGCAACCTTTGCTGCCGGCAACCTTTGCTGCCGGCAACCTTTGCTGCCGGCAACCTTTGCTGCCGGCAACCTTTGCTGCCGGCAACCTTTGCTGCCGGCAACACTTCCCCGTCGGCACAGAATATCTCTGCAGCTTAGTTCCAGCTCGTTCTCGTAGAATACCATGAAACAGAAAATACGTGTGTTATAGAACAATGAAAGATACCTTTCACACTGGCGCCAATATGATTATTATTGTGTTTATACTGGTTGCTGGTGAGGAGGAAAGTTAGTTATTAGTATTTTATTCATTATCTCATTCATGAGCAGCCATATCACAGTCGCTCAGGAAAGTTATAATTAAGCTTTACTTGCTTAATCAGAATCAGACGATGACTCTCCATGTCTGCAGCCTTGATGATTCAAAGCGATCTGCAATCCTGTGTAAATAAAATGTCTTGGTTTTCTTGCATTGTGTAGTCAGTCGGGAAACCTCAGAGCAAGTGGAAAGTTTGCTTTGGTAGAGTTTAATTATCCAATTAAATAATGGAGCTCTTGGATCTAATAACTGCAGGTTGATTTCCAATTCATCGGAAGTTCCCTTCTGATTACCAGCAAAATGACACATCCGTGCAAATTTTGATTAGAGAATGCATATATAATTAAATTCCTTACACACCTTTGATGTAAATGCTCAGTATATATTCTCTTGATTAGCATGCAATATATTTCAGATCTCATTCTTCCAGTAATCTCGATAGCAAAATTACAATTATTCAATGTGGCTATTCAGCATGGAGAAGATCCTAGAAGTCCTCTCAACACACACCAGAGAGAATGTTACAAAGAGTAATGATGCGCTCGCGGAATAGCAATAGTACTGTACTACTTTGTGCATCGATTCTGAGAGTATATAGATGGTCAAGTAGGAAACATAGTTCACTCATAAAATTGTGCAGGGACAATTAGTAGAATATAAAGAGATATTACAAGCTCATTGTCAAATTAAATACTTCCCTATAGCAGACAACGTCATAGTCTGACAAGTTGCAGTAACTGAGGCTTGATTAATAATTAAGGAGGGCAAGGAAATGTCATGGCAAGCATCCAGGACTCTATACATCATTCCACTTGTTCTATGAAAGTATAGGAAGGCATCTATATGATTTCACATACACACAATCATTTACCAATAGCGGCAGTACTGAAACAGAAGTGTCTCCAAACACCACCTGCATATATGGCTCAGATACTGGGAGAACATTTTGCAAAAACTGCTGCCACTGCTAGCCAGGATCTGTTATTTTATCAGTACAGTGCATCTGTAGAGACAGGAAAACTAGTCTTGAGATCCAAAAGTTACGAGCCTTAAAACTACACTATCTCCATGTGGCTGCTGGAATCAGTAATGTCTGAGACTTGGGCAACTGCACCCAGTCACAACCAAATCTGGTATAGTTTGCTTCAAGATTTTCCAACAGCATCAATGGAAATCCACATCGAATATTTTACTCTAATATGGCAGAGTGGCAACTTCCCCAATTCCCTGGAGAAGGCACCTTTGATACCTCTTTTGAAACGAGGAATGGATCACACCTGTCCCAGTAGTTATCAGAGTATTGCCTTAACGAGCTGTCTAGGAAAGACACTAGAGTGAAAGTTTAAATGTCATATGGTCTGGTTTGTAGAGAACAGGGTTCCCCTTAGCCTCTCTCACTGTGGCTTCCATAGATTTTGGTGAACCATGGACCAACTGACACTGTTAAAGGCAGCTATTCAATAGTCCTTCCTACGTAAACATCACTCTATTGACATATTCTTCAATATCAGTTAGGGCCGCCCCAGGGGGTCCACAACTCTTTTGTGGATACATGTGTAGCAAGCACGGGACCCCGAGCTAATATGGCCTTCCTTCCTTTCCGGGCTGCATACCTTCCCTTTCCGCATCCTTCCCCATCCCCCATCTTCACCCTCACTCCCCCTCACCTCTGGGTCTTTCCTTCCCTTCCTCCCCGTCTGGGAGGATGGTTTGTGCCTACGTCCGGAGACGGACACTCGTAAATGTACCGCATTCTCTGCCTTCCTTGCTTCTATGTCTTCATCCTTCCTTTGTCCTTCTCTTTTCCTTACCTCTTCTCTTTACCCTTTTCTCCGCTGCGGCATTTGAGACTTCTCTTCTTTTCTTTCTCTTTCTCTTTCTTCCTCCCTGTGCTTGTCTGAAGGCCGAACCACGCATTTTTGTGCGTAGCCGGTGATGGGTTAACGCGTAATTCCCCACCCCGGGTAGACTGGTAGGACATGTACGTACCCCCTGGTAACGGCCAGGCCCAGGGATGGGTGATTACCCGAGCTGATACCTTCCGAAAGTGCCGATTGGTCCCTCCATCCGTTTGTTGGGAGGTGTGCCCTGAGGTGTGAACAATCACCTAAGGCGGGAGTGCCCTCAGAGAAGACCCCCACAAGGGAGGAGCGCGCCATCGGAGATGCCGGTAATCATGGTGAATCTTCTGCAATGGTTTCCTCACCTTCCACTATGTCTGCTCACAAGCGTAAGTTCACTGAGTCTCAGCCACAGTCAGTTCTTCCATCGTTGCCACAGTTCCTTGCTGTTTCTCAGTCTGACGAAGGTCACGACTTCTCCACGGTCAATCCTTAAATTATTCAGAAAGGTGTCGACGCAATTGCAGGTCCTGTAAAGTCTTGTTCCAAATTACGGAATGGCACCCTGTTGTTAGAAACAGTCAGTGCCCTCCAGGCACAAAAATTGCTGCGTACTTCAATGCTCCACACCTTCCCTGTCTGGGTGGAACTGCACCGTACTTTAAATTCATCATGTGGGGTCGTTTATACACGCTCCCTCACGCACCTGTCTGACCAGGGTGTAACGGCCGTTCATAGTCATGAAAAGGGTTGACATGAACCTCATTCCAACCTGCACTGTCTTCTTGACATTTGACAACGTTCAACTGCCATCGAAAATCAAAGCAGGCTATGAGATAATTACCATTCGCCCTTACGTCCCAAACCCTACGCTTTGCTATCGGTGTCAGCGGTTCAATCACACCCGCCAGTCCTGTTCCAATCCGGGCAAATGTGTTACGTGTGGCAAGGATGCCCATGAGGGTGCTTCTCCACCTCCATCCCCTCGCTGCATCAACTGTATGGGTGACCACACTGCTTCCTCTCGAGATTGCCCCGTTTTTAAAGACGAAAAGCTCATCCAGGAAATCAGAGTGAAGGGAAAGGTGTTGACCTTTGCTGCTCGAAAATTATTCGCCAGTGCCTCAGACAGGAAAATACAGCACTGTCCTTCCTTTTCCTCGGCCAACAAAGGAGGCGGCCACACAGACTTGCGACTTCACCTTTAGTACCATGGTTGTCAGATCGGCCAGCGCAAAGGTCGCCCGTTCAACCTCACCACTTTCGCCGGCCCACTCTATGGCCCACCCTTCATCGGGTTCTGCTAAATCTCGAGCCCAAAAGTCAGACACCAAGACTTCAAAAAAAGAGCTTACGCGAGAAGATTTTTTATGTGCCCCAACTTCACAACCATCGGTTATTCCTTCTTCTAAACATCATAATTCCAAGAAGGCAACAAAGAAACCCAGTTCATCTCCTTCTCCGCCAAGGCGTGTCCTATCTACAGCACCACCTGTCGGAAATTGCACTCTGCCGTCTTCTGTGTCGCCGAGGCGCACAACTGGCGGCCGATCAACCGGCCCATCGCTGGTGGCAGGTGCTGCTCCTGAACAACCTATGGATCGGGATCTTCTGCCTTCGGCTGAATGCCATTCCATGCTGTCGGTCGCAAGCTCTGAGCAGTCGTTGAGATGACAGCAACTTTGGTCACATTCCTCCATTTTCTGTTCACCCTATGTTCATTATCCACTGGAATATCCACGGCATTCGAGCCAATCGAGATGAATTGTCGATCACCTTATGATCCTACTCGCCGGTCATCTTATGTCTTCAGGAAACAAAGCTGCGTCCCCATGACCGCTTTGTTCTCCCTCATTTTCAGTCCGTCCGATATGATCTCCCCTCTGTTGAAGGCACTCCAGCCCACGGAGGACTTGCGATTCTTCTCCATGATTCCATTATCAGTCATTCCCCTTAAACACTTCCTTCCAAGCTGTCGCCATCCGTCTTTCCTTTCTGGATACACGTTCTCTCCTTGTACTGTATACATTCCATAGTCCACACCAATGGCACGAGCTGATCTCCTTCATCTTCTTGGTCAGCTTCCACCCCCCTATTTGCTGGTTGGGGACTTCAATGCCCACCACCCGCTTTGGGGATCTCCACATCCTTGTCCACGTGGCTCACTATTGCTAGACGTCTTCCACCAAGTGGATCTAGTTTGTCTCAACACTGGGGTCCCTATAGTTTTCGCTGCCTCCACGACAAAATTTCTCTCATTTGGACCTTGCGGTCGGTACTGTTCCGCTAGCTCGGCGCTTCGAATGTTTCGCCCTTGATGATACACACTAGAGTGACCACTTTCCATGTGTCCTTAGACTGCAGCCTCAACTGACATATATGCGCCCGTGACACTGGAAGTTTGCCCAAGCCGATTGGACACTTTTTTCGTCTCTAGCGACATTCGATGACAGTCACTTTCCCAGCGTCGACGATGAGGTCACACATATTACAGACATTATTCTTACAGCTGCGGAACGTTCAATACCACGCACCTCCGAATTGCCCCGGCACCCCCCAGTTACTTGGTGGAACGAGGCATGTCGTGACGCATTACGTGAGCGGAGACGTGCTGTTCGCGTTTTCTGCCACCATCCTACTTTGGCCAACTGTATCCGCTATAAGCAGTTCCGTGCGTGAAGCCGTCGTGTCATTCGCGATAGCAAGAAGGCAAGCTGGAAATTCTTTATTAGCTTATTTAACACCTCCTCGGAAGTTTGGAGTCGGCTTCAAAGGTTCTAAGGCGCGCCTAGTTACTCCCCGGTCTCTGGGCTCACAGTCGCGCATGATACATTAGTGGACTCTGTCGCAATTTGTAACTCATTGAGTCAGCGCTTTGCTGAGATTTCGAGCTCTTCAAATTACCCGCCAGCGTTTCTCTCGAAGAAACGTGCATCGGAAGTGCAACCTTTCGCTTTCTCCTCTCAAAATCGCGAAAGCTACATAACTGTTTTCTCCATGCAGGAACTCCAACATGGGCTCTCTTCTTCTCGCTCCTCCGCCCCAGGACCCGATGGTATCCACGTCCAAATGTTGCTGCATTTATCAACCCATAGTCTGCGTTACCTCCTTCGCCTTTAAAATCGAATTTGGACCGACAGTACTTTTCCCAGATGATGGCGGGAAGCTATCGTCGTTCCTGTTCCGAAACCTGGAAAGGACAAACATCTCCCCTCTAGCTATCGCCCCATTTCTCTCACGAGTAGTGTATGTAAGGTTTTGGAGCGTATGTTGAATTACCGATTAGCTTGGAGGCTGGAATCCCGCAGTCTTTTAACACCTGCCATACGCGGATTCCGAAAGCATCGTTCTGCAGTTGACCATCTTGTTGCTCTCTCTCCACTTATATCATGAACAATTTTCTCCAGGAACGCCAAACAGTAGCAATATTTTTTGATCTGGAGAGAGCATACAATACCTGTTGGAGGACAGGCATCCTCCGCACACTGTTCTCTTGTGGCTTTCGAGGTCGGCTACCCCTTTTTCTTCGCGAATTTATGGCAGAGAGCACATTCAGAGTGCGGGTGAACATTACTCTCTCCCGTACCTTCTCCCAAGAAAACGCGGTACCCCAGGGCTCCATGCTGAGTGTTGTACTGTTTGCCATTGCCATAACTCCAATTATGGATTGTCTCCTTCCTGATGCCTTGGGCTCCCTCTTCGTGGACGATTTTCCGATCTACTACAGCTCTCAACGGACCAACCTTCTAGAGCGTCGTCTTCAAGCATGTCTCGATTGCCTCCACTCTTGGAGCATCGAAACCACCAGCGTTTCTCCCGTAGAAATGTGCAGCCGAAGTGCGGTTTCTGAAAGCATTTTTCTGCAGTTGACCATCTTGTTGCTCTCTCCACTTACATCATTAACAATTTTCTCCGGTAACGCCAAACAGTAGCAATATTTTTTGATCTGGAGAGAGCATACGATACCTGTTGGAGGACAGGCATCCTCTGTACACTGTTCTCTTGGGGCTTTCGAGGTCGGCTGCCCCTTTTTCTTCGCGAATTTATGGCAGAGTGCACATTCAGAGTGCGGGTGAACACTACTCTCTCTTGTACTTTCTCCCAAGAAAACGGAGTACCCCAGAGCTCTGTGCTAAGTGTTGTACTGTTTGCCATTGCCATAAATCCAATTATGGATTGTCACCTTTCTGATGTCTCGGACTCCCTCTTTGTGGATGATTTTGTGATCTACTACAGCTCTCAACGGACCATACTTCTTGAACGTCGTCTTCAAGGATGTCTCGATCGCATCCATCCTTGGAGCACCGAAACCGGCTTCCGTTTTTCTCCCAGTAAGACCGTTTGTGTTAATTTTTGGCGACGTAAGGAGTTTCTTCCACCCACCTCACATCTAGGACCTGTCAACCTTCCGTTTTCAGACGTCGCTAAATTCTTGGGTCTTATGTTTGACAGAAAACTGTGCTGGTCCTCCCACGCTTCCTATCTTTCGCGCTCGGTGTCTGCGATCCCTCAACACCCTCCGTGTCCTGAATGGTACCTCCTGGGGAGCGGACCGAGTGGTCCTTCTCCGACTCTATCGCACCTTAGTGCGCTCGAAATTGGACTATGGAAGCATAGTCTACTCCTCTGCTCGGCCGTCTATTCTTCGTCGTCTCGACTCTATCCACCACCGTGGATTACATTTAGTGTCTGGAGCTTTTTACACCAGCCCTGTGGAAAGCCTTTACGCTGAGACTGCTGAACCTACGCTGTTAATCGGCGAGCAGTCCTTCTGAGTCGTTATGCTAGCCATCTGTCTTCCATGCCTGCTAATCCAGGCCATGACATTTTTTTCGACGCCTCCTTTGATGTAGGGTATGAAGGCTGCCCCTCCTCCCTACTACCATAGGGAGTCCGCTTCCGTCAACTGCTCCATTCTCTTTCCTTCCGCTTTCCTAAAACCATCTTGACAAGTTTGGGTACAGCACCGCCTTGGCTCTGTCCCCAGATCTGCCTGCTCCGTGACCTTTGTCGATTTCCCAAGGATGGTACCTCTTCACTTGTTCATCGTCGGGCATTTGCTGCTCTATGTGCACAAATGATGGAAGCCACATTTATTTGCACCGATGGCTCGAAAACATCGTTAGATGTAGGGAGTGCCTATATTGTTGGTGACACCCCAAATCACTTTCGGCTTCCCGACCAGTGTTCGGTTTATACTGCAGAGCTTTACGCTATTCTCCAGGCTGTCCACTACATCCGCCGCCATCAGCGGATACAGTATGTTATCTGCTCAGATTCTCTCAGCTCTCTCCTCAGTCTCCAAGCTCTTTACCCTGTGCACCCTCTGGTCCACTGGATTCAGGACTGTCTGCGCTTGCTCCATCTGGGGGGCGTCTCGGTGGCGTTCCTGTGGCTCCCGGGACACGCTGGTATCTGTGGAAATGAGGCGGCCGATATTGCAGCCAAGGCTGCAGTCTCTCTTCTTCGGCCAGCTATTCAATCGATTCCCTTCGCCGATCTACGGAGCGTTTTATGTCGTCGAGTTGTTCTTTTATGTCACGCCCATTGGTCGACACTTCCCCATAATAAATTGCGGGACGTGAAAGCTCTTCCTTGTGCTTGGACCTCTTCCTCCCGAACGTGTCTTTGGGAGGAGGTAAATTTAACTAGACTCCGGATAGGGCACTGTCTTTTTAGCTATCAACATCTTTTAAGCGGTGATCGTCCCCCACTCTGTCCTCACTGCTCTCAGCTGTGGACGGTAAGACACCTTTTAATTGAGTGCCCCTATTTTAATCCATTATGCTCCCATCTACAGCTGTCGCTTGATATATCGTCAATATTAGCAGATGACACGCGCTCAGCCGATCGCGTTCTCGAGTTTTAGTGCCAGTGAAATGTCGTCAGTCATTTGGAGCTTTTTTTGGGGACAACCAACCCCTTCCTGTGGTCGATTTTTAAGCATTCCTTCTGCATTTAGTTTCTCCAATTTTATGACTTTCGTTCCCATTGCTGCTGGGTTCCATTTTAGGTTTTTTACTGTTTCCTAAGTCACGGACCGGGCGCTAATGACCATAGCAGTTTTGCGCCCTAAAACAAAAAAAGAAAATTATATCAGTAAGGTGTAAGATACTGCTTGGAAACACTGTATTTTGCGCAACTGCATCAGTAGGGATTTTGTGTCTACCTCCCCATCTTTATGTGGTCTATCCTGTCTCAGCCATTTCCAAGGATCCAAGTCAGTAAATCGCTGCCAGATCATTATTATCAGAGTGGTGTCTCCCTGGACAGTGTTTAAAGTGTTAACCCTCTTTGCCGTAGCCACAAACAGTATCACATCTACGATAATGTGTTCTGTACACTGCTCCTTAATTGTAGACAATTTTGATGTTTTCTGTTCCTCCTCAAATGTGGGAACACACACACACATCTGTAGCAGTCTTATAGAGGGGTGGGCTGCAAAGATGGGCTTTCTATTTGATGCGAGTGTGTGTGAATGTGTGTGTGCTTCTTTTTTTTCCATTTTTATTTTACCTGTCTTGCATATGAGGGACACCATCCTACATTTTAGAGACTCGTTGATTTTCCTGGACCTCATTTTCTACTCCTATTGTCACAGTTGCTGCACCTCAGAAGTCTACAAACCAGAACACTCTAGGTACTGAATATCATCAAGTGCCTTAGCCAAGTTCTTAGACAGTGAACAGGGCAGGTCTGTTCGAGATTTATCTGGCCTTATGCTTTTGTGGCTCGACTGTGTGTACCGTGTATTGATTGTTGAGGCCTCATCTTCGAAGATAGTTGGCACATTCCCCCATGAGGAGATTTGGCTGGCCATGGGTGCTTGTAGGACCAGACTGATTGCACATCTCTGTGCTGAGGTCAGGGAACCAGTACTCACCATCCAGTTGCAGCTCCTCTTGGTGCAACAAGCACATTGTTCCTCACACCTCCAACTTCATCTGCATGCCATACTGTTGCTCATCCATCTCTAGCTGCATTTCTCCAACCGTCCATGAATCACAATTCTGTTAAGGATCTGTCTGTAGTGTATGCTTTGAGTCAGCTTGTGTAGAGCATTTATAACCCCAAATCCAGTGTTCTAACCATCTGCTACCCTGGATACGGCAGACACTCAATGTTATTTTAGATTCAGTGCTTCACAGCAGAGATTGTGGTATTGCTTCTGCTTTAATGTGGTATTTTCTGACATTTTTGTGTGAGGACCAAGAGTATATGTAAGTTCAGTTTTGTGGTCTCTGGAGCACATGAGCCTATCTTCCATTGCTAAATTTCTTTTATATTGGAATCTGAGTGATCTTCACTCTGTCCAACATTTGAACACAGTAAATCAGTTAATCCAGCATTCCATCCTCAACTGAAACTACTGGGGAGTAGGATTCAATCTGCTCAGTACCAGGGCACATGAAGATTGTGGGAAACTAAATATCTGATAGTCCTCAGGCAGAGCTGTTGTAAGTGACTTATTCAATTCTTCGAGCACAGCAGTATATTACCATCAGGTCAATCCTGTGACACTCCTACTGTGAGTGTATCTCAGACCAGTTTTATTTTACCCAACTTGTAGATTTATAGATGCAATAATGTGTGCTGTGTACCATCTGTGTCACTGCAGATATCGCAACTCCTTCTCACATTCCTGTCAAAGTATTTGAGAGCCTCAGTACATAAGCTTTGGTTACCAGTTGGGTTGTCCATTGTGTGGCAACTACCAAGTGTTAGATCATCACTGTTTTTGTGTCAAGAAAGTGGTTGAATGTTACAATGCTGCAGCTTTGGTGTACACCTGTTTCCCTGTGCTTACAACTTGTCTTCCCACAAAGGAACATGGGCAACTTATCTGAACTCAAAGTGATGTTCTAAGGCATGTTGACAGGCATGTTAAATTATGTACATCAAGTGTGTTGCCCTGATCACAGTTGGAGACACAAATCACTCTGGAGCTATCTCCCTCACTTTTCCGTGAGGGTGCTAAAAATGCAAAATAATGTTAACTGTCGGCTTGTGCTGTAGCACTTTTGCCTATGTTCATCAATTGTAACACAGAGTTAAAAATTGTGACAATTTTGTTTCTTGCAGATGTCTTCATGGGAAAGTCCAACAAGAAGTTTATGTCCTTGACATAATCACTAATTACCACTGCCTTTGCAAGCTAATGCAGGCAATGGTGCAGCACAAGCATATTCAAAAAGTGGTGCATGCAGTCACAGAGAATGACAGGTTCACACAGGAATATGAGTAGTTAACTTCAGCTTAACAGTGCCAGATTGAAGTGATGATTTGAGATCTTAACTTCCCTAACTGGAATGGTGGAATACAGCAGCAACTGGCACAATTCAGTACTCACTGCATCGTGGAGAAACAATCCATGTAAGTATGGAGTTCTGTAGATTACCATGTAAGCTGTCGTGTGTTAATCACATTAAAATATTCATTTTTGTGTACATAATTTTCTACATGGTATATTTCATTGAAACTAGCTTCAACTGTGTCAAATTACCAAATGCAAAACTATATTTAACATTTTATTCTTTGTGTCATTCTTCACCCTTATTTATTTATTTATTTATTTATTTATGAATCTGGAACAGTAGCATTACTTACAGAAAAAATTGCATTAATTTGATTTTGCCTGTTTATTGAAACTAAAGGGAAACTCACCAGTTTGTGCCAAAAATGTTTCACATTTGTGGCACCAGGCTTGGGGTCACACCTTATGGGGCCATGAAAATCATATATTTATAAAAAATCACAACTAGAGATTGGACAAAACACTTCTTCTATTGCAGTCTTTGACCACCTCCCTGTGTGACATCCCCATTTATGTGACCTCCTATATCTGCACAAGAGGTGAGCCACTCAGATTGTGGGCTCTGAGAGTATTCCTCCATTTCTAAACTTCAACTTACATTTCTGTCTTTCTTATGAATGTTGCTAATATCACCTAAAGAGAGGAATAATTTTTTTTACTTTCAGTCAGTGAACATCACCTATAGGTAACCCCCCAGGGGGTCCACAACTCTTTTGTGGATACGTGCATAGCGAGCACGGGACCCCGAGCTAATGTGGCCTTCCTTCCTTTCCTGGCTGCATACCTTCCCTTTCCGCATCCTTCCGCATCCCCCATCTTCGCCCCCCCCCCTCCCCTTCACCCCTGGCTCTTTCCTTCCCTTTCTCCCCATCTGGGAGGATGGTTTGTGCCTACGTCCGGAGACGGACACTCGTAAATGTACCGCATTCTCTGCCTTCCTTGCTTCTATGTCTTCATCCTTCCTTTGTCCTTCTATTTTCCTTACCCCTTCTCTTTACCCTTTTCTCTGCTGTGGCGTTTGAGACTTCTCTTCTTTTCTTTCCCTTTCTCTTTCTTCCTCCCTGTGCGTGTCTGAAGGCCGACCCACGCATTCTTGTGTGTAGCCGGTGATGGGTTAACGCGTAATTCCCCACCCCGGGTAGACAGGTAGGACACGTACGTACCCCCTGGTAATGGCCAGGCCCAGGGAGGGATGATTACCCGAGCTGATACCTTCCAAAAGTGCCGATTGGTCCCTCTATCCGTTTGTTGGGAGGTGTGCCCTGAGGTGTGAACAATCACCTAAGGCGGGAGTGCCCTCAAAGAGGACCCCCACAAGGGAGGAGCGCGCCATTGGAGACGCCGGTAATCATGGGGGATTCTTCCGCAATGGTTTCCTCACTTTCCACTGTGTCTGCTCACAAGTGTAAGTTCACTGAGTCTCAGCCACAGTCAGTTCTTCCATCGCTGCCACAGTTCCCTGCTGTTTCTCAGTCTGACGAAGGTCACGACTTCTCCACGGTCAACCCTTTCATTATTCAGAAAGGTGTCAACGCAATTGCAGGTCCTGTAAAGTCTTGTTCCAAATTACGGAATGGCACCCTGTTGTTAGAAACAGTCAGTGCCCTCCAGGCACAAAAATTGCTGCGTACTTCAATGCTCCACATCTTCCCTGTCCGGGTTGAAGTGCACCGCACTTTAAATTCATCACATGGAGTCGTTAATACACGCTCCCTCGATGGATTGTTTGACGAAGAAATTCAGTACTACCTGTCTGACAAGGCCTTATGGCTGTTCATAGAGTTGTGAAAAGGGTTGACACGAACACCATTCCAACCCACAACGTCTTCTTGACATCTGACAAAGTTCAACTCCCATCGAAAATCAAAGCAGGCTATGAGATAATATCTGTCTGCCCTTATGTCCCAAACACTACGCGTTGCTATCAGTGTCAGCGGTTCAATCACACCAGCCAGTCCTGTTCGAATCTGGCCAAATGTGTTACTTGTGGCAAGGATGCCCATGAGGGTGCTTGTCCACCTCCATCCCCTCACTGCATCAACTGTATGGGTGACCACACTGCTTCCTCTCGAGATTGCCCCATTTTTAAAGACTCATTCAGGAAATGAGAGTGAAGGGAAAGGTGTTGACCTTTGCTGCTCGTAAATTATTTGCCAGTTGACAGCCCACCATGCCTCAGACAGGAAAATACAGCACTGTCCTTGCTTCTCCTCGGCCAAGAAATGAGGGGGCCACTCAGACTTGTGACCTCACCCTTAGTACCACGGTTGTCAGATCAGACAGCATGAGGATCACCTGTTCAACCTCACCACTTTCGCCTGCCCACTGTAAGGCTCACCCTTCATCGTGTTCTGCTAAATCTCGAGCCCAAAAGTCAGACACCAGGATTTCGAAAAAAGAGATTACGCGTGAAGATTTTTTATGTACCCCAACTTCTCAACCATCGGTTCCTCTTTCATCTAAACATCATGTTCCCAAGAAGGCTAATAAGAAACCCAGTTCATCTCCTTGTCCGCCAAGGCGTGTCTCATCTACTGCGCCACCTGTCGGAAATTGCACTCGGCTGTCCTATGTGTCGCCGCGGTGCACTGCTGGAGGCTGATCGGCCGGCCGATCGCTGGTGGCAGGAGCTGCTCCTGAGCAACCTATGGATCAGTATCTTCTGCCTTCAGCTGAATGCCATTCCATGTTGTCAGTCACAAGCTCTGAGCAGTCGTTGAGTTGACGGCAATATTGCTCACATTCTTCCATTTTCTGTTCACCCTATGTCCATTATCCACTGGAATATCTGTGGCATTCGAGCCAATCGGGATGAATTGTCAATCCTCTTATGATCCTACTCGCTGGTCATCTTCTGTCTTCAGGAAACAAAGCTGCGTCCCCATGACCACTTTGTTCTCCCCCATTTTCAGTATGTCCGATTTGATCTCCCCTCTGTTGAAGGCACTCCAGCAAATGGAGGACTCATGATTGTTCTCCATGATACTCTCCATTATCACCCAATCCCCTTAAACACTTCCTTCCAAGTTGTCGCTGTCAGTCTTTCCCTTTCTGGATATACCTTTTCTCTTTGTACTGTATACATTCCATCGTCCACGCCAATGGACCGAGCTGATCTCCTTCATCTTCTTCGTCAGCTTCCACCCTCTATTTGCTGGTTGGGGACTTCAATGCCCACCACCCGATTTCGGGATCTCCACATCCTTGTCCACGTGGCTCACTATTACTACACATTTTCCACCAAGCGGATCTAGTTTGCCTCAACACTGCAGACCCTACATTTTCGTCTGCCTCCACGACCAATTTCTCTCATTTGGACCTTTCGGTCGGTACTGTTCCACCTAGCTCGGTGCTTTGAATGGTTCACCCTTGATGATACTCACTCGAGTGACCACTTTCCATGTGTCTTTAGACTGCAGCCTCAACTGCCATATATGCGCGTGTGACACTGTAAGTTTGGCGAAGCCGATTGGACACTTTTTTCGTCTCTAGCGACATTAGATTACAGTCACTATCCCAGCGTTGATGATGAGGTCACACATATCACAGACGTTATTCTTACAGCTGCGGAACGTTCAATACCATGCACCTCCGAATTGTCTGGCACCCCCCAGTTCTTTGGTGGAACGAGGCATGCCGTAGCGCAATACGTGAGCGGCGACATGCTCTTCGTGTTTTCTGCCACCATCCTACTTTGGCCAACTGTATCCGCTATAAGCAGTTCCGTGCGCGATGCCGTCGCGTCACCCGCGATAGCAAGAAGGCAGGCTGGGACTTCTTTACTAGATCATGAACACCTTTACTCCCTCCTCGGAAGTTTGGAGTCGAATTCGACGGTTATCTGGCGCGCCTAGTTTCTCCCCAGTCTCTGGGCTCACTGTCGTGCATGATGCAATAGTGGACCCCGTCGGAATTTCTAACTCATTGGGTCAACACTTTGCTGAGATTTCAAACTCTTCAAATTACCCACCAGCGTTTCTCCCGTAGAAATGTGCAGCCAAAGTGCGGTTTCTGAAAGCATTTTTCTGCAGTTGACCATCTTGTTGCTCTCTCCACTTACATCATTAACAATTTTCTCCGGTAACGCCAAACAGTAGCAATATTTTTTGATCTGGAGAGAGCATACGATACCTGTTGGAGGACAGGCATCCTCTGTACACTGTTCTCTTGGGGCTTTCGAGGTCGGCTGCCCCTTTTTCTTCGCAAATTTATGGCAGAGTGCACATTCAGAGTGCGGGTGAACACTACTCTCTCTTGTACTTTCTCCCAAGAAAACGGAGTACCCCAGAGCTCTGTGCTAAGTGTTGTACTGTTTGCCATTGCCATAAATCCAATTATGGATTGTCACCTTTCTGATGTCTCGGACTCCCTCTTTGTGGATGATTTTGTGATCTACTACAGCTCTCAACGGACCATACTTCTTGAACGTCGTCTTCAAGGATGTCTCGATCGCATCCATCCTTGGAGCACCGAAACCGGCTTCCGTTTTTCTCCCAGTAAGACCGTTTGTGTTAATTTTTGGCGACGTATGGAGTTTCTTCCACCCTCCTCACATCTAGGACCTGTCAACCTTCCGATTTCGGACGTCACTAAATTCTTGGGTCTTATGTTTGACAGAAAACTGTGCTGGTCCTCCCACGTTTCCTATTTTTCGTGCTCGCTGTCTGCGATCCCTCAACACCCTCCGTGTCCTGAATGGTACCTCCTGGGGAGCGGACCGAGTGGTCCTTCTCTGCCTCTATCGCGCCTTAGTTCACTCGAAATTGGACTATGGAATCACAGTTTACTCCTCTGCTCGGCCGTCTATTCTTCGTCGTCTCGACTATCCACCACCATGGATTACATTTAGTGTCTGGAGCTTTTTACACCAGCCCTGTGGAAAGCCTTTATGCTGAGGCTGCTGAACCTTTGCTGTCCGATCGGCGATCTATCCTTCTAAGACGTTATGCTAGCAATTTCTCTTCTATGCCTGCTAATCCAGCCCATGACATTTTTTTCGATGCCTCCTTTGATGTAGGGTATGCAGGCTGCCCTTCCTCCCTACTACCACCGGGAGTCCGCTTCCGTCAACTGCTCCATTCTCTTTCCTTCCACTTTCCTAAAACCTTCTTGACAACTTGGGGTACAGCACCACCTTGGCTCCGTCCCCAGATCAGATTGACCTTTGTCAATTAGCCAAGGATGGTACCCCTTCACTTGTTTATCATTGGGCATTTGCTGCTCTATATGCACAAATGAAGGAAGCCACATTTATTTACACAGATGGTTCAAAAACATCTTTAGGTATAGGGAGTGCCTATATTGTTGGCGACACCCCCAATTTATTTCGGCTTCCCAACTAGTGTTCGGCTTATACTGCGGAGCTTTACGCTGTTCTCCAGGCTGTCCAATACATTCGCCAACATCAGCGGATACAGTATGTTATCTGTTCAGATTCTCTCAGCTCTCTCGTCAGTCTCCAAGCTCTCTACCCTGTCCACCGTCTGGTCCACCAGATTCAGGACTGTCCGTGCTTCTTTCACCTGGGGGGCATCTCGGTTGCATTCCTCTGTCTCCCGGGACATGTTGGTATCTGTGGAAATGAGGTGGCTGACATAGCTGCCAAGGCCGCAGTCTCTCTTCTTAGGCCAGCTATTCAATCGATTCCCTTTGCCGATCTACAGAGCATTTTATATCGTTGTGTTGTTCTTTTATGGGATGCCCAATGGTCGACACTTCCCCATAAAAATTGCGGGATGTGAAATCTCTTACCTGTGCTTGGACCTCTTCCTCCCGAACGCGTCATCGAGAGGAGATAATTTTAAGTAGATTGCGGATAGGGCACTGTCTTTTTAGCCATCGACATCTTTTAAGCAAAGATCCTCCCCCACTCTGTCCCCACTGCTCTCAGCTGAGGACAGTAAGACACTTTTGAGTGCCCCTATTTTACTCCGTTACTCGCCCATCTACAGCTGTTGCCTGATATGTCGTCAATTTTAGCAGATGACTCATGCTCGGCCAATCGCGTTCTCGAGTTTATTAGTGCCAGTGAGATGACGTCAGTCATTTGAAGTCTTTTTTTTTTTTTTTTTTTTTTTTTTTTTTTTTTTTTTTTTTTTTTTTTTTTTTTTACTTTGGGGACAACCAACCCCTTTCTGAAGTGGATTTTTAAGCTTTCTTTCTGCTTTTAGTTACGCCAATTTTTTTCATTTTTTACTGGTTCCTAAGTCATGGACCGGGCGCTAATGACCATAGCAGTTTTGCCCCCTAAAACCAAAACAAAAAAAAAACAAAAAAAACTTATAGGTAAATAGTGACAGTCTTTCTGCCTCCTTGTAATTTTGTTCTTTTGTTGACAGAATTTCCCCTTTGATACAGTCAATATTGTTACAATTTGAGTAATAATACATTTTGCTCAACAGAATTCGGCATCTCCCATCACTAGCTCCTTTCAAAGATTAAACTATTTATCCTTTGTTCATGGAGAAATGAAGAGTGATAACATCCTTAAATTTTTATTTGCACTGCATAATAATGATACAGGTGGTAATATACTTGGATGCTTGGTATGTTCTCTCAAAGCATTAAGAAGTGGAGAAACTGAACTGTGTAATCAGACACACTGAGGGTGTCCTGTCGTAGCCATTATCCTGAGACTGTGAATAGTACTGACTTCATTACTAATGCAGGTTGTTGCGTTACTGCTTGACAATTGATTCTATAGCAATTAGTGGACATTGGAAGTGTGTGTGTGTGTGTGTGTGTGTGTGTGTGTGTGTGTGTGTGTGTGTGTGTGTGTGTGCGCGCGCGTGCAGTTATGAACACCTTTATACAGTCAAAGCTGTGCTGAAGATAGATTCCATAAATGTTCACGACAGGTGACAAAATTCAAAGAAAAGCCATTTTATCTTAACTGTAGGAGCAGTTAGTGGACAGTAGGTAGGTCTTCCTATCATTGATTGTTGTTGATGATGAACCCAATGAGCAGAGCACGTTAGCTTTTACCAATAGAAAATAGTTGCTGTACAGAATACTGGCACAAGTCCGTACATTGTGAGGAAAAACAATATAGAAAATAATACATGTAATATGAATGGTGACCAATACTGAAACTGAATTCTAACTCGGCCCAATAAATATGCAGCAAGCAAAAAATATAGGAATATTAGTTAGTGAATAACCTACATAAATAGCTACAGGCAGATGTGACACACACATAACTGCCAATTCTGTCAGTTCACGCCAATGTGCGTATGTCATGTTGAATGAGAGCAGCAGTTGGGTGTAGGCATGAGGGGAAGTGACTGCAAGATACAATTATGGAAGATACGAGTGCTGTCTGGTGGAGAGTTCAGGGACTAGATGGAGGCAAGAAGACTGCCAGATACGGCAGTGGCAGTGTTGAGGGGGGGCTGCAGCAAATGAGAGAAGCAAGGAAGGGAAAAGGTACAGTCCACACACCACCTTCCTCCGCTAACCCCACCCACCCACAATATCTCCCCCCCCCCCCCCCCCCCCTTTGTCCTAATGCCTCCTCCCAGTTTGTACTCTCTTACCCTCATTGTGTGTCATCCTGTGCCGACACACCTACTCTTCTCTCCTTCCCAATTACCTGCTTCTCTCATTTTCCACTTGTCTTGCCCACACCCTGCCCTACAATCCCTTGACACTGCACATGGCAGTCTTCGTGCCTCCCTCTAGTCCCTTCATGCTGCAGAAGACAGAGCAAACCCCCTCCATTTACCCGTATGTTGCTAGCCATAGCCATTTCTATTCCCCGCCCCCCTGCATGTTGCTGCTTGTGTTCAACATGAGAGTGGTAATTCATTACGTGCTTCCAGAGATTGCAGTCATGTGCATGAGGTGTGCTTGCTGGAGTGAATGAAACTGTGTTTTCGTTTCTGATGAATGTGTCGGCAGAAAAAAATCGTAAGAATCTTTTCATTGTGCTTGTCTGTGACTCATTGTCATCTTTATGATGAGTAGAAATGTATTATTTTGCTTCTCCAATCCCCAGTTCTCATTGATTGGTAGATGTAGACATGATAATTATTTTCTGTGGCAAATTACAGTTTGGTTCCCATATAGCTAAAAATCTTGACACATGATTGTTGGTTATAGGATTAACATTACTTCACTAGTGTGCCACTATAGCCACTGCAACTGCTGTGTATTTAGGGATAAAGGAAGTTAAGAAATGCTAGAATGTTGAAGGCAGAGCATTTTCTCAATGTTTTCTAATTCAGTGTAGGAGAAAGAAGCATCCTAACAATAATTGTCATATTTATTCATACAAAAGCTGTGGTCCTGTGAAGATCACTCAATGGTTCCACAACATGAAAGTTACTATTTTCATATGATTCAAGAAAATAGATTAAAAAGATTAACTTGTGTAAAGCAAAATATTACTCCTCACTTTCAGTTACTAATTTAGACAGACAGAATAAATGTGCCACCAACAGTGAAAAAGACAGTGTTTATAATAGGCTATACAACAGCTTTGCAGGTGGCAAAGTCAACAGTGAGAGAAAAACTGCACGAGGTGTGACTCTAGCGGGCCATTCCAACTGCACCATCATTTGTTAGCCATTGCTCCTGCACCCACAGTAGCCTGCATCACTCAGCCATCTACTATTGTGACACTCGGGCAGATTATTTAAGCAGCATTTCTACGAAGATCTTAATTTAACCTTTTAAGACAAATAAATAAATAAATATTTTAACTTCTCATAAAAAAATTCTTCTTTGAAAGAAAGGACAAAAATTAACATAATTTCCAGCACTCTAGTGGCTTTCATGGCTCCCAGCAACAAAAGCCTTTTTCAGAGAGAAACGGTTTGAAATAGGAACAATATGTATTGAAGAAGTTGTTTAGCACTTGAAATATTTGTATGAATGATTAAATTAGTTTTTCTCAGATGAACAGCAGATTAAATATCAGACTTAATTGTGTATTAAGAACCCATTTATGGGCATTGCATGACCTTTTATGATTTTGTCAGAAGGATATGAAATTTTTGTTGAACTGACGGTGAGACGACTTCATCCAATAGAATGTTGACTAGGACAACACGGCAGGAGCACCACCTTTATGAAGAGAATATAAGCATTGCTCCAGCTAGCTTCAGCTGAACTAGTGCCCCACTAGAAGACGAACCATGATCCATTAATTAAGCCATGACTTGTGACCTATACTTTTTACTTGCATGGAAATTCTATAAATCGAAGGACATTGATTATTTGCGTGGCACCAATTCCTTGCGATACTTCACTGTGAAAAGGCAAATTATTGTCAATTTAATTTACTGTAATACATTCCCTTAATATTATTTGCTTGAATATTGTCTAGTAATCTGAGAAAACAGCTTCCTAGGAACCCCATATAAGACAAGTGGGTAGGATCCAACATTGCCAATAAGTTACGGGAGGAAACCCAGTGGCTGGTGGCCACAGAATTTTCTTTTGTGGTTTGCTGACACCTTAATTCTCTCTCTTGTCTAGCAGGTGTGCTACTTGCTAATCAGTGTTTTCAGGTGGGTGTTGCAGATATTTTCTTTGCTTTTGTACTTATTTTTCTTGCTTGCCTTGTCTGTTTCTTGCATTTCTCTGTTCCAAAATGCCCACCTTATCTATCCCACCACCTGCTCAGTTTCCACAGCAACCAGTGTTAAATGAAATGCAGCTAATGCAGATCTACATATACATCTACATCCATACTCCGCAAGCCACCTGATGGTGTGTGGCAGAGGGATATTTCAGTTCCAGACTAAGCAAAAGTCTACACTGCTCGACACAGTGCAGCAGCTAATGTCCATTGCTGTGCACCTGACAGAACGAGCACCTCCAACCCCAACACCTATAGCTATTCTGCCTTTTTGCCAGTTTCATGAACAGGAAGGTGAATGGCTCAAGTGGTTGCAACAGTTTGAAGGCCACGTAATTGCTTACAATGTACCAGGTACTGTGAAACATCCCTAATGGTAGGAAGTGCAGTGTTCCATTTATCTCGGAAGTTGTTCCCTAATTCCACGCAGAGTGAACTTCCTTGTGAACAGGTTACAGATTCACTAACTATTATGACCAACAAGTGAATGTGGTAGCAGCTAAAACTTCATTTCAGATGTTATGTTACGTGATGCCTGATGTCAAACTCGGAGAACATATTTTGATACAGTCGGGTCCATCATTTCACCAGGCAGTGCAAATACTAGATAAGTAAGATTCAGGTGACCATTGGCTGATAAATTTGAGCAGCCAGCTATTTGTCGGGTTGAGTTCCTTGTTTGCCAATTCGGCAACAGCTTGTGCTCATCACACGGAGTAAACAACGCTCCACACTGCGTAAGCAGCTTGCGGCTACACAGGCAAACAGAACTAAGTCTTGCCCTCAGTGTTGTTCACAGCACAAACGCCAAGACTGCCCCTCCTGAAAAGATCAGTGTCCTGCTTGTGGCAAGAAAGGACATGTGCAATCTCTATGTTTGCAATATAACAAATATAAGAATTTGGCCCCTACGCAAAAATCTAGTTTCACAAGTAATCAATGCAGTGTACTCAAAACCTACTGCAGGCATCAGCAAAACTATCAAACAAGCAGTTACTTCAGAACTACGCCACACCAACATGCTTTCTGTTCATTTGCATCTTATTGGTAAACATGTGAAATTTCAGTTTGACATGGGTGCTTGTGTTACATTGCTGAATCGTAACATGAACTGTGAGGCTCTCCATGCCTATCTGAAACTAGCATGCACCTAACAGCTTATAATGGACAAGACCTTCCCATTCTTGGAAAATGTACTTTGTGTGCCATTTATCGATCACATATGCGAACTGTGACTTTCACTGTTCTACAATTGCGTAAATGTGAGAACATATTTGTCCTTGATTCGTTTTATTTGTTTAGCTTTAAAATTCAGGACAATTTGTTGTCAGTGACTCTATTCAATGCAGAAAGACAGTGTAGCTAGCTTGTTGAAAGAATTTCCTGAACTCTATTCTGAAGGGTTAGGCAAGGCTAACAATTTTGTTGTGCATATTACTACAAAAGACAACACACAGCTGAAATTTTTCTGGGACAGAACTGTTCCCATTGCATTATACAACTATGTGGCTGCTGAACTTGAAGAATTACAAGATTGCTGAGGTATGGCGCCCATACATGCTAGTTGGTGGGCAAGTCCACTGGTTTTGATCCCCAAACCTTCAGGTCACATTTGCCTCTTTGTTGACTTTACGTCTGCCGATAACCAACAAACTGTGATTGATTTTTATCCATTGCCACAGCCAGAGGAACTCGTGGACAGATTTGGTACTGTTCGCTACTTTTCAAAAACTTATCTGCATGACAAGTATCTTCAAATACTGCTTGATGAAGAATCTCAAAAGGTGTGTGTAGTGAATACTGATTTGGGTCTATTTAAATACATGCATTCGCCTTTTGGCAGTGCTTCTGCACCCACCATTTTCCAATGGTATTTAGAACAGCTGACTGCACAAGTGCCATACTGTTCAAACTAACTTGGACAGCATTGTTGTAGCACACCTGAAGAACACATTGCAAATTTGCGTGCTATGTTTCATGTGTTATCTGATGCAGGACTAAAGTAATGAAAGTGCTGGACAGACACACAAACATACACACACAATTCAAGCTTTCGCAACAAACTGTTGCCTCATCAGGAAAGAGGGAAGGAGAGGGAAAGACGAAAGGATGTGGGTTTTAAGGGAGAGTGTAAGGAGTCATTCCAATCCCGGGAGCAGAAAGACTTACCTTGATTGAAATGAGATCCATCCTTCATGAAATCCACTCCACCAAGAGTGTCTTTCCGCCGTTCACCTAACCTTCGTAACCTGTTAGTTCATTCCTATGAAATCCCCAAACCACCTTCCCTACCCTCTGGCTCCTATCCTTGTAACCACCCCCGGTGTAATACATGTCCCATGCACTCTCCCACCACCACCTACTCCAGTCCTGTAACCCGGAAGGTGTACACGATCAAAGGCAGAGCCACGTGTGAAAGCACCCACGTGATTTACTAACTGACCTGCCTACACTGTGATGCATTCTATGTGGGAATGACCAGCAACAAACTGTCCATTCACATGAGTGGACACAGGCAGACAGTGTTTGTTGGTAAGAGGATCACCCTGTGGCTAAACATGCCTTGGTGCACGGCCAACACATCTTGGCACAGTGTTACACCGTCCGGGTTATCTGGATACTTCCCACCAACACCAACCTATCCGAACTCCGGAGATGGGAACATGCTCTTCAATATATCCTCTCTTCCCATTACCCACCAGGCCTCAATCTCCGCTAATTTCAAGTCGCCGCCACTCATACCTCACCTGTCATTCAACATCATCTTTGCCTCTTCACTTCCGCCTCGACTGACATCTCTGCCCAAACTCTTTGTCTTTAAATATGTCTGCTTGTGAGATGTCTGCTTGTGTCTGTATATGTGTGGATGGATATGTGTGTGTGTGTGCGCGCGTGTGTATACCCGTCCTTTTTTCCCCCTAAGGTAAGTCTTTCCGCTCCCGGGATTGGAATGACTCCTTACCCTCTTCCTTAAAACCCACATCCTTTCGTCTTTCCCTCTCCTTCCCTTTTCCTGATGAGGCAACAGTTTGTTGTGAAAGCTTGAATTTTGTGTGTGTGTTTGTGTGTCTTTCGACCTGCCAGCACTTTCATTTGGTAAGTCACATTATCTTTGTTTTTTTTATATATATGAAAACTGAGTTTAAGTATCTCGGTCATGCCATAAACAGTCAACATGTATATCCTCTTCAGCCACATTTGTTACCCATACAAGATTTGCCAGTTCCTTCCAATGCCACAGAATTGCAATCGGTCTTAGAGAAAATGAACTATTTTATTTGGATCATACAGGATGCTGCACAAATTGCAACTCCATTGCGTTGCAAGAATGTCCCCTTCGTTTGCACAGATGGGTGCCATGTAACTTTTGAAAAACTTAGATGCATTGCTCAGTGATCGATGCTTAGCTCACTTCTATCCTGACAAACCAGTTGTATTGCAAGTTGACACATCCTCTTACGGAATAGGTGCAGTGCTTTTGCACATAATCGGTGACAAAGACAGGCCTACTGCTTTCACATCAAAATTGTTGTCCAAAGCTCAGTGTAACTATTCACAAATCGAAAAAGAGGCTTTGGGTATTGGGTATGGTGCCAACCAAATTCCACCATTACTGGTATGGCAGAAAATTCTTCTTGGTAATTTATCACAAGCCTTTGCAGTCCTCATTTCATCTGACAAAACCAGCTCCTGTATGAACTGCCCAAAAATTACAAAGATGGGCTCTGTTGTTGTCCCAATACCAATATGAGATTGTATATCATCAGATGGCTCTACATGGTAATGAAGACACACTTTCATGTCTTCCAATTGCCCCTGATCCAGAATTTGACACTTCTGCTGCATTTTGTTGTCACATTGATGTTCAGGATCCTGAATTGCTTCAATCATTTCTAGTGAACTATAGGAAAATTGCACAGGCCATGGAAGTTGATTCAGATTTGAGCATTTTGCTAAAATATGTTCACACATCTTGCCCTCATTCCTCACATAGCATAAAGAACACTATAGTGCACCAACGCTTCGCACATCAGCATAGCCATGCTGTACAGAAAGATGTGATTCTTGTTCAAAATGACAGTGGCAAGTCACATGTACTGGTCGCCAAAGCTAAGAGTGGGTGGTGGTGGTGGTGGTGGTGGTGGTGGTGGTGGTGGTGGTGGGGAGAAAGTGTTGCAGTTACTTCACCATGGCCACTGGGGGATTGTTCATATGAAACAGTTAGCACACAGACACTGTACTTGGCAAGGTATGGACACCCAAATAGAACAGATGAAGTAACAGTGTCATGCATATGTGGAAAATCAGTCCACTCTGCCACAAAAATTCTCTGCTTGGCTTAAGTTGTAATCACCATGGCAATGTGTGCCCGTAGACTTTGCGGGACCATTTTGGAGCATTTGTTGGTTGATTGTGATAGACTCTTATAGCAAGTTTCCTTTTGCTGTGTCAATGAACTCGACAGCATCACATAGAACGATTCAGGTTTTTTCCTCAATTTTTTCCCTCAAAAGTTTACCTGAAGTAATAGTGTCAGACAATGGACATCAGGTCATGTTAAATGAATGTGAAACACACTGTGAATGCAGCGGCATACAGCGTCTAACTAGTGCATCATTCCATTCACAGTCAAACAGTGACTCTGAACATTTTGTCAGAATGTTCAAGCAGCAGATGGCTAAACTTCACTCCGCGCACGCCAGGGATCAAGCATTGTAATTGTTTCTTGCCTCCTATCGTTTGGACCATTGCCCACAGAATTTCTTCATAGCCACCACCATAGGACACTGCTCCACCCTACTGCGCATCCATCATTGAAGGAAGACAGCAAGAATCACTTCATGCCACATGATATTGTCCTTCACATGGTTTTTAGTGGCAGCAGACTGTGGGCGTGAGGTAAGGTTGTTCATCGACTTGGTGCTTGCATGTGTCTCCTTTCAGGTCCAAACGGTTTGCAGTGCCAACATCAGAATCAACTTTGCCACTGTCATGTGCATGATGATCTTTCTGTGTCTCTTCCCCCAGATTCACAGATCCAGAAGACAGCATGGACACAATGGCCACCAGAGGGTATCATCACGACACTGTGGGAAAACCCCATGGGGACAAAGCCTTCACCTCCTCTGCTACCTTTTGTGTTTCCGATAGAGCTGGGCCCATCCACATTGCAGAAGTCAACGTCCTCCCTCTCCAGTTATTGTCCTCCAGATTTGGACGAGTACACCTCTGGTGCACGTTTCTGCCTGAGTGAAGGCCAGATGGCAGGGTACGACTGTAAGCTTGACATCCCCAGCAGTCACAGCTTCTGCTCCAGCACTGCATCTACCCTCCATCCTCCCCCACCATTGTTGCACCACTTACACGATGATGGTCCTTCACTTTGGGGGGGGGGGGGGAGGAGGGGGAGGAGGAGGAGGAGGAGGAGGAGGAGGAGGAGGAGAAATGTTCTGGTGTAACGTCAAGTGCCGGCATATTGGCCTGGAACGTAACAACAGAGAAGGTTGTGAGATGGTCAGCCAATCAAATACTGACTAGGATGACACCACGACAGGAGTGGCACCTATACAAAGAGAATATAACCGCTGCTCCAGCTAGCTTTGGCCACACTAGAAGTCCTGCACAAGATGATGAGTCGTGATCCAAAGATACAGCTGTGATTTAGTATACATTGAAGGACATTGATTATTTGCATGTCACCAATTGATTGAAACATTTCATTGTGAAAAGGCAAAGTTAAGTACTGTCAACTTAGGAACCCTATAGCAGATGAGTGGGCAGGATCCCACAAACAAGAAATACATACTCAGTGGACTACAGACCAAACCTATCATGATAATTCAACGTAAAACCATCAGTACTAATATTAATTATCATCCCAGGGGCTCGCAGCTCTTTTGTGAGCATGTCCTTTTATACCACTTGTCACCAACCTTTGCAGCATTACTTCATTTCTGTGCTGCATGCTTTTACTTCCACTATCTGTTTCTCCCTCTGCCACTACATTGGATGGTTTCCTTGGTGCCGATCCTGCTTGGACTTGGTCCATGATATAGCCTTGAATTACAACTTCTGGCATATTCTACAACATATCATCAAATAAATATGTGGCTCCATTGATGGGTATCACCTGCCACCAGTTTTCAAAATTTCAAAAAATCTGGATTGTGCAGGAAAGGTCACCAAATCCATAGTGTGCTCTACCTTATGCCTTCCATCCACATCTTCTTCTTTTTCATGCAGTCATACACCTTTAAACCCAGCACTGTAGCCATCCCATTGTAGTGGTGGTGGGGGTCAGAAGCTTCCTGCTCAGTGAGCACAGGGATCACACTGTTGGTGCCTGAGCTGAAAACTCCCTGTGCTTGCCAAGCAGTATGTACTATGCATGACTGGGGCATCGTACCCCAAGTAAGGGATTACTGACCAGGCAGGCATTCTTGAGTCTGGAGGGCAAGAATGGGGATAGGCCACATTCAGAGTTGGTGGCATCGTGACAGATCAGCCCCAAATGAAGCAGGTGAAGTTATCTCCCACTGGTGTCTTTGGGCCCCAACAGTCTCTATGAAAGAACAGTCCCCTTTCAATGCAGACAGGTGCAACCCTAAAATCTTCCATTCCCTGGCTACACTGTGGGTGAAGCACAGGGCCAAGTGCAAGCAGAGGAATTCTTGCTGCAACATTTGGTCTGTACAAGGACTGATAGTGATTCCATCTTGGCGAAAAACCACTTGTTTTCAGTAATGCGGACCCCAGCACTTCTCAAATACCAGAAATATTACAATACTGCTGCCTATCACAGGGTTTGAGGCTGGGTCTGGAACTATGTCCCAGGCACTATGTACAACAAACTTCTGTCTCTTAAAACACCTCTTTGGAGGCTGTTACTTTCTGGTTATAGTCATTTCAGACTATTGCCGTCTGCAATGTTTACCTCCCTTCCAAGGTGAAGTGCTTCAGAACATACTGTTTGCATTGGTATCTCGGCTCCCCCATCTTTGCGGGTCTTCGGTGATTTCAATGCCCACAACCTTTTGTGGGGTGGAACCTTGGTAACTGGCCATGGTAAAGACTTTTAAAACTCTCCAGTACAACTTGACCATTACCTCTTGAGTGATGGTAGCCCAACACACTTCAGTGTGGCACACAAACCTTCTCGGCCACAGACCTTTCCGTTTGCATCCCTTGTATTTACCCATTGATCCACTGGAGGCTGCACAGTGACCTATGTAGTAGTGACCACTTTCAAATCTTCCTGTCCCTTGCTCAGTGTCACACCCCTGGACGCCTGCCCAGATGGGCTAACAGTGCTGGCTGGGATGTTTTCACCTCTGCTGTTGACATTGGCTCCCTGCTGCATGGAGATATTGATGAGGGAGTCCAGCATACAACTACAGTCATTCTTTCAACAGCTGATTTAGCCATCCACTGTTCCTTGGGCCTGCCCTAACTGAAGACAGTACTTTTGTGGTCCTCAGAAATCACAGAGGCCATTACAGTGTAGGCAGGTGCTCCGAAACCATAAGTGGCACCCATCAATGGAACAATGCATTGCCTCTAAGTGTCTCCATACCTGGGTCCACCCCCTTACGAAAAGACAAAAGCAAGAATGCTGGGAATGCTATGTTTCTATTATTGCACCATGTCTCTCTCCTCTGCAGTTCTGGGCTGATTTCAGACATCTCTGGATACCAGACACATGCAGGTATACTTGGAATTAACTTGAATGTTTCTGACTACTGCACCAACCCAGATGCCATCACCAAACATTTTGCTCTGCGCTGTGCTCAAGCATCAGAGTCTGAGAATTACCAACCTGCCTTTTGTGTCTTAAGAGTGGTTTGAGCAAAATCAATTACCTTTTACTAAAACTGGAGCCATATAATGCTCCACTGAGAGTGGTAATTCGTCCATGCCCTCTTCCACTGCCCTGATACAGCCCCAGGCCTGGAATGCATCCACAACCAGATGATCAGGCACTTACCAAATGGTCAAACATGCATCCTGCCATCTTTAATCACATCTTGAGTGTGGACATGCACCCATCGAAATGACGAGAGAGCATCATTGTCCCAGTACTGAAACTGTTTAAGCAGCCTCTAGAGACTGACAGTTATTGCCCAATAAGTTTCACCAATATTCTCTGTAAGTTGCTAGAATGCATGGTGAGCTGGCAGCTGTGTTGGCTCCATGTGTTTTGTGATCTTTTGCCTCTTTTCCAGGATGGTTTTTGCCAAGGCCATTCCACTACTGTCATCTGAACAGCATTTGCCCAATGTCAACACCTTAAAGTTGTCTTCTTCAACCAGCAAGGGCTTATGGCACCAGGTCTTTGCTACTTTAGATGATTATGGTCTCCAGACTCCACTCCCAATTTTCATCCAGGACTTCCTGTCTTACCTTATTGTTTTGGGTTTGTGTTGGTGCTTCCCACAGTATCCCCCATATCCGAGAGAATGGGATCGGAAAGGTGCAGGCATGAGCCATCACCCATGGCTTGCAATTTTCTGCCACTGAGACTAACATCGTGTACTTCTGTCAATGTTGTACCATTCAACCACAACCAGAACTTTACCGCAATGACCAAACATGTAATGTGGTGGAGAGTTATTGCTTTCTAGGACTGGCCTTTTATTCCTGGCCAACATGGGTTCCCCCATCAATGCTAGCTTAAGCAAAAGTGTTGACTGCACCTTAATACTCTTCGCTACCTGAGTACCACCAGCTGAGTTGCAGATCACAGTACCTTTCTGCAACTTTACAAAGCCCTGGCACAGTCCCACCTTGGTTATGGGAATCTGACACATGTTTGGCATCGCTGTCAGCATGTGGATACTGGATACAGTAAACCACTGTGGAGTTCGACTTGCAACAGGAGCTTGTCAGACTTGCCCTGTGAAGAGTTTATTCATAGATGCTGGGATTTCTCCACTGTGGATCAGGCACCATCAACAGCTTTCCAATTACACTACCCACATTGGCAATGCCCCTAAGCATCTGACTACCACCCAGACACGGTAATCCATCTCCGGCAATGGCAGCCCCAATGAGGGACTACCATTGCAATCTGCATCTGGTAGATCCTCTGAACTTCAGTTCTTCCCTCTTCCATGCCTCCTCTGGACCCACCTCCACAGAGCATACCTTGGCTTCAGCTTCATCTTGACCTATCACAATGTGCAAAACACATGGTCCATCCTGAGGCCCCCTACTGCAAATTATTCTCCATCCTTGATGCATCCCAGAGTTCAGAAGTTGTCTATACTGACAGCTCAGTGGGCACTGGTCATCTAGGCTTTGCTTATACTTGGGCAGGACATTCTGAACTGCTCTGCTTGCCAGATGGCTGTAATGTTTTCACTGCAGAGTTGGTATCCACCTCTCATGCTCTCGGGCATATCCATTCCTGCACTCCCTGAGCAGTTTGCAAACTAAGCTAGTGCTACCCTCACCACACCTTTGTTATTGTTATCCATGATTCCCTGTATGGCCTCAAACAATGTGTAAACTTGGTGACCTTCATCTGGAACCTGTGCCACATTTAGATCCTAGGGAATGAGCTTGCTGAACACTTGGCCAAACAGGCTACCAGTAAACTGACTCTCAAGAACAATTTTCCAGAAACTGACCTGCAGTTGGTATTAGACCATTACGTTTAGGTGCCCAGAATATGATATGGCTCATTATGACTTCACCAAACTAACTATGGCTGATAAAGGAGACTATGAATCTGTGGAGGTCCTCCATGCAGGCCTCTAACAAGCAATCTACCTTTCTACCTTTAGAAGATCCCCATTGGCCATACTTGTCTAACTCATGGTTATTACCTCCATAGCATGGACCCATCCCACTGTTGTTTTGGCACCCATATGACAGGGGTCCACATTTTGCTGGACTGTCCCAAACTAGCCACTCTGTGGCAGACTCATAGCTTCCGTGACTCACTGCCCTGGTGCCAGGAGACCATTACCCAGAATCTGACTTAGTTTTATGTTTTTTTCATGAAGCAGGCTTTTACCACTCTCTTTAAGGAAGGATCATTTAACTTCACTGTCCTGTTTGGGGGTTGGCAGAAAATTCTGTCTTCCTTGTCCAGACTGAGCTGCAGCTATCTTGGCTTGGCAATCCGGAGCAGTCCTGGCCCTACCCGCTCTTTCTCTGTTACTGTCGTTTCCCCCAATCCTCATGTGATCTGTAAGACTTGTTCATCTTTTCTTGTCTGTGCTTTTCTAGCTGTAGTAGGTAAGGAATTTGGTCACACCGTAAACAATAGTGAGAGCATCTTTTTCTATATGAGAATACCTGCACTGAGTTTGAATGAGCAGCTTTTAGGCAAAAGCAATGGGTCTGTCTTGTTAACCAATTTGTGTGAAATCACAGCGCTGATTCCTTAGGAACAAGCATCAACTCGCAAAACTACTGGTTTTGCTGGGTCAGAATGCACTAAACATCTGTCACTAAGCAAGGCATTTTTGAGTTTCCAAAATCTGTCTTGACAGGTCTTAGCCCAAAAAAAGATACATTTTTGCGATGCCAACAATGCAATGAAGCCACAATTTGTGTGGCACTGGGTATGAACTGAATGTAGTATGTCATCTTGTCTAGTACTGACTGAAGTTCAGACACATTGCGAGGAACAGACAGGTCACAGATTGCAACAAATGAGGCTGGAGGCGGTGCAAACCCTAAGTATTGTAGTTCAGTGTGAAAAAAGTCGCACCTTCAAACAATGGAATATCCAGGATGGAATGTAACAATGCAGAGAAGGAAAATTGCTACTCACCATATACTGGAGATGCTGAGTCGCGATAGGCACAATAAAAATATTCACATAATCTTAGCTTTCGGCCATTAAGGCCTTTGTCAGCAGTAGACACACACACACACACACACACACACACACACACACACACACACACACACACACACACACACACACACGAAAGCGCAACTTGCGCACATGCCTGCAGTCTCAAAGAGCTGAAACCACACTGCGAGCAGTAGCACCAGTGCATGGTGGGAGTACCGACTGGGTGGGTTTAAGGAGGAGGCTGGGGCGGGGAGGGGAAGGGATAGTATGGTGGGAGTGGCGGACAGTGAAGAGTTGCAGTTTAGACGGAGGGCTTACTTCACTGTCCTAGCCACCATCCTTCCCACCCCTCCTACTGTGGTATTCCGCTCTCCACCGAACCTACACAATATACTTGTCCATCCTTACACAACCCCTGCTCTCAATCCCTTACCTCATGGCTCATACTCCTGTAATAGAACTAGATGCAAGATCTGTCCCATACATCCTCCTACCACCACCTACTCCAGTCCGCTCACTAACGTCACCTATCCCATCAAAGGCAGGGCTACCTGTGAAACAAGTCATGTGATTTACAAGCTAAGCTGCAACCACTGTGGTGCATTCTACATGGGCATGCCAACCAACAAGCTGTCTGTCTGCATGAATGGTCTAAGTTTATGGTATTGTCAGTATATTTGGTATGAACTTCAATTATTAAACAGTGTTTTGATACAATATGTTCAGGACTTGCTGGTTTATTTGTCACAATTTTCATTTGATAAAATATTATTAACACTGCTTTGCTTCTGTTTCTGTTGTTATCAGACTTAATGTTAATTAAGAAATAATGTCTGTGTGGTGATACTAAAAAGACAGATTTACTGTATTTATTCATTTTTTAAAATTGTGTTATGGATTTTGCAGTAATTTTTTGATTGCAGAAATAATATTCGAGGATTGCACAGTTGCTAAGTTACTAAGTGAGAGCTTGAACTTGTTAACAGGAAAGACAATGTCCTTCGCCTGTGAAATTACCTGCTGGAGGTTCTTGCAGCTTGCTATCTTCAGTTGGAGCTTTCTCTCTAGTTGCAGTAAAACTTCCAAATGATGCTGGATATACTGGGCTCTACGGAATAATTCTGGGTGAATAATAGAGCATAGAAAATACAGCAATTTGTGTCCTGTGGATGGAAAGGAGTTGCAGTTCTTTTGCTGCTGTGTGCTTAATACATGGAAAAGGTTGAATATCCTTAGCAGTGATATCTAGGAAACTGAAACTTCAATTCAGCAGCAACAGAAACATTTTTCTGTGTAACCGGCCAGCAGCAGTGCAAGATGTGAAGTTGTTAACTTTAAGAACATGATTTTCTTTCACTCAATGTAAGAGTGGCAAGGATTGCTAACTGTTGTTGCTTCCCATTTTCCAGAAATTCTGTTCTTCATTGTCTCTATGTTCTAGACTCCATCCTTACACCAGAGTCTTTTGTTGCTTTGCTAATTCTCATTTGCTCCAACCTTTTTATGCCACCTAACAGTTGAAGGAGCCCATGGTCCTGAAAAGTAGCAAGATTTATTTTTCTTTTCACTGCTTGTGTTACTGCTGTTTAGTAAACAGGTACTTTGTTATTATCTATTTAATTATCAACAGTTTTTAATAAAGTATGCACATTCATGAGCCAGAACATAATTTCATAGTACAAGATATCCAAAATTGTAGCTGTACAGCAGTCAGTAGCTTCTTGCACTTAGAAGTTTGTGAACTGTTTTAATTACTACAGTTTGTTTAAAGTCATTATAATTTCTAAGATGATGCATTAATCTCAAGTTCTGGGCTTCATGTTGATATGCTTACAGCTCTGTCTAAAAAAACACTTAATGGTCAGTTCCAAACCGTACTGGGTATGGACAGGTGCTATCACAGTCGATGTAGAAACTGCAGAAAGGTACCTCTTACTAAAGTGACCAAATATTTGGTGTCATGTTGTATGCTATGGGTCCATGTCATGTCTTGAAATTGTCTAATACTTTCATTTTGATCTAAACTATAACCATGGAAGTTGTATTGTAATAAGTATTGATGGCTCAAAGTACCACATGTATGTAAAAAAGTGGCACTGCTAGTGACTGAAGGGATTGACTTTCTCCAGAAAAAATTGAGGAACCATACATTCCCATCTATCCCTTAAGCTTATGCCAATACAATCTGTTTCATATTTCACACTAGAAAAGTAAGAGAATTAACAAAAGGGAAAACAAAAATCTGAAATAAGATGCAGGGAAGTTCCCTAATTTTGAGAAGCAATGAATTATGCAATGATTCTATCTTGAGTAGGATTTCAGTTTCTAATGTGATGAGAGCCTCAAGACACTGGTCATGAGGATTAAAACTGATTCTGTTTCCTAGTCTCAACCCCTCTTGTATATTAAAAGTATTAGACTGCTGGCTAGCTCTTCTGACAATAATGATAGTACATATTTTTAGGTGTAAGTGCTTGTAGTTATGTGATGAGAGAAATACATGAAATTTAAAGAATTCAGATTTTCCTACTTATTTGGTTGGTGCCTCATTCTGCTTTTGGTTTCTTCAGCTGTTTTCAAAAGTTGGGCAGTGGGTTGTTCAGTTATTAAACTGGACACAAGATGTTTTTCATTTTTTTATATCCAAAAGACATGTCATCCCTTCATTACTGCTGTATATCAACCACAGTTTATAAAAACACAGTTTGTTGTGCAGCATAGCCAAGCATCAAAGCATAAGAAGCTACTAGCTTCCACCACTCATGTCCCTCTCTAACCAACTGACAATGCATTTCCCTTTCCTTTGCACACAAAAATGGACACTTTACAGAATGCTGGTAATGCCACATTTACTAGTCATTTTAACTGTTTTGTTTTAATAACTTTAGTTCTTGGAATTATGTTTTGTTTTGTTAGTTGTATTTAGTTTTTATAATAAAGGAGATAAGTGAAGACATAATAAGAACTGCCATTTATATGACATTAATGAAGTTAGTCAAATTCAATTGATCAATCTTTGAATTGTAGTTTAATAGAGGTCATTTAGAACTATAAATGCAGTTATGCAAATATGTCTTGGGTTTTACATGCACTAATAAACATTTAAATGTAGTTATACCTTTTCTGTATAAATACAAAAATTGTAGAGAAATTATTGTACAGATACATAGCATTTTTCTGTTACGTTTTAAAATTGGGATAATTATAGCATTGATTATATTTCCTTGCACTGACAGTCATTAGTGTTGCTTTGGATATATGATTTGGTCTACATTTGGAAATGTAGTTGCAATGTGAAGAAAATGGTTTGTGGTCACAAAAGTGATTTGTAAGCAATTTTCTTTGTAGCTTGATTGCACTTCCATAGTGTTCTACCAATCAGCTGAAGTCTACCACCTGGTTTACTCTTGACTGAGCATATATGATCATCCCATTTCATGTACCAAACTGTGTTTCATCCAGGTATTGGTATGCATTGGTTGATTCCAGCTCTTACTCATTCATGTCATAGTCCGAGGATGTGACATTTTTTTTCATATGTGAAGTGCACAATTTTACATTTCTGCATATCCAAACAAAGTTTCCAATATTTGCCCCACTTTGAAAACTTATCAAGTTTTGAATGAATATTTATGTTGCTTCTTTCAAACAATATTTCATTACAGATAACTGCATCATCTACAAAAATTCTGAGGTAACTATTAGTATTGTCTCCAAGGTCATTAGTATAAAACATGAACAGCAAGGGTCCCAGAAAATTTCCTTGGGGGGTACCTGAAGTTACTTTTACATTTGACAATGACTTCATCTGAAAACACATGCTGTATTCTCTCAAACAAAACATTCTCAATCCAGTCACAAATTTCACTTTATACACCATGTGATTGAACTTTCAGCAAGAAGCATAGGTGTGGTACTGATTCAAATGCTTTTCAGAAATAAAAAAAATACAGCTATCTCACTGCCTTGAACCAAAACGTTCACTATTTCATCTGAGAAAAGTGCCAGTTGGGTGTCACACAATCACTGTTTTTGGAGCCAATGCTGGTTAGTATTGAGTAGGTCATTCTATTCAAGATACCTCATAATCTTTGAACACAAAATTTTTGCCAAGATTTTACAAAAAATCAATGTCCAGGATATTGGAAGGTAGTTTTTTGGCTCACTTCTACTACCCTTCTTATAGCCAGATGTGACCTCTGCCTATTTCCAACAACTGGGCATCGGTTTCTCTTCACAGGATCTATAATAGATTGCAGGTTTAAGAGGACTAACTAAGCCACAAATTCAGTACAGAATGTGGCAGGGATTCCATCAAACCCTGCAGCTTTGTTTAGTTTCAACAATTTTAGCTGTTGTTCAATACCACTTATACCTAATACTTGTTCCATTCATCTTTTTGTATGCGCGACGATTACACTGGGGCAATTCTCGTGAGTTTTTCCTTTTTAAATTCATATTTGAAAAGTGTTAAGCATTTCAGCTTTTGCTTGCTACCCTCATTTTCAGTTCCTGTTTGAATCTCTAGGGACTGGACACTAACTTTGGTGCTACTAACAACCTTTTCATACAACCCGAATTCCTTTGGGTTTTATGAGATATCATTTGACAATATTCTGTTATGATAGTCAATGGAATCATCATGCATTGGGCTCTTAAATGCATTTCATCAGGCAGCTCTCTGCCTATAGCCCTATGCTTTGTTTTACACTTATTTTGCATTAATCTCTGTTTCTGTAGAAGTTTCTTTACAGTGATTATATACGATGGAATTCCCTCTCCTTATGAACTTTTGTAGAGGGTACATATCTATTCAGCATGTCATCGGCTATTCTGTTAAACTTGGGCAATAGTTTGTCTACACATTCTTGTCCTGTGCTGAGAGATTAAAGTTCCTCATTGAGATTGGACATTACACATTTCTTATCCAGTTTCTTAATGATAGGTTAGTAATTGAAAAATCAATGTGCTAAATTTCTCTTACAACAGTCATTATATGAAAGCTGTGATCCTGTTATCTGGGAAGTATTTACAAATATTTTTCAATAATATTATGTATATATTATATATGTGGAATGGGAGAATTAATTTAGAAATGATGACAATCACACAGGAACATAATCAATTATTATTCACACATCGAACTTGCGAGTGAAATGGGAGGAAATGGGGTGTGATTAATAAAAGCCATTCTGCTCTATGAAGGGTGGGGGATGTGGCATTGACCAAAGAAGCAAAACCTTTATAAGTAAACCTGCTCTATTTTCTGTTTCTAGTAATCATCATCTTTATTTTTTCTTATTTAAAAAGAAGCCACTTGCAATGTAACAATTTAAAAAAGGACCCAACAAATGTTTTAAGTGTTTGAATTATGCCAACACTTTTTTTTAAATCAGCTGTGGCTAACTGTAGAAAACTATACCCTCTCTCACATCCTTTCCTTATATTATGAGAGTGACTTCAGTACTAAGATATTTTAACTGTAATGCTTATTTTACAGCTACTCCTGCTGTCAGATGACTGCAGAAAGATTTTATGGGTGTCAAAGACCTCTTACACAAGCAGTCTCTGGTAGAACTGGACACCAACACATTTGGCCAGAGTCAAGGTGGTGATGCAGATGTTGCAGTGCCTCCTGGACCAGGAATCTACTGAACACTACTGTCCGTGTGACCCTGCCAGCATTGGCGAAAAAGTGCAACAGCTGGAGGTGAGTCCTGAGTGTGGGTTTCTAGTAGGTAGTAACTGGCATGTTAAAGATTGGTGACAGGTGGCTATGCCTTTTTTTAGGTTTGAATACAACAGACAAAATATCCTGCAAGACAAATGTCTGCTTGTGTCTGTGTATGTGTGGATGGAGATATATGTGTGTGTGTGCGAGTGTATACCTGTCCTTTTTTCCCCCTAAGGTAAGTCTTTCCGCTCCCGGGATTGGAATGACTCCTTACCCTCTCCCTTAAAACCCGTATCCTTTTGTCTTTCCTTCTCCTTCCCTCTTTCCTGACGAGGCAACCATTGGTTGCGAAAGCTAGAATTTTGTGTGTATGTTTGTGTTTGTTTGTGTGTCTATCGACCTGCCAGCGCTTTTGTTTGGTAAGTTTCATCATCTTTCTTTTTAGATATATTTTTCCCACGTGGAATGTTTCCCTCTATTATATTCATATCATTAATTTTACAATAATGTGTTTCATATAGTAATATTTGTAAGAGGAACAGTTTGGTTTTTATTTATTTACATATTTGACAAATTTCTCATCCAGGGCTTTGCATGACTGTGTTGAATGTTTTCATTAGTAATGAACTGTCTTGAGCAAAACTACTGTATTATTCCACTTCAGTACACTGCCTTTTGGAGCCACACCACCATTCTCAAGACAACTGTAATATTCTTTGGTCATTGAATCTGCTTCAATCTATCATCTAACATAAGTGAATAATACAGTGGTTAGTTTAATGCAAAAAAAATCTTGAATGGAATTATTTATATTCATCTTCAATTTGGTCACAAAATTTTTAGCTTGTGCATCCATAAAAATGATCCGTATTTGCACTTGCACTTGAAATAGTGAAATACACCATTAATCCAAAAAGTACAGAGACCTATTTTATTGCCAGTGAATCAGTACCAACAGTGGAGTATTATGCTGGCAGCTTGAACTAACAACACTGAACAATAGATGTGCATCTGACCAGTCACTTGTAAGTAGAGAGTGTTAAACAGTGGATGGGTGGTCACATCATGCCAGCGTTGTTCTCATCACAAATCACATTTGACCAACATCCCTAAATCATGTGTGTAATATGTTCACCAGAATCTTTTGAAGAAGAGAAAGGTTTGTGCAAAAATTGTCCCGCAAACCTTTTCTCCCAAAAAAAACAATGATGCTTGGACGCTTTTGCGAGTTGATTGAAATGCAAAATGAGGACATTTCTTTTCTCAAAAACATTATGACAAGTGATGAGACATAGTTGTTGTTAGTGGAAAACACTAATTTAGTGCTCAAACAGTTCACACACTAGGAAGACAAAGTACAGTAAAATTAGCAATGCACAAGTGGCCAGTGGAGACCGATGCTCTGGCCTGTGTATTCACTAGTTCCTACAGGGGGCACAGCCGCCAGGCTGCATATGCAACTGGTGTCATATTAGCAGGCCAGGTGGTCTCTAATGGCTGAATCAAACACAAATTTCACATGCAAACTACAAAACAATGCACACACAAAATTGGTAGTTACAGCTCACCTCTTCCGTTCAATGAAGTGAGCACTGTTCTTATGTCAGTTTCTTTTCTGCTCACCGTAAAGTTTGAGATATGAACTGGAGGACATTGTCTGTAACTAATATATGGAAGACCTTCTGTTGCAAAAATATTTGATAAAGCTGAAGTTATTGCGGTGGAGAAGTAGCTGGACAATGCACCACATATGGAAGCACAGAAAGTTAGAAAAGGACCTGAAAAATGTTCACAAATTTGTTCCCATGGCTGCTATGGATCTGTCAACGGTGACAAGGAAGTGCGCAGAGCCTCCTGATGGGTGTCACACTGTTGTTGGGCCATTACAATCTTCACCATTTGCCCATCAATGTCTGGCAAGGAAATATTTCTACATGCTAATGCTTTTGTACATGACACACCCTAGTGGTAACCATGCAATAAACACACAACGTCACAGCGAAGGATGGAGGGCTCTACAACCTGGGAGCAGTGTTCTCTGTAGCTAACATCACCACTCCATCCCAAACAGAAAGATAAATTTGTAATGCAAAATAATTTCTCAAAGTATCGGAAGCATGGCCCAGAGGCTTGTTTGACCGCCATGTTGCACAAAAGAAACAACTTTGCTTAACACGGGATTGATAGCTACCACAGCTGCAAATTTAGTGCTAGTAATAGGGAAAGCATCAACAACATTTTGTTCTTCCATGGCTAAATGAAAACAGAGTAACATTAGCATGTTGCACCATAGGTTGGTAATGTATCTCTATTTGAATTTTGATAGGAAAAGAGCCCAATGCTGAAAGTTATGTGTGGCTTCTTCTGCCAAGAATACCAAAGGGTTAAAAAGAGATACCAGTATTTTGTGGTCTGTAATCAGGTGAAACTAAGAACCGTATAGAAAAATATGAAATAATTTAGGGCATACACAATTTCTGAAGCCTCTTTCTCTGTCTGAGAATAAAACTGTCATGCTTATTGTGCTGAATTTAAAGAGATAGAGGCATATGCAAAGGGTGTTTGGATCTGTTTGCATACTTCTGAGTGAGAATGGTGCCAATTAAAAACTGAGATGTGTCCGTCAGAAACAGAAGTGGCTGGTTCTGCAGGAAAGTGACCAAACAAGTAGGCAACTGCAGCTTAAATTTTAATGTGTGGTCACAAGCTGGGCACTAATGGAAAGGAACATCTTTACATAATAATGCATGGAATAATTGTGCCACAGTAGCAGCATCTTGTACTGATTTTGGGTAGTGCACAACTTTGAATAAAAATTCCTGTAATTCCGTAAGAGATGTGGGGTGTGGCAGTGTGGCAATAGCATCCATATGCTGGTGCCATGGATGAATTCCAGCTCATGACATTTAAAAATCCAAATAAATAATGGATGGTTGGAAAAACCTGTGTCTTGTCCAAATTGCACTTTTATCTTCCAGACTGTAAAACAGAAAATAAAGCATGAAATTCCTGCAAATTTTCCTCTGAAGAGGCACCAGATACTACTATGCTGTCTAAATAGTTGAGACAGTTTGGAACTGATGCAATAAGTGGCTGTAAAATGCATTGGAAACTAGCTGGTGAGGTTGCTATGCCAAAAGGCACAGACTGGTATAGATAAGGGCTAAATGGATTATAGGTAACTAGAAGGTGTTCAGGTTACTTGTCAAGTAGCAGCTGATAGATGTATCTCTGTTTTTGAAAAATAAGACCCCCAATAATTTTGCCAACAGCTTGCCCAGGGTACAGCCGAGGGTAGGTGTCAATGATAGACTGTGCATTAATAGATTTTTTAGAGTAATTGCAGAGGTGTAATTTACCAGCATGTTTTTCTACCATTGCTAGTGGTGCTTATCATTCACATGAAGGAGGAGAACAAATACCATTGAGGGATTGAAGATGATCTAATTCTGCTTTTTCTTAACTCCATATAGTTACCAGTACCAGGGGGACCCATAAAAAATGGGGATGGGCAAATTGTATTAACGTAATATGAGCTTGAAATTCTGTTCCACAATCCAGCTCTGGAGAAAACAGATCAGAAAATTTGGCACAGAGCATCTGACTACTGGAATGAAATTTGATCTGGAACTAAATGCAGTACATCATTGGTGGAGAAGCAATACAGTTTGAAAGTGTCAGCATAAACATTGCCCACAAATAGGGATGTCAATGAACAAACCACAGCCTTGTAAGTCACAGGTGCAGAAAATAGTCCATGACTGGGAATGTATTGTTTGTTATAGCTCACTAGCCTCTGTGGAAGTGGGGTCAGAGAGGGAGGCCCCCCACCTTTCCCTTTCCAGGAGCCCATAGTTCTTTCATGAGCTCATGCGTGGCACATGTGAGGCTCCGAGGTATTGCAGCCCATTCTTCATTCTTCCTTCCTGGGCTGCATTTCCTTCACTTAGCCTCTCCCCCCACATCCTGGCTTTTTCCCCACTGCCTTCACCTGGCTATCCACCACATTCTCTGTGCTGGGGAGCGGACCGAGTGGTCCTTCTCCGCCTCTATCACGCCTTAGTGCGCTCGAAATTGGATTATGGAAGCATAGTCTACTCCTCTGCTCGGCCGTCTATTCTTCGGCATCTCGACTCTATCCACCACCGTGGATTACGTTTAGTGTCTGGAGCTTTTTACACCAGCCCTGTGGAAAGCCTTTATGCTGAGACTGCTGAACCTCTGCTGTCCAATCGGCTGGCAGTCCTTCTGAGTCGTTATGCTAGCCATCTGTCTTCCATGCCTGCTAATCCAGCCCATGACCTTTTTTTCGACACCTCCTTTGATGTCGGGTATGCAAGCCGCTCCTCCTCCCTACTACCCCTGGGAGTCTGCTTCCGTCAACTGCTCCATTCTCTCTCCTTCCGCTTTCCTAAAACCTTCTTGACAACTTGGGGTACAGCACCGCCTTGGCTCCATCCCTGGATCAACTTGCTCAGAGACCTATGTCAATTTCCCAAGGATGGTACCCCTACACTTGTCTACCATCGGGCATTTGCTGCTCTATGTGCACAAATGACGGAAGCCACATTTATTTACACCGACGGCTCGAAAACATCATTAGGTGTAGGGAGTGCCTATATTGTTGGCGACACCCCAAATCACTTTCGGCTTCCCGACCAGTGTTCGGTTTATACTGCGGAGCTTTACGCTGTTCTCCAGGCTGTCCACTACATTCGCCGCCATCAGCGGATACAGTACGTAATCTGCTCAGATTCTCTCAGCTCTCTCCTCAGTCTCCAAGCTCTTTACCCTGTGCACCCTCTGGTCCACCGGATTCAGGACTGTCTGCGCTTGCTCCACCTGGGGGGCGTCTCAGTGGCGTTCCTCTGGCTCCCGGGACACGCTGGTATCTGTGGGAATGAGGCGGCCGATATAGCGGCCAAGGCTGCAGTCTCTCTTCCTCGGCCAGCTATTCAGTCTCTTCCGTTTACCGATCTACGGAGCGGTTTATGTCGCCGAGTTGCTCATTTATGGCATGCGCATTGGTCAACACTTCCCCATAATAAATTGCGGGAAGTGAAAGCCCTTCCTTGCGCTTGGACCTCTTCCTCCCGAACGCATCGTCGGGAGGAGGTAATTTTAGCTAGACTCCGGATAGGGCACTGTCTTTTTAGCCATCGACATCTTTTAAGCGGTGTTCCTCCCCCACTCTGTCCCCACTGCTCTCAGCTGTGGACGGTCAGACACCTTTTAATTGAATGCCCCTATTTTAATCCGTTACGCTCCCATCTACAGCTATCGCCTGATCTATCGTTGATTTTAGCAGATGACACGCGCTCGGCTGACCGCGTTCTACAGTTTATTAGTGACAGTGAAATGACATCAGTCATTTGATTTTTTTTTTTTTTGCGGGACAACCAACCCCTCTCTCTAGTGGATTTTTAAGCATTCCTTCTGCCTTTAGTTTCTCAAATTTTATGACTTTGTTCCCCTTGCTGCTGATTTTAAATTTCGTTTTTTTCCTGTTTCCTACGTCACGGGCTGGGCGCTAATGACCATAGAAGTTTTGCGCCCTAAAACCACAAACAAAAAAAAAAAAAAAAAAATTCTCTGTGCTGCTTGAGATTTTGTACCTCTCGCTTGTTACCTTTCATCCTTTTGGGCCCACCCTTAGGATTTGGCCTCCACTTCTAAATTTTCTATCTTTAATGTGTGCCATTTGGGGAAGAACTCCCTCCCTACCATCTATGGCATGGATTCCCCCTCCCCCCTCTTCCTTCCCTGCCATAACCCCCTCCATCATGTAAGATAACAAGCATGTTCAGGCTGTCCAAATGGTGGGGCTGTTATGTACCCATCTGGCTGAGCCCCTCCTGACAACACAGTAAACACACTATTTATATGTGAGCTGTTCCCTCCATGTGTGTACAAAGGAGTGGTTGCTTGTCGTCCTGGAGCAGTGGAAGTCTCAGCAATTACCGCTGTGCTACAGAGCTGTTGCTGTGGCTGGCGAATGCCCATGGGCAAAACCCCTGATCGGAGTGGGTGGTATTGAGGAAGATGGTTGGCATATGGATATTCTCTAATGGCCATCTCTTTGAGTGGTAGTGTATCATTGAATGCTGGTTCGTATCACCCTGCAGCCTTCCCTTCCTTGGCTACACCCTGGGAAGAGGGCCAGGCTTGCCATCTTGGAATGAAACCCTGGCCCCTCTAACTGACTGTACTAGAAGGGATAGGGACGCATTCACCTCCACAAAGCCATTGTTTTTGTGGAGAATATCGAGGGCAACATAGAGGTGGATTCTGTCAGTAAGATGCAGTTGGACATGCTGTTCATCAAAACTTCTCCTGCTGCCCAGTCTACAGCCCTCCACGATTGTGATCACCCTGGTGACATCCAGGTGTCTATTACCCTTCACCAGTCTCTGAATATGGTCCAGGGAGTGATGTTTCATAGACCTCATCCTACAAAATGATGACGAACTCCAGTCTAATCTGGAGTGACCACACATTTATTTTGTTCAACATTCCCAGGAGGGTCATAAATACAACCACTAAACCACTACAATTGTAGGCCCCTTTATTCTGGCTTTTGAGGGGGTAAGCCTTCATAGATGGTCAAGATTGTGTGTTACCAATGTGACATGAAGCCGTGCATTCCTCCACCTGTAAGGTGCTTGTGGCACTTATGTTTTGATCCGAAGTGTTCCTGGTGTATGGCGGACCCTGTGTGTGAAGACTGTGGCCACACATGCCGTGTGGGAAGCCCCTGTATTCCACTACCTAAGTGGGCAAACTGTCATGACTGTCACTCTCCACTCTCACAAGATCACTCATTTTATAAAAAAGAAAAGGAGATAGAGTTAAAATCCATTGGATTTTCTATCTTATATTGATTTTCACCAAAAATATTACCTAACACAACCTACTGTCAATTTCTTCTTTCATCTGTTGCGTCCTTTCCCCCTTCCAACTGTATCTTTACTCTATACCCATCCACTTCTCATTTCCTCTTCCCTTGTAGTTGCCACACCCACCCTTCTGGGTGTTGTTCAACCTTCCTGGCCATATCCTATGGGGTGCTGCATATACTGATTCATTGGTCCTTGCAGAACACCTCGGAACACACTTTGCAACAGCTTCAGTGTCCTCTTCCTATCTTGCTACCTTCCTCTGCCAGAAACACTGAGTTGAAGAAACCCACTTCTGTTCATCCCCCACTGAGCAGAATCCTATAATGAACCTTTCACTGAATGGCAATTCCAGCAAGCTTTTACCTCTTCACAACATGGCACCATGCTCAGATTCTAACCACAACCAGATTATCCAACACTTGGGTGTTACCCATAGGCATCATCTACTCAGGGTCTTCAACTGTATTTGGCTTGTGGGTGCCATCCCTTCACAATCTGCCATCCACCTGGCCTCTGCATGGGCTCTCCCCCACAGTTTCCAGTTTTCTCCCTACGAAATGCTCGTCACGAATTTTTGCTGCTTACCCTCAGCACCAATTGATCAAAGACTTTATTTAGGCAACCGAAGCCTCAATGCTATAGCACAGTCCTGTTTCTTTGGTCTTACTTTTGATAAAAAGCTGGCATGGATGCCCCATATTCTCCACCTGAAGACACCCTGCATGTGGAAGCTTAATGCTATCTGCCCCTGGCCACACCTCTTGGGATGCAGATCAAGCTTCTCTTCTCCATCTTTACTATGCTCAGGTTTTGTCCACACTAGATTATGGCTGTCAGGTTTATGACTCAGTGGTTCCTTCCACTCTGAAACTACTTGACCCTCTTAATTGTTATGGGGTTCATCTGGCTTTATGTGTGTTTTGCGCTAGTCTTGTCAACAATCACCCTGCAGAAGCAGGGATTCCCTCTCTATATGTATGACCGAGCCAACTCCTGGTTTCTTATGCAACAGCCATTTGGTGATACCCTGATGATCCCTTGTACCCCATCTTCTTTGCAAATGAGGTATGTCTCCCTCCTGCTACCCACCATAGGGTGGGATTGCTGGTTGGAGTGCATCTCACTTCCTTCTGTCAGGATTTTCATCTCTACTCACTGGAAATGGCCTTGTGTATTTCCTCCTCCCCCTTCCCGCCCAGCCCAATTTGATGGACCCTCGAATGGTTCAAATGGCTCTGAGCAATATGAGACTTAACATCTGAGGTCATCAGTCCACTACAACTTAGAAATACTTAAACTTAATTAACCTAAGGACATGACACACATCCATGCCTGAGGCAGGATTCGAACCTGTGACTGTAGCGGTCACGCGGTTCCAGACTGAAGTGCCTAGAACTGCTTGGCCACACCGGCTGGTGATGGAGCCTTGACCACAGATGCAGACTGACCTATTTGACGGTCCTAGGATCTCCGTCTGCCCTATGATATTCTGGAATCTTGTACATTCTGTCCTTGAAGAGTTCCCGGATGCTATCATCTTCAACAATGATAGTTCTAAAATGGTAAATTTGTGGGGGGGGGGGGGGGGGTGTATGCTTTTGTCTCCTATTGCACAAATCACCATTTACTGCTGGTATTACGTAGTGTGTTCACATCAGAGTTGCTTGCCATTTTCAGGGCCCTCCATTTTGTTTTTCAGGCCTCCCTCCATAGTGTTTTAATATATCTGGCTCAATATGCAGCTTGCAACCCATTAACTGATGCTGCCCTCGTCCCCCTTTGGTCTCTGCCATCTATGACCACCTCTGTGCCCTTTCCTGTGCTCCTGCTCTGTTGTCTTTCGCTGGGCCCCAAATCATGTGGGCATCCCCAGGAATGAACAGGCTAACAATTTGGCTGGTGACACAGATACTCAGCACCATTTGCTTTCATGATTTTAGGTGCAGCTATGCTAATCTAATCTAGGTAAACATCAAACATCTTTTCCCAAAAGTGAAATGACATATGGTGCTCGATGCTCTCTGTAATAAACTACACACAAACAAGGAGATTACTGCAGTTTCGTACTCTTCCTTCAACTCATCTTGGAAGGAGTCCACTGTCTTATGATACCTGCACATTGGTCATACTGGGCTCATCCACTGTTTTCTATTGCATAATCAGCCACCCCACAATGTGCTCATGGAGCCAGAATGCCAGTATCCCATATATTGGTGGAATGTCCCCTCTGTCTTATGCAAGTAACTTTTGAATTATGGAACTGATGACCTTGCCGTTTAGTTCCATAACTTTGCCTTGGTCAATTCTCAGACCTACTTGGATTTGGATTCTCCCTCTCTGTTTGACTGATTGATTAATAATGCTTCTGCACCCATGTCGACCTGAATTCCCAGTGGTTTGTTAATGCATTCTCATAAGTCATTGGCTAGTTGCAAACATTGCGTTCTACCATCTGGCACCTAGAGTACTGTTCTTGCTACATCTCGCTCCATGAAGGACATAGCCATGCAGACATGCCACCTCAATTTCAGCTATGAGGTTGTGAAACCGACTAGTGTTATGGTAGCAATGCCGTCCTTCCATCCAGCTGCGCAGCAAACCATCAAACTCGCGTGTCACAAAGTGAAATTACCAGCTATACAACCGGCAAGTTGGAAAGGGCAGAACGAATACTCCTGTGAAGACTTCCTATGTCCCTCCAGCCAACCAACACCTGAGTCTTTCTCTGCTAACTGCAAAGGCTTGAAGAAGTCCAACAAAGGCAAATAGTCTGTTTCTCTGCTGACTGAATAGCCTCCTCAGCGGTGTCACCAGGTGATACCTTTGCTTGACCAGCCTCTGTGTTGCTGGTGTGGAATACCAACCATTTTTCTACATTGGAATTAGCAGGCCGACAGCATAAGAAAGCCAATACTTATGTGGAGCAGGATCCTCCTGCCTCTGTGCCCTGTAGCAGCCAGTCTTCGTCAGCTGGCCCTCGAGAGCTGCTGAAGTGACACCTCTTCATTTTTTCCTCATCCTGACTCTTCTCTGATGGAACATTCACGGCCTTTCATACAACAAAGAGGATTTACAGTTGCTTATAGAACTACAGCGTCCACATGAGCTCTTCTTCAGGAAACGAAATTGCATTCACATGAGTCCTTCGAGTTTTTGCGTTTCTTCTGAGTCTGTTTTGACCCCCCACCTCCGAAAACAGCATTTCATCTCATGGAGGAGTGATGCTGCTCATATGACATGACGTTCATAGTTAACCCATCTCCCTGACTACCCACCTTTGAGCTGTTGCAGTTTGCCTCTTCCTTTTTCACTTGACCTCTTCCCTTTGTACCATTTATATCCTGCCATCATTCAGTGTCACCCGGGCTGACCTCCTGCAGCTTACTGGACATTTCTTCTGCTTGGTGACTAATGTACAACATCTCCTTTGGGGTTCTCCCAGAACCCGTCGGAGAGGTGCCCTCTTTGGTGACCTTAATTAACTTAATCTCTTCTGCCTTAACACAGGAGCACTGAGGTTCCTTTCTGACTCCTCAAACACCTATTCCCATTTGGACCTATCCTACTGCACTGCCCAGCTTGCCCATCATCTCAAGTGGTCTGTTCTTTCTGGCACCTACTTGAGCGACCATTTCCCTTGTGCTATCCATTTGGTCACTCCTACCCCACCTGCGTGCACATCCAAATGACAGCTTGCTAAGGCTGATAGGTGGCTTTTCTCCTCCACGGCGACCTTTGATGAACAAAATTTCAAAAATTGTGATGACCAGATGGAATGTCTTAAAAAGGTCATCGTTACTGCTACTTAACGTTCCAGTCCCTACATGTCCTCCTTACCATGCAGTGTCCCTGTCCCTTGGTGGACTGATGCATGCCATGACACAATTTGCATGCAAAGATGTGCTCTCTATATTTCTTATGGTGATCCTATGATGGCAAACTGCATTTATTACAAACAAATGCTTGCACAATGTTTTGTTCCTCGTAATAGGAAAAATGGTAGCTGGATTTCATTCACTTCTTCTTTTAACAGCTCCACCTGCTGCTCTGTCACATGGGCTGACCCCTGATGGCTATTTGGAACCAATATCTATTCCCCAATATCCACTCTGACAGTAGCATACGATGTTATCTTGGAACCTATTGCTATCTCCAATACCTTGGGCCACCATTTTTCGGAAATTTTGAGCTCTTCCTCATATCACACTGCCTGCTCAATTGGAAATGAGTGGAGGAGGCTTGGACAATACCCTTCCCTTCTCCAAATTGTGAGTGCTACAATGCTGCCTTTACTATGAGGGAGATAGATCATGCTCTCCGTTCATCCTGATCCTCCACCCCAGGGCCAGACTCCGTTCATATTCAGATGTTGAGGCATCTTTCTTTTGAGGGCAAACACTTTCTGATTAATATGTACAACTCCAGCTATGCAGAGGGAGCATTTCCCTGAAACTGGCGTGAAGCCACTGTCATAACCATACCTAAGTCTGGTAAGAACAAACACCTTCCTTATAGCTACTGCCCCATCTCTCTCATCAGCCCTATTTGCAAAGTGATGGAATGTATGATTCATGCCCGGCTTGTATGATGGCTCGAGTCTCACAATCTATTAACCATTGTACAGTGTGGATTTTGCGTGCGTCATTCTTCAGTTCACCATCTCAACACTTTGTCCACACATGTCATGAATGGCTTTCTGTGGAAATCCCCAACTGTAGCCTTGTTTCTCGATTTGGAGAAGGCCCGCAACACCCACTGGAGGACTGGTATCCTCCGTAAGGTCTACACTTGGTTCCATCCTGAGCATTGTCCTCTTTGCAATTGCCATTAACCTTATAATGGTCTGCCTCCCACCAAGCATCTCCACTTCCCTTTTAATTGAGGATTTCTCCATGTATTGCAGGTCTCCATGGGCCTGTCTCATTGAGTGGTGTCTTCAGTGATGTTTCGATTGTCTTTAGTCAGGGAGCATCGTTAATGGCTTTCTTTTTTCACTGACAAAACCCTTCGTATGAATTTTTGGTGGCACAGTTTGTTTCTCCCACGATCTTTACATCTGGCGCCAGTTCTCTTCCATTCATTGAAACTACAAATGTCCCGGGGCCCATGCTCGATAGGAAATGCTCTTGTTCCTCTCACGCATCTTACCTGGCAGTCCCCTGTATGCAGTCCTTCAATGTCCTACGTGTCATCGATGGTTCTTGCTGGAGTGCAGATCAAACCACACTCTCCTGCTTGCACCGGTCACTTGTCTGTTCGAAATTAGGCTATGGGTACTTCGTTTTTGCATCTGCACACCTATCCCTCTTATGCCATCTCAACACTATCCACCATCATGACATGCATTTGGTCACCAGCCCCTTTTACACTAGCCCATTTGAGTGTCTCTATGCAGGAGCTGCTTAACTACCATTTTCTTACCACCTTGACTTTGTCCTCAGCAGGTATGCATGCAGTTTGTCTTATATGCATTGCCACCCATCCTGTGCCACCTTCTTCAATGACTCCTTTGATTGCCAGTATGGGGCACGTCCCTCTTCTGTTACCTCGTTTTTGGCTTTTGCTCCTAAAGACCCTACTCCATTCTGGCTGTATTCCATTCAGTTTCACAAACTTCACACAGAATTTCACGATAGCACCTTTGCTTGCACTGGTGGTTCTTGGACTGACCATGGCATTGGGTGTGCCTCTATCATGGGTGCTGATGTTTCTCGCTATCGGATTCCAGAACACAGGTCAATATTTACAGGAGTGTTCCTCACCCTGTATCAGGCCGTGGAGTACATCCAGCAACACTGGCTTTTCAATTGTGTCCTGTGCTCAGACTTGCACAGCACACCGTGGCTTCAAAGGTGCTGAGAATCACCCATCCCTCGATGCAGCAGGTACAGGAAAACTGTCAGTTGCTCACTCTTGATGGAGGGACTGTGATGTTTGTGGTTTCCTGGCCATGTCCATCTGTCTGGAAACGAGGCTGCTGACACTGCTGCCAAGGCTGCAGTCCTTGTACCCCGGCCCACTTACATTCCATCCGATGATCTATCTGTTTCAGCCTGTCAGGAGGTGGTGCCACTTTGGCATCGCCACAGGCCCTCCCTCCATGGGAATAAGCTCCAGATTATTGATCCCATTGTCCCCAAGTTGTTAAAACTTCAGCTTTGTGATGGAATGCCCATTTTTTAACTAGTTAGGTTCCCACTTGGATTTGTACTAATTGCAGCAATATGGCGAAGGCCATTTAATTTTTAGTTCTTTACCTCCATTTCTCTATGGTGTATTTTATAGTTCTTTCTCCGTGTCCCTGTTTTTAGCTGTCTTCTCTTACATTGATTGGGACTGATGTGTATTCATTTATTAACTCCTCTCTGTCTTCATGTTCTATAGTTTTGCCGGCCGAAGTGGCCGTGCGGTTAAAGGCGCTGCAGTCTGGAACCGCAAGACCGCTACGGTCGCAGGTTCGAATCCTGCCTCGGGCATGGATGTTTGTGATGTCCTTAGGTTAGTTAGGTTTAACTAGTTCTAAGTTCTATGGGACTAATGACCTCAGCAGTTGAGTCCCATAGTGCTCAGAGCCATTTGAACCATTTCTATAGTTTTGAGATGGGCACATATGTCCCTAGATGCTTTTGCATGCTAAAACGGACCAAACAGTGCACACATTTGAATTTGTTAGATTTTACATTGGGTTGCAGTGTGCAGGTCAAGCAAGTCTCCCAGTGTAGAGGAGTAATACAGGAGAAGAATGTTCTGTAACAAGTGTTTATTTTCACTGTATTAGTTAGCTTTCCTATCTGAGAAGGAATTGTGGGGTGCACACACACACACACACACACACACACACACACACACACACACACACACACACACACGTGTGCCGTTTGGTGGCCCAAAGAAATCGCATACCATGTCCAGTGTTCCTAGTGAATTCCTGATAAGTGAAATGTTTCATGTATTGGCGATCACCAATCTGAAACGATGAACTGCACAATGAGAATATCCCGCTATTGCATAGTCCTGATATATGAATGCATGAGCCCCACAGGCTTTCCTCCACATGCATGCAGTATTGTCGTAGCCCTGTCCTCAGGAAATTATTACCAATTTTTCAATTACACATCTAGCTAGTCCTTAGTCAGTCACATCAACCACTGGAATAAATTACAGGAAATCTTCATTAATATCAAGATCCAAGGAATAGATACAGAGAGATAGTTGCTCTATTCTAGCAATTTCAGCAGTTTGATCTGCAAGAATATTGCAACATTTGGCATCATTGGTTATTGATGCAACAGCTGATCAGATTTTGGATTGGGGTCCTTAATGTAATTCTTTTCATATATACCAGTTCCTTTCAAAACTTACTTGTAGGTTTTCATCACCTTTCACAAAATATTTTGTAATTTCGAGAAAATTATTCATCTTGTCGTCTTGTTTGTCAACTTTGGTAGTCCCAAAGCCTCTGTGTCCCAATCATACCATTTCCTGATATACACAAAGAATCATTGCTTGATGATAAGGACTGTACATGTTGTATCCCTTTCCATCTGCTCCACAAGGCCTTGGTCCAGGCAATGTTTCATATTGTTTGTCATGTTCACCATCATGTGAATAAGTCACATTCAATTACAAAGGCTTGTGATAAGTGTTGGTTGTATGTATGTTGAAATATTAGAGTGTATGCGTTCACTCTGATAACATGGAGGAGACCAGGGCTGGAACATTTTGATGACTACCTTTTGCATAACTAGCAGAAAGCAGCATAATCATTTTTGGAACAGTATACCAACCAAAGATATTTCTTCATCCAACTTAGACTAAACATTCAACATTGACCACTTTGCAAACTGAGGGGAAATTTATAAGTTGTGTTGGGCACAAAATTTTTTGGAAATATTGTAGCGTGATGCGCTCATCAACTTTTTCATTATTTGATAGTAAACAATCACTTGTGTTGTACTTGCAGCCATGTAGAAAGTTGTCAGAGGTTGATGTGTCAGTTAAAGGTGTTGATTTTGTATCAGGACCCAACAAAGGTGATTCTGAATTAGCATTAAAGCTTCTATTGCTTTAAAACAACATTTGTAGCAACTGTGGTGGATCATCCATTATCCAAACCTGAGAGGAAAGAGTTTGTTCTAGTTATAGAGATTTTGAGAAGTACTTAAAATATCATCAGTGAAAGAGTCAGCAACTGAAATTGTGTGTAACAGAGCAAAAGCTGAAATACTTAACACTGTTTTTAAATGTTTTGTTACAAAGGAAAAACCATGAGTATTGTCCTCATTTAAACCTCATACTGCTGAAACAATGAGTGATATTGTTATTAAAAGTCCAATTGGTTTTAAAAAAGCTTAAATCATTGAAATTGAACGAAGCTCCAGGAACTAGTGGAATCCCTATCATATTCTATACTGAATTTTTGGTTGAGTTAGCCCCTTTTTCTAACTACAGGGTGAGTCATAAATAAGGAAAAATATGTCTAGGACCGCATGCTACTATGCATAACATGTGACACATCATTGTAAATTTTGTTCTCCTTGATGTGTTGTGTATGTAAAGCAAAAACACATGTTAATCATTGAATGAGATACCGACGAGCCTCACGATCATGACATGTCATTCACCCATAGATACAACACATGACACACCAATGAGCTGATGTGTATCTGTAAGTGTTTGAAAGATATGAGAGAGAGAAAATCCCATCCCAATGTATCTGAAATTGTATCAGAACTTGGGAATCACACATTGCAGGTTGTAACGGAGTGTACAGTCGCATGTTAGGGAATGTGTGCCCTGTAAGCAGAAAGAGTGGTCAACGGTGGAAGTAAAACCGCAGCATGCACGATGTATTTACAACACCTCTGCAATGGTCACTCTGCTGGATACTCGCCATGTCAACAGTTGCTACCAGCCGCATCGCAGTGTTACTACAGTACCATGGCAAGTTTCACAAATGAGGAATACGCCGATGTCCACCTCACCTACAGGCTTGCAGATGGAAGAGCTGATGTTGCAAGGCAACTGTATCCCAAGAGGATTCCTAGCCGGCACCTTCCATCCACAAAATCGTTTTACTCTGTGGACAGGCGCTTGAGGGAGTATGGTGCTTGTGTAGCACTTCCAGGATGATGTGGCCATGACCGACAGTTGATGTACATTGCGGATGATGAAGGAAAAGTGTTACAAACCATTGCGGAGGGTTAACAATAAGCACCAGGTCTATAGCCACTGTGGTTGGCATGTCACAATCTACAGTACTCCATAGAAACCAGTACCATCCCTTTCACATGCAGAAGGTACAGGCATTATTGCTAGAAGACTACCAGAGGATGCTGGACTTCTGCAACTTTATCCTACGGTGTCAGATCTACAATCAGCATTTTTCACATACAATACTGTTCACCGACAAAGCCTATTTCATGAAGGAGGGTATAGTGAATTCGCATAATTGGCACCAGTGGGTGGAAGAAAACCCCCACAGCACAGTGATACGAGGCTACCAACAACAATGTGGTGTCAATATCCGGTGTGGTATTATTGATCACCATCTCGTAGGGCAACATGTGCTACCACAAAGGCTTACAGGGGAGCGGTATCTGCATTTCCTAGATGTTACATTCCCAGAATTGTTGGAAGACGTTAGTTTGGTCTTTCATGTGAACCTGTGGTCCTGTGGTACATGCGTGATGGTGCGCTCGCTCACCTGCACAGTACCTTCCCTTCAAAATGGGTGGCTTGTGGAGGCCCTTTAGCATGACCAGCAAGATTGCCAGACCTGAATCCACTGGATTTATTTTTGTGGGGCCATCTGAAATCTGTGATTCATGAAGGAGAGGTTGTTGATGTCAACACCCTTCAACCCAGAATAAAACATGCCTGTGATATTATGCAAAGAGATACAGACATGATGGATCATGTTCAGCAATCCTTCCTGCAAATAGTTCAACTTTGCCACACACGTCGTGGCTGTCATTTTGAACAGTACTTATAAACCGGCACTGCAGCTTCTGGTCGTGTGTTTCTATGTTAGTTTTGATTTGTACAGCTGTATTGTATTCGTTTGTGTGAACTGCCACATACCTATGTAGTAGTATTTTGTATTCTGCATCTATGTACTCTTTTCTTAAAACTAAGTCTGGACACAAAAACCAAATTATAAAACATGCATGTACAGTAGTGCAGCCCCTCCTCATGTTCGTTTCCCTGTGCCAACTAGCCATGATACATAGTACCGGCCAGCGTAACTGGTATGAGATAGATGTGGGTGCTATCGTTGCTCGCAATGTCATGTACACTGTTGCTTGACGCTGATGCCTTGCCTTCTCGTGAGTGGCTAAACTACCTACAACACTCGCATAGCCAATGTCGGCACACAGTAACACCCAAATGTCCACTTCGTATTTCCACATTTTTACCATTCAATTGCATTGTCATTTATTGACATAGGAACATGCGAGCTCAGTGTGTGACAATTTGCACAACATATTTGTCCTCATTTATGACTCACCCTGTATATTTTATCATAGATCTCTTGAACAAAAACACATGCCCAGTTCTTGAAAAAAGGCACAGGTCACACCCATCTACAAGGAGTATAGTAGAAGTGATCCACAAAGCTACCATGCAGTATCCTTCATACTGACTTGTGCAATCTTAGAGCATATTCTGAGATCAAACATAGTAAGGTATCTTGAACAGAATGACCTTCTCAATTGCAATTATCGTCGTTTCTGAAAACACTGGTGAATTGTAATTCAACTTGCATTTTTCTCACATGACATCCTGAAAGCTTTGGATCAAGGTAGTCAGGAATACATAATGTTTCTTCATTTCTGGAAAGCACTTGACTCGGTACCTTACTTACACTTTTTTGTCAAAAGTGCAATCATATGGTGTATTAAGTGAAGTTTGTGAATTGATTGAGGACTTTTTGGTAGGGAGGAGGCAGCATGCTATTGTGGATGGAGAGTTATCATCGTAGGTAGAAGTAACTTCGTGTGCTCCCCAGGGAAATGTGTTGGTACTCTTGCTGTTCATGTTGTATAGAAATGACTTTATAGACAATATTAATAGTAACTTCAGACTTTATGCAGATGATATGATTATCTATAATGCAGTACTATCTGATGGAAGTTGCATAAATATTGTACATCTTGATAAGATTTCAAAATGGTGCAAAGATTGGCTACTGGTTTTATATGTTAAGAAATGTGAAGTTTTGCACGTCACAAAATGAAAAACCAGTAGAATCTCATGACTATAATATCAGTGAGTCACAGTTGGAATCAACCAACCCAAAGAAATACCCATGTGTAACACTTTGTAGAGATATGAAGTGAAATGATCACATTAGTTCAGCTCTGGGTAAAGTGGGTGGTAGAATTGAGTGTATTGATAGAATACAGGGGAAGTGCAGTCAATCTTTGTATGGTAATATACTGTATCCACACCCTCCACCTAGCAGTTTCCACCCCCTCCTTCCCATTTTCAAGTCCAACCTTGTTTATTTGCAGCCAACTGCTGTATACTAACAAATGCTGTGGCCAAAAGCTTTGTGTGACATTTAATTGTACCTGTCTTCAACTTGACGGGCCTTTTTTATGATATGCAGCAATCTGTCTTTCTTTACATTGTTTATACAACTGGAAACATGTACTGTTACTACATACCAGAGCGCGTCATTTAAATAAATGAACTTGAATGCCTTAAAAAAGAAAATAAACTCTGATTACTGTTAATCAATCACAACTTATGACCAAGCCATTTATAGGCAATTACTTGTTGAGCAGAGATACATTTGGAAATAGGCTGTCATTGACATATTATACCAGGATAACTCACTTCTTCACACATTGTAGCAGAGGTGTTGGTAATTCTTATTTTCTGCCTGTAGTATGAAGATGTTGACTGCAGGTGTAAAAAAAAAAAGTAAAAAAAAAATCTGAGCTTCTTGTCATGAAGTCCGAACTACTAATTTCCCTATGAACTTTTTATGTATATAGTTCTGCCTTCAGTTGATCTCTGCTTCTAATGATTCTTTCTCTATTAAATTTTTGTAATGCTACAGGGATTTTGTACAGCTTACTGAAACTGAGATTACAAATAATAGTGTTCACACAGATTTCCTGTAGACAAGATTGCTACTGACTGACCCAGGTGTACTCTTTAAAGTTTCACTAAGTTGTGATACACGTGAAATTGGTTCTACACATTTCCTCTATAACAACTTTGTTAATATCTGTTAGTTGTATGTTCTTCTTTGACAACAGGTTTGACCTTAATATAAGTTTTATTTACAATTTTATCTAATACAGTTTTGTTCCTTTCAGTTCATTCCTAACTTTTTCATAATGGGAATTTATTGTATCTTTTGATTTTTCTATAGTAGCATCATGACTAGATTTAGTTGTGTATCTCAAAATATCATTGACAGATTTTATTGTAGATGTGAAGTGGTCATGACTGGAATTAACTGCAGTTCTCAAAGAGTTGTACCTCACATTAATTGTATTGCTTCAAGAATTATAACTGTAATCTATAGTATTTTCTTAATTTAGCATTTTAGACATGAAAGTGTCATGGCTGGAACTGCTGACTGCAAATCTTTCATTTTGGCTGACAATTCATTCACCAAATCTGGTTCTTCTTAATTTTTTGACATTTTGATTACATAAATACTCATTTTGAAACAGAAAAATGTGAAACTGGATGTTGTACTTATCTTTGTCCTTGCTTCATCCCATTGTTTCGCAGTCCTTTGCCAGTTTAATTACCTTTCTTCATTTGACCACTCTTGAAGATAATTCACACATTTTGTTTCTAGGTCCAGTATTTTTATCTTCCTTTTTGCTGTGGTATTTAACATGTAAACAATATTTTTAATTTATGAAAGTCATAAATAATATCAGTACTTTGTCTGCCACAAAGGATGCCAGTCCGAGCCCATAGGTTCGATAAGGAAACTAGAAAACTGTTTGTTAAGTCTGTTTGTTGTAGAATATCAACAGTGAGACAATACTCATCTTTCCCCTTCAATGCCACAGTTGCAGTTGTTTTTGTGGTACCTCATTTCCTTAAAAAAATTGGGGTATGGTCTTACTGATAGTAGTCCTGGATTTCGTGAAAGTTTAACATCATCACATTACCCACCTCCTTGCTGTGCAAGGAGCGATTACTTACAAAGACTAATTCAAGCAAAAATAAAACTTGACTATATGTGTATGATGGGAGAGACTGGCTGGGCACTAGTCTCTAACAATCAAGGATGATACAGCCATATACCAGGAGCAGTTTTGGGTGATGTAATCACAATTCCATGCTGGTATGTTTCTCTATTAAACTGCAAGTGGGGGATGATAGGGTAATGTAAGAAGTAGGGGCATAGTGTAAGAAGTTGGGGGAATTCAGTGCAGGAAAATTTTATTACGGAAGAAACACCGAAAACATCTCGGGATCCGACGGTCGTCACTCCGCCCGTTAACACCGAACGTTAATGTCGCTGGGGGATATACAACTTTATGTCCTTAATGTTGTACTTTCCTGTCTCTGATTCCATTACAGGATCAAATAAAAATGTTTCAGGATGTACTATTGTTTGAACTCGGTAGGGTCCCTCATATTTTTAGAAAAACTTGTGTCTCTTTCCTCAGGGCAGAGCTCTGAAGATGCTGTTTTACGAGAACTAGTTCATCGACCTTGTAGTGAGGTTTGATAGTCTTCTCATTACGTCTAATCACTCATTGTTGCGCCTTTTCAACTAAATTTTTAGAACCCATTTCCTGTTTAAGTTCGTAATCTTCAGTAGGCTTTTCAGGCCAAATGAAACATTTAATAAGAGGTTCTCCTGTAAAGGGTTTGCCTGTTACTTCTAAAGGTGTTAACCCTGTTCATAAATGTGGTAGTATATTTAAAATAAGTTTAAAGTCTTTGATCTTTGTTGCCCATAAGGTATGTTTTTTTCGTGGCAGTAGGTGTGGCATAATTTCACAAAATTTTTCATTACCTGTTCACACAAATTTGGGGACAGGTTATAGTTCGATATTAACACTTCACAAATACCTCCCCATGCTAAAAATTCTTTAAAATCATTACTAACAAATTGTGGTCCATTATTGGAGAGAAACAGTAGGGTTTTCCTACCTCCAGAAAGTATTGTAGCAAACAGTGTATAACCGTTTGTTGACCAACACTCTACGAAGACTAAAATGTATGACATTCCTCCCTTTCCTTTCAGAATAGGTACTAGGAAATCTGCTGCTGTAAGTTTGTGTATAGACTTTGGAATGATTGGATACACATGAGTGAGTGTTCCTCTCTTTCACCTTCTGAAAGGCTTCACAAGGCCAAATTAATGATGCTACTTTATGTCCTAGCCTTTTAAAGTAACAGAACTTATTCATACGAGCTATACATTTCTTTATTCTAAAGTGTCCATTCCATGTACGAACATACCACACAATTTCATCTTCCATTAACTTCAGAATGCATAAAAGCCATTGTTGCAATCTTATACTATCCCACCAAAATAAAATATGACCCATAATTTTCCATTTCTCTGCTTGCTTAGGAGGCAAGGGATTCCTAATACATGTAGCAAACATCTTGGTAAAAATAGGGATCATGTTCTTTATGCCATCTTTTGTATCCTGGTGTGTGGATACTCTACTGTCAGAAAATTAATTGCAAAAATTACACCAGATCACTTTTAACTCTTCCATGTCTATATGTAACCTAGACAAAGTGTCTGGTACAATATTCTCCAAACCTTTTACATACTGTGTTCTAATGTCATATTCTTGTAGGAACAACATCCATCACATTAATCTAGTATGTAACAAATGACTATTCATCAAAAAAGATAGAGCGTGATGATATGCGTAAATATGGATTTCTGCCCCCATACTAGTGTTTGGAATTTTTGGATACTCCATATTAATGCTAATAGTTTTTCAGTAGCTTTGTAGTTTACATCATATTTATTAAGACTATGGGTAGCAAAAGCTATAGATATGTGATTTACACTATCTAGACCCCACTCTTCTTGGAATAGTTCTGCCGTGATCCCATTAACAGATGCATGGGTTGCAATTTTAAAAGGTTCACCCAGACTCGGATTATGCAATATGGGTGCTTCTACTAATGCTCTTTTTACATTTACAAATGCATTATTTGCCTCTAGATCCCTAACCAATGGTATTTTCTTTCGTAACAAATGTAAAACTCTTGTGTCATTTAGTTCTTGTCTCCTAATATAATGTCTATAGTACCCAGCCATTCTGATAAATCCCTTCAGTTGCCTCACGTTTTTAGGGGTGGACATTCTTCAGGAGCTTTTATGCACCCAGGATCTGGTCTAATCCCCTGTACCCCTACGAGAAGCCCTACGAACTTTAACTCTTGCCTCTCAACATGTGACTTAGACAGTTTCACTGTAATAACCTTTTCTTTAAATTTTTTCAGTGATAGGCGATGTTCTTCCCAGTTAGCTGAGATTAGGAGAATATAATCGACATATATTATTAAATATTATATATAAAAACAAAGATGACGTGACTTACCGAACAAAAGCGCTGGCAGGTCGATAGACACACAAACAAACACAAACACACACACAAAATTCAAGCTTTCGCAACAAACTGTTGCCTCATCAGGAAAGAGGGAAGGAGAGGGGAAGACGAAAGGAAGTGGGTTTTAAGGGAGAGGGTAAGGAGTCATTCCAATCCCGGGAGCGGAAAGACTTACCTTAGGGGGAAAAAAGGACAGGTATACACTCGCACACACGCACATATCCATCCACACATACAGACACAAGCAGACATATGCTTGTGTCTGTATGTGTGGATGGATATGTGCGTGTGTGCGAGTGTATACCTGTCCTTTTTTCCCCCTAAGGTAAGTCTTTCCGCTCCCGGGATTGAAATGACTCCTCACCCTCTCCCTTAAAACCCACTTCCTTTCGTCTTCCCCTCTCCTTCCCTCTTTCCTGATGAGGCAACAGTTTGTTGCGAAAGCTTGAATTTTGTGTGTGTGTTTGTGTTTGTTTGTGTGTCTATCGACCTGCCAGCGCTTTTGTTCGGTAAGTCACCTCATCTTTGTTTTTATATATAATTTTTCCCACGTGGAATGTTTCCTTCCATTATATTGATATCATATATTATTAAATAGTTCAATAAATCTCTTCCTAATGCTTCATCCAGAGTGGGTATAAATACTGATACTGAGATATTAAGTCCAAAAGTTAACACATTAATGTGATAAGATTTAGCATCAAACAGGATTTCTGTATACTTTTTTGAGTCCAGATGTAACCTAATTTTGCAGTATCCAGCAGTCAGGGCTATCGTGCTAAAAAACTTTGTTTTCTCCAATTTGGATAACACTTCATTGATGTTAATTGGTCTGTCTCATTCTGTTTCTACATGTTTATTCAATGTACACATGTCTAGCACACCTCCTGTAACTTTTTTACCACTACTGAAGGGTTATTCATGATGCTAGAAGTAAGTTCTATTATATTGTTGTCAATCACTTTGTCGATTTGCTCCTTAACGGCTTCTTTCAAACTTCCCGGTACTGGATATGGCTTACAGAAAAATGGAGTTTCATTTTTTATGTTAAACTTACATATGTAATCACTGATATTACTGGGAAAATTGGATAATACTTCTTCGTATTACATTAGAATTCAATATAAATCTACTTTCCGTGCATTGGTTAATATTGTGGATTCTTTTACTTTGTTTTGGATGTCAGTCCTATATGCTGATTGGTCTATATTACTGATCTCCGGTGACAGTTGTGCAGTAGCTGTTAATCACAGACAAACCCCTGCAGGTCCAGGGGTTAGAATAGGCCCGAGGTATTCCTGCCTTTCGTACGAGGCGATTAAAAGGAGTCTCACATGTTTTGGACTTGATGTGATGGTCCCCTGTAGGGTTTGACCTCCATTCTTCAAAATTTTCCCAAAGAGCGAGCCATTTGGGGAAGGGCGCCTTACAAGGTGCACTGTGTAGATCATGCATTGAGATCTTTAGCCCACTTTCTTGTCGTCGCGTTGCAGTCCTGCCCATTCTCCATCTCTTGGTTGAGGACACCTTCCTCAGCGCATTTTCCACCATGCATTATGCAGTGTCGATTTCTGCATAGACGATGACCATGGACTTCTTTGCACCTGATATCCAGCACAGTAGCCAGTCCATTGTGGTGGGGCCACCATGTACCCTGTTGTTTGTAGCCCCCTGACCACACATGGATCACGCTGCTGATGAGGACTAGTTCTTGGAAGTGGAGGGCTTGTTCAAAATGAGATTTGGGTCAGTCTTGATCAATACAGCATCCTATGCCCAGTCACAGGAGTAGCTCACTTGTGACAAGCTGGGGGATATTTCTGTAACCATCATGCCCCATAAGAGCTTAAATATGGTCCAGTGTAGCCTAATTCACAGAGGCCTTCTTTTGCAGTCCGATGATGAGCTGTGTGCCAATTTAGAGTGGCGAGGTGTACATTTCATGTGGTGTGTCCACTGGGGTCCGAAGGATAATCAGGCTTCCACTGGTGCCTTCATCTTGGCCTTTGAGGGTGATACATTGCCCGAGAAGGTCAAGGTGATGGTCCACCAGCGTGATGTAAGGCCCTATATCCCTCCACCAATGCGGTGCTTTAAGTGCTGGAAATTCGGTCATATGTCTTCCCACTGTACTTCAGTGTCACAAACAGAGATTGCAGACACCCAACACACCCCAATACTCCATGCGCCCCACTTCCATCTGTGTCAAATGCAGAGAGCAACATTTGCCTTGCTCACCCGACTGCAGGATTCTCCAGAAAGAAAGGAAAATCATGGAGTGAAAGACCCTGGACAGACTGACCTACCCCCCCCCCCCCCCCCCCCCCAGGGGGCCACAACTCTTTTATGGATACGTGCATAGCGAGCACGGGACCCTGAGCTAATGTGGCCCTCCTTCCTTTCCGGGCTGCGTACCTCCCTTTTCCGCATCCTTCCCTATCCCCCATCTTCGCCCATCCTCCCCTCACCTCTGGTTCTTTCCTTCCATTTCTCACCATCTGGGTGTAGGGTTTGTGCCTACATCCGGACATGGACGCTTGTAAATGTAACGCATTCTTTTCTTCTCTGCTTGTATGTCTTCATCCTTCCTTTGTCCTTCTCTTTTCCTTACCTCTTCTCTTTACCCTTTTCTCCGCTGCGGCATTTGAGACCTCTCTTGTTTCCTTTCCCTATTTTTGTTTTTCCCTTCCTCTTTCTTCCTCCCTGTGCGTGACTGAAGGCCAACCAATGCATTTTCTTGCGTAGCCGGTGACGGGGTAATGCGTAATTCCCCACCCCGGGTAGACAGGTAGGACATGTACATACCCCCTGGTAACGGCCAGGCATAGGGAGGGGTGATTATCTGAGCTGATACCTTCCGAAAGTGCTGATTGGTCCCTCCATCCGTTTGTCGGGAGGTGTGACCTGAGGTGTGAACAATCACCTAAGGTGGGAGTGCCCTCAGAAAGGGCCCCCACAAGGGAGGAGCGCTCCATCGGAGATGCCGGTAATCATGGGTGATACTTTCGCAATGGTTTCCTCATCTTCCACTATGTCTGCTCAGAAGCGTAAGTTCCACGAGTCTCAGCCACAGACAGTCCTTCCACCGTTGCCACAGATCCTTGTTGTTTCTCAGTCTGACGAATGTCATGACTTCTCCACGGTCAACCCTTTCATTATTCAGAAAGGTGTTGACACAATTGCAGGTCATGTAAAGACTTGTTCCAGATTACAGAATGGCACCTTGTTGTTAGAAACAGTCAGTGCCCTCCAGGCACAAAGAATGCTGCGTTCTTCACTGCTACACACCTTCCCTGTCTGAGTGGAACCGCGCCATACTTTAAATTCATCACATGGGGCCGTTTATACACGCACCCTCAACGGATTGTCTGACGAAGAAATTCAGCACTACCTGTCTGACCAGGGACGTAACGGCTGTTCATAGAGTTATGAAAAGGGTTGACACGAACACCATTCCAACACGCACTGTCTTCTTGACATTTGACAAAGTTCAACTCCCATTGAAAATCAAACCAGGCTATGAGATAATTTCCATTCGCCCTTACATCCCAATCACTACGCATTGCTATCGGTGTCAGCAGTTAAATTACACCAGCCACTCCTGTTCCAATCCGGACAAATGTGTTACGTGTGGCAAGGATGCCCATGAGGGTGCTTATCCACCTCCATCCCCTCGTTGCATCCACTGTATGGGTGACCACGCTGCTTCCTCTCGAGATTGCCCCATTTTTAAAGACGAATAGCTCATTCAGGAAATCAGAGTGAAGGAAAAGGTGTCGACCTTTGCTGCTCGAAAATTATTCGCCAGTCGAGAGCCCACCGTGCCTCAGACACGAAAATACAGCACTGTCCTTGCTTCTCCTCGGCCAACAAAGGAGGTGGCCACGCAGACTTGCGACCTCACCTTTAGTGCCATGGTCGTCAGATCGGCCAGTGCAAAGATCGCCCATTCAACCTCACCGCTTTCGCCTGCCCACTCTATGGCTTACCCTTCATTGGTTTCTGCCAAATCACGAGCCCAAAAGTCAGACACCAAGACTTCGAAAAAAGAGCATACTCGTGAAGACTTTTTACATGCCCCAACTTCACAACCATTGGTTCCTCCTTCATCTAAACATCATGTTTCCAAGAAGGCTAATAAGAAACCCAGTTCATCTCCTTCTCCACCAAGGCGTGTCTCACCTACAGTATCACCTGTTGGAAATCGCCCTCAGTAGTCTTCTGTGTCGCCAAGCCGCACTGCTGGCGGCTGATCAACCGGCCGATCGCTGGTGGTAGGAGCTGCTCCTGAACAACCTATGGATCAGAATCTTCTGCCTTCAGCTGAATGCTGCTCCAGGCTGTCGGTCGCAAGCTCTGAGCAGTCGTTGAGTTGACGACAACCTTGGTCACATTCCTCCATTTTCTGCCCACCCTATGTCCATTATCCACTGGAATATCCACGGCATTCGAGCCAATCAGGATGAATTGTCGATCCTCTTACGATCCTACTCGCTGGTCATCCTCTGTCTTCAGGAAACAAAGCTGCATTCCCATGACCGCTTTGTTCTCCTTCATTTTCAGTCCGTCCGATATGATCTCCTCTCTGTTGAAGGCACTCCAGCCCACGAAGGACTCGCGATTCTTCTCCATGATTCCATTATCAGTCAATCCCCTTAAACACTTCCTTCCAAGCTGTTGCTGTCCGTCTTTCCCTTTCTGGATATACCTTTTCTCTTTGTACTGTATACATTCCATCGTCCACACCAATGGCACGAGCTGATCTCCTTCATCTTCTTCGTCAGCTTCCACCCCCCTATTTGCTGGTTGGGGACTTCAATGCCCACCACCCGATTTCGGGATCTCCACATCCTTGTCCACGTGGCTCACTATTACTACACATTTTCCACCAAGTGGATCTAGTTTGCCTCAACACTGCAATCCCTAATTTTTGTCTGCCTCCACGACACATTTCTCTCATTTGGACCTTTCGGGCGGTACTTTTCCGCTAGCTCGGTGCTTTGAATGGTTCGCCCTTGATGATACACACTCGAGTGACCACTTTCCATGTGTCCTTAGATTGCAGCCTCAACTGACATATATGCGCCCGCGACGCTGGATGTTTACCCAAGACGATTGGACACTTTTTTCGTCTCTAGCTACATTCGATGACAGTCACTTTCTTAGCATCAACGATAAGGTCACACATATTACAGACATTATTCTTACAGCTGCGGAACGTTCAATACCACGCACCTCCGAATTGCCCCGGCGCCCCCCAGTTCCTTGGTGGAACGAGGCATGCCGTGACGCAATACGTGAGCAGCGACGTCCTCTCCGTGTTTTCCGCCACCATCCTACTTTGGCCAACTGTATCCGCTATAAGCAGTTCCGTGCGCGATGCCGTCGTGTCATCCACGATAGCAAGAAGGCAAGCTGGAAATTCTTTATTAGCTCATTTAACACCTTCACTCCCTCCTCGGAAGTTTGGAGTCGGATTCGATGGTTATCAGGCGCGCCTAGTTTCTCCCACGTCTCTGGGCTCACAGTCGCGCATGATACATTAGTGGATCCCGTCGCAATTTCTAACTCATTGGGTCAACACTTTGCTGGGATTTCGAGCTCTTCAAATTACCCGCCAACGTTTCTCCCAAAGAAACGTGCAGCGGAAGTGCGACCTATTGCTTTCTCCTCTCAAAATCGCGAAAGCTACAATACTGTTTTCTCCATGCGGGAACTCCAACATGTACTCTTCTTCTCGCTCCTCCGCCCCAGGACCGGATGGTATCCACGTCCAAATGTTGCTGCATTTATCAACCCATAGTCTGCGTTACCTCCTTCGCCTTTAAAATCAAACTTGGACCGACAGTACTTTTCCCAGACGATGGCGGGAAGCTATCGTCGTTCCTGTTCCGAAACCTGGAAAGGACAAACATCTCCCCTCTAGCTATCGCCCCATTTCTCTCACGAGTAGTGTATGTAAGGTTTTGGAAGGTATGGTGAATTGCCGTTTAGCTTGGTGGCTGGAGTTCCGCAGTCTTTTAACACCTGCCCAATGCGGATTCCGAAAGCATCGTTCTGCAGTTGACCGTCTTGTTGCTCTCTCCACTTACATCTTGACCAATTTTCTCCGGAAACGCCAAACGGTAGCAATATTTTTTGATCTGGAGAGAGCATACGATACCTGTTGGAGGACAGGCATCCTCCGCACACTGTTCTCTTGGGGCTTTCGAGGTCGGCTGCCACTATTTCTTCCCGAATTTATGGCAGAGCGCACATTTAGAGTGCGGGTGAACACTACTCTCTCCCGTACTTTCTCCAAAGAAAACGGGGTACCCCAGGGCTCCATGCTGAGTGTTGTACTGTTTGCGATTGGCATAATTCCAATTATGGACTGTCTCATTCCTTGATTTCTCAGGCTCCCTCTTTGTAAACGATTTTGCTATCTACTACAGCTCTCAACGGACCAGCCTTCTTGAACGACGTCTTTTAGGATGTCTCGATCGCCTCCAGGCTTGGAGCATCGAAACCGGCCTCCGTTTTTCTCCCAGTGAGACCGTTTGTGTTAATTTTTGGCGACGTAAGGAGTTTCTTCCACCCTCCTTACACTAGCACCTGTCAACCTTCCGTTTTCGGACGTCGCTAAATTCTTGGGTCTTATGTTTGACAGAAAACTGTGCTGGTCCTCCCACGTTTCCTATCTTTCGCGCTCGCTGTCTGCGATCCCTCAACACCCTCCGTGTCCTAAATGGTACCTCCTAGGGAGCGGACCGAGTGGTCCTTCTCCACCTCTATCGCGCCTTAGTTCGCTCGAAATTGGACTATGGAATCATAGTTTACTCCTCTGCTCGGCCGTCTATTCTTCGTCGTCTCGACTATCCACCACCATGGATTACATTTAGTGTCTGGAGCTTTTTACACCAGCCCTGTGGAAAGCCTTTATGCTGAGGCTGCTGAACCTCCGCTGTCCAATCGGCGATCTATCCTTCTAAGTCGTTATGCTAGCAATTTCTCTTCCATGCCTGCTAATCCAGCCCATGACATTTTTTTCGACACCTCCTTGGATGTAGGGTATGCAGGCTGCCCTTCCTCCGTACTACCACCGGGAGTCCGCTTCCATCAACTGCTCCATTCTCTTTCCTTCCGCTTTCCTGAAACCTTCTTGACAAGTTGGGATACAGCACCGCCTTGGCTCCATCCCCGGATCTGCCTGCTCCGTGACCTTTGTTAATTTCCCCCTTCACTTGTTTATCATCGGACATTTGCTGCTCTATGTGCACAAATGAAGGCAGCCACATTCATTTACACTGATGGCTCGAAAACATCGTTAGATGTAGGGAGTGCCTATATTTTTGGCGACACCCAAAATCAATTTCGGCTTCCCGACCCATGTTCGGTTTATACTGCGGAGCCTTACGCTGTTCACCAGGCTGTCCACTACATCCGCCGCCATCAGCAGATACAGTATGTTATCTGTTCAGATTCTCTCAGCTCTCTCCTCAGTCTCCAAGCTCTTTACCCTGTCCACCCTCTGGTCCACCGGATTCAGGACTGTCTGCGCTTCCTCCACCTGGGGGGCGTCTCGGTGGCATTCCTCTGGCTCTCGGGACACGTTGGTATCTGTGGAAATGAGGCTGCCGATATAGTGGCCAAGGCTGCAGTCTCTCCTCTTCGGCCAGCTATTCAATCGATTCCCTTTGCCATTCTACGGAGCGTTTTATGTCGTCGTGTTGTTGTTTTACGGCACACACATTGGTCGACACTTCCGCATAATAAATTGTGGGACGTGAAAGCTCTTCCCTGTGCTTGGACTTCCTCCCGAACGAGTCATCGGGTGGAGGTAATTGTAACTAGACTCCGGATAGGGCACTGTCTTTTTAGCCATCGACATCTTTTAAGCGGCAATCCTCCCCCACTCTGTCCCCACTGCTCTCAGCTGTGGACGGTAAGACACCTTTTAATTGAGTACCCCTATTTTACTCCGTTACGCGCCCGTCTACAGCTATCGCCTGATATATCGTCGATTTTAGCAGATGACACGCGCTCGGCCGATCGCGTTTTCGAGTTTATTAGTGACAGTGAAATGACGTCAGTCATTTGAAGCTTTTCTTGGGGACAACCAACCCCTTTCTGTAGTGGATTTTTAAGCTTTCCTTCTGCTTTTAGTTTCTCCAATTTTCTGAGTTTCGTTCCCATTGCTGCTGGTTTCCATTTTCCGTTTTTACTGTATCCTAAGTCACGGATCGGGCGCTAATGACCATAGCAGTTTTGCGCCCTAAAACCAAAACAAAAACAAAAAAAATACTGACCTACACTGAGGCTAAGAGAGAATTTGAACGCCTGCATCCTGTGCATATGACATCATCTTACCCTGCTGCTACAACAGTTCTGCAACCATTAACTCCGCAAACCTAGGTCACCTCTTAGAGCTGGAAGACTACACCTGCACCCTTGATGGTGGGGCTTTTAAGCCAGAGAAGTGTAAGTCTTCTTTGGCTTTTCTCACTAGGAATGGGTCTCTTGGGTCACTCTGTTCCCAGGTTTCTTATAGTGGGGAAGATGACACCTGCCAGTGGCTGAAGAGCCCAAAAGGAGCTGGTCATAGGGCTTCACGCTCATCCTCAGTCCCGGAGACTGAGTCAGGGAAACCCAAGGAGCAGTGAGAGAAGTCCAAAAAGAAAACCCCTAAGACCAAGGAAACTGTGGTGGCAGCCACAAACTCTGTGGCTGAGGATGGGGTGGAGATTTTGGCGTCTCCCGAGGACCTATATCTTGCCAGACCCTCAGGCACAATGGATAGAGACTGCTCAGGCAACAAATTGGTGCCATCAGGTGACTCTGAGGCATAATCTGCCTCATTGAATGTTCTTTGCCTTCCCAGTCTCACGATGTCATCCTCCAGTGGAATTGCAGCGGTCTTTTGCACTGCCTGGCTGAACTACGGCAACTGTTCAGTTTTACAACTACTATCTGCATTGCCCTCCAGGAAACCTGGTTCCAAGCAATGCGGACCTCTTCCCTTCACGGCTATAAGGGATATTACAGGAACCAAAGCACTATAATCGAGTGTCAGGTCGGACTTGCGTTTACATCCTAAACTTGGTCTGTAGTGAACATGTGCATCTTCAAACCTACATCTACATCCATACTGCACAATCCACCATACAGAGTGTGGGGGAGTGTACTGTGTACCACAACTAGCATCTTCTCTCCCTGTTCCACTCACAAACAGATAGAGGGAAAAATGACTGAATATATGCCTCTGTACGAGCCCTAATCTCTCATATCTTATCTTTGTGGTCTTTCTGCAAAATGTAAGTTGGCGGCAGTAAAATTGTACTGCAGTTAGCCTCAAATGCTGGTTCTCTAAATTTCCTCAGTGGCAATCCATGAAAAGAATGCCTCCTTTCCTCCAGAGCCTCCACCCAAGTTCCTGAAGCATTTCTGTAACACTCCCGTGATGATCAAACCTACCAGTAACAAATCTAGCAGCCCGCCTCTGAATTGCTTCTATGTCCTCCCTCAATCTCACCTGATAGGGATCCCAAACGCTCAAGCAGTACTCAAGAATAGGTTGTATTAATGATTTATAAGTGGTCTCCTTTACAGATGAACCACATCTTCCAGAAATTCTACCAATGAACCAAAGATCACCATCCGCCTTCCCCACAACTGCCATTACATGCTTGTCCCACTTCATATTGCTCTGCAATGTTACACCCAAATATTTAACCGATGTGACTGTGTCAAGCGCTACACTGCTAATGGAGTATTCAAACATTACAGGATTCTTTTTGCTATTCATCTGCATTAATTTACATTTATCTACATTTAGAGTTAGCTGCCATTCTTTACACCAATCACAAATCCTGTCCAAGTCATCTTGTATTCTCCTACAGTCACTCAACAATGACACCTTCCCGTAAACCACAGCATCATCAGCAAACAGCCACACGTTGCTATCCACCCTATCCAAAAGATCATTTATGTAGGTAGAAAACAACAGCATACCTACCACACTTCCCTGGGGCACTCCAGATGATACCTTCACTTCTGATGAGCACTCACCATCGAGGACAATGTACTGAGTTCTATTACTTACGAAGTCTTCAAGCCACTCACATATTTGGGAGCCAATCCCATATGCTCATACCTTAGTTAAGAGTCTGCAGTGGGGCACCAAGTCAAATGCTTTCCAGAAGTCGAGGAATATGGCATCATTCTGATAGCATTCATCAATGGTTCGCAAGGTATCATGTGAGAAAAGGGTAAATTGCATTTCGCAGGAGCGATGCTTTCTAAAGCTGTGCTGATGCATGGACAGCAACTTCTCTGTCTCAAGGAAATTCATTATATTCAAACTGAGAATATGTTCAAGAACCTGCAACAAACCGATGTTAATGGTTTTGGTCTATAATTTTGAGGATCCACCCTTCTACCCTTCTTATATACAGGCATCACCTGCACTTTTTTCCAGTTACTCGGGACTTTACGATGGGCAAAAGATTCGCGATAAATGCAAGCTAAGTAAGGAGCCAATGCAGTAGAGTACTCTCTGTAAAACCGAATTAGAAACCCATCAGGACCTGGTGATTTACTTATTTTCAACCCAATTTAGCTGCTTCACAACCCCAGGAGTGTCTATCACTATGTCCTCCATACGGGAATCTAATAGAGACTCAAACGGTGGTATGTTTCTACGATCCTCATGCGTAAAAGATATCTCAAATGCTAAATTTAAAATCTCAGCTTTCATTTCACTGTCTTTCATTGCCAGGCCCAACTGATAAGTGAGTGACTGGGTGGAAGCCTTCGACTCGCTTACCGATTTTACGTAAGACCAGAATTTCATTGGGTTTTCAGCAAGATCTTTTGCTAAGGTATGACAGTGGTAGTGGTTGTATGCTTCGCGCATCACTCTTTTTACAGCAGCACGAGTCTCTACTAACTTTGGCCTGTCCTCATTCTCCTGATCTTTCTTGTACTGCGAGTGCAACTTTCTTTTCTTCCTGAGCATTCGCCGAATTGCTTCGTTAAACGACGGTTGGTCTTTTCCATTTGTAACCCACTTTTTTGGCACATAATTCTCCAATGCATGATTTTCAGTGTGTTTAAAATTTGCCCATAATTCTTCCACGTCCATACCGGTAGTAAATGAAGTTGATTCATTTACTCAGTGGGATGCTAACAACTGCTTATCTACCCTTTCTAGTAAGAATACTATCCTAGCCTTCTTGACTGACTTTTAACTTTCGTAACCATAGTCGTAATGGTATCATCATGATCACTGATCCCTGTCTAAACACTGACACCATTGATGAGGTTTGGTCTGTTCATGGCTACCAGATCTAAAATATTTCCATTATGCTTTGGCTGTCGATTTAGCTGCTCAAGATCCCTCTTGAAGCTGTGGCTGTCATAATATGGACAGTGCGGGAAATAACTGTCTGCAATGTATACCTTCCTCCAGATGGTGCGGTATCCTTGTATTAGCTGCAATGATTGATCAGCTCCCTAAACCTTTCCTACTTCTGCGAGATTTTAATGCCCATAACCCCTTGTGGGGTGGTACCATGCCTACTGGCCAAGGCAAGGATGTTGAAACTTTACTGTCGCAATCCAACCTATGCCTCTTAAATACTGGGGCCGCCACACATTTCAGTGTGGCTCATGGTAGTTACTCGGCCATTGATTTATCAATTTGCAGCCCAGGACTTTTCCTATCTATTTACTGGAGAGCACATGATGACCTGTGTGGTAGTGACCACATCCCGATCTTCATGTCACTGCCCCAGCATCAGGTGCACAGACGCCTGCCCAGGTGGTCTTTGAACAATGCGGACTGGGAAGCTTTCACCTTGGATGTCACTGCTGAATCTCCCCCACGTGGTAACATTGATGTGATGGTTGAGCAGTTGCCTAGCACAATTGTGTCTGTGGCAGAAAATGCAGTCCCTCACTCATAAGGGTGCCCGAGGCATAAGGCAGTCCCTTGGTGGTCGCTGAAGCAATTAAGGAGCATGGGTGAGCTCTGAAATATCATAAGTGGCACCCTTCCCTGAAGCACCTCATAGCCTTTAAATGGCTCCGTGCCCGTGTTCGCCACCTTATCAAACATTGGAAGAAGGAGTGTTGGGTAGATAGATCTTCACTATTGGGTGCCACACATCACCTTCCCAAAGATCAAACATCTTTTCGGGTACTAGGCCGCAACAGCTGCCCCTGGTGTTATCATAAATGGCAAGTTATGTACTGATGAAAATGCGATTGCCAAGCACTTTGCTCGAGCCTCTGCATCAGAGAATTATCCCCCATCCTTTCACACACTGAAATGGTGGCTGGAAGGGAAGGTCCTCTCATTCACTACACACTGCAGTGAATCCTATATCGCCCCATTTACAGAGTGGGAGCTCCTTAGTGCCCTTGCACATTGCCGTGTCACAGCTCCTGGGCCTGATGGCATCCACAGCCAGGTGATTACATATTTCTCATCTGACTACAAGCGACATTTTCTCATCATCTTATACCAGATCTGGTGCGACGGCATCTTTCCATCGCAATGGCGAGAGAGCACCATCATTCTGGTGCCAAACATGGTAAAAACCCCATTGATGTGGATAGCTATCACCCCATCAACCTCACCAATGTTCCTTGTAAGCTGCTGGAACATATGATATGTTGACGGTTGGGTTGGGTTCTGGAGTCGTGTGGCTTGCTGGCTCCATGTCAGGGCGGCTTCCGCCAGGGTCACCCTACCACTGATAATCTTGTATCCATCGAGTCTGCCATCCAAACAGCCTATTCAAGATGGCCGCACCTGATTGCCATGTTTTTTGACTTACATAAAGCATACGATGTGACTTGGTGACCTCATATTATTGCCACATTGTATGAGTGGGGTCTCCGGCGACCACTCTGGCTTTTTATCCAAAACTTCCTGTCGCTCCATACTTTCCATGTCCAAGTTGGTGACTCCCATAGTTCCATCCATATCCTGGAGAATGGAGTCCCGCAGGGCTCTGTATTGAGTGTCTCTCTATTTTTAGTGGCCATTAACAGTCTAGCAGCAGCTGTTGGGCCCTCCGTCTCACCTCCTCTGTATGCAGACTACTTCTGCATTTCATACTGCTGCCCCAGTACTGTTTTCGCTGAGTGGCGCCATCCACAAGGTGCAGTCATGGGCATTAGCCCACAGCTTTCAGTTTTCAGCCGCAAAGTCGTGTCGTGCATTTCTGTCAGCATCGTACCAGAACACACACTTCACCTTAATGACGATCCACTTACTGTAGTGGAGCCTCAATTCCTAGGACTGGGTTTCAACACTCAATTGACTTGGCTCCCTCATCTTCGTCAGCTTAAGCAGAAGTGCTGGCAGCACCTCAATGCCTTCCATTGCTTGATCAATAATAATTGGGGTGCAGATCACTGTATGCTGCTGCAGCTCTACAGAGCCCTTGTCCAATCCTGAATTGACTACGGAAGTGTGGTTTATGGTTTGGCAGCTCCTTCAGCATTGCATTTACTTGACCCTGTGCACCACTGTGGGGTTCCATTAGTGACAGGAGCTTTTAGGACGAGTCCAGTGACTAGCATACTGGTGGAGGCTGGTGTTCTTCCACTGCAGATCAGACATGCGCAACTACCCTCCAGTTACACAGCACACACTCATAGTTCCCCTGAGCATCCGAATTATATCTCGTGTTCTTGAGTACATCCGCTCATGCCCTGGTGAGTCATTTCTCCTGTTTACTGATTCATTGAGCAGCCTACAAGCTATCGACCAGTGCCATCCCCACCAACCTCTGGTAGCGTCCATTCAGGAGTACATCTATGCCCTGGAACAGTCCTGCTGTTCCATGGTGTTTGTGTGGACCACAGCACATGTCAGAATTCCCATCTATGAACTTGCTGACAGGCTGGCCAAACAGGAAACACAGAAACGTCTTCAGGAGATAGGCATCTCCAAAGCTGACTTGCATTCTGTCTTACACCACATGGTTTTTTGGCTTTGGGAGATGGAATGACATAACAGCACACACAACAAATTGTGTATTAAGGAGACCATGAATGTGTGGAAGTCTTCCATGCAAGCCTCTCACAGGGAATCAGTTGTCCTCTGCCAGCTCTGTATTGGCCATACGTGGCTAATGCATGGTTACCCACTCTGTCGTGAGAACCCACCTGAGTGTCACTGTGACTCCCAAATGACAGTCGTCCACCTCTTGCTGGACTGCCCACAACTGTGCTCTTCATTACTGCTGTACCAACTGTGTGAACTCCTGTTAATGGTAACAGAGGTAAGTGATTTTTAGTTTGTAATAAGTTAAAGAATGTGCTAGAAATGAGTAACACCTCACTCCCTGAATCTGTAAATATGTTAACTTCAAAAGTCTCCATGTTTCCTACTGTTATTGGTTGTGTAATATTGATAGTCAAGTTTGGTTCTTCCAGTAAGAACCATTCTTTTGTTGGTATTTTGTGTGAGAAATTAAGATACTTATTATAAACCAGGATTCCTAGTGTATCTGTAGGACTGGACCCCAGCCCTGTATCCACATCTCACTATGTTTTCCTCATTACTAGTAATCACCGGTTGGTTACCAGCTTGGCATGCTATATTATCACTTTGTGCTCTATTATTACTTGCCACAAATTCCTGCATAGTTAATGGGATCAAGTGCATCCACAAAATATAATAATACTTCAATCATTCTCCACCCACTACATAATATATCCTTCCTCCGGTAAATGTTCAATAGTCTAATTAAAATTCGAACTAACCCCTCTCCCTCCATTGGTTTGTCAAAGTATTTTGCTCATGTTAAATGCCAGTCAAAATACTTTCTCATTGTTCCCCACATATTACTGTAATACTTTGGTTCCCACAAGTCTGATAATAGCTTTCCTGGGCACTTGCTGACCAATACTTCTCTTTAAACTTCTTTTGAAAATCTTCCCAAGAGGAAAAGTTTGTGTTGTTTACCATTCCCCACTCTGAGACTTCCCCTAACAGATACCCAACAGCAAACACAATCTTTTTTGAATTTTCCCAGTTCTTGGGCATTGCTTGGTTGAACCTTTCCAAAAAATAGGTAGGATGTACTTCCCCATCTGGCTTAAACTTAGGCAATTGCTTAGATAACCCTGAATTGGCTCCCCATTGTAAATCCATCACTACCTCACTAGTTAATACCACATTAGGAGAAGTTATCCTCTTATCTACCTTGTCCTGAATATGTTTGAATTCCTTCCATAATTCATCCATACATTTCTTGGTATCTTTGAGTTCAATGGATAAGGCAGGAGACATGTTTTCAGATTACTCTCACGGCAATTTTTTGGTCAATTATTTCCTCTACCTGTTCCTCCAGACTACTCATATTAATTATGTCTGAGGTTTCTAATTTCTCTTGAAAGTTTCTTTCCACAGTACCTACTAGAGTGTTAATGCAAGCAATTTGCTATTGGACTATTGGTATTAACTTACCCTGTTTTTCACAGGTGCAGTATTTTGTTTACAGCAACAAATGTAACATTACATACATTCTGAAATGATCCTAACTTCTCACTAAATTCAGATTCTACATTATCACATTCATATTCAGTATCACATTCACTATCACACTAACATCCTAAAAGTGGTTACTCTGTGACTTTACATGACTGCTTAACAAACTAGTTAATTCCTCTTTCAAATCTATTTTAAAATTCTCTACTTTAGTAGTTAAAGTGTCAAATTCAGTCTTCAAATTAGCCGTAGCTTCACATAAATTACCTAAGTCTTTACTTTGTGAATCTACTTTAACACTTAACAATCCTAAAGTTCTATTCTGAACATCCAATTTATAATTTGAGTATTCACTGCGTCTATTTCTCTACTTAAAGTAGAACTCTGTGCATAGAGTTTTTCCCTTAAAGTTGCACTTATTTCATTTCTCAAAGAGACACCCTTCATCTATTTTATCATTTAATTGAGTATCTATTGAGTCTAATTTAAGACTTAGGTCCTTTCTTAAAGCTGCTGAATCTGCACTTTGGGTGTTGATTAATTTTACTACCTCAGACCAGTCTGTCATCTCCTTACTCATTTTCATTGCCATGGCTGGTTCTGATGTTTCCCCAATTCTCTGTTTATTATCCATATTCTTCTTACCTTTAGATCTAGTAATCATCAAAAAATTCTACACTGAGTGTAATAACTATACTAACACTCTATTATTCAACAGTTTCTTTAACTTCACACTGAAACAGTTATTATTTTGCACTCACCCGGTGTAGAGTTCTAGCTGCGTTGGTGAGTGGATGCGTAATCAGCACCATTGAACAGCACTGGCACCGGCAGCATCGAATGTTGTTTTCAGCATCAGTGTCAGCAGGCATATGTGGAATCAGCACTGGTGATTACCGACTAGTGCCGGCATCATCAGACTTACGCTGGTTCCCATGTCTGCGTCCCTGTGATGCGTTCAAGATTTACTTACACCCCACACCAGATCTTCTTAGATGAATTGTTCTTGTCGTATTTATTCTTAGTGTAATATGTGGGAATCTTCTTTTTCTTCTTTTAACATTACATCTTCCTTACATCTTCTCTTTTATTGTGTTCATTAATTTTTGCCCTTTGAATTTTTTAGGCAGAATCCAATTCTGTGAAACAGTTCTCTTGTCCTGCTATACCTGGTCACTATGGCAACACATCGTATCTTCTTCTTGGATTTAATCTCAAAATTACTGTTTTTTCAAGCCCTTTTAACTGGTTGCCACTTTCTAACACTTTTTAACTTTTAAATGACCTGGAGAGCTGTGTGAAATTGCATTACATGCAATTTTCACAACTCTCTCACTTCAGTTGACTTACTTGATCTGCACAGCCAATCTTCTTCTGTGGATATCTTATCTGGCTATCTGGCTCTCTCGATCTTCGAAACCTCCTTCTCTGAAGAGTACTGCTGGTTAACAGATTTTATTAGTAACACACACACACACACACACACACTCTCTCTCTCTCTCTCTCTCTCTCTCTCTCTCTCTCTCTCTCTCTCTCTCTCTCTCTATCTCCCCCTCCCCCTCCCCCTCCCCCTACTCTACCTCCCTCCCCTCATGAAATAAGTGGATACTCACATAATACTTTTAATTGTCTTGATATATTTTAACTTCCACAAATAACAAAGCATTAGAATACTTGCAAGTCAACTGACTCCTCCTGTGTTAGGCTTGATTAAAAACATCTGCAATATATTTGGTACTACAACCACACAAAATATGAACCTGTCTTGCCTCTAGCTAGTCCAATATGTGAAGTTTATTTAACAATAATTCAACTGTTCTTCTTTTTTCTTGTTACAATAGTCAATGATATTAAAAAAACCATGAGATACTTTAACACTCGTTTTCTTCCAATACAGCTTCCGTGGTGCGAGCGGCAAACACTTGATACCATCACATCTACCTTGTGTTCGTGACTCTTTTGAAGCCTGCAAACAAAAACATGTCACACAGTATGTACATTCTCTCACACTTATTTATAAAATATCCTGTATTCGCAATGGTAGAAGGATGAGCGGTTCTAGAATTTACGCGGAAATCCTCAAATCGCTACAGTTTGAGTCTTAGTGCTGTGATATTACTGTCTGAAAAGTTGTTTCCAGGTTTTAGGACTATTGATCCATGTTATTTAAATGAACTGCTGTGTACAATAATATCACTCTTTCCAAATTTTATCAACATTTTCCAACATAATAAAGTTCCTTACCATGAACAACATGTGTTAAAAGGTATTACATTATAAAGCCACTCCAATCATTTCAATATTACTGCAGAAGTTGGACCATTATGGAGTAAGGGGAGTAGCTTACAATTGGTTCGCCTCTTACTTTAAGAACAGAAAGCAGAAGGTAATTATCCGCAATACTGAGAGTGGTAGTGATGTTCAGTCCCAATGGGGCTCTGTTAAGTGGGGCGTTCCCCAAGGGTCGGTGCCGGGGCTGATGCTGTTTCTTATTTATATAAATGATATGCCTTCTAGTATTAAAGGTTATTCAAAAATATTTCTGTTTGCTGATGACACCAGCTTGATAGTGAAGGATCTTGTGTGTAATATTGAAGCAGTAACAAATAATGTAGTTCATGAAATAAGTTCGTGGCTTGCAAAAAATAATTTGATGCTAAATCACAGTAAGACTCAGTTTTTACAGCTTCTAACTCACAATTCACCAAGAACCGATATTTTGATCAGACAGAAAGGGCATATTATAGGCGTGACGGAGCAGTTCAAGTTCCTAGGCGTTCGGATAGATAGTAAGCTGTTGTGGAAAGCCCATGTCCAGGATCTTGTTCAGAAACTAAATGCTGCTTTATTTACCATTCGAACAGTGGCTGAAATAAGTGATACTTCAACACAAAAAGTAGTCTACTTCGCATATTTTCATACGCTTACATCGTCTGGTATTATTTGTTGGGGTAATTCTTCTGATTCAAAAAGGGTATTTTTGGCTCAAAAACCGGCTGTTCGAGCTATATGTGGTGTAAGTTCGATAACCTCTTGTTGACCCCTATTCAATAGTCTGGGAAGTCTAACATTGCCCTCTCAGTATATATTTTCTTTAATGTCGTTTGTTGTTAGCAATATTAGCCTAACCCAAGAGTTAGCAGCTCTCACTCAGTTAATACTAGGCAGAAATCCAATCTGCATGTGGAATGCACTTCCTTGACTCTTGTGCAGAAAGGAGTGCAGTATTCTGCTGCATCCATTTTCAATAAGCTACCACAAGAAATCAAAAATCTTAGCAGTAGCCCAAACTCTTTTAAGTCTAAACTGAAGAGTTTCCTCATGGCTCACTCCTTCTATTCTGTCAAGGAGCTCCTGGAAGAGCTAAAAAATTAAGCAAATTCCAGTATTGCATTGTTTATTTTCTTTATTTAAACTTACAACTTGTCACCTGAATATATTTTTTTTATATTTCATTTTATCTGTTTCTAATATTATGTCATAATTTCGTGTATAGACTTGCTCCATGACCATGGAGACTTCTCCTTAATTAGGTCCCACAGAACAATAAATAAATATTAACATATTAACAGAAACTGTTCCCACTTAAAACCTATTTTCAGTTTACTTATTCCAAACTCTTTTTACTAACTAAATTATCAATATTAATACTGCTAATGACAATTGTAATAAAATTTCCAGTGTTGCCAGTTACACAAATAACCACACAAATCCTACATGGCAACTTTGAAGTATCAACATCTGAGAACAAATGGTTTTATAATACTTCTGCACTAACACATACGTGAATGTAATGAAAATAATATCGGAGTTGTAAATACAGACGTAGAACATGCTATGTGTGAAATATTACAGAATTGAATTGTTCATGAGTGCAGTATATCACATTCTTAAATAATGAAAGAGTGTCATTAACCAAGCTCTTGATGAGCCGCAGCCAGATTAGGTGCCCAACATGAACCACATGCATTTCAGTTCTTCACACTTAGTACGTTTACCTCTCTGATAAGAAGTACCCCCGCCCCCTTCCCCATCGGTTCCCTGTGGCCAGGTAGTTGATCAATGAGCTTTGAGCATTGGACTGCTAAGTCAACCCTATGTAGAGTGGTGTTGCTGTCCCAGTTGGCTTGTGGAGAGTGCTCAGTACTCAGGCATATGAAATTTGGAGTATGGTCTTCAGATGTATGTTCGAGGTAAGTCTGCAAGTTGATCAGCTCCCTTGTTGTGGTGTGTCTTCCCCTTTTCAGCTACCACAGGAGCTGTAGACCAACATTAAGAGCTCGCACTCTTAATTCCTGTGGAGTGGCCTACCTTTTGTTCTTATTCTCTCTGTAGCTTGTGGGGAAAGAAAGATGGTCTGTAAAATTAACTTTTGTTTGACACATGTAACTTCGTTGTGTTGATAATGTTTATGATTTTTGGAAACCCCCCCAGAAATTTAGTGTGTGTCTGTATCTTTTTCCAATTCTTTGCAGATTCAGATGATGTCTGCATTTGAATGTCAGATGCACTGTGGCTCACTTTGAGTGAAGGTATCAGCCACGAAGAAGTCAATGTGCCGTAGCTGCAGCAGAAGCATGAAGATGTGACAGAGGTGCTGAAGAACTGTGTGGGAGCTGTAGAAGCCCTGCAATGGCAGACGGCCCAGCTGGGAGAGGAGGACTGTCAAACTCCACAGGCAAGCAACAGCGTGAAACGTCTTCCAACAGTTATTTGTTTAAAATGTTGATTAACCTAAATGACCAAATTAGACTGTTATCTCTTCCTCATAATAGCTTGAAAATTGTCCACATGTTGTCAAATGGCTGGCCATTACAGGCTACTACTACTACTACTACTACTACTACTATTAACTCCAAGTTTGCTAAACTGAGGAAGCAACACGTGTTCAAGCATTGTCCCTCCACAAACCGCTTAGTGAGTGTGACAATAAAGGCCAATGGATAACTGAGAAGGTGAGTGATATATGCCTAATGAAGCAAGAAGAAAGCTTACATTTAGTATTGATACAGTTATAAGTTAAATGATTTGATTTTGTGTGTAGGGAAGAAGAGGAGGTATACAGTACCTAAAATGATAAGAGAAACTTTTGTTGATGCTTATGCATAATAATAAAAAAAACTGAAAACAAAAATCATCTCAATTGTTATGACTTATATCAATGTGTATCTTACTGCTCTATACAGTATGTCAAGTAGGATGTGCTTGGGTTGAGGGAGGTGGTCATCAGTGGCAATTGAATGTCGTATATGCTCTGAGAGTGATAGCTGTGTTTATTACAGTTTTTGTGGGACCCTCCAGGAATGATGGTATAGTGCCGTACTGTCACACTGGAAACAGAATTAGGGAACCGGATAATAACTGCTAGCAGTCACTATAAAACTGACATTATTTGACACAACACTGGTCTCCAGCTTGTCTTCAGTTGGTTAACATACAGATACAAGTTTCCAAACTCAGAGTTGGACATCACTGTATAAATCAAAAACTAATGACATGATGATGACTAAATAGATGCAAAATTCATCATTATAAGTGACTAAGGGGCACAAGTTGCAAAACATTGTGCTACTGTTACTGAAGAATCCAAATAATTTTCACAATAATGTGAAAATGTGCTGTGGAAACAGCATACATACAACAGTCTCCATATTGAAGGAGGTTGCGACTGACTGTCCACCATGACAGAATTGTGGAGGCGGTGTGATGGTGAATTATGGAAAACCGACACTCGACAATTACAGAGCTTGGCAGCCTTCCTCCCCAGATAATGCGATCCTTGATGTATGAAATTGGCACTGAGCACTTGCTCTTGAAAGAAGTGTGCATCAGGCACGTGCCAAAATACATCATATAAGATCATGAAACTGAATGACATGGGAACACCACTGACACTTTGAGAGATGTACTGTGATGGTGGCAATAGGTTTCTCAATAAGCTTTTAACAGGAGATGTGATGTGGGTTACTCACTGTGTCCAAGAAACTCGGTACCAATCAATGTGTTGGTGTCACAGTAGATAAATGGTCAGGATAAAGTTATAGCAGATAGTATTGATGCGCTCAGTGTTCTGGGAGAGGAAGGGCATTGTGCACACTGACTTGATGCATAGAAGTGAAACATGTAATGCTGTCCATTATTGTGAAACAATGGATATTTCAATGAGCCACTGAATCTGAGTGGCAAGATGCTCAGTGCTTGTATGAAGTTGATCTGTGACAGTGCTCACTGACATACAATTTGGCACACAACATCTATTCTGGAGTAGTTCAGCAGGGAGTTGGTTTACCAACCTACTCACAGTCCTGATTTTACTCCCAGCATATTTCATCTTTCCTTTCACCTCAAGAAGTTCCTGTCATTAGTTCAGCATTTTCACAATGAAGAAAGAGCTCAACAAGCCTGAGATTCTGCTTCCATTCCCAGTCAGCAGGCTTCTACAACACAAGGATTAAAATTTTGTCCAGTGATATAATAGGTTTCTCACTTCTGGTGGAAGTTATGTTGAAAAATAGGTTTAGTAATGATTTGTGTGTCACCATTAAATATTTGGATATAACTATGTTTTAGTCTTCAAAAATGATGAATTTCATTTTCTGTAAGACTCATTTTTGGTACTAAGCTACAGATCTGTCTTGAACAAGGACACTTCTCATGTACAGTTTACTTCACTTAAAACACTTTTTTTATTTGGTTTTCAGTTCTGTGTCAAAACTGTAATAACATTTGTCACATTACTGCAGTTTATAGTTTACATCCTAATATTTACAGTGAAAAGCAGTAAAGAATTTACTGTTAGCAGATCATTGACATTATGTGAGTTTTCTGACTTGTATGATTTGTTGGAAGTGAATGCGATTCTGTTGTATGCTTGTCACCTCAGTGAAAAATAACAGTAATCTGTATTAACTGAATGTGTATATCTTTATACAGTTGAATCACTAATTGTTGCAACTGTGAGAGAAAGCGGAGGCAAATAGAGAGGAACTGAAATCTGACCATGAAATGCAGCAGTATCAAATGGAGTTGGGAAACCAAGCCCTAGATTGAGTACAATATGTGCAGTGTCCAGCTGAATGGCAGTTTGGGGATGCAGCTCATTGGCATTATGATGCTACAGGTGAAAGTACAATATCTCTCTCTCTCTCTCTCTCTCTCTCTCTCTCTCTCTCTCTCTCTCTGGTTCTAGCAATATAGGTTTCATCCTCAGAATTTTTCTTCTTATTTGATGTTTCTAGATCTCTTTGTAATACAATATGATAACAATATGATAAATGGCAAAAAGTTCAGGTTTGTTGATTCAACTAAATATGTTGTGTTTAGAGTAAACAGAAGGTTACTTTAGAATAATGATTTAAAAATGGTTGTAAGGAAAGAGTGCTAAGGATGGTGTTCTACTGACAGAAGATTCAGTGAGCATAACAAATCCACTAGTAAAACTAGTCCCACTGTACTAGTTGATACTGTTCTAGAGCATTCTTGAGTGGTTTTGGTTCATTACCAGAGAGCACTGACAAATGACACACAGAGTTCAAAGAAAGGTAGCTCATTATGCATTACCTGGAATCAGTTGAGAAAGTGTCACAGTTAAGATTAGCAATTTCAGCTGGGAATCATTGAAAAAAGAAAATTTTCACTGTGGTAAAAATCATTTCCCAAAATTTCAAACAGCCAGTTTATCCTCTGAACAGCCAATTACAGGGTGTCCCACTCACACCTCCCTGATTTCAAAGGCCCAGGGGAAAAAACTACAGTAGATACTACAATGAAAAATGCACCAGATTGTAGAGCATCTTGGAAAATTTATTTATTTATCATTAGCACACCTCTACATGTGAACCAATTGCAGCATGAAGAATATAGAGTCAATATGCATTTTTGTACTAAGTTCTTTGTAACGTTTCCTCTGTTACTGTTTCAATTGAATTAGTGATATGATGTCGCAATGTAGAAATGTGACAACTTCAGTCACACACGTGGTCTTTCACAAATCCCCACATGAAGAAATCAAGCAGCATAATGTCAGGTGAATGTGGTGGCCAGACAATGAGTTCTGTGTCTGATCCAATGACTGGGAAATTTCCTTCCCAGGAACTTGAGAACAGCCATTGACGAATGTGGTGGAGCTCCGTCTTGTTGAAAAATGATGTTGGGTTACAAGTCTAGTATCTGAAGCTAAACAAACTGCTCCAAAATGTCCAGAGACTCTGACCCATTCACTTTTTGTTCAACAAAGACAAATGTCTCAACAATCCTCTCATGCATTAGCCCACACCAGATGTTTAGTTTAGGGCTGTCACAAACATGTTGAACGACAGTGTGCAGATTGGGATAACCTCAAATCCGAACATTATGGCTGTTAACACATCCTGACAGAGGAAAGATTGCCCCATCTGATTATAATCATGTTCCTATAAAAACTGGTATCCATATCAATATGCTGTAGCATATCTGTAGCAAATTGTTGTTAGTGTGGTTTGGCATTCGTTGTCAGATGTTGCAGAGTTTGCACTTTGTAATCATACATATGTAGATGCTGGCGAACTACATGATGCAATGTTGACTGAAATATATCAAGTTGCCTAGATGATTGAGGAATTGACTTACGTGGGATTCTGAGAAACATTTGTCTGTTGCCCTGCACTGTCTCTTCTGAAAATCCATAACATGCACCACCGGTATGTTTCAGAACACTATCCTGTTGCCAGAAACTTCCTATACCATTTCCCAATTGTTTTCACATCAGGTGGATAACATTCATACGCTCCACAGTAATTTCTGTGCACACTAATATGCCTGAAAGCCATACTACTGCTTGCGCATTGCTGTGTAGTTGCCATTTTCACTTCATGTGACTGTGACCATGCTGCACTCTGGCATTGATACTTAGCACTTCTGAGAATGAATATAAATTCTTTGAGATGCTCTAAAGTGTGGTGTATTTCTCATAGTCATATCTACTGTGGTTTTTCTCTCCTGGGTCCTTGAAATCAGAGTGATTTGAGTGGGACAACCTGTAATTTGTTGCAACACATATGGATCTGTGAACATCACAAGAGAATTAGGAATAACAGCTTCTCTAAATGATGCGGGTTTTAGAGTGTGTAGGATAGACATATTGACTGAAAGTGTCACCTAGCAGCCTCTGCCAAGTACTCGGTAATTACAGTCTCTGAGAACACTCTTGACACAGTGGTTTATGGTGGACAGGATGAGAAATCTGAAGATGTATGTGATGTCAGAATGATACTCGTTTGTTTCTGGTTCCTACCAATGGTAGCATAATATAGAAAATCAATAAATGGAAAATCTAGGATGGAATGTAACAATATTATGCAAAGGATACTTGTTACTCACTAAATAGTGGAGATGCTTTAACAGAGGTAGTGTTGACAGGAAGCTTATTTTGTGGCCACCTTTTCGTTGTTCTTATCTGTGATGCAGCATCTCTGATATATGGTGAGTGACAACTATGCTTTTCATAATATTGTTACTGTGGTATGTGATAGTGCACTGACATTGTTGTACCATATTGTTTCTCTGTTAACATTTCCTGTGGCTCTAATTGTGTGCAGAGGACACTCAGTGCCCAGTAATTAGAACTAATGTTAGAGTTTCATTGAAGAGTATGTAGACATACAGAGTACAGTACCATCTGCTAGCTAACATTTACATGTTTGTCTGTACTCACAAATTTGTGAGTAGAGGCCTACATTATTTCACTTGTATTCAAACAGCATCCTTTGTTGCCTGCTGTGTTTTGTTCATAGAGTGATTAATTAATGTGTCTGAATTGTAGAGCAATTGTGTAGCCAAAAAAAGTATAATGTTCACCAGAACCACATGTTGCTTTCACTGAATGATCATAAACAGTGTCATCTTATAATTTTTCAGTTCCTCGATATAATCTTGGTGTGTGAAGAATGTTATTTCTCTCCTTGCCTGTATACAGCTGTATCACTTTAGATTGGGCTGCTATTTCCGAGTTCATTATTAATCTGGTATTACACCTATTTTAGTGTGTAGCATACTATGTTGAAATTTTGGTACATTGAGGATTCAATAAGAGAAGTTAAAACAGTGCCTCTTTTATTCAGTACATGCCATAAGATTACAGAGTGACACGTGTTTCGTTACAGCACTGGCTGCTGGCACAGAGCACAATCTGGTCACTATTTGGCTGAGCTGGCCTCCACGCAGCAGGAGGCGAAGACAGTCAGCTGTGCATCCTGAGGAGAGAGAACTGATCTGGTAGAGGACTGACCAAATCAAACTCATCTAGAAATAGCTAACACAGATGGTGAGTAGCTGCCCAGTAATTAGAACTAATGTTAGAGTTTCATTGAAGAGTATGTAGACATACAGAGTACAGTGTGATCTGCTAGCTAACATTTACATGTATGCACTGTCTATTGTTTCAGGGAAAATTAAGTTTCACAAGAGTTGTCAGTAAACCTGTATCTCTACACAGATTAGCCTAAATGAAACTATTATTGTGCAAAATTAGACTGAATGTCACCTAGTAGTATTGTGGTGAGGTAAGTGTATGAGCAGAGCAGAGATGAATGGGTAGTGTGTGTGTGTGTGTGTGTGTGTGTGTGTTTGTGTGTGTGTGTGTGTGTGTGTGTGTTTGTGTGTGTGTGTGTGTGTTTGTGTGTGTGTGTGTGTGTGTGTGTGTGTGTTTGTGTGTGTGTGTGTGTGTGTGTGTGAGTGTTTGTGTGTGTGAGTGTTTGTGTGTGTGAGTGTTTGTGTGTGTGTGTGTGTTTGTGTGTGTGAGTGTTTGTGTGTGTGTGAGTGTTTGTGTGTGTGTGAGTGTTTGTGTGTGTGTGAGTGTTTGTGTGTGTGTGAGTGTTTGTGTGTGTGTGTGTGTGTGTTTGTGTGTGTGTGAGTGTGTGTGTGTGTGTGTGTGTGTGTGTGTTTGTGTGTGTGTGTGTTTGTGTGTGAGTGTATGTTTGTGTGTGAGTGTATGTTTGTGTGTGAGTGTATGTTTGTGTGTGAGTGTATGTTTGTGTGTGAGTGTATGTTTGTGTGTGAGTGTATGTTTGTGTGTGAGTGTATGTTTGTGTGTGAGTGTATGTTTGTGTGTGAGTGTATGTTTGTGTGTGAGTGTATGTTTGTGTGTGAGTGTATGTTTGTGTGTGAGTGTATGTTTGTGTGTGAGTGTATGTTTGTGTGTGAGTGTATGTTTGTGTGTGTGTGTGTGTGTGTGTGTGTGTGTGTGTGTGTGTGTGTGTGTGTGTGTGTGTGTGAGTGAGTGTTTGTGTGTGTGTGTGTGGTGAGTGTGTGTGGGGGGGGGGGGGGAGTGTGTGTGTGTGAGTGAGTGTTTGTGTGTGAGTGAGTGTGTGTGTGTGTGGTGAGTGTGTGGGGGGGGGGGGAGTGTGTGTGTTTGTGTGTGTGTGGGGGGGGGGGGGGGAGTGTGTGTGTGTGTGTGTGTGTGTGTGTGTGTGTGTGTGTGTGGGGGGGGGGGGGAGTGTGTGTGTGTGTGTGTGTGTGTGTGTGTGTGTGTGTGTGTGTGTGTGAAAAGTGGGGGAAAGACTGAAACCTAAAGTATGATGCAAGATGTCACATGTCCTCAGCTCTAAAAGTTCTCATGTTGAACTGAAAACATTTGGATAACGATCTCGAGTGGATAATGGAGTGTTGAGATGTGACCCTGGATTGACGTATACTAGTTGCCTGGACAGAAAAACCCAATCTCTCACTACAGGTGGTGGATAGCCGTGTTCGGTTACGCCTGTGTGTGTGTGTGTGTGTGTGTGTGTGTGTGTGTGTGTGTGTGTGTGTGTGTGTGTGTGAGAGAGAGAGAGAGTGTGAAAAGTGGGGAAAGACTGAAACCTAAAATAAGATTCGAGATGTCACATGTCCTCAGCCCTAAAAGTTCCCATGTTGAACTGAAATCATTTGGATAACGATCTCAAGTGGATAATGGAGTGTTGAGATGTGACCCTGGATTGACGTATACTAGTTGCCTGGACAGAAAAACCCAATCTCTCACTACAGGAGGTGGATAGCCATGTTCGGTTATGCCATCTTTGGGTGAGATTGTTCTCGAGACATACACCTGTTGTTGCCATCAGGGAGTGATCGTGCTTTTAGGAACGTTGTCAGCAGGAGTCTTGCCTATGTAGAGAGACCAGGCTTGGGCTGCAGTGTAAAATTTTGGAGCATGATGGTGTATTGACACTGACATACTGGCGACAAAACTTGCACTATCAGAAACTGATTGAATATCTCTCTGGTGCTTTCAGGTGAATGTCGGAAATGGTGCTTTCCGCAGCACCTTACAGTTCTTTTTTGCCCAGGATAGAAAGTAAAGGAGACACATACCGCATTGCACTATCTATGTCTACAAAGGGTGAATGTTGGAAATGGTGCTTACGGCAGCTCCTTACAGTTCTTCACCTAGGGTTCAAAGTAAGGGAGACATGTTCAGCTGTGCGCTAACTATGTCTACAGATGGTGAAAGTTGGAAATGGTGCTCTCTGCAGCTCTTTCCTATTCTTTTTCACCTAGAATATAACGTAAAGGAGACATACCCAGCAGGGCACTAGCTATGTCCACAGATGGTGTAAGTTGGTAAGAAAGCTTTCTGCAGCTCCTTACAGTTCTTCTTCATCTAGGGTAGAAAGTATGGGATGCATAAACAGCTGTGCGCTAACTATGTCTACAGATGGTGAATGTTATAAATGGTTCTTTCTGCAAGTTCCTTACAGTCCTCCTTCATCTAGGATAGAAAGTAAGGGAGACATATACAGCTGTGCACAAACTGTGACTACAGATGGTGAATGTTGGAAAGGTGCTGTCTGCAGTTCCTTCCAGTTGTTATTCATCTAGGGTAGAAAGTAAGGGTCACATGTACAGCTGTGCGATAATTATTTCTACAGATGTTGAATGTTGGAAATGGTGCTTTCTGCAGCACCTTACAGTTGTTCTTCAACTAGAGGAAAAAGGAAGGGAGACAAGTATAGCTTTGCGCTAACTATGTCTACAGATGGTGTTTATTGTAAATGGTGCTTTCTGCAGCTCCTTACAGTCCTTCTTCATCAAGGGTAGAATGTATGGGAGACACATACAGGAGTGCGCTAACTATGACTGGAGCTGGTGAATGTTGGAAATGATGCTTTCTGATGCTCCATACAGTTCTCCTTCCCCTAGGGTAGAAAGGACGGGAGACATGTACAGCTGTGCGCTAGTAATGTCTACAGATGGTGAATGTTGGAAATGGTGCTTTCGGAGGCTCCTTACAGTTATTCTTCATCAAGCGTAGAAAGTAAGGGAGGCATTATCAGGTGTGCGCTAACTATGTCTACAGATGGTGAATGTTGGAAATGGTGCTTTCTGAGGCTACTTACAGTTCTTCTTCATCAAGGGTAGAAAGTAAGCGAGACATGGTCAGATGTGCGCTAACTACGTCTACAGATGGTGAATGTTGGAAATGGTGCTTTTTGAGGCTCCTTACAGTTCTTCTTCATCAAGGGTAGAGAGTAAGGGAGACATGGTCAGATGTGCGCTAACTATGTCTACAGATGGTGAATGTTGGAAATAGTGCTTTCTGCAGCTCCTTAAGGTCCTCCTTCGTCTAGGGTAGAAAGGAAGGGAGCCATGTACAGCTGTGCGCTAGTAATGGTTACAGATGGGGAATGTTGGAAATGGTGCTTTCTGAGGCTCCTTACAGTATTCCTTCATTAAGCGTAGAAAGTTCGGGAGGCAAGGTCAGGTGTGTGCTAACTCTGTCTAAAGATGGTGAATGTAGGAAATGGTGTTTTCTGCAGCTCCCTACAGTTCTCCTTCACCGAGGGTAAAAAGTAAGGGAGACATGTACAGCTGTGCGCTAACTATGTCTACAGATGGTGAATATTGGAAATGGTGCCTTCTGAGCTCCTTACTGTTCTCCTTCATCTTGGGTAGACAGTAAGGTAGACATGTACAGCTGTGCGCTAACTATGTCTACAGATGGGGAATGTTGGAAATGGTGCTTTATGGGGATCGTTCCAGTTCTTCTTCACCAAGGGTAGATTGTAAGTGAGACATGTTCAGGTGTGCGCTATCTATGACTAGAGGTGGTGAATGTTGGAAATGTTGCTTTCTGCAGCTCCTTACAGTTCTTCTTCATCAATGGTAGAATGTATGGGAGACACATACAGGAGTGCGCTAACTATGACTGGAGCTGGTGAGTGTTGGAAATGATGCTTTCTGATGCTCCATACAGTTCTCCTTCACCTAGGGTAGAAAGTAAGGGAGACATGTACAGGTTTGTGCTAACTATGTCTACAGTTGGTGAATGTAGGAAATTGTGCTTTCTGAGGCTCCTTACAGTTCTTCTTCATCAAGGATAGAAAGTAAGAGACATATGTACAAGTGTGCGCTGACTCAGTCAACAGATGGTGAATGTTGGAAAAGGTGCTTTCTGGAGCTCATTACTGTTTTCCTTTACCTAGGGTAGAAAGCAAAGGGAGTCATGTACAGCTGTGCACTAACTATATCTACAGAACGTGAATGTTGGAAATGGTGCTTTCTGCAGCTCCTGACAGTTCTTCTTCATCAGGGGTAGAAAGTAAGTGAGACATGTACTGGTGTGAGCTATCTATGTCCAGAGATGGTGAATATTCGAAATGGTGCTTTCTGCAGCGCCTTACACTTCTCCTTCACCTAGGGTAGAAAGTAAGGGATTCATGTACAGGTATACGCTAACTCTGCCAAGAGATGTCGAAAGTTGGAAATTGTGTTTTCTGCAGATGCTTACAGTTCTCCTTCACCTAGGGTAGATAGTAAGGGTGACATGTACTGGTGTGCGCTAACTATGTCTACAGATTGTGAATGTTGGAAATGGTGCTTTCTGAGGCTCCTTACAGTTCTCCTTCATCAAGGGTAGAAAATAAGGGAGACATGGTCAGATGTGCGCTAACTATGTCTAGAAATGGTGAATGTTGGAATTGGTGCTTTCCGCAGCTCCTTACAGTCCTCCTTCACGTAGCGTACAATGTAAGGGAGACATGTACAGCTATGGGCTAATTAAATCCACAGAAGGTGAATGTTGTAAATGGTTCTTTATGCAGCTCCTTACAGCTTTTCTTCTCCTAGGGTAGAAAGTAAGGGACACATGTACAGGTGCACTCTAACAATGTGTACACATGGTGAATGTTTTAAATGGTGCTTTCTGCAGCATGTTACAGTTCTTCTTCACGCGGGGAAGAAAGTAAGGGAGATATGTACAGCAGTGCGCTGACTATGTCAACAGATGGTGAATGTTGGAAATGGTGCTCTCTGAGGCTCTTTACAGTTCGTCTTCATCAAGGGTGGAAAGTAAGGAAGACATGGTCAGATGTGCGCTAACTATGTCTACAGATGGTGAATGTTGGAATTTGTGCTTTCCGCAGCTCCTTACAGTCTTCCTTCACCTAGGGTAGAAAGGAAGGGAGACATGTGCAGCTGTGCGCTAATAATGTCTACAGATGGTGAATGTTGGAAATGATGCTCTCTGAGGCTCCTTACAGCTCTCCTTCATCAAGCGTAGAAAGTAAGGGAGGCAAGATCAGGGATGCGCTAACTATGTCTAAAGATAGTGAATATAGGAAATGGAGCTTTCTGCAGCTCCCTACAGTTCTCCTTCACCGAGGGTAGAAAGTAAGGGAGACATGTACAGCTGTTCGCTAACTATGTCTACAGATGGTGAATATTGGAAATGGTGCCTTCTGAGCTCCTTACTGTTCTCCTTCACCTAGGGTAGTGAGTAAGGTAGACGTGTACAGCTGTACGCTATGTCTACAGATGGTGAATGTTGGAAATGGTGCTTTCTGAGGCTCCTTACAGTTCTTGTTCATCAAGGGTAGAAAGTAAGGGAGACATGGTCAGATGTGCGCTAACTGTGTCTACAGATGGTGAATGTTGGAAATGGTGCCTGCTGAGGCTCCTTACAGTTCTTGTTCATCAAGGGTAGAAAGTAAGGGAGACATGGTCAGATGTGCGCTAACTGTGTCTACAGATGGTGAATGTTGGAAATGGTGCCTTCTGAGCTCCTTACTGTTCTCGTTCACCTAGGGTAGTGAGTAAGGTAGACGTGTACAGCTGTACGCTAACTATGTCTACAGATGGTGAATGTTGGAAATGGTGCTTTCTGAGGCTCCTTACAGTTGTTGTTCATCAAGGGTAGAAAGTAAGGGAGACATGGTCAGATGTGCGCTAACTGTGTCTACAGATGGTGAATGTTGGAAATGGTGCTTTCTGAGGCTCCTTACAGTTCTTGTTCATCAAGGGTAGAAAGTAAGGGAGACATGGTCAGATATGCGCTAACTGTGTCTACAGATGGTGAATGTTGGAAATGGTGCCTTCTGAGCTCCTTACTGTTCTCCTTCACCTAGGGTAGTTAGTAAGGTAGACGTGTACAGCTGTACGCTAACTATGTCTACAGATGGTGAATGTTGGAAATGGTGCTTTCTGAGGCTCCTTACAGTTCTTGTTCATCAAGGGTAGAAAGTAAGGGAGACATGGTCAGATGTGCGCTAACTGTGTCTACAGATGGTGAATGTTGGAAATGGTGCCTTCTGAGCTCCTTACTGTTCTCCTTCACCTAGGGTAGTGGGTAAGGTAGATGTGTACAGCTGTACGCTAACTATGTCTACAGATGGTGAATGTTGGAAATGGTGCTTTCTGAGGCTCCTTACAGTTCTTGTTCATCAAGGGTAGAAAGTAAGGGAGACACGGTCAGATGTGCGCTAACTGTGTCTACAGATGGTGAATGTTGGAAATGGTGCCTTCTGAGGCTCCTTACAGTTCTTGTTCATCAAGGGTAGAAAGTAAGGGAGACATGGTCAGATGTGCGCTAACTGTGTCTACAGATGGTGAATGTTGGAAATGGTGCTTTCTGAGGCTCCTTACAGTTCTTGTTCATCAAGGGTAGAAAGTAAGGGAGACATGGTCAGATGTGTGCTAACTGTGTCTACAGAAGGTGAATGTTGGAAATGGTGCCTTCTGAGCTCCTTACTGTTCTCCTTCACCTAGGGTAATGAGTAAAGTAGACGTGTACAGCTGTAAGCTAACTATGTCTACAGATGGTGAATGTTGGAAATGGTGCTTTCTGAGGCTCCTTACAGTTCTTGTTCATCAAGTGTAGAAAGTAAGGGAGACATGGTCAGATGTGCGCTAACTGTGTCTACAGATGGTGAATGTTGGAAATGGTGCTTTCTGAGGCTCCTTACAGTTCTTGTTCATCAAGGGTAGAAAGTAAGGGAGACATGGTCAGATGTGCGCTAACTGTGTCTACAGATGGTGAATGTTGGAAATGGTGCCTTCTGAGCTCCTTACTGTTCTCCTTCACCTAGGGTAGTGAGTAAGGTAGACGTGTACCGCTGTACGCTAACTATGTCTACAGATGGTGAATGTTGGAAATAGTGGTTTCTGAGACTCCTTACAGTTCTTGTTCATCAAGGGTAGAAAGTAAGGGAGACATGGTCAGATGTGCGCTAACTGTGTCTACAGATAGTGAATGTTGGAAATGGTGCTTTCTGAGGCTCCTTACAGTTCTTGTTCATCAAGGGTAGAAAGTAAGGGAGACATGGTCAGCTGTGCGCTAACTGTGTCTACAGATGGTGAATGTTGGAAATGGTGCCTTCTGAGCTCCTTACTGTTCTCCTTCACCTAGGGTAGTGAGTAAGGTAGACGTGTACAGCTGTACGCTAACTATGTCTACAGACAGTGAATGTTGGAAATGGTGCTTTCTGAGGCTCCTTACAGTTCTTGTTCATCAAGGGTAGGAAGTAAGGGAGACATGGTCAGATGTGCGCTAACTGTGTCTACAGATGGTGAATGTTGGAAATGGTGCTTTCTGAGGCTCCTTACAGTTCTTGTTCATCAAGGGTAGAAAGTAAGGGAGACATGGTCAGATGTGCGCTAAATGTGTCTACACATGGTGCTTTCCGCAGCTCCTTACAGTCTTCCTTCACCTAGGGTAGAAAGGAAGGGAGACATGTGCAGCTGTGCGCTAGTAATGTCTACAGATGGTGAATGTTGGAAATGATGCTCTCTGAGGCTCCTTACAGCTCTCCTTCATCAAGCGTAGAAAGTAAGGGAGGCAAGATCAGGTGTGCGCTAACTATGTCTTAAGATAGTGAATATAGGAAATGGAGCTTTCTCCAGCTCCCTACAGTTCTCCTTCACCGAGGGTAGAAAGTAAGGGAGACATGTACAGCTGTTCGCTAACTATGTCTACAGATGGTGAATATTTTAAATGGTGCCTTCTGAGCTCCTTACTGTTCTCCTTCACCTAGGGTAGTGAGTAAGGTAGCCGTGTACAGCTGTACGCTAACTATGTCTACAGATGGTGAATGTTGGAAATGGTGCTTTCTGAGTCTCCTTACAGTTCTTGTTCATCAAGGGTGGAAAGTAAGGGAGACATGGTCAGATGTGCGCTAACTGTGTCTACAGATGGCGAATGTTGGAAATGGTGCTTTCTGAGGCTCCTTACAGTTCTTGTTCATCAAGGGTAGAAAGTAAGGGAGACATGGTCAGATGTGCGCTAACTGTGTCTACAGATGGTGAATGTCGGAAATGGTGCCTTCTCAGCTCCTTACTGTTCTCCTTCACCTAGGGTAGTGTGTAAGGTAGACGTGCACAGCTGTACGCTAACTATGTCTACAGATGGTGAATGTTGGAAATGGTGCTTTCTGAGGCTCCTTACAGTTCTTGTTCATCAAGGGTAGAAAGTAAGGGAGACATGGTCAGATGTGCGCTAACTGTGTCTACAGATGGTGAATGTTGGAAATGGTGCCTTCTGAGGCTCCTTACTGTTCTTGTTCATCAAGGGTAGAAAGTAAGGGAGACATGGTCAGATGTGCGCTAACTGTGTCTACAGATGGTGAATGTTGGAAATGGTGCTTTCTGAGGCTCCTTACAGTTCTTGTTCATCAAGGGTAGAAAGTAAGGGAGACATGGTCAGATGTGCGCTAACTGTGTCTACAGATGGTGAATGTTGGAAATGGTGCCTTCTGAGGCTCCTTACTGTTCTTGTTCATCAAGGGTAGAAAGTAAGGGAGACATGGTCAGATGTGCGCTAACTGTGTCTACAGATGGTGAATGTTGGAAATGGTGCTTTCTGAGGCTCCTTACAGTTCTTGTTCATCAAGGGTAGAAAGTAAGGGAGACATGGTCAGATGTGCCCTAACTGTGTCTACAGATGGTGAATGTTGGAAATGGTGCCTTCTGAGCTCCTTACTGTTCTCCTTCACCTAGGGTAGTGGGTAAGGTAGATGTGTACAGCTGTACGCTAACTATGTCTACAGATGGTGAATGTTGGAAATGGTGCTTTCTGAGGCTCCTTACAGTTCTTGTTCATCAAGGGTAGAAAGTAAGGGAGACATGGTCAGATGTGCGCTAACTGTGTCTACAGATGGTGAATGTTGGAAATGGTGCCTTCTGAGGCTCCTTACAGTTCTTGTTCATCAAGGGTAGAAAGTAAGGGAGACATGGTCAGATGTGCGCTAACTGTGTCTACAGATGGTGAATGTTGGAAATGGTGCCTTCTGAGCTCCTTACTGTTCTCCTTCACCTAGGGTAGTGAGTAAGGTAGACGTGTACAGCTGTACGCTAACTATGTCTACAGATGGTGAATGTTGGAAATGGTGCTTTCTGAGGCTCCTTACAGTTCTTGTTCATCAAGGGTAGAAAGTAAGGGAGACATGGTCTGATGTGCGCTAACTGTGTCTACAGATGGTGAATGTTGGAAATGGTGCTTTCTGAGGCTCCTTACAGTTCTTGTTCATCAAGGGTAGAAAGTAAGGGAGACATGGTCAGATGTGCGCTAACTGTGTCTACAGATGGTGAATGTTGGAAATGGTGCCTTCTGAGGCTCCTTACAGTTCTTGTTCATCAAGGGTAGAAACTAAGGGAGACATGGTCAGATGTGCGCTAACTGTGTCTACAGATGGTGAATGTTGGAAATGGTGCCTTCTGAGCTCCTTACTGTTCTCCTTCACCTAGGGTAGTGAGTAAGGTAGACGTGTACAGCTGTACGCTAACTATGTCTACAGATGATGAATGTTGGAAATGGTGCTTTCTGAGGCTCCTTACAGTTCTTGTTCATCAAGGGTAGAAAGTTAGGGAGACATGGTCAGATGTGTGCTAACTGTGTCTACTGATGGTGAATGTTGGAAATGGTGCTTTCTGAGGCTCCTTACAGTTCTTGTTCATCAAGGGTAGAAAGTAAGGGAGACATGGTCAGATGTGCGCTAACTGTGTCTACAGATGGTGAATGTAGGAAATGGTGCTTTCTGAGGCTCCTTACAGTTCTTGTTCATCAAGGGTAGAAAGTAAGGGAGACATGGTCAGATGTGTGCTAACTGTGTCTACAGAAGGTGAATGTTGGAAATGGTGCCTTCTGAGCTCCTTACTGTTCTCCTTCACCTAGGGTAATGAGTAAGGTAGACGTGTACAGCTGTACGCTAACTATGTCTACAGATGGTGAATGTTGGAAATGGTGCTTTCTGAGGCTCCTTACAGTTCTTGTTCATCAAGGGTAGAAAGTAAGGGAGACATGGTCAGATGTGCGCTAACTGTGTCTACAGATGGTGAATGTTGGAAATGGTGCTTTCTGAGGCTCCTTACAGTTCTTGTTCATCAAGGGTAGAAAGTAAGGGAGACATGGTCAGATATGCGCTAACTGTGTCTACAGATGGTGAATGTTGGAAATGGTGCTTTCTGAGGCTCCTTACAGTTCTTGTTCATCAAGGGTAGAAAGTAAGGGAGACATGGTCAGATGTGCGCTAACTGTGTCTACAGATGGTGAATGTTGGAAATGATGCTTTCTGAGGCTCCTTACAGTTCTTGTACATCAAGGGTAGAAAGTAAGGGAGACATGGTCAGATGTGCGCTAACTGTGTCTACAGATGGTGAATGTTGGAAATGGTGCCTTCTGAGCTCCTTACTGTTCTCCTTCACCTAGGGTAGTGGGTAAGGTAGATGTGTACAGCTGTACGCTAACTATGTCTACAGATGGTGAATGTTGGAAATGGTGCTTTCTGAGGCTCCTTACAGTTCTTGTTCATCAAGGGTAGAAAGTAAGGGAGACATGGTCAGATGTGCGCTAACTGTGTCTACAGATGGTGAATGTTGGAAATGGTGCCTTCTGAGGCTCCTTACAGTTCTTGTTCATCAAGGGTAGAAAGTAAGGGACACATGGTCAGATGTGCGCTAACTGTGTCTACAGATGGTGAATGTTGGAAATGGTGCTTTCTGAGGCTCCTTACAGTTCTTGTTCATCAAGGGTAGAAAGTAAGGGAGACATGGTCAGATGTGCGCTAACTGTGTCTACAGATGGTGCTTTCTGAGGCTCCTTACAGTTCTTGTTCATCAAGGGTAGAAAGTAAGGGAGACATGGTCAGATGTGCGCTAACTGTGTCTACAGATAGTGAATGTTGGAAATGGTGCTTTCTGAGGCTCCTTACAGTTCTTGTTCATCATGGGTAGAAAGTAAGGGAGACATGGTCAGATGTGCGTTAAATGTGTCTACAGATGGTGAATGTTGGAAATGGTGCTTTCTGAGGCTCCTTACAGTTCTTGTTCATCAAGGGTAGAAAGTAAGGGAGACATGGTGAGATGTGCGCTAACTGTGTCTACAGATGGTGAATGTTGGAAATGGTGCTTTCTGAGGCTCCTTACAGTTCTTGTTCATCAAGGGTAGAAAGTAAGGGAGACATGGTCAGATGTGCGCTAACTGTGTCTACAGATGGTGCTTTCTGAGGCTCCTTACAGTTCTTGTTCATCAAGGAACGAAAGTAAGGGAGACATGGTCAGATGTGCGCTAACTGTGTCTACAGATGGTGAATGTTGGAAATGGTGCTTTCTGAGGCTCCTTACAGTTCTTGTTCATCAAGGGTAGAAAGTAAGGGAGACATGGTCAGATGTGCGCTAACTGTGTCTACAGATAGTGATTTGTTGGAAATGGTGCTTTCTGAGGCTCCTTACAGTTCTTGTTCATCAAGGGTAGAAAGTAAGGGAGACATGGTCAGATGTGCGCTAACTGTGTCTACAGATGGTGAATGTTGGAAATGGTGCTTTCTGAGGCTCCTTACAGTTCTTGTTCATTAAGGCTGGAAAGTAAGGGAGACATGGTCAGATGTGCGCTAACTGTGTCTACAGATGGTGAACGTTGGAAATGGTGCTTTCTGAGGCTCCTTACAGTTCTTGTTCATCAAGGGAAGAAAGTAAGGGAGACATGGTCAGATGTGCGCTAACTGTGTCTACAGATGGTGAATGTTGGAAAAGGTGCTTTCTGAGGCTCCTTACAGTTATTGTTCATCAAGGGTAGAAAGTGAGGGAGACATGGTCAGATGTGCGTTAACTGTGTCTACAGATGGTGAATGTTGGAAATGGTGCTTTCTGAGGCTCCTTACAGTTCTTGTTCATCAAGGGTAGAAAGTAAGGGAGACATGGTCAGATGTGCGCTAACTGTGTCTACAGATGGTGAATGTTGGAAATGGTGCCTTCTGAGCTCCTTACTGTTCTCCTTCACCTAGGGTAGTGAGTAAGGTAGACGTGTACAGCTGTACGGTAACTATGTCTACAGATGGTGAATGTTGGAAATGGTGCTTTCTGAGGCTCCTTACAGTTCTTGTTCATCAAGGGTAGAAAGTAAGGGAGACATGGTCAGATGTGCGCTAACTGTGTCTACAGTTGGTGAATGTTGGAAATGGTGCCTTCTGAGCTCCTTACTGTTCTCCTTCACCTAGGGTAGTGAGTAAGGTAGACGTGTACAGCTGTACGCTAACTATGTCTACAGATGGTGTACGTTGGAAATGGTGCTTTCTGAGGCTCCTTACACTTCTTGTTCATCAAGGGTAGAAAGTAAGGGAGACATGGTCAGATGTGCGCTAACTGTGTCTACAGATAGTGAATGTTGGAAATGGTGCTTTCTGAGGCTCCTTACAGTCCTTGTTCATCAAGGGTAGAAAGTAAGGGAGACATGGTCAGATGTGCGCTAACTGTGTCTACAGATGGTGAATGTTGGAAATGGTGCTTTCTGAGGCTCCTTACAGTTCTTGTTCATCAAGGGTAGAAAGTAAGGGAGACATGGTCAGATGTGCGCTAACTGTGTCTACAGATGGTGAATGTTGGAAATGGTGCTTTCTGAGGCTCCTTACAGTTCTTGTTCATCAAGGGTAGAAAGTAAGGGAGACATGGTCAGATGTGCGCTAACTGTGTCTACAGATAGTCAATGTTGGAAATGGTGCTTTCTGAGGCTCCTTACAGTTCTTGTTCATTAAGGGTAGAAAGTAAGGGAGACATGGTCAGATGTGCGCTAACTGTGTCTACAGATGGTGAATGTTGGAAATGGTGCTTTCTGAGGCTCCTTACAGTTCTTGTTCATCAAGGGTAGAAAGTAAGGGAGACATGGTCAGATGTGCGCTAACTGTGTCTACAGATGGTGAATGTTGGAAATGGTGCCTTCTGAGCTCCTTACTGTTCTCCTTCACCTAGGGTAGTGAGTAAGGTAGACGTGTACAGCTGTACGCTAACTATGTCTACAGATGGTGAATGTTGGAAATGGTGCCTTCTGAGGCTCCTTACAGTTCTTGTTCATCAAGGGTAGAAAGTAAGGGAGACATGGTCAGATGTGCGCTAACTGTGTCTACAGATAGTGAATGTTGCAAATGGTGCTTTCTGAGGCTCCTTACAGTTCTTGTTCATCCAGGGTAGAAAGTAAGGGAGACATGGTCAGATGTGCGCTAACTGTGTCTACAGATGGTGAATGTTGGAAATGGTGCTTTTTGAGGCTCCTTACGGTTCTTGTTCGTCAAAGGTAGAAAGTAAGGGAGACATGGTCAGATGTGCGCTAACTGTGTCTACAGATGGTGAATGTTGGAAATGGTGCTTTGTGAGGCTCCTTACAGTTCTTGTTCATCAAGAGTAGAAAGTAAGGGAGACATGGTCAGATGTGCGCTAACTGTGTCTACAGATGGTGAATGTTGGAAATGGTGCTTTTTGAGGCTCCTTACAGATCTTGTTCATCAAGGGTAGAAAGTAAGGGAGACATGGTCAGATGTGCGCTAACTGTGTCTACAGATAGTGAATGTTGGAAATGGTGATTTCTGAGGCTCCTTACAGTTCTTGTTCATCAAGGGTAGAAAGTAAGGGAGACATGGTCAGATGTGCGCTAACTGTGTCTACAGATGGTGAATGTTGGAAATCGTGCCTTCTGAGCTCCTTACTGTTCTCCTTCACCTAGGGTAGTGAGTAACGTAGACGTGTACAGCTGTACGGTAACTATGTCTACAAATGGTGAATGTTGGAAATGGTGCTTTCTGAGGCTCCTTACAGTTCTTGTTCATCAAGGGTAGAAAGTAAGGGAGACATGGTCAGATGTGCGCTAACTGTGTCTACAGATGGTGAATGTTGGAAATGGTGCTTTCTGAGGCTCCTTACAGTTCTTGTTCATCAAAGGTAGAAAGTAAGGGAGACATGGTCAGATGTGCGCTAACTGTGTCTACAGATGGTGAATGTTGGAAATGGTGCTTTCTGAGGCTCCTTACAGTTCTTGTTCATCAAGGTTAGAAAGTAAGGGAGACACGGTCAGATGTGCGCTAACTGTGTCTACAGATGGTGAATGTTGGAAATGGTGCTTTCTGAGGCTCCTTACAGTTCTTGTTCATCAAGGGTAGAAAGTAAGGGAGACATGGTCAGATGTGCGCTAACTGTGTCTACAGATAGTGAATGTTGGAAATGGTGCTCTCTGAGGCTCCTTACAGTTCTTGTTCATCAAGGGTAGAAAGTAAGGGAGACATGGTCAGATGTGCGCTAACTGTGTCTACAGATGGTGAATGTTGGAAATGGTGCCTTCTGAGATCCTTACTGTTCTCCTTCACCTAGGGTAGTGAGTAAGGTAGACGTGTACAGCTGTACGCTAACTATGTCTACAGATGGTGAATGTAGGAAATGGTACTTTCTGAGGCTCCTTACAGTTCTTGTTCATCAAGGGTAGAAAGTAATGGAGACATGGTCAGATGTGCGCTAACTGTGTCTACAGATAGTGAATGTTGGAAATGGTGCTTTCTGAGGCTCCTTACAGTTCTTCTTCATCAAGGGTAGAAAGTAAGGGAGACATGGTCAGATGTGCGCTAACTGTGTCTACAGATGGTGAATGTTGGAAATGGTGCCTTCTGAGCTCCTTACTGTTCTCCTTCACCTAGGGTAGTGAGTAAGGTAGACGTGTACAGCTGTACGCTAACTATGTCTACAGATGGTGAATGTTGGAAATGGTGCTTTCTAAGGCTCCTTACGGTTCTTGTTCATCAAGGGTAGAAAGGAAGGGAGACATGGTCAGATGTGCGCTAACTGTGTCTACAGATGGTGAATGTTGGAAAAGGTGCTTTCTGAGGCTCCTTACAGTTCTTGTTCATCAAGGGTAGAAAGTAAGGGAGACATGGTCAGATGTGCGCTAACTGTGTCTACAGATGGTGAATGTTTGAAATGGTGCTTTCTGAGGCTCATTACAGTTCTTGTTCATCAAGGGTAGAAAGTAAGGGAGACATGGTCAGATGTGCGCTAACTGTCTCTACAGATGGTGAATGTTGGAAATGGTGCTTCTGAGCTCCTTATTGTTCTCCTTCACCTAGGGTAGTGAGTAAGGTAGACATGTACAGCTGTACGCTAACTATGTCTACAGATGGTGAATGTTGGAAATGGTGCTTTCTGAGGCTCCTTACAGTTTTTGTTCATCAAGGGTAGAAAGTAAGGGGTGACATGGTGAGATGTGCGCTAACTGTGTCTACAGATGGTGAATGTTGGAAACGGTGCTTTCTGAGGCTCCTTACAGTTCTTGTTCATCAAGGGTAGAAAGTAAGGGAGACATGGTCAGATGTGCGCTAACTGTGTCTACAGATGGTGAATGTTGGAAATGGTGCCTTCTGAGCTCCTTACTGTTCTCCTTCACCTAGGGTAGTGAGTAAGGTAGACGTGTACTGCTGTACGCTAACTATGTCTACAGATGGTGAATGTTGGAAATGGTGCTTACTGAGGCTCCTTACAGTTCTTGTTCATCAAAGGTAGAAAGTAAGGGAGACATGGTCAAATGTGCGCTAACTGTGTCTACAGATGGTGAATGTTGGAAATGGTGCTTTCTGAGGCTCCTTACAGTTCTTGTTCATCAAGGGTAGAAAGTAAGGGAGACATGGTCAGATGTGCGCTAACTGTGTCTACAGATGGTGAATGTTGGAAATGGTACTTTCTGAGGCTCCTTACAGTTCTTGTTCATCAAGGGTAGAAAGTAAGGGAGACATGGTCAGATGTGTGCTAACTGTGTCTACAGATGGTGAATGTTGGAAATGGTGTCTTCTGAGCTCCTTACTGTTCTCCTTCTCCTAGGGTAGTGAGTAAGGTAGACGTGTACAGCTGTACGCTAACAATGTCTACAGATGGTGAATGTTGGAAATGGTGCTATCTGAGGCTCCTTACAGTTCTTGTTCATCAAGGGTAGGAAGTAAGGGAGACATGGTCAGATGTGCGCTAACTGTGTCTACAGATAGTGAATGTTGGAAATGGTGCTTTCTGAGGCTCCTTACAGTTCTTGTTCATCAAGGGTAGAAAGTAAGGGAGACATGGTCAGAGATGCGCTGTGTCTACAGATGGTGAATGTTGGAAATGGTGCCTTCTGAGCTCCTTACTGTTCTCCTTCACCTAGGGTAGTGAGTAAGGTAGACGTGTACAGCTGTACGCTAACAATGTCTACAGATGGTGAATGTTGAAATGGTGCTTTCTGAGGCTCCTTACAGTTCTTGTTCATCAAGGGTAGAAAGTAAGGGAGACATGGTCAGATGTGCGCTAACTGTGTCTACAGATGGTGAAAGTTGGAAATGGTGCTTTCTGAGGCTCCTTACAGTTCTTGTTCGTCAAGGGTAGAAAGTAAGGGAGACATGGTCAGATGTGCGCTAACTGTGTCTACAGATGGTGAATGTTGGAAATGGTGCTTTCTGAGGCTCCTTACAGTTCTTGTTCATCAAGGGTAGAAAGTAAGGGAGACATGGTCAGATGTGCGCTAACTGTGTCTACAGATAGTGAATGTTGGAAATGGTGCCTTCTGACGCTCCTTACAGTTCTTGTTCATCAAGGGTAGAAAGTAACGAAGACATGGTCAGATGTGCGCTAACTGTGTCTACAGATGGTGAATGTTGGAAATGGTGCTTTCTGAGGCTCCTTACAGTTCTTGTTCATCAAGGGTAGAAAGTAAGGGAGACATGGTCAGATGTGCGCTAACTGTGTCTACAGATGGTGAATGTTGGAAATGGTGCTTCTAAGCTCCTTACTGTTCTCCTTCACCTAGGGTAGTGAGTAACGTAAACGTGTACAGCTGTACGCTAACTATGTCTACAGATGGTGAATGTTGGAAATGGTGCTTTCTGAGGCTCCTTACAGTTCTTGTTCATCAAGGGTAGAAAGTAAGGGAGACATGGTCAGATGTGCGCTAACTGTGTCTGCAGATAGTGACTGTTGAAAATGGTGCTTTCTGAGGCTCCTTACAGTTCTTGTTCATCAAGGGTAGAAAGTAAGGGAGACATGGTCAGATGTGCGCTAACTGTGTCTACAGATGGTGAATGTTGGAAATGGTGCTTTCTGAGGCTCCTTACAGTTCTTGTTCATCAAGGGTAGAAAGTAAGGGAGACATGGTCAGATGTGCGCTAACTGTGTCTACAGATGGTGAATGTTGGAAATGGTGCCTCCTGAGCTCCGTACTGTTCTCCTTCACCTAGGTTAGTGAGTAAGGTAGACGTGTACAGCTGTACGCTAACTATGTCTACAGATGGTGAATGTTGGAAATGGTGCTTTCTGAGGCTCCTTACAGTTCTTGTTCATCAAGGGTAGGAAGTAAGGGAGACATGGTCAGATGTGCGCTAACTGTGTCTACAGATAGTGAATGTTGGAAATGGTGCTTTCTGAGGCTCCTTACAGTTCTTGTTCATCAAGGGTAGAAAGTAAGGGAGACATGGTCAGATGTGCGCTAACTGTGTCTACAGATGGTGAATGTTGGAAATGGTGCTTTCTGAGGCTCCTTACAGTTCTTGTTCATCAAGGGTAGAAAGTAAGGGAGACATGGTCAGATGTGCGCTAACTGTGTCTACAGATAGTGAATGTTGGAAATGGTGCTTTCTGAGGCTCCTTACAGTTCTTGTTCATCAAGGGTAGAAAGTAAGGGAGACATGGTCAGAGGTGCGCTAACTGTGTCTACAGATGGTGAATGTTGGAAATGGTGCCTTCTGAGCTCCTTACTGTTCTCCTTCACCTAGGGTAGTGAGTAAGGTAGACGTGTACAGCTGTACGCTAACTATGTCTACAGATGGTGAATGTTGGAAATGGTGCTTTATGAGGCTCCTTACAGTTCTTGTTCATCAAGGGTAGAAAGTAAGGGAGACATGGTCAGATGTGCGCTAACTGTGTCTACAGATAGTGAATGTTGGAAATGGTGCTTTCTGAGGCCCCTGAAAGTTCTTGTTCATCAAGGGTAGATAGTAAGGGAGACATGGTCAGATGTGCGCTAACAGTGTTTACAGATGGTGAATGTTGGAAATGGTGCTTTCTGAGGCTCCTTACATTTCTTGTTCATCAAGGGTAGAAAGTAAGGGAGACATGGTCAGATGTGCGCTAACTATGTCTACAGATGGTGAATGTTGGAAATGGTGCCTTTGAGCTCCTTACTGTTCTCCTTCACCTAGGGTAGTGAGTAAGGTAGACGTGTACAGCTGTACGCTAACTATGTCTACAGATGGTGAATGTTGGAAATGGTGCTTTCTGAGGCTCCTTACAGTTCTTGTTCATCAAGGGTAGAAAGTAAGGGAGACATGGTCAGATGTGCGCTAACTGTGTCTACAGATGGTGAATGTTGGAAATGGTGCCTTCTGAGCTCCTTACTGTTCTCCTTCACCTAGGGTAGTGAGTAAGGTAGACGTGTACAGCTGTACGCTAACTATGTCTACAGATGGTGAATGTTGGAAATGGTGCTTTCTGAGGCACCTTACAGTTCTTGTTCATCAAGGGTAGAAAGTAAGGGAGACATGGTCAGATGCTCGCTAACTGTGTCTACAGATGGTGAATGTTGGAAATGGTGCCTTCTGAGGCTCCTTGCAGTTCTTGTTCATCAAGGGTAGAAAGTAAGGGAGACATGGTCAGATGTGCGCTAACTGTGTCTACAGATGGTGAATGTTGGAAATGGTGCTTTCTGAGGCTCCTTACAGTTCTTGTTCATCAAAGGTAGAAAGTAAGGGAGACATGGTCAGATGTGCGCTGTGTCTACAGATGGTGAATGTTGGAAATGGTGCCTTCTGAGCTCCTTACTGTTCTCGTTCATCTAGGGTAGTGAGTAAGGTAGACGTGTACAGCTGTACGCTAACTATGTCTACAGATGGTGAATGTTGGAAATGGTGCTTTCTGAGGCTCCTTACAGTTCTTGTTCATCAAGGGTAGAAAGTAAGGGAGACATGGTCAGATATGCGCTAACTGTGTCTACAGATGGTGAATGTTGGAAATGGTACTTTCTGAGGCTCCTTACAGTTCTTGTTCATCAAGGGTAGAAAGTAAGGGAGACATGGTCAGATGTGCGCTAACTGTGTCTACAGATGGTGAATGTTGGAAATGGTGTCTTCTGAGCTCCTTACTGTTCTCCTTCTCCTAGGGTAGTGAGTAAGGTAGACGTGTACAGCTGTACGCTAACAATGTCTACAGATGGTGAATGTTGGAAATGGTGCTTTCTGAGGCTCCTTACAGTTCTTGTTCATCAAGGGTAGAAAGTAAGGGAGAGATGGTCAGATGTGCGCTAACTGTGTCTACAGATAGTGAATGTTGGAAATGGTGCTTTCTGAGGCTCCTTACAGTTCTTGTTCATCAAGGGTAGAAAGTAAGGGAGACATGGTCAGAGATGCGCTAACTGTGTCTACAGATGGTGAATGTTGGAAATGGTGCCTTCTGAGCTCCTTACTGTTCTCCTTCACCTAGGGTAGTGAGTAAGGTAGACGTGTACAGCTGTACGCTAACTATGTCTACAGATGGTGAATGTTGGAAATGGTGCTTTCTGAGGCTCCTTACAGTTCTTGTTCATCAAGGGTAGAAAGTAAGGGAGACATGGTCAGATGTGCGCTAACTGTGTCTACAGATGGTGAATGTTGGAAATGGTGCTTTCTGAGGCTCCTTACAGTTCTTGTTCATCAAGGGTAGAAAGTAAGGGAGACATGGTCAGAAGTGCGCTAACTGTGTCTACAGATAGTGAATGTTGGAAATGGTGCTTTCTGACGCTCCTTACAGTTCTTGTTCATCAAGGGTAGAAAGTAACGAAGACATGGTCAGATGTGCGCTAACTGTGTCTACAGATGGTGAATGTTGGAAATGGTGCTTTCTGAGGCTCCTTACAGTTCTTGTTCATCAAGGGTAGAAAGTAAGGGAGACATGGTCAGATGTGCGCTAACTGTGTCTACAGATGGTGAATGTTGGAAATGGTGTCTTCTAAGCTCCTTACTGTTCTCCTTCACCTAGGGTAGTGAGTAACGTAAACGTGTACAGCTGTACGCTAACTATGTCTACAGATGGTGAATGTTGGAAATGGTGCTTTCTGAGGCTCCTTACAGTTCTTGTTCATCAAGGGTAGAAAGTAAGGGAGACATGGTCAGATGTGCGCTAACTGTGTCTGCAGATAGTGACTGTTGGAAATGGTGCTTTCTGAGGCTCCTTACAGTTCTTGTTCATCAAGGGTAGAAACTAAGGGAGACATGGTCAGATGTGCGCTAACTGTGTCTACAGATGGTGAATGTTGGAAATGGTGCTTTCTGAGGCTCCTTACAGTTCTTGTTCATCAAGGGTAGAAAGTAAGGGAGACATGGTGAGATGTGCGCTAACTGTGTCTACAGATGGTGAATGTTGGAAATGGTGCCTCCTGAGCTCCGTACTGTTCTCCTTCACCTAGGTTAGTGAGTAAGGTAGACGTGTACAGCTGTACGCTAACTATGTCTACAGATGGTGAATGTTGGAAATGGTGCTTTCTGAGGCTCCTTACAGTTCTTGTTCATCAAGGGTAGAAAGTAAGGTAGACATGGTCAGATGTGCGCTAACTGTGTCTACAGATGGTGGATGTTGGAAATGGTGCCTTCTGAGCTCCTTACTGTTCTCCTTCACCTAGGGTAGTGAGTAAGGTAGACGTGTACAGCTGTACGCTAACTATGTCTACAGATGGTGAATGTTGGAAATGGTGCTTTCTGAGGTTCCTTACAGTTCTTGTTCATCAAGGGTAGAAATTAAGGGAGACATGGTCAGATGTGCGCTAACTGTCTACAGATGGTGAATGTTGGAAATGGTGCCTTCTGAGCTCCTTACTGTTCTCCTTCACCTAGGGTAGTGAGTAAGGTAGACGTGTACAGCTGTACGCTAACTATGTCTACAGATGGTGAATGTTGGAAATGGTGCTTTCTGAGGCACCTTACAGTTCTTGTTCACCAAGGGTAGAAAGTAAGGGAGACATGGTCAGATGCTCGCTAACTGTGTCTACAGATGGTGAATGTTGGAAATGGTGCCTTCTGAGGCTCCTTGCAGTTCTTGTTCATCAAGGGTAGAAAGTAAGGGAGACATGGTCAGATGTGCGCTAACTGTGTCTACAGATGGTGAATGTTGGAAATGGTGCTTTCTGAGGCTCCTTACAGTTCTTGTTCATCAAAGGTAGAAAGTAAGGGAGACATGGTCAGATGTGCGCTAACTGTGTCTACAGATGGTGAATGTTGGAAATGGTGCCTTCTGAGCTCCTTACTGTTCTCCTTCATCTAGGGTAGTGAGTAAGGTAGACGTGTACAGCTGTACGCTAACTATGTCTACAGATGGTGAATGTTGGAAATGGTGCTTTCTGAGATTCCTTACAGTTCTTGTTCATCAAGGGTAGAAAGTAAGGGACACATGGTCAGATGTGCGCTAACTGTGTCTACAGATGGTGAATGTTGGAAATGGTGCTTTCTGAGGCTCCTTACAGTTATTGTTCATCAAGGGTAGAAAGTAAGGGAGACATGGTCAGATGTGCGCTAACTGTGTCTACAGATGGTGAATGTTGGAAATGGTGCCTTCTGAGCTCTTTACTGTTCTCCTTCACCTAGGGTACTGAGTAAGGTAGACGTGTACAGCTATACGCTAACTATGTCTACAGATGGTGAATATTGGAAATGGTGCTTTCTGAGGCTCCTTACAGTTCTTGTTCATCAAGGGTAGAAAGTAAGGGAGACATGGTCAGATGTGCGCTAACTGTGTCTACAGATGGTGAATGTTGGAAATGGTGCTTTCTGAGGCTCCTTACAGTTCTTGTTCATCAAGGGTAGAAAGTAAGGGAGACATTGTCAGATGTGCGCTAACTGTGTCTACAGATGGTGAATGTTAGAATTGGTGCCTTCTGAGCTCCTTACTGTTCTCCTTCACCTAGGGTAGTGAGTAAGGTAGACGTGTACTGATGTACGCTAACTATGTCTACAGATGGTGAATGTTGGAAATGGTGCTTTCTGAGGCTCCTTACAGTTCTTGTTCATCAAGGGTAGAAAGTAAGTGAGACATGGTCAGATGTGCGCTAACTGTGTCTACAGATAGTGAATGTTGAAAATGGTGCTTTCTGAGGCTCCTTACAGTTCTTGTTCATCAAGGGTAGAAAGTAAGGGAGACATGGTCAGATGTGCGCTAACTGTGTCTACAGATGGTGGATGTTGGAAATGGTGCTTTCTGAGGCTCCTTACAGTTCTTGTTCATCAAAGGTAGAAAGTAAGGTAGACATGGTCAGATGTGCGCTAACTGTGTCTACAGATGGTGAATGTTGGAAATGGTGCCTTCTGAGCTCCTTACTGATCTCCTTCACCTAGGGTAGTGAGTAAGGTAGACGTGTACAGATGTACGCTAACTATGTCTACAGATGGTGAATGTTGGAAATGGTGCTTTCTGAGGCTCCTTACATTTCTTGTTCATCAAGTGTAGAAAGTAAGGGAGACATGGTCAGATGTGCGCTAACTGTGTCTACAGGTGGTGAATGTTGGAAATGGTGCTTTCTGAGGCTCCTTACAGTTCTTGTTCATCAAAGGTAGAAAGTAAGGGAGACATGGTCTGATGTGCGCTAACTGTGTCTACAGATGGTGAATGTTGGTAATGGTGCCTTCTGAGCTCCTTACTGTTCTCCTTCACCTATGGTAGTGAGTAAGGTAGACGTGTACAGCTGTACGCTAACTATGTCTACAGATGGTGAATGTTGGAAATGGTGCTTTCTGAGGCTCCTTACAGTTCTTGTTCATCAAGGGTAGAAAGTAAGGGAGACATGGTCAGATGTGCGCTAACTGTGTCTACAGATAGTGAATGTTGGAAATGGTGCTTTCTGAGGCTCCTTACAGTTATTGTTTATCAAGGGTAGAAAGTAAGGGAGACATGGTCAGATGTGTGCTAACTGTGTCTACAGATGGTGAATGTTGGAAATGGTGCTTTCTGAGGCTCCTTACAGTTCTTGTTCATCAAGGGTAGAAAGAAAGGGAGACATGGTCAGATGTGCGCTGACTGTGTCTACAGATGGTGAATGTTGGAAATGGTGCTTTCTGAGGCTCCTTACAGTTCTTGTTCATCAAGGGTAGAAAGTAAGGGAGACAAGGTGAGATGTGCGCTGACTGTGTCTACAGATGGTGAATGTTGGAAATGGTGCTTTCTGAGGCTCCTTACAGTTCTTGTTCATCAAGGGTAGAAAGTAAGGGAGACATGGTCAGATGTGCGCTAACTGTGTCTACAGATGGTGAATGTTGGAAATGGTGCTTTCTGAGGCTCCTTACAGTTCTTGTTCATCAAGGGTAGAAAGAAAGGGAGACATGGTCAGATGTGCGCTGACTGTGTCTACAGATGGTGAATGTTGGAAATGGTGCTTTCTGAGGCTCCTTACAGTTCTTGTTCATCAAGGGTAGAAAGTAAGTGAGACATGGTCAGATGTGCGCTAACTGTGTCTACAGATAGTGAATGTTGAAAATGGTGCTTTCTGAGGCTCCTTACAGTTCTTGTTCATCAAGGGTAGAAAGTAAGGGAGACATGGTCAGATGTGCGCTAACTGTGTCTACAGATGGTGGATGTTGGAAATGGTGCTTTCTGAGGCTCCTTACAGTTCTTGTTCATCAAAGGTAGAAAGTAAGGTAGACATGGTCAGATGTGCGCTAACTGTGTCTACAGATGGTGAATGTTGGAAATGGTGCCTTCTGAGCTCCTTACTGATCTCCTTCACCTAGGGTAGTGAGTAAGGTAGACGTGTACAGATGTACGCTAACTATGTCTACAGATGGTGAATGTTGGAAATGGTGCTTTCTGAGGCTCCTTACATTTCTTGTTCATCAAGTGTAGAAAGTAAGGGAGACATGGTCAGATGTGCGCTAACTGTGTCTACAGGTGGTGAATGTTGGAAATGGTGCTTTCTGAGGCTCCTTACAGTTCTTGTTCATCAAAGGTAGAAAGTAAGGGAGACATGGTCTGATGTGCGCTAACTGTGTCTACAGATGGTGAATGTTGGTAATGGTGCCTTCTGAGCTCCTTACTGTTCTCCTTCACCTATGGTAGTGAGTAAGGTAGACGTGTACAGCTGTACGCTAACTATGTCTACAGATGGTGAATGTTGGAAATGGTGCTTTCTGAGGCTCCTTACAGTTCTTGTTCATCAAGGGTAGAAAGTAAGGGAGACATGGTCAGATGTGCGCTAACTGTGTCTACAGATAGTGAATGTTGGAAATGGTGCTTTCTGAGGCTCCTTACAGTTATTGTTTATCAAGGGTAGAAAGTAAGGGAGACATGGTCAGATGTGTGCTAACTGTGTCTACAGATGGTGAATGTTGGAAATGGTGCTTTCTGAGGCTCCTTACAGTTCTTGTTCATCAAGGGTAGAAAGAAAGGGAGACATGGTCAGATGTGCGCTGACTGTGTCTACAGATGGTGAATGTTGGAAATGGTGCTTTCTGAGGCTCCTTACAGTTCTTGTTCATCAAGGGTAGAAAGTAAGGGAGACAAGGTGAGATGTGCGCTGACTGTGTCTACAGATGGTGAATGTTGGAAATGGTGCTTTCTGAGGCTCCTTACAGTTCTTGTTCATCAAGGGTAGAAAGTAAGGGAGACATGGTCAGATGTGCGCTAACTGTGTCTACAGATGGTGAATGTTGGAAATGGTGCTTTCTGAGGCTCCTTACAGTTCTTGTTCATCAAGGGTAGAAAGTAAGGGAGACATGGTCAGATGTGCGCTAACTGTGTCTACAGATGGTGAATGTTGGAAATGGTGCTTTCTGAGGCTCCTAACAGTTCTTGTTCATCAAGGGTAGAAAGTAAGGGAGACATGGTCAGATGTGCGCTGACTGTGTCTACAGATAGTGAATGTTGGAAATGGTTCTATCTGAGGCTCCTTACAGTTCTTGTTCATCAAAGGTAGAAAGTAAGGGAGACATGGTCAGATGCTCGCTAACTGTGTCTACAGATGGTGAATGTTGGAAATGGTGCTTTCTGAGGCTCCTTACAGTTCTTGTTCATCAAAGGTAGAAAGTAAGGGAGACATGGTCAGATGTGCGCTAACTGTGTCTACAGATGGTGAATGTTGGAAATGGTGCCTTCTGAGCTCCTTACTGTTCTCCTTCATCTAGGGTAGTGAGTAAGGTAGACGTGTACAGCTGTACGCTAACTATGTCTACAGATGGTGAATGTTGGAAATGGTGCTTTCTGAGATTCCTTACAGTTCTTGTTCATCAAGGGTAGAAAGTAAGGGACACATGGTCAGATGTGCGCTAACTGTGTCTACAGATGGTGAATGTTGGAAATGGTGCTTTCTGAGGCTCCTTACAGTTATTGTTCATCAAGGGTAGAAAGTAAGGGAGACATGGTCAGATGTGCGCTAACTGTGTCTACAGATGGTGAATGTTGGAAATGGTGCCTTCTGAGCTCTTTACTGTTCTCCTTCACCTAGGGTACTGAGTAAGGTAGACGTGTACAGCTGTACGCTAACTATGTCTACAGATGGTGAATGTTGGAAATGGTGCTTTCTGAGGCTCCTTACAGTTCTTGTTCATCAAGGGTAGAAAGTAAGGGAGACATGGTCAGATGTGCGCTAACTGTGTCTACAGATGGTGAATGTTGGAAATGGTGCTTTCTGAGGCTCCTTACAGTTCTTGTTCATCAAGGGTAGAAAGTAAGGGAGACATTGTCAGATGTGCGCTAACTGTGTCTACAGATGGTGAATGTTAGAATTGGTGCCTTCTGAGCTCCTTACTGTTCTCCTTCACCTAGGGTAGTGAGTAAGGTAGACGTGTACTGCTGTACGCTAACTATGACTACAGATGGTGAATGTTGGAAATGGTGCTTTCTGAGGCTCCTTACAGTTCTTGTTCATCAAGGGTAGAAAGTAAGTGAGACATGGTCAGATGTGCGCTAACTGTGTCTACAGATAGTGAATGTTGGAAATGGTGCTTTCTGAGGCTCCTTACAGTTCTTGTTCATCAAGGGTAGAAGGTAAGGGAGACATGGTCAGATGTGCGCTAACTGTGTCTACAGATGGTGGATGTTGGAAATGGTGCTTTCTGAGGCTCCTTACAGTTCTTGTTCATCAAAGGTAGAAAGTAAGGGAGACATGGTCAGATGTGCGCTAACTGTGTCTTCAGATGGTGAATGTTGGAAATGGTGCTTTCAGAGGCTCCTTACAGTTCTTGTTCATCAAGGGTAGAAAGTAAGGGAGACATGATCAGATGTGCGCTAACTGTGTCTACAGATGGTGAATGTTGGAAATGGTGCTTTCTGAGGCTCCTTACAGTTCTTGTTCATCAAGGGTAGAAAGTAAGGTAGACATTGTCAGATGTGCGCTAACTGTGTCTACAGATGGTGAATGTTGGAAATGGTGCCTTCTGAGCTCCTTACTGTTCTCCTTCACCTAGGGTAGTGAGTAAGGTAGACGTGTACAGCTGTACGCTAACTATGTCTACAGATGGTGAATGTTGGAAATGGTGCTTTCTGAGGCTCCTTACATTTCTTGTTCATCAAGTGTAGAAAGTAAGGGAGACATGGTCAGATGTGCGCTAACTGTGTCTACAGATGGTGAATGTTGGAAATGGTGCTTTCTGAGGCTCCTTACAGTTCTTGTTCATCAAAGGTAGAAAGTAAGGGAGACATGGTCTGATGTGCGCTAACTGTGTCTACAGATGGTGAATGTTGGTAATGGTGCCTTCTGAGCTCCTTACTGTTCTCCTTCACCTAGGGTAGTGAGTAAGGTAGACGTGTACAGCTGTACGCTAACTATGTCTACAGATGGTGAATGTTGGAAATGGTGCTTTCTGAGGCTCCTTACAGTTCTTGTTCATCAAGGGTAGAAAGTAAGGGAGACATGGTCAGATGTGCGCTAACTGTGTCTACAGATAGTGAATGTTGGAAATGGTGCTTTCTGAGGCTCCTTACAGTTATTGTTTATCAAGGGTAGAAAGTAAGGGAGACATGGTCAGATGTGCGCTAACTGTGTCTACAGATGGTGAATGTTGGAAATGGTGCTTTCTGAGGCTCCTTACAGTTCTTGTTCATCAAGGGTAGAAAGAAAGGGAGACATGGTCAGATGTGCGCTGACTGTGTCTACAGATGGTGAATGTTGGAAATGGTGCTTTCTGAGGCTCCTTACAGTTCTTGTTCATCAAGGGTAGAAAGTAAGGGAGACAAGGTGAGATGTGCGCTGACTGTGTCTACAGATGGTGAATGTTGGAAATGGTGCTTTCTGAGGCTCCTTACAGTTCTTGTTCATCAAGGGTAGAAAGTAAGGGAGACATGGTCAGATGTGCGCTAACTGTGTCTACAGATGGTGAATGTTGGAAATGGTGCTTTCTGAGGCTCCTTACAGTTCTTGTTCATCAAGGGTAGAAAGTAAGGGAGACATTGTGAGATGTGCGCTAACTGTGTCTACAGATGGTGAATGTTGGAAATGGTGCTTTCTGAGGCTCCTAAAAGTTCTTGTTCATCAAGGGTAGAAAGTAAGGGAGACATGGTCAGATGTGCGCTGACTGTGTCTACAGATAGTGAATGTTGGAAATGGTTCTATCTGAGGCTCCTTACAGTTCTTGTTCATCAAGGGTAGAAAGTAAGGGAGACATGGTCAGATGTGCGCTAACTGTGTCTACAGATGGTGAATGTTGGAAATGGTGCTTTCTGAGGCTCCTTACAGTTCTTGTTCATCAAGGGTAGAAAGTAAGGGAGACATGGTCAGATGTGCGCTAACTGTGTCTACAGATGGTGAATTGTGGAAATGGTGCTTTCTGAGGCTCCTTACAGTTCTTGTTCATCAAGGGTAGAAAGTAAGGGAGACATGGTCAGATGTGCGCTAACTGTGTCTACAGATAGTGAATGTTGGAAATGGTGCTTTCTGAGGCTCCTTACAGTTATTGTTCATCAAGGGTAGAAAGTAAGGGAGACATGGTCAGATGTGCGCTAACTGTGTCTACAGATGGTGAATGTTGGAAATGGTGCTTTTTGAGGCTCCTTACAGTTCTTGTTCATCAAGGGTAGAAAGTAAGGGAGACATGGTGAGATGTGCGCTGACTGTGTCTACAGATGGTGAATGTTGGAAATGGTGCTTTCTGAGGCTCCTTACAGTTCTTGTTCATCAAGGGTAGAAAGTAAGGGAGACATGGTCAGATGTGCGCTAACTGTGTCTACATATGGTGAATGTTGGAAATGGTGCTTTCTGAGCTCCTTACGGTTCTCCTTCACCTAAGGTAGACGTGTACAGCTGTACGCTAACTATGTCTACAGATGGTGAATGTTGGAAATTGTGCTTTCTGAGGCTCCTTACAGTTCTTGTTCATCAAGGGTAGAAAGTAAGGGAGACATGGTCAGATGCGCGCTAACTGTGTCTACAGATGGTGAATGTTGGAAATGGTGCTTTCTGAGCCTCCTTGCAGTTCTTGTTCATCACGGGTAGAAAGTAAGGGAGACATGGTGAGATGTGCGCTAACTGTGTCTACAGATGGTGAATGTTGGAAATGGTGCTTTCTGAGGCTCCTTACAGTTCTTGTTCATCAAAGGTAGAAAGTAAGGGAGACATGGTCTGATGTGCGCTAACTGTGTCTACAGATGGTGAATGTTGGTAATGGTGCCTTCTGAGCTCCTTACTGTTCTCCTTCACCTAGGGTAGTGAGTAAGGTAGACGTGTACAGCTGTACGCTAACTATGTCTACAGATGGTGAATGTTGGAAATGGTGCTTTCTGAGGCTCCTTACAGTTCTTGTTCATCAAGGGTAGAAAGTAAGGGAGACATGGGCAGATGTGCGCTAACTGTGTCTACAGATAGTGAATGTTGGAAATGGTGCTTTCTGAGGCTCCTTACAGTTTTTGTTCATCAAGGGTAGAAAGTAAGGGAGACATGGTCAGATGTGCGCTAACTGTGTCTACAGATGGTGAATGTTGGAAATGGTGCCTTCTGAGCTCTTTACTGTTCTCCTTCACCTAGGGTACTGAGTAAGGTAGACGTGTACAGCTGTACGCTAACTATGTCTACAGATGGTGAATGTTGGAAATGGTGCTTTCTGAGGCTCCTTACAGTTGTTGTTCATCAAGGGTAGAAAGTAAGGGAGACATGGTCAGATGTGCGCTAACTGTGTCTACAGATGGTGAATGTTGGAAATGGTGCTTTCTGAGGCTCCTTACAGTTCTTGTTCATCAAGGGTAGAAAGTAAGGGAGACATTGTCAGATGTGCGCTAACTGTGTCTACAGATGGTGAATGTTAGAATTGGTGCCTTCTGAGCTCCTTACTGTTCTCCTTCACCTAGGGTAGTGAGTAAGGTAGACGTGTACAGCTGTACGCTAACTATGTCTACAGATGGTGAATGTTGGAAATGGTGCTTTCTGAGGCTCCTTACAGTTCTTGTTCATCAAGGGTAGAAAGTAAGGGAGACATGGTCAGATGTGCGCTAACTGTGTCTACAGATAGTGAATGTTGGAAATGGTGCTTTCTGAGGCTCCTTACAGTTATTGTTTATCAAGGGTAGAAAGTAAGGGAGACATGGTCAGATGTGCGCTAACTGTGTCTACAGATGGTGAATGTTGGAAATGGTGCTTTCTGAGGCTCCTTACAGTTCTTGTTCATCAAGGGTAGAAAGAAAGGGAGACATGGTCAGATGTGCGCTGACTGTGTCTACAGATGGTGAATGTTGGAAATGGTGCTTTCTGAGGCTCCTTACAGTTCTTGTTCATCAAGGGTAGAAAGTAAGGGAGACAAGGTGAGATGTGCGCTGACTGTGTCTACAGATGGTGAATGTTGGAAATTGTGCTTTCTGAGGCTCCTTACAGTTCTTGTTCATCAAGGGTAGAAAGTAAGGGAGACATGGTCAGATGTGCGCTAACTGTGTCTACAGATGGTGAATGTTGGAAATGGTGCTTTCTGAGGCTCCTTACAGTTCTTGTTCATCAAGGGTAGAAAGTAAGGGAGACATTGTGAGATGTGCGCTAACTGTGTCTACAGATGGTGAATGTTGGAAATGGTGCTTTCTGAGGCTCCTAAAAGTTCTTGTTCATCAAGGGTAGAAAGTAAGGGAGACATGGTCAGATGTGCGCTGACTGTGTCTACAGATAGTGAATGTTGGAAATGGTTCTATCTGAGGCTCCTTACAGTTCTTGTTCATCAAGGGTAGAAAGTAAGGGAGACATGGTCAGATGTGCGCTAACTGTGTCTACAGATGGTGAATGTTGGAAATGGTGCTTTCTGAGGCTCCTTACAGTTCTTGTTCATCAAGGGTAGAAAGTAAGGGAGACATGGTCAGATGTGCGCTAACTGTGTCTACAGATGGTGAATTGTGGAAATGGTGCTTTCTGAGGCTCCTTACAGTTCTTGTTCATCAAGGGTAGAAAGTAAGGGAGACATGGTCAGATGTGCGCTAACTGTGTCTACAGATAGTGAATGTTGGAAATGGTGCTTTCTGAGGCTCCTTACAGTTATTGTTCATCAAGGGTAGAAAGTAAGGGAGACATGGTCAGATGTGCGCTAACTGTGTCTACAGATGGTGAATGTTGGAAATGGTGCTTTTTGAGGCTCCTTACAGTTCTTGTTCATCAAGGGTAGAAAGTAAGGGAGACATGGTGAGATGTGCGCTGACTGTGTCTACAGATGGTGAATGTTGGAAATGGTGCTTTCTGAGGCTCCTTACAGTTCTTGTTCATCAAGGGTAGAAAGTAAGGGAGACATGGTCAGATGTGCGCTAACTGTGTCTACATATGGTGAATGTTGGAAATGGTGCTTTCTGAGCTCCTTACTGTTCTCCTTCACCTAAGGTAGACGTGTACAGCTGTACGCTAACTATGTCTACAGATGGTGAATGTTGGAAATGGTGCTTTCTGAGGCTCCTTACAGTTCTTGTTCATCAAGGGTAGAAAGTAAGGGAGACATGGTCAGATGCGCGCTAACTGTGTCTACAGATGGTGAATGTTGGAAATGGTGCTTTCTGAGCCTCCTTGCAGTTCTTGTTCATCACGGGTAGAAAGTAAGGGAGACATGGTGAGATGTGCGCTAACTGTGTCTACAGATGGTGAATGTTGGAAATGGTGCTTTCTGAGGCTCCTTACAGTTCTTGTTCATCAAAGATAGAAAGTAAGGGAGACATGGTCTGATGTGCGCTAACTGTGTCTACAGATGGTGAATGTTGGTAATGGTGCCTTCTGAGCTCCTTACTGTTCTCCTTCACCTAGGGTAGTGAGTAAGGTAGACGTGTACAGCTGTACGCTAACTATGTCTACAGATGGTGAATGTTGGAAATGGTGCTTTCTGAGGCTCCTTACAGTTCTTGTTCATCAAGGGTAGAAAGTAAGGGAGACATGGGCAGATGTGCGCTAACTGTGTCTACAGATAGTGAATGTTGGAAATGGTGCTTTCTGAGGCTCCTTACAGTTTTTGTTCATCAAGGGTAGAAAGTAAGGGAGACATGGTCAGATGTGCGCTAACTGTGTCTACAGATGGTGAATGTTGGAAATGGTGCCTTCTGAGCTCTTTACTGTTCTCCTTCACCTAGGGTACTGAGTAAGGTAGACGTGTACAGCTGTACGCTAACTATGTCTACAGATGGTGAATGTTGGAAATGGTGCTTTCTGAGGCTCCTTACAGTTGTTGTTCATCAAGGGTAGAAAGTAAGGGAGACATGGTCAGATGTGCGCTAACTGTGTCTACAGATGGTGAATGTTGGAAATGGTGCTTTCTGAGGCTCCTTACAGTTCTTGTTCATCAAGGGTAGAAAGTAAGGGAGACATTGTCAGATGTGCGCTAACTGTGTCTACAGATGGTGAATGTTAGAATTGGTGCCTTCTGAGCTCCTTACTGTTCTCCTTCACCTAGGGTAGTGAGTAAGGTAGACGTGTACTGCTGTACGCTAACTATGTCTACAGATGGTGAATGTTGGAAATGGTGCTTTCTGAGGCTCCTTACAGTTCTTGTTCATCAAAGGTAGAAAGTAAGGGAGACATGGTCAGATGTGCGCTAACTGTGTCTTCAGATGGTGAATGTTGGAAATGGTGCTTTCTGAGGCTCCTTACAGTTCTTGTTCATCAAGGGTAGAAAGTAAGGGAGACATGGTCAGATGTGCGCTAACTGTGTCTACAGATGGTGAATGTTGGAAATGGTGCTTTCTGAGGCTCCTTACAGTTCTTGTTCATCAAGGGTAGAAAGTAAGGTAGACATGGTCAGATGTGCGCTAACTGTGTCTACAGATGGTGAATGTTGGAAATGGTGCCTTCTGAGCTCCTTACTGTTCTCCTTCACCTAGGGTAGTGAGTAAGGTAGACGTGTACAGCTGTACGCTAACTATGTCTACAGATGGTGAATGTTGGAAATGGTGCTTTCTGAGGCTCCTTACATTTCTTGTTCATCAAGTGTAGAAAGTAAGGGAGACATGGTCAGATGTGCGCTAACTGTGTCTACAGATGGTGAATGTTGGAATTGGTGCTTTCTGAGGCTCCTTACAGTTCTTGTTCATCAAAGGTAGAAAGTAAGGGAGACATGGTCTGATGTGCGCTAACTGTGTCTACAGATGGTGAATGTTGGTAATTGTGCCTTCTGAGCTCCTTACTGTTCTCCTTCACCTAGGGTAGTGAGTAAGGTAGATGTGTACAGCTGTACGCTAACTATGTCTACAGATGGTGAATGTTGGAAATGGTGCTTTCTGAGGCTCCCTACAGTTCTTGTTCATCAAGGGTAGAAAGTAAGGGAGACATGGTCAGATGTGCGCTAACTGTGTCTACAGATAGTGAATGTTGGAAATGGTGCTTTCTGAGGCTCCTTACAGTTATTGTTTATCAAGGGTAGAAAGTAAGGGAGACATGGTCAGATGTGCGCTAACTGTCTCTACAGATGGTGAATGTTGGAAATGGTGCTTTCTGAGGCTCCTTACAGTTCTTGTTCATCAAGGGTAGAAAGAAAGGGAGACATGGTCAGATGGGCGCTGACTGTGTCTACAGATGGTGAATGTTGGAAATGGTGCTTTCTGAGGCTCCTTACAGTTCTTGTTCATCAAGGGTAGAAAGTAAGGGAGACAAGGTGAGATGTGCGCTGACTGTGTCTACAGATGGTGAATGTTGGAAATGGTGCTTTCTGAGGCTCCTTACAGTTCTTGTTCATCAAGGGTAGAAAGTAAGGGAGACATGGTCAGATGTGCGCTAACTGTGTCTACAGATGGTGAATGTTGGAAATGGTGCTTTCTGAGGCTCCTTACAGTTCTTGTTCATCAAGGGTAGAAAGTAAGGGAGACATGGTCAGATGTGCGCTAACTGTGTCTACAGATGGTGAGTGTTGGAAATGGTGCTTTCTGAGGCTCCTAACAGTTCTTGTTCATCAAGGGTAGAAAGTAAGGGAGACATGGTCAGATGTGCGCTGACTGTGTCTACAGATAGTGAATGTTGGAAATGGTTCTATCTGAGGCTCCTTACAGTTCTTGTTCATCAAGGGTAGAAAGTAAGGGAGACATGGTCAGATGTGCGCTAACTGTGTCTACAGATGGTGAATGTTGGAAATGGTGCTTTCTGAGGCTCCTTACAGTTCTTGTTCATCAAGGGTAGAAAGTAAGGTAGACATGGTCAGATGTGCGCTAACTGTGTCTACAGATGGTGAATTGTGGAAATGGTGCTTTCTGAGGCTCCTTACAGTTCTTGTTCATCAAGGGTAGAAAGTAAGGGAGACATGGTCAGATGTGCGCTAACTGTGTCTACAGATAGTGAATGTTGGAAATGGTGCTTTCTGAGGCTCCTCACAGTTATTGTTCATCAAGGATAGAAAGTAAGGGAGACATGGTCAGATGTGCGCTAACTGTGTCTACAGATGGTGAATGTTGGAAATGGTGCTTTCTGAGGCTCCTTACAGTTCTTGCTCATCAAAGGTAGAAAGTAAGGGAGACATGGTCTGATGTGCGCTAACTGTGTCTACAGATGGTGAATGTTGGTAATGGTGCCTTCTGAGCTCCTTACTGTTCTCCTTCACCTAGGGCAGTGAGTAAGGTAGACGTGTACAGCTGTACGCTAACTATGTCTACAGATGGTGAATGTTGGAAATGCTGCTTTCTGAGGCTCCTTACAGATCTTGTATATCAAGGGTAGAAAGTAAGGGAGACATGGTCAGATGTGCGCTAACTGTGTCTACAGATGGTGAATGTTGGAAATGGTGCCTTCTGAGCTCCTTACTGTTCTCCTTCACCTAGGGTAGTGAGTAAGGTAGACGTGTACAGCTGTACGCTAACTATGTCTACAGATGGTGAATGTTGGAAATGGTGCTTTCTGAGGCTCCTTACAGTTCTTGTTCATCAAGGGTAGAAAGTAAGGGAGACATGGTCAGATGTGCGCTAACTGTGTCTACAGATGGTGAATGGTGGAAATGGTGCTTTCTGAGGCTCCTTACAGTTCTTGTTCATCAAGGGTAGAAAGTAAGGGAGACATGGTCAGATGTGCGCTAATTGTGTCTACAGATGGTGAATGTTGGAAATGGTGCCTTCTGAGCTCCTTACTGTTCTCCTTCACCTAGGGTAGTGAGTAAGGTAGACGTGTACAGCTGTACGCTAACTATGTCTACAGATGGTGAATGTTGGAAATGGTGCTTTCCGAGGCTCCTTACAGTTCTTGTTCATCAAGGGTAGAAAGTAAGGGAGACATGGTCAGATGTGCGCTAACTGTGTCTACAGATAGTGAATGTTGGAAATGGTGCTTTCTGAGGCTCCTTACAGTTTTTGTTCATCAAGGGTAGAAAGTAAGGGAGACATGGTCAGATGTGCGCTAATTGTGTCTACAGATGGTGAATGTTGGAAATGGTGCCTTCTGAGCTCCTTACTGTTCTCCTTCACCTAGGGTAGTGAGTAAGGTAGACGTGTACAGCTGTACGCTAACTATGTCTAAAAATGGTGAATGTTGGAAATGGTGCTTTCTGAGGCTCCTTACAGTTCTTGTTCGTCAAGGGTAGAAAGTAAGGGAGACATGGTCAGATATGCGCTAACTGTGTCTACAGATGGTGAATATTGGAAATGGTGCCTTCTGAGCTCCTTACTGTTCTCCTTCACCTAGGGTAGTGAGTAAGGTAGACGTGTACAGCTGTACGCTAACTATGTCTACAGATGGTGAATGTTGGAAATGGTGCTTTCTGAGGCTCAATACAGTTCTTGTTCATCAAGGGTAGAAAGTAAGGGAGACATGGTCAGATGTGCGCTAACTGTGTCTACAAATAGTGAATGTTGGAAATGGTTCTTTCTGAGGCTCCTTACAGTTCTTGTTCATCAAGGGTACAAAGTAAGGGAGACATGGTCAGATGTGCGCTAACTGTGTCTACAGATGGTGACTGTTGGAAACGGTGCTTTCTTAGGCTCCTTACAGTTCTTGTTCATCAAGGGTAGAAAGTAAGGGAGACATGGTGAGATGTGCGCTAACTGTGTTTACAGATGGTGAATGTTGTAAATGGTGCCTTCTGAGCTCTTTACTGTTTTCCTTCACCTAGGGTAGTGAGTAAGATAGACGTGTACAGCTGTACGCTAACTGTGTCTACAGATGGTGAATGTTGGAAATGGTGCTTTCTGAGGCTCCTTACAGTTCTTGTTCATCAAGGGTAGATAGTAAGGGAGACATGGTCAGATGTGCGCTAACTGTGTCTACAGATGGTGAATGTTGGAAATGGTGCTTTCTGAGGCTCCTTACAGTTCTTGTTCATCAAGGGTAGAAAGTAAGGGAGACATAGTCAGATGTGCGCTAACTGTGTCTACAGATGGTGAATGTTGGAAATGGTGCTTTCTGAGGCTCCTTACAGTTATTGTTCATCAAGGGTAGAAAGTAAGGGAGACATGGTCAGATGTGCGCTAACTGTGTCTACAGATGGTGAATGTTGGAAATGGTGCTTTCTGAGGCTCCTTACAGTTCTTGTTCATCAAGGGTAGAAAGTAAGGGAGACATGGTGAGATGTGCGCTGACTGTGTCTACAGATGGTGAATGTTGGAAATGGTGTTTTCTGAGGCTCCTTACAGTTCTTGTTCATCAAGGGTAGAAAGTAAGGGAGACATGGTCAGATGTGCGCTAACTGTGTCTACAGATGGTGAATGTTGAAAATGGTGCCTTCTGAGCTCCTTACTGTTCTCCTTCACCTAAGGTAGACGTGTACAGCTGTACGCTAACTATGTCTACAGATGGTGAATGTTGGAAATGGTGCTTTCTGGGGCTCCTTACAGTTCTTGTTCATCAAGGGTAGAAAGTAAGGGAGACACGGTCAGATGTGCGCTAACTGTGTCTACAGATGGTGAATGGTGGAAATGGTGCTTTCTGAGGCTCCTTACAGTTCTTGTTCATCAAGGGTAGAAAGTAAGGGAGACATGGTCAGATGTGCGCTAATTGTGTCTACAGATGGTGAATGTTGGAAATGGTGCCTTCTGAGCTCCTTACTGTTCTCCTTCACCTAGGGTAGTGAGTAAGGTAGACGTGTACAGCTGTACGCTAACTATGTCTACAGATGGTGAATGTTGGAAATGGTGCTTTCTGAGGCTCCTTACAGTTCTTGTTCATCAAGGGTAGAAAGTAAGGGAGACATGGTCAGATGCGCGCTAACTGTGTCTACAGATGGTGAATGTTGGAAATGGTGCTTTCTGAGGCTCCTTACAGTTCTTGTTCATCAAAGGTAGAAAGTAAGGGAGACATGGTCAGATGTGCGCTAACTGTGTCTACAGTTGGTGAATGTTGGTAATGGTGCCTTCTGAGCTCCTTAGTGTTCTCCTTCACCTAGGGTAGTGAGTAAGGTAGACGTGTACAGCTGTACGCTAACTATGTCTACAGATGGTGAATGTTGGAAATGCTGCTTTCTGAGGCTCCTTACAGTTCTTGTTCATCAAGGGTAGAAAGTAAGGGAGACATGGTCAGATGTGCGCTAACTGTGTCTACAGATAGTGAATGTTGGAAATGGTGCTTTCTGAGGCTCCTTACAGTTTTTGTTCATCAAGGGTAGAAAGTAAGGGAGACATGGTCAGATGTGCGCTAATTGTGTCTACAGATGGTGAATGTTGGAAATGGTGCCTTCTGAGCTCCTTACTGTTCTCCTTCACCTAGGGTAGTGAGTAAGGTAGACGTGTACAGCTGTACGCTAACTATGTCTAAAAATGGTGAATGTTGGAAATGGTGCTTTCTGAGGCTCCTTACAGTTCTTGTTCATCAAGGGTAGAAAGTAAGGGAGACATGGACAGATATGCGCTAACTGTGTCTACAGATGGTAAATGTTGGAAATTGTGCTTTCTGAGGCTCCTTACAGTTCTTGTTCATCAAGGGTAGAAAGTAAGGGAGACATGGTCAGATGTGCGCTAACTGTGTCTACAGATGGTGAATGTTGGAAATGGTGCATTCTGAGCTCCTTACTGTTCTCCTTCACCTAGGGTAGTGAGTAAGGTAGACGTGTACAGCTGTACGCTAACTATCTCTACAGATGGTGAATGTTGCAAATGGTGCTTTCTGAGGCTCAATACAGTTCTTGTTCATCAAGCGTAGATAGTAAGGGAGACATGGTCAGATGTGCGCTAACTGAGTCTACAGATGGTGAATGTTGGAAATGGTGCCTTCTGAGCTCCTTACTGTTCTCCTTCACCTAGGGTAGTGAGTAAGGTAGACGTGTACAGCTGTACGCTAACTATGTCTACAGATGGTGAATGTTGGAAATGGTGCTTTCTGAGGCTCCTTACTGTTCTTGTTCATCAAGGGTAGAAAGTAAGGGAGACATGGTCAGATGTGCGCTAACTGTGTCTACAGATGGTGAATGTTGGAAATGGTGCCTTCTGAGCTCCTTACATTTCTCCTTCACCTAGGGTAGTGAGTAAGGTAGACGTGTACAGCTGTACGCTAACTATGTCTACAGATGGTGAATGTTGCAAATGGTGCTTTCTGAGGCTCAATACAGTTCTTGTTCATCAAGGGTAGAAAGTAAGGGAGACATGGTCAGATGTGCGCTAACTGTGTCTACAAATGGTGAATGTTGGAAATGGTTCTTTCTGAGGCTCCTTACAGTTCTTGTTCATCAAGGGTACAAAGTAAGGGAGACATGGTCTGATGTGCGCTAACTGTGTCTACAGATGGTGACTGTTGGAAACGGTGCTTTCTTAGGCTCCTTACAGTTCTTGTTCATCAAGGGTAGAAAGTAAGGGAGACATGGTGAGATGTGCGCTAACTGTGTCTACAGATGGTGAATGTTGTAAATGGTGCCTTCTGAGCTCTTTACTGTTTTCCTTCACTTAGGGTAGTGAGTAAGATAGACGTGTACAGCTGTACGCTAACTATGTCTACAGATGGTGAATGTTGGAAATGGTGCTTTCTGAGGCTCCTTACAGTTCTTGTTCATCAATTGTAGAAAGTAAGGGAGACATGGTCAGATGTGCGCTAACTGTGTCTACAGATGGTAAATGTTTTAAATGGTGCTTTCTGAAGCTCCTTACAGTTCTTGTTCATCAAGGGTAGAAAGTAAGGGAGACATGGTCAGATGTGCGCTAACTGTGTCTACAGATGGTGAATGTTGGAAATGATGCTTTCTGAGGCTCCTTACAGTTGTTGTTCATCAAGGGGTGAAAGTAAGGGGGACATGGTCAGATGTGCGCTAACTGTGTCTACAGATGGTGAATGTTGGAAATGGTGCTTTCTGAGGCTCCTTACAGTTCTTGTTCATCAATGGTAGAAAGTAAGGGAGACATGGTCAGATGTGCGCTAACTGTGTCTACAGATGGTGAATGTTGGAAATGGTGCTTTCTGAGCTCCTTACTGTTCTCCTTCACCTAGGGTAGTGAGTAACGTAGACGTGTACAGCTGTACGCTAACTATGTCTACAGATGGTGAATGTTGGAAATGGTGCTTTCTGAGGCTCAATACAGTTCTTGTTCATCAAGGGTAGAAAGTAAGGGAGACATGGTCAGATGTGCGCTAACTGTGTCTACAGATGGTGAATGTTGGAAATGATGCTTTCTGAGGCTCCTTACAGTTCTTGTTCATCAAGGGTAGAAAGTAAGGGAGACATGGTCAGATGTGCGCTAAATGTGTCTACAGATGGTGAATGTTGGAAATGGTGCTTTCTGAGGCTCCTTACAGTTCTTGTTCATCAAGGGTAGAAACTAAGGGAGACATGGTCAGATGTGCGCTAACTGTGTCTACAGATAGTGAATGTTGGAAATGATGCTTTCTGAGGCTCCTTACAGTTGTTGTTCATCAAGGGTAGAAAGTAAGGGAGACATGGTCAGATGTGCGCTAACTGTGTCTACAGATGGTGAATGTTGGAAATGGTGCTTTCTGAGGCTCCTTAAAGTTCTTGTTCATCAATGGTAGAAAGTAAGGGAGACATGGTCAGATGTGCGCTAACTGTGTCTACAGATGGTGAACGTTGAAAATGGTGCCTTCTGAGCTCCTTACTGTTCTCCTTCACCTAGGGTAGTGAGTAAGGTAGACGTGTACAGCTGTACGCTAACTATCTCTACAGATGGTGAATGTTGGAAATGGTGCTTTCTGAGGCTCCTTACAGTTCTTGTTCATCAAGGGTAGAAAGTAAGGGATACATGGTCAGATGTGCGCTAACTGTGTCTACAGATGGTGAATGTTGGAAATGGTGCTTTCTGAGGCTCCTTACAGTTCTTGTTCATCAAGGGTAGAAAGTAAGGGAGACATGGTCAGATGTGCGCTAACTGTGTCTACAGATGGTGAATGTTGGAAATGGTGCCTTCTGAGCTCCTTACTGTTCTCCTTCACCTAGGGTAGTGAGTAAGGTAGACGTGTACAGCTGTACGCTAACTATGTCTACAGATGGTGAATGTTGGAAATGGTGTTTCTGAGTCTCCTTACAGTTCTTGTTCATCAAGGGTAGAAAGTAAAAGAGACATGGTCAGATGTGGGCTAACTGTGTCTACAGATAGTGAATGTTGGAAATGGTGCTTTCTGAGGCTCCTTACAGTTCTTGTTCGTCAAGGGTAGAAAGTAAGGGAGACATGGTCAGATGTGCGCTAACTGTGTCTACAGATGGTGAATGTTGGAAATGGTGCTTTCAGAGGCTCCTTACAGTTTTTGTTCATCAAGGGTAGAGCGTAAGGGAGACATGGTCAGATGTGCGCTAACTGTGTCTACAGATGGTGAATGTTGGAAATGGTGCCTTCTGAGCTCCTTACTGTTCTCCTTCACCTAGGGTAGTGAGTAAGGTAGACGTGTACAGCTGTACGCTAACTATGTCTACAGATGGTGAATGTTGGAAATGATGCTTTCTGAGGCTCCTTACAGTTCTTGTTCATCAAGGGTAGAAAAGAAGGGAGACATGGTCAGATGTGCGCTAACTGTGTCTACAGATGGTGAATGTTGGAATGGTGCTTTCTGAGGCTCCTTACAGTTCTTGTTCATCAAGTGTAGAAAGTAAGGGAGACATGGTCAGATGTGCGCTAACTGTGTCTACAGATAGTGAATGTTGGAAATGGTGCTTTCTGAGGCTCCTTACAGTTCTTGTTCATCAAGGGTAGAAAGTAAGGGAGACATGGTCAGATGTGCGCTAACTGTGTCTACAGATGGTGAATGTTGGAAATGGTGCTTTCTGAGGCTCCTTACAGTTCTTGTTCATAAAGTGTAGAAAGTAAGGGAGACATGGTCAGATGTGCGCTAACTGTGTCTACAGATGGTGAATGTTGGAAATGGTGCCTTCTGAGCACCTTACTGTTCTCCTTCACCTAGGGTAGTGAGTAAGGTAGACGTGTACAGCTGTACGCTAACTATGGCTACACATGGTGAATGTTGGAAATGGTGCTTTCTGAGGCTCCTTACAGTTCTTGTTCTTCAAGAGTAGAAAGTAAGGGAGACATGGTCAGATGTGCGCTAACAGTGTCTACAGATAGTGAATGTTGGAAATGGTGCTTTCTGAGGCTCCTTACAGTTCTTGTTCATCAAGGGTAGAAAGTAAGGGAGACATGGTCAGATGTGCGCTAACTGTGTCTACAGATGGTGAATGTTGGAAATGGTGCCTTCTGAGCTCCTTACTGTTCTCCTTCACCTAGGGTAGTGAGTAAGGTAGACGTGTACAGCTGTACGCTAACTATGTCTACAGATGGTGAATGTTGGAAATGGTGCTTTCTGAGGCTCCTTACAGTTCTTGTTCATCAAGGGTAGAAAGTAAGGGAGACATGGTCAGATGTGCGCTAACTGTGTCTAGATGGTGAATGTTGGAAATGGTGCTTTCTGAGGCTCCTTATAGTTCTTGTTCATCAAGGGTAGAAAGTAAGGGAGACATGGTCAGATGTGCGCTAACTGTGTCTACAGACGGTGAATGTTGGAAATGGTGCTTTCTGAGGCTCCTTACAGTTCTTGTTCATCAAGGGTAGAAAGTAAGGGAGACATGGTGAGGTGTGCGCTAACTGTGTCTACAGATGGTGAATGTTGGAAATGGTGCTTTCTGAGGCTCCTTACAGTTCTTGTTCATCAAGGGTAGAAAGTAAGGGAGACATAGTCAGATGTGCGCTAACTGTGTTTACAGATGGTGAATGTTGGAAATGGTGCTTTCTGAGGCTCCTTACAGTTCTTGTTCATCAAGGGTATAAAGTAAGGGAGACATGGTCAGATGTGCGCTAACTGTGTCTACAGATGGTGAATGTTGGAAATGGTGCTTTCTGAGGCTCCTTACAGTTCTTGTTCATCAAGGGTATAAAGTAAGGGAGACATGGTCAGATGTGCGCTAACTGTGTCTACAGATGGTGAATGTTGGAAATGATGCTTTCTGAGGCTCCTTACAGTTCTTGTTCATCAAGGGTAGAAAGTAAGGGAGATATGGTCAGATGTGCGCTAACTGTATCTACAGATGGTGAATGTTGGAAATGGTGCATTCTGAGGCTCCTTACAGTTCTTGTTCAGCAAGGGTAGAAAGTAAGGGAGACATGGTCAGATGTGCGCTAACTGTGTCTACAGATGGTGAATGTTGGAAATGGTGCCTTCTGAGCTCCTTACTGTTCTCCTTCAAATAGGGTAGTGAGTAAGGTAGACGTGTACAGCTGTACGCTAACTATGTCTACAGATGGTGAATGTTGGAAATGGTGTTTCTGAGTCTCCTTACAGTTCTTGTTCATCAAGGGTAGAAAGTAAAAGAGACATGGTCAGATGTGCGCTAACTGTGTCTACAGATAGTGAATGTTGGAAATGGTGCTTTCTGAGGCTCCTTACAGTTCTTGTTCGTCAAGGGTAGAAAGTAAGGGAGACATGGTCAGATGTGCGCTAACTGTGTCTACAGATGGTGAATGTTGGAAATGGTGCTTTCTGAGGCTCCTTACAGTTTTTGTTCATCAAGGGTAGAGCGTAAGGGAGACATGGTCAGATGTGCGCTAACTGTGTCTACAGATGGTGAATGTTGGAAAGGGTGCCTTCTGAGCTCCTTACTGTTCTCCTTCACCTAGGGTAGTGAGTAAGGTAGACGTGTACAGCTGTACGCTAACTATGTCTACAGATGGTGAATGTTGGAAATGATGCTTTCTGAGGCTCCTTACAGTTCTTGTTCATCAAGGGTAGAAAAGAAGGGAGACATGGTCAGATGTGCGCTAACTGTGTCTACAGACAGTGAATGTTGGAAATGGTGCTTTCTGAGGCTCCTTACAGTTCTTGTTCATCAAGGGTAGAAAGTAAGGGAGACATGGTGAGATGTGCGCTAACTGTGTCTACAGATGGTGAATGTTGGAAATGGTGCTTTCTGAGGCTCCTTACAGTTCTTGTTCATCAAGGGTAGAAAGTAAGGGAGACATAGTCAGATGTGCGCTAACTGTGTTTACAGATGGTGAATGTTGGAAATGGTGCTTTCTGAGGCTCCTTACAGTTCTTGTTCATCAAGGGTATAAAGTAAGGGAGACATGGTCAGATGTGCGCTAACTGTGTCTACAGATGGTGAATGTTGGAAATGATGCTTTCTGAGGCTCCTTACAGTTCTTGTTCATCAAGGGTAGAAAGTAAGGGAGATATGGTCAGATGTGCGCTAACTGTATCTACAGATGGTGAATGTTGGAAATGGTGCTTTCTGAGGCTCCTTACAGTTCTTGTTCATCAAGGGTAGAAAGTAAGGGAGACATGGTCAGATGTGCGCTAACTGTATCTACAGATGGTGAATGTTGGAAATGGTGCCTTCTGAGCTCCTTACTGTTTTCCTTCACCTAGGGTAGTGAGTAAGGTAGACGTGTACAGCTGTACGCTAACTATGTCTACAGATGGTGAATGTTGGAAATGGTGCTTTCTGAGGCTCCTTACAGTTCTTATTCATCAAGGGGGAGAAAGTAAGGGAGACATGGTCAGATGTGCGCTAACTGTGTCTACAGATAGTGAATGTTGGAAATGGTGCTTTCTGAGGCTCCTTACAGTTCTTGTTCATCAAGGGTAGAAAGTAAGGGAGACATGGTCAGATGTGCGCTAACTGTGTCTACAGATGGTGAATGTTGGAAATGGTGCATTCTGAGGCTCCTTACAGTTCTTGTTCAGCAAGGGTAGAAAGTAAGGGAGACATGGTCAGATGTGCGCTAACTGTGTCTACAGATGGTGAATGTTGGAAATGGTGCCTTCTGAGCTCCTTACTGTTCTCCTTCACCTAGGGTAGTGAGTAAGGTAGACGTGTACAGCTGTACGCTAACTATGTCTACAGATGGTGAATGTTGGAAATGGTGCTTTCTGAGTCTCCTTACAGTTCTTGTTCATCAAGGGTAGAAAGTAAAAGAGACATGGTCAGATGTGCGCTAACTGTGTCTACAGATAGTGAATGTTGGAAATGGTGCTTTCTGAGGCTCCTTACAGTTCTTGTTCATCAAGGGTAGAAAGTAAGGGAGACATGGTCAGATGTGCGCTAACTGTGTCTACAGATGGTGAATGTTGGAAATTTTGCCTTCTGAGCTCCTTACTGTTCTCCTTCACCTAGGGTAGTGAGTAAGGTAGACGTGTACAGCTGTACGCTAACTATGTCTACAGATGGTGAATGTTGGAAATGGTGCTTTCTGAGGCTCCTTACAGTTCTTGTTCATCAAGGGTAGAAAGTAAGGGAGACATGGTCAGATGTGCGCTAACTGTGTCTAGATGGTGAATGTTGGAAATGGTGCTTTCTGAGGCTCCTTACAGTTCTTGTTCATCAAGGGTAGAAAGTAAGGGAGACATGGTCAGATGTGCGCTAACTGTGTCTACAGACGGTGAATGTTGGAAATGGTGCCTTCTGAGCTCCTTACTGTTCTCCTTCACCTAGGGTAGTGAGTAAGGTAGACGTGTACAGCTGTACGCTAACTATGTCTACAGATGGTGAATGTTGGAAATGGTGCTTTCTGAGGCTCCTTACAGTTCTTGTTCATCAAGGGTAGAAAGTAAGGGAGACATGGTCAGATGTGCGCTAACTGTGTCTACAGATGGTGAATGTTGGAAATGGTGCTTTCTGAGGCTCCTTACAGTTCTTGTTCATCAAGGGTAGAAAGTAAGGGAGACATGGTGAGATGTGCGCTAACTGTGTCTACAGATGGTGAATGTTGGAAATCTTGCTTTCTGAGGCTCCTTACAGTTCTTGTTCATCAAGGGTAGAAAGTAAGGGAGACATAGTCAGATGTGCGCTAACTGTGTTTACAGATGGTGAATGTTGGAAATGGTGCTTTCTGAGGCTCCTTACAGTTCTTGATCATCAAGGGTAGAAAGTAAGGAAGACATGGTCAGATGTGCGCTAACTGTGTCTACAGATGGTGAATGTTGGAAATGGTGCTTTCTGAGCTCCTTACTGTTCTCCTTCACCTAGGGTAGTGAGTAAGGTAACGTGTACAGCTGTTCGCTAACTATGTCTACAGATGGTGAATGTTAGAAATGGTGCTTTCTGAGGCTCCTTACAGTTCTTGTTCATCAAGGGTAGAAAGTATGGGAGACATGGTCAGATGTGCGCTAACTGTGTCTACAGATGGTGAATGTTGGAAATGGTGCTTTCTGAGGCTCCTTACAGTTCTTGTTCATCAAGGGTAGAAAGTAAGGGAGACATGGTCAGATGTGCGCTAACTGTGTCTATAGATGGTGAATGTTGGAAATGGTGCTTTCTGAGGCTCCTTACAGTTCTTGCTCATCAAGGGTAGAAAGTAAGGGGGACATGGTAAGATGTGCGCTAACTGTGTCTACAGATGGTGAACGTTGGAAATGGTGCCTTCTGAGCTCCTTACTGTTCTCCTTCACCTAGGGTAGTGAGTAAGGTAGACGTGTACAGCTGTACGCTAACTATGTCTACAGATGGTGAATGTTGGAAATGGTGCTTTCTGAGGCTCCTTACAGTTCTTGTTCATCAAGGAAAGAAAGTTAGGGAGACATGGTCAGATGTGCGCTAACTGTGTCTACCGATGGTGAATGTTGGAAATGGTGCTTTCTGAGGCTCCTTACAGTTCTTGTTCATCAAGGGTAGAAAGTAAGGGGGACATGGTAAGATGTGCGCTAACTGTGTCTACAGATGGTGAATGTTGGAAATGGTGCCTTCTGAGCTCCTTACTGTTCTCCTTCACCTAGGGTAGTGAGTAAGGTAGACGTGTACAGCTGTACGCTAACTATGTCTACAGGTGGTGAATGTTGGAAATGGTGCTTTCTGAGGCTCCTTACAGTTCTTATTCATCAAGGGTAGAAAGTAAGGGAGACATGGTCAGATGTGCGCTAACTGTGTCTACAGATAGTGAATGTTGGAAATGGTGCTTTCTGAGGCTCCTTACAGTTCTTGTTCATCAAGGGTAGAAAGTAAGGGAGACATGGTCAGTTGTGCGCTAACTGTGTCTACAGATGGTGAATGTTGGAAATGGTGCTTTCTGAGGCTCCTTACAGTTCTTGTTCATCAAGGGTAGAAAGTAAGGGAGACATGGTCAGATGTGCGCTAACTGTGTCTACAAATGGTGAATGTTGGAAATGGTGCTTCCTGAGGCTCCTTACAGTTCTTGTTCATCAAGGGTAGAAAGTAAGGGAGACATGGTCAGATGTGCGCTAACTGTGTCTACAGATGGTGAATGTTGGAAATGGTGCTCTCTGAGGCTCCTTACAGTTCTTGTTCATCAAGGGTAGAAAGTAAGGGAGACATGGTCAGATGTGCGCTAACTGTGTCTACAGATGGTGAATGTTGGAAATGGTGCTTTCTGAGGCTCCTTACAGTTCTTGTTCATCTTGGGTAGAAAGTAAGGGAGACATGGTCAGATGTGCGCTAACTGTGTCTACAGATGGTGAATGTTGGAAATGGTGCTTTCTGAGGCTCCTTACAGTTCTTGTTCATCAAGGGTAGAAAGTAAGGGAGACATGGTCAGATGTGCGCTAACTGTGTCTACAGATGGTGAATGTTGGAAATGGTGCTTTCTGAGGCTCCTTACAGTTCTTGTTCATCAAGGGTAGAAAGTAAGGGAGACATGGTCAGATGTGCGCTAACTGTGTCTACAGATGGTGAATGTTGGAAATGGTGCTTTCTGAGGCTCCTTACAGTTCTTGTTCATCAAGGGTAGAAAGTAAGGGAGACATGGTCAGATGTGCGCTAACTGTGTCTACAAATGGTGAATGTTGGAAATGGTGCTTCCTGAGGCTCCTTACAGTTCTTGTTCATCAAGGGTAGAAAGTAAGGGAGACATGGTCAGATGTGCGCTAACTGTGTCTGCAGATGGTGAATGTTGGAAATGGTGCTTTCTGAGGCTCCTTACAGTTCTTGTCCATCAAGGGTAGAAAGTAAGGGAGACATGGTCAGATGTGCGCTAACTGTGTCTACAGATGGTGAATGTTGGAAATGGTGCCTTCTGAGCTCCTTACTGTTCTCCTTCACCTAGGTTAGTGAGTAAGGTAGACGTGTACAGCTGTACGCTAACTATGTCTACAGATGGTGAATGTTGGAAATGGTGCTTTCTGAGGCTCCTTACAGTTCTTGTTCATCGAGGGTAGAAAGTAAGGGAGACATGGTCAGATGTGCGCTAACTGTGTCTACAGATGGTGAATGTTGGAAATGGTGCTTTCTGAGGCTCCTTACAGTTCTTGTTCATCAAGGGTAGAAAGTAAGGGAGACATGGTCGGATGTGCCCCAACTGTGTCTACAGACAGTGAATGTTGGAAATGGTGCCTTCTGAGCTCCTTACTGTTCTCCTTCGCCTAGGGTAGTGAGTAAGGTAGACGTGTACAGCTGTACGCATACTATGTCTACAGATGGTGAATGTAGGAAATGGTGCTTTCTGAGGCTCCTTACAGTTCTTGTTCAACAAGGGTAGAAAGTAAGGGAGACATGGTCAGATGTGCGCTAACTGTGTCTACAGATGGTGATTGTTGGAAATGATGCCTTCTGAGCTCCTTACTGTTCTCCTTCACCTAGGGTAGTGAGGAAGGTAGACGTGTACAGCTGTACGCTAACTATGTCTACAGATGGTGAATGTTGGAAATGGTGCTTTCTGAGGCTCCTTACAGTTCTTGTTCATCAAGGGTAGAAAGTAAGGGAGACATGGTCAGATGTGCGCTAACTTTGTCTACAGATGGTGAATGTTGGAAATGGTGTTTTCTGAGGCTCCTTACAGTTCTTGTTCATCAAGGGTAGAAAGTAAGGGAGACATGGTCAGATGTGCGCTAACTGTGTCTACAGATAGTGAATGTTGGAAATGGTGCTTTCTGAGGCTCCTTACAGTTCTTGTTCATCAAGGGTAGAAAGTAAGGGAGACATGGTGAGATGTGCGCTAACTGTGTCTACAGATGGTGAATGTTGGAAATGGTGCCTTCTGAGCTCCTTACTGTTCTCCTTCACCTAGGGTAGTGAGTAAGGTAGATGTGTACAGCTGTACGCTAACTATGTCTACAGATGGTGAATGTTGGAAATGGTGCTTTCTGAGGCTCCTTACTGTTCTTGTTCATCAAGGGTAGAAAGTAAGGGAGACATGGTCAGATGTGCGCTAACTGTGTCTACAGATGGTGAATGTTGGAAATGGTGCTTTCTGAGGCTCCTTACAGTTCTTGTTCATCAAGGGTAGAAAGTAAAGGAGGCATGGTCAGATGTGCGCTAACTGTGTCTACAGATGGTGAATGTTGGAAATGGTGATTTCTGAGGCTCCTTACAGTTCTTGTTCATCAAGGGTAGAAAGTAAGGGAGGCATGGTCAGATGTGCGCTAACTGTGTCTACAGATGGTGAATGTTGGAAATGGTGCCTTCTGAGCTCCTTACTGTTCTCCTTCACCTAGGGTAGTGAGTAAGGTAGACGTGTACAGCTGTACGCTAACTATGTCTACAGATGGTGAATGTTGGAAATGGTGCTTTCTGAGGCTCCGTACAGTTCTTGTTCATCAAGGGTAGAAAGTAAGGGAGACATGGTCAGATGTGCGCTGACTGTGTCTGCAGATGGTGAATGTTGGAAATGGTGCCTTCTGAGCTCCTTACTGTTCTCCTTCACCTAGGGTAGTAAGTGATGTAGACATGTACAGCTGTACGCTAACTATGTCTACAGATGGTGAATGTTGGAAATGGTGCTTTCTGAGGCTCCTTACAGTTCTTGTTCATCAAGGGTAGAAAGTAAGGGAGACATGGTCAGATGTGCGCTAACTGTGTCTACAGATGGTGAATGTTGGAAATGGTGCTTTCTGAGGCTCCTTACAGTTCTTGTTCATCAAGGGTAGAAAGTAAGGGAGACATGGTCAGATGTGCGCTAACTGTGTCTACAGATGGTGAATGTTGGAAATGGTGCTTTCTGTGGCTCCTTACAGTTCTTGTTCATCAAGGGTAGAAAGTAAGGGAGACATGGTCAGATGTGCGCTAACTGTGTCTACAGATGGTGAATGTTGGAAATGGTGCTTTCTGAGGCTCCTTACAGTTCTTGTTCATCAAGTGTAGAAAGTAAGGGAGACATGGTTTGATGTGCACTAACTGTGTCTACAGATGGTGAATGTTGGAAATGGTGCCTTCTGAGCTCCTTACTGTTCTCCTTCACCTAGGGTAGTGAGTAAGGTAGACGTGCACAGCTGTACGCTAACTATGTCTACAGATGGTGAATGTTGGAAATGGTGCTTTCTGAGGCTCCTTACAGTTCTTGTTCATCAAGGGTAGAAAGTGAGGGAGACATGGTCAGATGTGCGCTAACTGTGTCTACAGATGGTGAATGTTGGAAATGGTGCTCTCTGAGGCTCCTTACAGTTCTTGTTCATCAAGGGTAGAAAGTAAGGGAGACATGGTCAGATGTGCGCTAACTGTGTCTACAGATGGTGAATGTTGGAAATGGTGCCTTCTGAGCTACTTACTGTTCTAATTCACCTAGGGTAGTGAGTAAGGTAGACGTGTACAACTGTACGCTAACTATGTCTACAGATGGTGAATGTTGGAAATGGTGCTTTCTGAGACTTCTTACAGTTCTTGTTCATCAAGGGTAGAAAGTAAGGGAGACATGGTCAGATGTGCGCTAACTGTGTCTACAGATGGTGAATGTTGGAGATGGTGCCTTCTGAGGCTCCTTACAGTTCTTGTTCATCAAGGGTAGAAAGTAAGGGAGACATGGTCAGATGTGCGCTAACTGTGTCTACAGTTGGTGAATGTTGGAAATGGTGCTTTCTGAGGCTCCTTACAGTTCTTGTTCATCAAGGGTAGAAAGTAAGGGAGACATGGTCAGATGTGCGCTAACTGTGTCTACAGATGGTGAATGTTGGAAATGGTGCCTTCTGAGGCTCCTTACAGTTCTTGTTCATCAAGGGTAGGAAGTAAGGGAGACATGGTCAGATGTGCGCTAACTGTGTCTACAGATAGTGAATGTTAAAAATGGTGCTTTCTGAGGCTCCCTACAGTTCTTGTTCATCAAGGGTAGAAGTTAAGGGAGACATGGTCAGATGTGCGCTAACTGTGTCTACAGATGGTGAATGTTGGAAATGGTGCTTTCTGAGGCTCCTTACAGTTCTTGTTCATCAAGGGTAGAAAGTAAGGGAGACATGGTCAGATGTGCGCTAACTGTGTCTACAGATAGTGAATGTTAAAAATGGTGCTTTCTGAGGCTCCTTACAGTTCTTGTTCATCAAGGGTAGAAAGTAAGAGAGACATGGTCAGATGTGCGCTAACTGTGTCTACAGATGGTGAATGTTGGAAATGGTGCCTTCTGAGCTCCTTACTGTTCTCCTTCACCTAGGGTAGTGAGTAAGGTAGACGTGTACAGCTGTACGCTAACTATGTCTACAGATGGTGAATGTTGGAAATGGTGCTTTCTGAGGTTCATTACAGTACTTGTTCATCAAGGGTAGAAAGTAAGGGAGACATGGTCAGATGTGCGCTAACTGTGTCTACAGATGGTGAATGTTGGAAATGGTGCTTTCTGAGGCTCCTTACAGTTCTTGTTCATCAAGGGTAGAAAGTAAGGGAGACATGGTCAGATGTGCGCTAACTGTGTCTACAGATAGTGAATGTTGGAAATGGTGCTTTCTGAGGCTCCTTACAGTTCTTGTTCATCAAGGGTAGAAAGTAAGGGAGACATGGTGAGATGTGCGCTAACTGTGTCTACAGATGGTGAATGTTGGAAATGGTGCCTTCTGAGCTCCTTACTGTTCTCCTTCACCTAGGGTAGTGAGTAAGGTAGATGTGTACAGCTGTACGCTAACTATGTCTACAGATGGTGAATGTTGGAAATGGTGCTTTCTGAGGCTCCTTACTGTTCTTGTTCATCAAGGGTAGAAAGTAAGGGAGACATGGTCAGATGTGCGCTAACTGTGTCTACAGATGGTGAATGTTGGAAATGGTGCTTTCTGAGGCTCCTTACAGTTCTTGTTCATCAAGGGTAGAAAGTAAAGGAGGCATGGTCAGATGTGCGCTAACTGTGTCTACAGATGGTGAATGTTGGAAATGGTGATTTCTGAGGCTCCTTACAGTTCTTGTTCATCAAGGGTAGAAAGTAAGGGAGGCATGGTCAGATGTGCGCTAACTGTGTCTACAGATGGTGAATGTTGGAAATGGTGCCTTCTGAGCTCCTTACTGTTCTCCTTCACCTAGGGTAGTGAGTAAGGTAGACGTGTACAGCTGTACGCTAACTATGTCTACAGATGGTGAATGTTGGAAATGGTGCTTTCTGAGGCTCCGTACAGTTCTTGTTCATCAAGGGTAGAAAGTAAAGGAGACATGGTCAGATGTGCGCTGACTGTGTCTACAGATGGTGAATGTTGGAAATGGTGCCTTCTGAGCTCCTTACTGTTCTCCTTCACCTAGGGTAGTAAGTGATGTAGACATGTACAGCTGTACGCTAACTATGTCTACAGATGGTGAATGTTGGAAATGGTGCTTTCTGAGGCTCCTTACAGTTCTTGTTCATCAAGGGTAGAAAGTAAGGGAGACATGGTCAGATGTGCGCTAACTGTGTCTACAGATGGTGAATGTTGGAAATGGTGCTTTCTGAGGCTCCTTACAGTTCTTGTTCATCAAGGGTAGAAAGTAAGGGAGACATGGTCAGATGTGCGCTAACTGTGTCTACAGATGGTGAATGTTGGAAATGGTGCTTTCTGTGGCTCCTTACAGTTCTTGTTCATCAAGGGTAGAAAGTAAGGGAGACATGGTCAGATGTGCGCTAACTGTGTCTACAGATGGTGAATGTTGGAAATGGTGCTTTCTGAGGCTCCTTACAGTTCTTGTTCATCAAGTGTAGAAAGTAAGGGAGACATGGTTTGATGTGCACTAACTGTGTCTACAGATGGTGAATGTTGGAAATGGTGCCTTCTGAGCTCCTTACTGTTCTCCTTCACCTAGGGTAGTGAGTAAGGTAGACGTGCACAGCTGTACGCTAACTATGTCTACAGATGGTGAATGTTGGAAATGGTGCTTTCTGAGGCTCCTTACAGTTCTTGTTCATCAAGGGTAGAAAGTAAGGGAGACATGGTCAGATGTGCGCTAACTGTGTCTACAGATGGTGAATGTTGGAAATGGTGCTCTCTGAGGCTCCTTACAGTTCTTGTTCATCAAGGGTAGAAAGTAAGGGAGACATGGTCAGATGTGCGCTAACTGTGTCTACAGATGGTGAATGTTGGAAATGGTGCCTTCTGAGCTACTTACTGTTCTAATTCACCTAGGGTAGTGAGTAAGGTAGACGTGTACAACTGTACGCTAACTATGTCTACAGATGGTGAATGTTGGAAATGGTGCTTTCTGAGACTTCTTACAGTTCTTGTTCATCAAGGGTAGAAAGTAAGGGAGACATGGTCAGATGTGCGCTAACTGTGTCTACAGATGGTGAATGTTGGAGATGGTGCCTTCTGAGGCTCCTTACAGTTCTTGTTCATCAAGGGTAGAAAGTAAGGGAGACATGGTCAGATGTGCGCTAACTGTGTCTACAGTTGGTGAATGTTGGAAATGGTGCTTTCTGAGGCTCCTTACAGTTCTTGTTCATCAAGGGTAGAAAGTAAGGGAGACATGGTCAGATGTGCGCTAACTGTGTCTACAGATGGTGAATGTTGGAAATGGTGCCTTCTGAGGCTCCTTACAGTTCTTGTTCATCAAGGGTAGGAAGTAAGGGAGACATGGTCAGATGTGCGCTAACTGTGTCTACAGATAGTGAATGTTAAAAATGGTGCTTTCTGAGGCTCCCTACAGTTCTTGTTCATCAAGGGTAGAAGTTAAGGGAGACATGGTCAGATGTGCGCTAACTGTGTCTACAGATGGTGAATGTTGGAAATGGTGCTTTCTGAGGCTCCTTACAGTTCTTGTTCATCAAGGGTAGAAAGTAAGGGAGACATGGTCAGATGTGCGCTAACTGTGTCTACAGATAGTGAATGTTAAAAATGGTGCTTTCTGAGGCTCCTTACAGTTCTTGTTCATCAAGGGTAGAAAGTAAGAGAGACATGGTCAGATGTGCGCTAACTGTGTCTACAGATGGTGAATGTTGGAAATGGTGCCTTCTGAGCTCCTTACTGTTCTCCTTCACCTAGGGTAGTGAGTAAGGTAGACGTGTACAGCTGTACGCTAACTATGTCTACAGATGGTGAATGTTGGAAATGGTGCTTTCTGAGGTTCATTACAGTACTTGTTCATCAAGGGTAGAAAGTAAGGGAGACATGGTCAGATGTGCGCTAACTGTGTCTACAGATGGTGAATGTTGGAAATGGTGCTTTCTGAGGCTCCTTACAGTTCTTGTTCATCAAGGGTAGAAAGTAAGGGAGACATGGTCAGATGTGCGCTAACTGTGTCTACAGATGGTGAATGTTGGAAACGGTGCTTTCTGAGGCTCCTTACAGTTCTTGTTCATCAAGGGTAGAAAGTAAGGGAGACATGGTCAGATGTGCGCTAACTGTGTCTACAGATTGTGAATGTTGGAAATGGTGCTTTCTGAGGCTCCTTACAGTTCTTGTTCATCAAGGGTAGATAGTAAGGGAGACATGGTCAGATGTGCGCTAACTGTGTCTACAGAATGTGAATGTTGGAAATGGTGCCTTCTGAGCTCCTTACTGTTCTCCTTCACCTAGGGTAGTGAGTAAGGTAGACGTGTACAGCTGTACACTAACTATGCCTACAGATGGTGAATGTTGGAAATGGTGCTTTCTAAGGCTCCTTACAGTTCTTGTTCTTCAAGGGTAGAAAGTAAGGGAGACATGGTCAGATGTGCGCTAACTGTGTCTACAGATGGTGAATGTTGGAAATGGTGCCTTCTGAGCTCCTTACTGTTCTCCTTCACCTAGGGTAGTGAGTAAGGTAGACGTGTACAGCTGTACGCTAACTATGTCTACAGATGGTGAATGTTGGAAATGGTGCTTTCTGAGGCTCCTTACAGTTCTTGTTCATCAAGGGTAGAAAGTAAGGGAGACATGGTCAGATGTGCGCTAAATGTGTCTACAGTAGGTGAATGTTGGAAATGGTGCTTTCTGAGGCTCCTTACAGTTCTTGTTCATCAAGGGTAGAAAGTAAGGGAGACATGGTCAGATGTGCGCTAACTGTGTCTACAGATGGTGAATGTTGGAAATAGTGCTTTCTGAGGCTCCTTACAGTTCTTGTTCATCAAGGGTAGAAAGTAAGGGAGACATGGTCAGATGTGCGCTAACTGTGTCTACAGATGGTGAATGTTGGAAATGGTGCCTTCTGAGCTCCTTACTGTTCTCCTTCACCTAGGGTAGTGAGTAATGTAGACGTGTACAGCTGTACGCTAACTATGTCTACAGATGGTGAATGTTGGAAATGGTGCTTTCTGAGGCTCCTTACAGTTCTTGTTCATCAAGGGTAGAAAGTAAGGGAGACATGGTCAGATGTGCGCTAACTGTGTCTACAGATAGTGAATGTTGGGAATGGTGCTTTCTGAGGCTCCTTACAGTTCTTGTTCATCAAGGGTAGATAGTAAGGGAGACATGGTCAGATGTGCGCTAACTGTGTCTACAGATGGTGAATGTTGGAAATGGTGCTTTCTGAGGCTCCTTACAGTTCTTGTTCATCAAGGGTAGAAAGTAAGGGAGACATGGTCAGATGTGCGCTAACTGTGTCTACAGATGGTGAATGTTGGAAATGGTGCTTTCTGAGGCTCCTTACAGTTCTTGTTCATCAAGGGTAGAAAGTAAGGGAGACATGGTCAGATGTGCGCTAACTGTGTCTACAGATGGTGAATGTTGGAAATGGTGCTTTCTGAGGCTCCTTAGAGTTCTTGTTCATCAAGGGTAGAAAGTAAGGGAGACATGGTCAGATGTGCGCTAACTGTGTCTACAGATGGTGAATGTTGGAAATGGTGCTTTCTGAGGCTCCTTACAGTTCTTGTTCATCAAGGGTAGAAAGTAAGGGAGACATGGTCAGATGTGCGCTAACTGTGTCTACAGATGGTGAATGTTGGAAATGGTGCTTTCTGAGGCTCCTTGCAGTTCTTGTTCATCAAGGGTAGAAAGTAAGGGAGACATGGTCAGATGTGCGCTAACTGTGTCTACAGATGGTGAATGTTGGAAATGGTGCTTTCTGAGGCTCCTTACAGTTCTTGTTCATCAAGGGTAGAAAGTAAGGGAGACATGGTCAGATGTGCGCTAACTGTGTCTACAGATGGTGAATGTTGGAAATGGTGCTTTCTGAGGCTCCTTACAGTTCTTGTTCATCAAGGGTAGAAAGTAAGGGAGACATGGTCGGATGTGCGCTAACTGTGTCTACAGATGGTGAATGTTGGAAATGGTGCCTTCTGAGCTCCTTACTGTTCTCCTTCACCTAGAGTAGTGAGTAAGGCAGACGTGTACAGCTGTACGCTAACAATGTCTACAGATGGTGAATGTTGGAAATGGTGCTTTCTGAGGCTCCTTACAGTTCTTGTTCATCAAGGGTAGAAAGTAAGGGAGACATGGTCAGATGTGCGCTAAATGTGTCTACAGATGGTGAATGTTGGAAATGGTGCCATCTGAGGCTCCTTACAGTTCTTGTTCATCAAGGGTAGAAAGTAAGGGAGACATGGTCAGATGTGCGCTAACTGTGTCTACAGTAGGTGAATGTTGGAAATGGTGCTTTCTGAGGCTCCTTACAGTTCTTGTTCATCAATGGTAGAAAGTAAGGGAGACATGGTCAGATGTGCGCTAACTGTGTCTACAGATGGTGAATGTTGGAAATAGTGCTTTCTGAGGCTCCTTACAGTTCTTGTTCATCAAGGGTAGAAAGTAAGGGAGACATGGTCAGATGTGCGCTAACTGTGTCTACAGATGGTGAATGTTGGAAATGGTGCCTTCTGAGCTCCTTACTGTTCTCCTTCACCTAGGGTAGTGAGTAATGTAGACGTGTACAGCTGTACGCTAACTATGTCTACAGATGGTGAATGTTGGAAATGGTGCTTTCTGAGGCTCCTTAGAGTTCTTGTTCATCAAGGGTAGAAAGTAAGGGAGACATGGTCAGATGTGCGCTAACTGTGTCTACAGATGGTGAATGTTGGAAATGGTGCTTTCTGAGGCTCCTTACAGTTCTTGTTCATCAAGGGTAGAAAGTAAGGGAGACATGGTCAGATGTGCGCTAACTGTGTCTACAGATGGTGAATGTTGGAAATGGTGCTTTCTGAGGCTCCTTACAGTTCTTGTTCATCAAGGGTAGAAAGTAAGGGAGACATGGTCAGATGTGCGCTAACTGTGTCTACAGATGGTGAATGTTGGAAATGGTGCTTTCTGAGGCTCCTTACAGTTCTTGTTCATCAAGGGTAGAAAGTAAGGGAGACATGGTCAGATGTGCGCTAACTGTGTCTGCAGATGGTGAATGTTGGAAATGGTGCTTTCTGAGGCTCCTTACAGTTCTTGTTCATCAAGGGTAGAAAGTAAGGGAGACATGGTCAGATGTGCGCTAACTGTGTCTACAGATGGTGAATGTTGGAAATGGTGCCTTCTGAGCTCCTTACTGTTCTCCTTCACCTAGGTTAGTGAGTAAGGTAGACGTGTACAGCTGTACGCTAACTATGTCTACAGATGGTGAATGTTGGAAATGGTGCTTTCTGAGGCTCCTTACAGTTCTTGTTCATCAAGGGTAGAAAGTAAGGGAGACATGGTCAGATGTGCGCTAACTGTGTCTACAGATGGTGAATGTTGGAAATGGTGCTTTCTGAGGCTCCTTACAGTTCTTGTTCATCAAGGGTAGAAAGTAAGGGAGACATGGTCGGATGTGCGCTAACTGTGTCTACAGATGGTGAATGTTGGAAATGGTGCCTTCTGAGCTCCTTACTGTTCTCCTTCGCCTAGGGTAGTGAGTAAGGTAGACGTGTACAGCTGTACGCATACTATGTCTACAGATGGTGAATGTAGGAAATGGTGCTTTCTGAGGCTCCTTACAGTTCTTGTTCAACAAGGGTAGAAAGTAAGGGAGACATGGTCAGATGTGCGCTAACTGTGTCTACAGATGGTGATTGTTGGAAATGATGCCTTCTGAGCTCCTTACTGTTCTCCTTCACCTAGGGTAGTGAGGAGGGTAGACGTGGACAGCTGTACGCTAACTATGTCTACAGATGGTGAATGTTGGAAATAGTGCTTTCTGAGGCTCCTTACAGTTCTTGTTCATCAAGGGTAGAAAGTAAGGGAGACATGGTCAGATGTGCGCTAACTATGTCTACAGATGGTGAATGTTGGAAATGGTGCTTTCTGGGGCTCCTTACTGTTCTTGTTCATCAAGGGTAGAAAGTAAGGGAGACATGGTCAGATGTGCGCTAACTGTGTCCACAGATGGTGAATGTTGGAAATGGTGCTTTCTGAGGCTCCTTACAGTTCTTGTTCATCAAGGGTAGAAAGTAAAGGAGGCATGGTCAGATGTGCGCTAACTGTGTCTACAGATGGTGAATGTTGGAAATGGTGCTTTCTGAGGCTCCTTACAGTTCTTGTTCATCAAGGGTAGAAAGTAAGGGAGGCATGGTCAGATGTGCGCTAACTGTGTCTACAGATGGTGAATGTTGGAAATGGTGCCTTCTGAGCTCCTTACTGTTCTCCTTCACCTAGGGTAGTGAGTAAGGTAGACGTGTACAGCTGTACGCTAACTATGTCTACAGATGGTGAATGTTGGAAATGGTGCTTTCTGAGGCTCCTTACAGTTCTTGTTCATCAAGGGTAGAAAGTAAGGGAGACATGGTCAGATGTGCGCTAACTGTGTCTACAGATGGTGAATGTTGGAAATGGTGCTTTCTGAGGCTCCTTACAGTTCTTGTTCATCAAGGGTAGAAAGTAAGGGAGACATGGTCAGATGTGCACCAACTGTGTCTTCAGATGGTGAATGTTGGAAATGGTGCTTTCTGAGGCTCCTTACAGTTCTTGTTCATCAAGGGTAGAAAGTAAGGGAGACATGGTCAGATGTGCGCTAACTGTGTCTACAGATGGTGAATGTTGGAAATGGTGCTTTCTGAGGCTCCTTACGGTTCTTGTTCATCAAGGGTAGAAAGTAAGGGAGACATGGTCAGATGTGCGCTAACTGTGTCTACAGATGGTGAATGTTGGAAATGGTGCTTTCTGTGGCTCCTTACAGTTCTTGTTCATCAAGGGTAGAAAGTAAGGGAGACATGGTCAGATGTGCGCTAACTGTGTCTACAGATGGTGAATGTTGGAAATGGTGCTTTCTGAGGCTCCTTACAGTTCTTGTTCATCAAGTGTAGAAAGTAAGGGAGACATGGTTTGATGTGCACTAACTGTGTCTACAGATGGTGAATGTTGGAAATGGTGCCTTCTGAGCTCCTTACTGTTCTCCTTCACCTAGGGTAGTGAGTAAGGTAGACGTGCACAGCTGTACGCTAACTATGTCTACAGATGGTGAATGTAGGAAATGGTGCTTTCTGAGGCTCCTTACAGTTCTTGTTCATCAAGTGTCAAAAAGTAAGGGAGACATGGTCAGATGTGCGCTAACTGTGTCTACAGATGGTGAATGTTGGAAATGGTGCTCTCTGAGGCTCCTTACAGTTCTTGTTCATCAAGGGTAGAAAGTAAGGGAGACATGGTCAGATGTGCGCTAACTGTGTCTACAGATGGTGAATGTTGGAAATGGTGCCTTCTGAGCTACTTACTGTTCTCCTTCACCTAGGGTAGTGAGTAAGGTAGACGTGTACAACTGTACGCTAACTATGTCTACAGATGGTGAATGTTGGAAATGGTGCTTTCTGAGGCTCCTTACAGTTCTTGTTCATCAAGGGTAGAAAGTAAGGGAGACATGGTCAGATGTGCGCTAACTGTGTCTACAGATGGTGAATGTTGGAAATGGTGCTTTCTGAGGCTCCTTGCAGTTCTTGTTCATCAAGGGTAGAAAGTAAGGGAGACATGGTCAGATGTGCGCTAACTGTGTCTACAGATGGTGAATGTTGGAAATGGTGCTTTCTGAGGCTCCTTACAGTTCTTGTTCATCAAGGGTAGAAAGTAAGGGAGACATGGTCAGATGTGCGCTAACTGTGTCTACAGATAGTGAATGTTGGAAATGGCGCTTTCTGAGGCTCCTTACAGTTCTTGTTCATCAAGGGTAGAAAGTAAGGGAGACATGGTCAGATGTGCGCTAACTGTGTCTACAGATGGTGAATGTTGGAAATGGTGCCTTCTGAGCTCCTTACTGTTCTCCTTCACCTAGGGTAGTGAGTAAGGTAGACGTGTACAGCTGTACGCTAACTATGTCTACAGATGGTGAATGTTGGAAATGGTGCTTTCTGAGGCTCCTTACAGTTCTTGTTCATCAAGGGTAGAAAGTAAGGGAGACATGGTCAGATGTGCGCTAACTGTGTCTACAGATGGTGAATGTTGGAAATGGTGCCTTCTGAGGCTCCTTACAGTTCTTGTTCATCAAGGGTAGAAAGTAAGGGAGACATGGTCAGATGTGCGCTAGCTGTGTCTACAGTTGGTGAATGTTGGAAATGGTGCTTTCTGAGGCTCCTTACAGTTCTTGTTCATCAAGGGTAGAAAGTAAGGGAGACATGGTCAGATGTGCGCTAACTGTGTCTACAGATGGTGAATGTTGGAAATGGTGCCTTCTGAGGCTCCTTACAGTTCTTGTTCATCAAGGGTAGGAAGTAAGGGAGACATGGTCAGATGTGCGCTAACTGTGTCTACAGATAGTGAATGTTAAAAATGGTGCTTTCTGAGGCTCCCTACAGTTCTTGTTCATCAAGGGTAGAAGTTAAGGGAGACATGGTCAGATGTGCGCTAACTGTGTCTACAGATGGTGAATGTTGGAAATGGTGCTTTCTGAGGCTCCTTACAGTTCTTGTTCATCAAGGGTAGAAAGTAAGGGAGACATGGTCAGATGTGCGCTAACTGTGTCTACAGATAGTGAATGTTAAAAATGGTGCTTTCTGAGGCTCCTTACAGTTCTTGTTCATCAAGGGTAGAAAGTAAGGGAGACATGGTCAGATGTGCGCTAACTGTGTCTACAGATGGTGAATGTTGGAAATGGTGCCTTCTGAGCTCCTTACTGTTCTCCTTCACCTAGGGTAGTGAGTAAGGTAGACGTGTACAGCTGTACGCTAACTATGTCTACAGATGGTGAATGTTGGAAATGGTGCTTTCTGAGGTTCCTTACAGTACTTGTTCATCAAGGGTAGAAAGTAAGGGAGACATGGTCAGATGTGCGCTAACTGTGTCTACAGATGGTGAATGTTGGAAATGGTGCTTTCTGAGGCTCCTTACAGTTCTTGTTCATCAAGGGTAGAAAGTAAGGGAGACATGGTCAGATGTGCGCTAACTGTGTCTACAGATGGTGAATGTTGGAAACGGTGCTTTCTGAGGCTCCTTACAGTTCTTGTTCATCAAGGGTAGAAAGTAAGGGAGACATGGTCAGATGTGCGCTAACTGTGTCTACAGATTGTGAATGTTGGAAATGGTGCTTTCTGAGGCTCCTTACAGTTCTTGTTCATCAAGGGTAGAACGTAAGGGAGACATGGTCAGATGTGCGCTAACTGTGTCTACAGAATGTGAATGTTGGAAATGGTGCTTTCTGAGGCTCCTTACAGTTCTTGTTCATTAGGGGTAGAAAGTAAGGGAGACATGGTCAGATGTGCGCTAACTGTGTCTACAGATGGTGAATGTTGGAAATGGTGCCTTCTGAGCTCCTTACTGTTCTCCTTCACCTAGGGTAGTGAGTAAGGTAGACGTGTACAGCTGTACGCTAACTATGTCAACAGATGTTGAACGTTGGAAATCGTGCTTTCTGAGGCTCCTTCCAGTTCTTGTTCATCAAGGGTAGAAAGTAAAGGAGACATGGTCAGATGTGCGCTAACTGTGTCTACAGATAGTGAATGTTGGAAATGGTGCTTTCTGAGGCTCCTTACAGTTCTTGTTCATCAAGGGTAGAAAGTAAGGGAGACATGGTCAGATGTGCGCTAACTGTGTCTACAGATGGTGAATGTTGGAAATGGTGGTTTCTGAGGCTCGTTACAGTTCTTGTTCATCAAGGGTAGAAAGTAAGGGAGACATGGTCAGATGTGCGCTAACTGTGTCTACAGATGGTGAATGTTGGAAATGGTGCTTTCTGAGGCTCCTTACAGTTCTTGTTCATCAAGGGTAGAAAGTAAGGGAGACATGGTCAGATGTGCGCTAACTGTGTCTATAGATGGTGAATGTTGGAAATGGTGCTTTCTGAGGCTCCTTACAGTTCCTGTTCATCAAGGGTAGAAAGTAAGGGAGACATGGTCAGATGTGCGCTAACTGTGTCTACAGATGGTGAATGTTGGAAATGGTGCCTTCTGAGCTCCTTACTGTTCTCCTTCACCTAGGGTAGTGAGTAAGGTAGACGTGTACAGCTGTACACTAACTATGCCTACAGATGGTGAATGTTGGAAATGGTGCTTTCTGAGGCTCCTTACAGTTCTTGTTCATCAAGGGTAGAAAGTAAGGGAGACATGGTCAGATGTGCGCTAACTGTGTCTACAGATGGTGAATGTTGGAAATGGTGCCTTCTGAGCTCCTTACTGTTCTCCTTCACCTAGGGTAGTGAGTAAGGTAGACGTGTACAGCTGTACGCTAACTATGTCTACAGATGGTGAATGTTGGAAATGGTGCTTTCTGAGGCTCCTTACAGTTCTTGTTCATCAAGGGTAGAAAGTAAGGGAGACATGGTCAGAAGTGCGCTAACTGTGTCTACAGATAGTGAATGTTGGAAATGGTGCCTTCTGAGCTCCTTACTGTTCTCCTTCACCTAGGGTAGTGAGTAAGGTAGACGTGTACAGCTGTACGCTAACTATGTCTACAGATGGTGAATGTTGGAAATGGTGCTTTCTGAGGCTCCTTACAGTTCTTGTTCATCAAGGGTAGAAAGTAAGGGAGACATGGTCAGATGTGCGCTAACTGTGTCTACAGATGGTGAATGTTGGAAATGGTGCCTTCTGAGCTCCTTACTGTTCTCCTTCACCTAGGGTAGTGAGTAAGGTAGACGTGTACAGCTGTACGCTAACTATGTCTACAGATGGTGAATGTTGGAAATGGTGCTTTCTGAGGCTCCTTACAGTTCTTGTTCATCAAGGGTAGAAAGTAAGGGAGACATGGTCAGAAGTGCGCTAACTGTGTCTACAGATGGTGAATGTTGGAAATCGTGCTTTCTGAGGCTCCTTACAGTTCTTCTTCATCAAGGGTAGAAAGTAAGAGAGACATGGTCAGATGTGCGCTAACTGTGTCTACAGATGGTGATTGTTGGAAATGGTGCTTTCTGAGGCTTCTTACAGTTCTTGTTCATCAAGGGTAGAAAGTAAGGGAGACATGGTGAGATGTGCGCTAACTGTGTCTACAGATGGTGAATGTTGGAAATGGTGCTTTCTGAGGCTCCTTACAGTTCTTGTTCATCAAGGGTAGAAAGTAAGGGAGACATGGTCAGATGTGCGCTAACTGTGTCTACAGATAGTGAATGTTGGAAATGGTGCTTTCTGACGCTCCTTACAGTTCTTGTTCATCAAGGGTAGAAAGTAAGGGAGACATGGTCAGATGTGCGCTAACTGTGTCTACAGATGGTGAATGTTGGAAATGGTGCCTTCTGAGCTCCTTACTGTTCTCCTTCACCTAGGGTAGTGAGTAAGGTAGACGTGTACAGCTGTACGCTAACTATGTCTACAGATGGTGAATGTTGGAAATGGTGCTTTCTGCGGCTCCTTACAGTTCTTGTTCATCAAGGGTAGAAAGTAAGGAAGACATGGTCAGATGTACGCTAACTGGGTCTACAGATGGTGAATGTTGGAAATGGTGCTTTCTGAGGCTCTTTACAGTTCTTGTTCATCAAGGGTAGAAAGTAAGGGAGACATGGTCAGATGTGCGCTAACTGTGTCTACAGATGGTGAATGTTGGAAATGGTGCTTTCTGAGGCTCCTTACAGTTCTTGTACATCAAGGGTAGAAAGTAAGGGAGACATGGTCAGATGTGCGCTAACAGTGTCTACAGATGGTGAAAGTTGGAAATGGTGCCTTCTGAGCTCCTTACTGTTCTCCTTTACCTAGGGTAGTAAGTAAGGTAGACGTGTACAGCTGTATGCTAACTATGTCTACAGATGGTGAATTTTGGAAATGGTGCTTTCTGAGGCTCCTTACAGTTCTTGTTCATCAAGGGTAGAAAGTAAGGGAGACATGGTCAGATGTGAGCTAACTGTGTCTACAGATGGTGAATGTTGGAAATGGTGCTTTCTGAGGCTCCTTACAGTTCTTGTTCATCAAGGGTAGAAAGTAAGGGAGACATGGTCAGATGTGCGCTAACTGTGTCTACAGATGGTGAATGTTGGAAATGCTGCTTTCTGAGGCTCCGTACAGTTCTTGTTCATCAAGGGTAGAAAGTAAGGGAGACATGGTCAGATGTGCGCTAACTGTGTCTACAGATAGTGAATGTTGGAAATGGTGCTTTCTGAGGCTCCTTACAGTTCTTGTTCATCAAGGGTAGAAAGTAAGGGAGACATGGTCAGATGTGCGCTAACTGTGTCTACAGATTGTGAATGTTGGAAATGGTGCTTTCTGAGGCTCCTTACAGTTCTTGTTCATCAAGGGTAGAACGTAAGGGAGACATGGTCAGATGTGCGCTAACTGTGTCTACAGAATGTGAATGTTGGAAATGGTGCTTTCTGAGGCTCCTTACAGTTCTTGTTCATCAAGGGTAGAAAGTAAGGGAGACATGGTCAGATGTGCGCTAACTGTGTCTACAGATGGTGAATGTTGGAAATGGTGCTTTCTGAGGCTCCTTACAGTTCTTGTTCATCAAAGGTGGAAAGTAAGGGATACATGGTAAGATGTGCGCTAACTGTGTCTACAGATGATGAATGTTGGAAATGGTGCCTTCTGAGCTCCTTACTGTTCTCCTTCACCTAGGGTAGTGAGTAAGGTATACGTGTACAGCTGTACGCTAACTATGTCTACAGATGGTGAATGTTGGAAATGGTGCTTTATGAGGCTCCTTACAGTTCTTGTTCATCAAGGGTAGAAAGTAAGGGAGACATGGTAAGATGTGCGCTAACTGTGTCTACAGATGTTGAATGTTGGAAATGGTGCTTTCTGAGGCTCCTTACAGTTCTTGTTCATCAAGGGTAGAAAGTAAGGGAGACATGGTCAGATGTGAGCTAACTGTGTCTACAGATGGTGAATGTTGGAAATGGTGCCTTCTGAGCTCCTTACTGTTCTCTTCACCTAGGGTAGTGAGTAAGGTAGACGTGTACAGCTGTACGCTAACTATGTCTACAGATGGTTAATGTTGGAAATGGTGCTTTCTGAGGCTCCTTACAGTTCTTGTTTATCAAGGGTAGAAAGTAAGGGAGACATGGTCGGATGTGCGCTAACTGTGTCTACAGATGGTGAATGTTGGAAATGGAGCCTTCTGAGCTCCTTACTGTTCTCCTTCACTTAGGGTAGTGAATAAGGTAGACGTGTACAGCTGTACGCTAACTATGTCTACAGATGGTGAATGTTGGAAATGGTGCTTTCTGAGGCTCCTTACAGTTCTTGTTCATCAATGGTAGAATGCAAGGGAGACATGATCAGATGTGCGCTAACTGTGTCTACAGATGGTGAATGTTGGAAATGGTGCTTTCTGAGGCTCCTTACAGTTCTTGTTCATCAAGGGTAGAAAGTAAGGGAGACATGGTCAGATGTGCGCTAACTCTGTCTACAGATAGTGAATGTTGGAAATGGTGCTTTCTGAGGCTCCTTACAGTTCTTGTTCATCAAGGGTAGAAAGTAAGGGAGACATGGTCAGATGTGCGCTAACTGTGTCTACAGATGGTGAATGTTGGAAATGGTGCATACTAAGGCTCCTTACAGTTCTTGTTCATCAAGGGTAGAAAGTAAGGGAGACATGGTCAGATGTGCGCTAACTGTGTCTACAGATGGTGAATGTTGGAAATGGTGCTTTCTGAGGCTCCTTACAGTTCTTGTTCATCAAGGGTAGAAAGTAAGGGAGACATGGTCAGATGTGCGCTAACTGTGTCTACAGATAGTGAATGTTGGAAATGGTGCTTTCTGAGGCTCCTTACAGTTCTCGTTCATCAAGGGTAGAAAGTAAGGGAGACATGGTCAGATGTGCGCTAACTGTGTCTACAGATGGTGAATGTTGGTAATGGTGCTTTCTGAGGCTCCTTACAGTTCTTGTTACTCAAGGGTAGAAAGTAAGGGAGACATGGTCAGATGTGCGCTAACTGTGTCTACAGATGGTGAATGTTGGAAATGGTGCCTTCTGAGCTCCTTACTGTTCTTCTTCACCTAGGGTAGTGAGTAAGGTAGACGTGTACAGCTGTACGCTAACTATGTCTACAGATGGTGAATGTTGGAAATGGTGCTTTCTGAGGCTCCTTACAGTTCTTGTTCATCAAGGGTAGAAAGTAAGGGAGACATGGTCAGATGTGCGCTAACTGTGTCTACAGATAGTGAATGTTGGAAATGGTGCTTTCTGAGGCTCCTTACAGTTCTTCTTCATCAAGGGTAGAAAGTAAGGGAGACATGGTCAGATGTGCGCTAACTGAGTCTACAGATGGTGAATGTTGGAAATGGTGCTTTCTGAGGCTCCTTACAGTTCTTGTTCATCAAGGGTAGAAAGTAAGGGAGACATGGTCAGATGTGCGCTAACTGTGTCTACAGATGGTGAATGTTGGAAATGGTGCCTTCTGAGCTCCTTACTGTTCTCCTTCACCTAGGGTAGTGAGTAAGGTAGACGTGTACAGCTGTACGCTAACTATGTCTACAGATGGTGAATGTTGGAAATGGTGCTTTCTGAGGCTCCTTACAGTTCTTGTTCATCAAGGGTAGAAAGTAAGGGAGACATGGTCAGAAGTGCGCTAACTGTGTCTACAGATGGTGAATGTTGGAAATCGTGCTTTCTGAGGCTCCTTACAGTTCTTCTTCATCAAGGGTAGAAAGTAAGAGAGACATGGTCAGATGTGCGCTAACTGTGTCTACAGATGGTGATTGTTGGAAATGGTGCTTTCTGAGGCTTCTTACAGTTCTTGTTCATCAAGGGTAGAAAGTAAGGGAGACATGGTGAGATGTGCGCTAACTGTGTCTACAGATGGTGAATGTTGGAAATGGTGCTTTCTGAGGCTCCTTACAGTTCTTGTTCATCAAGGGTAGAAAGTAAGGGAGACATGGTCAGATGTGCGCTAACTGTGTCTACAGATAGTGAATGTTGGAAATGGTGCTTTCTGACGCTCCTTACAGTTCTTGTTCATCAAGGGTAGAAAGTAAGGGAGACATGGTCAGATGTGCGCTAACTGTGTCTACAGATGGTGAATGTTGGAAATGGTGCCTTCTGAGCTCCTTACTGTTCTCCTTCACCTAGGGTAGTGAGTAAGGTAGACGTGTACAGCTGTACGCTAACTATGTCTACAGATGGTGAATGTTGGAAATGGTGCTTTCTGCGGCTCCTTACAGTTCTTGTTCATCAAGGGTAGAAAGTAAGGAAGACATGGTCAGATGTACGCTAACTGGGTCTACAGATGGTGAATGTTGGAAATGGTGCTTTCTGAGGCTCTTTACAGTTCTTGTTCATCAAGGGTAGAAAGTAAGGGAGACATGGTCAGATGTGCGCTAACTGTGTCTACAGATGGTGAATGTTGGAAATGGTGCTTTCTGAGGCTCCTTACAGTTCTTGTACATCAAGGGTAGAAAGTAAGGGAGACATGGTCAGATGTGCGCTAACAGTGTCTACAGATGGTGAAAGTTGGAAATGGTGCCTTCTGAGCTCCTTACTGTTCTCCTTTACCTAGGGTAGTAAGTAAGGTAGACGTGTACAGCTGTATGCTAACTATGTCTACAGATGGTGAATTTTGGAAATGGTGCTTTCTGAGGCTCCTTACAGTTCTTGTTCATCAAGGGTAGAAAGTAAGGGAGACATGGTCAGATGTGAGCTAACTGTGTCTACAGATGGTGAATGTTGGAAATGGTGCTTTCTGAGGCTCCTTACAGTTCTTGTTCATCAAGGGTAGAAAGTAAGGGAGACATGGTCAGATGTGCGCTAACTGTGTCTACAGATGGTGAATGTTGGAAATGCTGCTTTCTGAGGCTCCGTACAGTTCTTGTTCATCAAGGGTAGAAAGTAAGGGAGACATGGTCAGATGTGCGCTAACTGTGTCTACAGATAGTGAATGTTGGAAATGGTGCTTTCTGAGGCTCCTTACAGTTCTTGTTCATCAAGGGTAGAAAGTAAGGGAGACATGGTCAGATGTGCGCTAACTGTGTCTACAGATTGTGAATGTTGGAAATGGTGCTTTCTGAGGCTCCTTACAGTTCTTGTTCATCAAGGGTAGAACGTAAGGGAGACATGGTCAGATGTGCGCTAACTGTGTCTACAGAATGTGAATGTTGGAAATGGTGCTTTCTGAGGCTCCTTACAGTTCTTGTTCATCAAGGGTAGAAAGTAAGGGAGACATGGTCAGATGTGCGCTAACTGTGTCTACAGATGGTGAATGTTGGAAATGGTGCTTTCTGAGGCTCCTTACAGTTCTTGTTCATCAAAGGTGGAAAGTAAGGGATACATGGTAAGATGTGCGCTAACTGTGTCTACAGATGATGAATGTTGGAAATGGTGCCTTCTGAGCTCCTTACTGTTCTCCTTCACCTAGGGTAGTGAGTAAGGTATACGTGTACAGCTGTACGCTAACTATGTCTACAGATGGTGAATGTTGGAAATGGTGCTTTATGAGGCTCCTTACAGTTCTTGTTCATCAAGGGTAGAAAGTAAGGGAGACATGGTAAGATGTGCGCTAACTGTGTCTACAGATGTTGAATGTTGGAAATGGTGCTTTCTGAGGCTCCTTACAGTTCTTGTTCATCAAGGGTAGAAAGTAAGGGAGACATGGTCAGATGTGAGCTAACTGTGTCTACAGATGGTGAATGTTGGAAATGGTGCCTTCTGAGCTCCTTACTGTTCTCTTCACCTAGGGTAGTGAGTAAGGTAGACGTGTACAGCTGTACGCTAACTATGTCTACAGATGGTTAATGTTGGAAATGGTGCTTTCTGAGGCTCCTTACAGTTCTTGTTTATCAAGGGTAGAAAGTAAGGGAGACATGGTCGGATGTGCGCTAACTGTGTCTACAGATGGTGAATGTTGGAAATGGAGCCTTCTGAGCTCCTTACTGTTCTCCTTCACTTAGGGTAGTGAATAAGGTAGACGTGTACAGCTGTACGCTAACTATGTCTACAGATGGTGAATGTTGGAAATGGTGCTTTCTGAGGCTCCTTACAGTTCTTGTTCATCAATGGTAGAATGCAAGGGAGACATGATCAGATGTGCGCTAACTGTGTCTACAGATGGTGAATGTTGGAAATGGTGCTTTCTGAGGCTCCTTACAGTTCTTGTTCATCAAGGGTAGAAAGTAAGGGAGACATGGTCAGATGTGCGCTAACTCTGTCTACAGATAGTGAATGTTGGAAATGGTGCTTTCTGAGGCTCCTTACAGTTCTTGTTCATCAAGGGTAGAAAGTAAGGGAGACATGGTCAGATGTGCGCTAACTGTGTCTACAGATGGTGAATGTTGGAAATGGTGCATACTAAGGCTCCTTACAGTTCTTGTTCATCAAGGGTAGAAAGTAAGGGAGACATGGTCAGATGTGCGCTAACTGTGTCTACAGATGGTGAATGTTGGAAATGGTGCTTTCTGAGGCTCCTTACAGTTCTTGTTCATCAAGGGTAGAAAGTAAGGGAGACATGGTCAGATGTGCGCTAACTGTGTCTACAGATAGTGAATGTTGGAAATGGTGCTTTCTGAGGCTCCTTACAGTTCTCGTTCATCAAGGGTAGAAAGTAAGGGAGACATGGTCAGATGTGCGCTAACTGTGTCTACAGATGGTGAATGTTGGTAATGGTGCTTTCTGAGGCTCCTTACAGTTCTTGTTACTCAAGGGTAGAAAGTAAGGGAGACATGGTCAGATGTGCGCTAACTGTGTCTACAGATGGTGAATGTTGGAAATGGTGCCTTCTGAGCTCCTTACTGTTCTTCTTCACCTAGGGTAGTGAGTAAGGTAGACGTGTACAGCTGTACGCTAACTATGTCTACAGATGGTGAATGTTGGAAATGGTGCTTTCTGAGGCTCCTTACAGTTCTTGTTCATCAAGGGTAGAAAGTAAGGGAGACATGGTCAGATGTGCGCTAACTGTGTCTACAGATAGTGAATGTTGGAAATGGTGCTTTCTGAGGCTCCTTACAGTTCTTCTTCATCAAGGGTAGAAAGTAAGGGAGACATGGTCAGATGTGCGCTAACTGAGTCTACAGATGGTGAATGTTGGAAATGGTGCTTTCTGAGGCTCCTTACAGTTCTTGTTCATCAAGGGTAGAAAGTAAGGGAGACATGGTCAGATGTGCGCTAACTGTGTCTACAGATGGTGAATGTTGGAAATGGTGCCTTCTGAGCTCCTTACTGTTCTCCTTCACCTAGGGTAGTGAGTAAGGTTGACGTGTACAGCTGTACGCTAACTATGTCTACAGATGGTGAATGTTGGAAATGGTGCTTTCTGAGGCTCCTTACAGTTCTAGTTCCTCAAGGGTAGAAAGTAAGGGAGACATGGTCAGATGTGCGCTAACTGTGTCTACAGATGGTGAATGTTGGAAATGGTGCTTTCTGAGGCTCCTTACAGTTCTTGTTCATCAAGGGTAGAAAGTAAGGGAGACATGGTCAGATGTGCGCTAACTGTGTCTACAGATGGTGAATGTTGGAAATGGTGCTTTCTGAGGCTCCTTAATGTTCTTGTTCATCAAGGGTAGAAAGTAAGGGAGACATGGTCAGATGTGCGCTAACTGTGTCTACAGATGGTGAATGTTGGAAATGGTGCCTTCTGAGCTCCTTACTGTTCTCCTTCACCTAGGGTAGTGAGTAAGGTAGACGTGTACAGCTGTACGCTAACTATGTCTACAGATGGTGAATGTTGGAATTGGTGCTTTCTGAGGCTCCTTACAGTTCTTGTTCATCAAGGGTAGAAAGTAAGGGAGACATGGTCAGATGTGCGCTAACTGTGTCTACAGATGGTGAATGTTGGAAATGGTGCTTTCTGAGGCTCCTTACAGTTCTTGTTCATCAAGGGTAGAAAGTAAGGGAGACATGGTCAGATGTGCGCTAACTGTGTCTACAGATGGTGAACGTTGGAAATGGTGCCTTCTGAGCTCCTTACTGTTCTCCTTCACCTAGGGTAGTGAGTAAGGTAGACCTGTACAGCTGTACGCTAACTATGTCTACAGATGGTGAATGTTGGAAATGGTGCTTTCTGAGGCTCCTTACAGTTCTTGTTCATCAAGGGTAGAAAGTAAGGAGACATGGTCAGATGTGCGCTAACTGTGTCTACAGATAGTGAATGTTGGAAATAGTGCTTTCTGAGGCTCCTTACAGTTCTTGTTCATCAAGGGTAGAAAGTAAGGGAGACATGGTCAGATGTGCGCTAACTGTGTCTACAGATGGTGAATGTTGGAAATGGTGCCTTCTGAGCTCCTTACTGTTCTCCTTCACCTAGGGTAGTGAGTAAGGTAGACGTGTACAGCTGTACAGTAACTATGTCTACAGATGGTGAATGTTGGAAATGTTGCTTTCTGAGGCTCCTTATAGTTCTTGTTCATCAAGGGTATATAGTAAGGGAGACATGGTCAGATGTGCGCTAACTGTGTCTACAGATAGTGAATGTTGGAAATGGTGCTTTCTGAGGCTCCTTACAGTTCTTGTTCATCAAGGGTAGAAAGTAAGGGAGACATGGTCAGATGTGCGCTAACTGTGTCTACAGATGGTGAATGTTGGAAATGGTGCTTTCTGAGGCTCCCTACAGTTCTTGTTCATCAAGGGTAGAAAGTAAGGGAGACATGGTCAGATGTGCGCTAACTGTGTCTACAGATGGTGAATGTTGGAAATGGTGCCTTCTGAGCTCCTTACTGTTCTCCTTCACCTAGGGTAGTGAGTAAGGTAGACGTGTACAGCTGTACGGTAACTATGTCTACAGATGGTGAATGTTGGAAATGGTGCTTTCTGAGGCTCCTTACAGTTCTTGTTCATCAAGGGTATAAAGTAAGGGAGACATGGTCAGATGTGCGCTAACTGTGTCTACAGATGGTGAATGTTGGAAATGGTGCTTTCTGAGGCTCCTTACAGTTCTTGTTCATCAAGGATAGAAAGTAAGGGAGACATGGTCAGATGTACGCTAACTGTGTCTACAGATGGTGAATGTTGGAAATGGTGCTTTCTGAGGCTCCTTACAGTTCTTGTTCATCAAGGGTAGAAAGTAATTGAGACATGGTCAGATGTGCGCTAACTGTGTCTACAGATGGTGAATGTTGGAAATGGTGCTTTCTGAGGCTCCTTACAGTTCTTGTTCATCAAGTGTAGAAAGTAAGGGAGACATGGTCAGATGTGCGCTAACTGTGTCTACAGATGGTGAATGTTGGTAATGGTGCCTTCTGAGCTCCTTACTGTTTTCCTTCACCTAGGGTAGTGAGTAAGGTAGACGTGTACAGCTGTACGCTAACTATGTCTACAGATGGTGAATGTTGGAAATGGTGCTTTCTGAGGCTCCTTACAGTTCTTGTTCATCAAGGGTAGAAAGTAAGGGAGACATGGTCAGATGTGCGCTAACTGTGTCTACAGATAGTGAATGTTGGAAATGGTGCTTTCTGAGGCTCCTTACAGTTCTTGTTCATCAAGGGTAGAAAGTAAGGGAGACATGGTCAGATGTGCGCTAACTGTGTCTACAGATGGTGAATGTTGGAAACGGTGCCTTCTGAGCTCCTTACTGTTCTCCTTCACCTAGGGTAGTGAGTAAGGTAGACGTGTACAGCTCTACGGTAACTATGTCTACAGATGGTGAATGTTGGAAATGGTGCTTTCTGAAGCTCCTTACAGTTCTTGTTCATCAAGGGTAGAAAGTAAGGGAGACATGGTCAGATGTGCGCTAACTGTGTCTACAGATAGTGAATGTTGGAAATGGTGCCTTCTGAGCTCCTTACTGTTCTCCTTCACCTAGGGTAGTGAGTAAGGTAGACGTGTACAGCTGTACGCTAACTATGTCTACAGATGGTGAATGTTGGAAATGGTGCTTTCTGAGGCTCCTTACAGTTCTCTTTCATCAAGGGTAGAAAGTAAGGGAGACATGGTCAGTTATGCACTAACTGTGTCTACAGATGGTGAATGTTGGAAATGGTGCTTTCTGAGGCTCCTTACAGTTCTTGTTCATCAAGGGTAGAAAGTAAGGGAGACATGGTGAGATGTGCACTAACTGTGTCTACAGATGGTGAATGTTGGAAATGGTGCTTTCTGAGGCTCCTTACAGTTCTTGTTCATCAAGGGTAGAAAGTAAGGGAGACATGGTCAGATGTGCGCTAACTGTGTCTACAGATGGTGAATGTTGGAAATGGTGCTTTCTGAGGCTCCTTACAGTTCTTGTTCATCAAGGGTAGAAAGTAAGGGCGACATGGCCAGATGTGCGCTAACTGTGTCTACAGATAGTGAATGTTGGAAATGGTGCTTTCTGTGGCTCCTTACAGTTCTTGTTCATCAAGGGTAGAAAGTAAGGGAGACATGGTCAGATGTGCGCTAACTGTGTCTACAGATGGTGAATGTTGGAAATGGTGCTTTCTGAGGCTCCTTACAGTTCTTGTTCATCAAGGGTAGAAAGTAAGGGAGACATGGTGAGATGTGCGCTAACTGTGTCTACAGATGGTGAATGTTGGAAATGGTGCTTTCTGAGGCTCCTTACAGTTCTTGTTCATCAAGGGTATAAAGTAAGGGAGACATGGTCAGATGTGCGCTAACTGTGTCTACAGATGGTGAATGTTGGAAATGGTGCTTTCTGAGGCTCCTTACAGTTCTTGTTTATCAAGGGTAGAAAGTAAGGGAGACATGGTCAGATGTGCGCTAACTGTGTCTACAGATGGTGAATGTTGGAAATGGTGCTTTCTGAGGCTCCTTGCAGTTCTTGTTCATCAAGGGTAGAAAGTGAGGGAGACATGGTCAGATGTGCGCTAACTGTGTCTACAGATGGTGAATGTTGGAAATGGTGCTTTCTGAGGCTCCTTACAGTTCTTGTTCATCAAGGGTAGAAAGTAAGGGAGACATGGTCAGATTTGCGCTAACTGTGTCTACAGATGGTGAATGTTGGAAATGGTGCCTTCTGAGCTCCTTACTGTTCTCCTTCACCTAGGGTAGTGAGTAAGGTAGACGTGTACAGCTGTACGGTAACTATGTCTACAGATGGTGAATGTTGGAAATGGTGCTTTCTGAGGCTCCTTACAGTTCTTGTTCATCAAGGGTAGAAAGTAAGGGAGACATGGTCAGATGTGCGCTAACTGTGTCTACAGATGGTGAATGTTGGAAATGGTGCTTTCTGAGGCTCCTTACAGTTCTTGTTCATCAAGGGTAGAAAGTAAGGGAGACATAGTCAGATGTGCGCTAAGTGTGTCTACAGATGGTGAATGTTGGAAATGGTGCCTTCTGAGCTCCTTACTGTTCTCCTTCACCTTTGGTAGTGAGTAAGGTAGACGTGTACAGCTGTACGCTAACTTTGTCTACCGATGGTGAATGTTGGAAATGGTGCTTTCTGAGGCTCCTTACAGTTCTTGTTCATCAAGGGTATAAGGTAAGGGTGACATGGTCAGATGTGCGCTAACCGTGTCTACAGATAGTGAATGTTGGAAATGGTGCTTTCTGATTCTCCTTACAGTTCTTGTTCATCAAGGGTAGAAAGTAAGGGCGACATGGTCAGATGTGCGCTAACTGTGTCTACAGATAGTGAATGTTGGAAATGGTGCTTTCTGAGGCTCCTTACAGTTCTTGTTCATCAAGGGTAGAAAGTAAGGGAGACATGGTGAGATGTGCGATAACTGTGTCTACAGATGGTGAATGTTGGAAATGGTGCTTTCTGAGGCTCCTTCCAGTTCTTGTTCATCAAGGGTAGAAAGTAAGGGAGACATGGTCAGATGTGCGCTAACTGTGTCTACAGATGGTGAATGTTGGAAATGGTGCCTTCTGAGCTCCTTACTGTTCTCGTTCACCTAGGGTAGTGAGTAAGGTAGACGTGTACAGCTGTACGGTAACTATGTCTACAGATGGTGAATGTTGGAAATGGTGCTTTCTGAGGCTCCATACAGTTCTTGTTCATCAAGGGTAGAAAGTAAGGGAGACATGGTCAGATGTGCGCTAACTGTGTCTACAGATGGTGAATGTTGGAAATGGTGCCTTCTGAGCTCCTTACTGTTCTCCTTCACCTACGGTAGTGAGTAAGGTAGACGTGTACAGCTGTACGCTAACTATGTCTACAGATGGTGAATGTTGGAAATGGTGCTTTCTGAGGCTCCTTACAGTTCTTGTTCATCAAGGGTAGAACGTAAGGGAGACATGGTCAGATGTGCACTAACTGTGTCTACAGATGGTGAATGTTGGAAATGCTGCTTTCTGAGGCTCCTTACAGTTCTTGTTCATCAAGGGTAGAAAGTAAGGGAGACATGGTCAGATGTGCACTAACTGTGTCTACAGATGGTGAGTGTTGGAAATGGTGCTTTCTGAGGCTCCTCACAGTTCTTGTTCATCAAGGGTAGAAAGTAAGGGAGACATGGTCAGATGTGCGCTAACTGTGTCTACAGATGGTGAATGTTGGAAATGGTGTTTTCTGAGGCTCCTTACAGTTCTTGTTCATCAAGGGTAGAAAGTAAGGGCGACATGGCCAGATGTGCGCTAACTGTGTCTACAGATAGTGAATGTTGGAAATGGTGCTTTCTGAGGCTCCTTACAGTTCTTGTTCATCAAGGGTAGAAAGTAAGGGAGACATGGTCAGATGTGCGCTAACTGTGTCTACAGATGGTGAATGTTGGAAATTGTGCTTTCTGAGGCTCCTTACAGTTCTTGTTCATCAAGGGTAGAAAGTAAGGGAGACATGTACAGCTGTGCGCTAACTATGTCTACAGATGGTGAATATTGGAAATGGTGCCTTCTGAGCTCCTTACTGTTCTCCTTCACCTAGGGTGAAGAGTAAGGGAGACGTGTACAGCTGTACGCTAATTATGTCTACAGATGGTGGATGTTGGACATGGTGCTTTCTGAGGCTCCTTACAGTTCTTCTTCATCAACCGTGGGAAGTAAGGGAGGCATGGTCAGGTGTGCACTAACTATGTCTAGAGATGGTGAATGTTGGAAATGGTGCTTTCCACAGCTCCTTACATTTCTCCTTCACCGAGGGTAGAAAGTAAGGGAGACATGTACAGCTGTGTGCTAACTATGTCTACAGATGGTGAATGTTGGAAATGGTGCTTTCCGCAGCTCCTTACAGTCCTCCTTCACCTAGGGTAGAAAATAAGGGAGACATGTACAGCTGTGCGCTAACTACGTCTACATATGGTGAATATTGGAAATGGTGCCTTCTGAGCCCCTTACTGTTCTCCTTCCCCTAGGGTGAAGAGTAAGGGAGACGTGTACAGGTGTACGCTAATTATGTCTACAGATGGTGAATGTTGGACATGGTGCTTTCTGAGGCTCCTTACAGTTCTTCTTCATCAAGCGTAGGAAGGAAGGGGGGCATGGTCAGGTGTGTACTGACTATGTCTAGAGATGGTGAATGTTGGAAATGGTGCTTTCCACAGCTCCTTACAGTTGTCCTTCACCGAAGGTAGAAAATAAGGGAGACCTGTACAGCTGTGCGCTAACTATGTCTACAGATGGTGAATATTGGAAATGGTGACTTCTGAGCTCCTTACTGTTTTCCTTCCTGTTCTCCTTCACCTAGGGTGTAGAGTAAGGGAGACGTGTACAGCTGTACGCTAACCATGTCTACAGATGGTAAATGTTGGAAATTGTGCTTTCTGAGGCTCCTTTCAGTTCTTCTTCATCAAGCATAGAAAGTAAGGGTGGCAAGGGCAGGTGTGCACTAACTGTGTCTAAAGATGGTGAATGTAGGAAATGGTGCTTTCCGCAGCTCCCTACAGTTCTCCTCCACCGAGGGTAGAACGTAAGGAAGACATGTACAGCTGTGCGCTAACTATGTGTACAGATGGTGAATATTGGAAATGGTGCCTTCTGAACTCCTTCCGGTTCTCCTTCACCAAGGGTAGAGAGTAAGGGAGACGTGTACATATGTACGCTAACTATGTCTACAGATGGTGGATGTTGGAAATGGTGCTTTCTGAGGCTCCTTACAGTTCTTCTTCATCAAGGTTAGAGTGTTAGGGAGTCATGGTCAGATGTGTGCTAACTATGTCTACAGATGGTGAATGTTGGAAATGGTGCTTTCCGCAGCTCCTTACAGTCCTCCTTCACCTAGGGTAGAAAGGAAGGGAGACGTGTACAGCTTTGCGCTAGTAATGTCCACAGATGGTGAATGTTGGAAATGGTGCTTTCTGAGGCTCCTTACAGTTCTTCTTCATCATGGGAAGAATGTAAGGGGCACTCGGTCAGATGTGCGCTAACTATGTCTACAGATGGTGAATGTTGGAAATGGTGCTTCTTGAGGCTCCATACAGTTCTTCTTCATCAAGGGTGGAAAGTACGGGAGACAGGGTCAGATGTCCGCTAACTATGTCTACAGATGGTGAATGTTGGAAATGGTGCTTTCTGAGGCTCCTTACAGTTCTTCTTCATCAAGGGTAGAAAGTAAGGGAGACATGGTCAGATGTGCGCTAACTATGTCTACAGATGGTGAATGTTGGAAATGGTGCTTTCTGAGGCTCCTTACAGTTCTTCTTCATCAAGCGTAGAAAGTAAGGGAGGCAAGGTCAGGTGTGCGCTAACTATGCCTAAAGATGGTGATTGTAGGAAATGGTGCTCTCTGCAGCTCCCTACAGTTCTCCTTCACCGAGGGTAGAAAGTATGGGAGACGTGTACAGCTGTGCGCTAACTATGTCTACAGATGGTGAATATTGGAAATGGTGCCTTCTGAGCTCCTTACTGTTCTCCTTCACCTAGGGTGTATGGTACGGGAGACGCGTCCAGCTGTACGCTAACTATGTCTACAGATGGTGAATGTTGGAAATGGTGCTTTCTGAGCCTCCTTACAGTTCTTCTTCATCAAGCGCAGAAAGTAAGGGAGGCAAGGTCAGGTGTGCGCTAACTATGCCTAAAGATGGTGATTGTAGGAAATGGTGCTTTCTGCAGCTCCCTACAGTTCTCCTTCACCGAGGGTAGAAAGTATGGGAGACGTGTACAGCTGTGTGCTAACTATGTCTACAGATGGTGAATATTGGAAATGGTGCCTTCTGAGCTCCTTACTGTTCTCCTTCACCTAGGGTGTATGGTAAGGGAGACGCGTCCAGCTGTACGCTAACTATGTCTACAGATGGTGAATGTAGGAAATGATGCTTTCTGAGGCTCCTTACAGTTCTTCTTCAACAAGGGAAGAATGTTAGGGACACACGGTCAGATGTGTGCTAACTATGTCTACAGATGGTGAATACTGGAAATGGTGCTTTCTGAGGCTCCTTACAGTTCTTCTTCATCAAGGGTACAAAGTAAGGGAGACATGGACAGATGTGCGCTAACTATGTCTACAGATGGTGAATGATGGAAATGGTGCTTTCTGAGGCTCCTTACAGTTCTTCTTCGTCAAGGGTAGAATGTAAGGGAGACATGGTCAGATGTGCGCTAACTATGTCTACAGATTGTGAATGTTGGAAATGGTGCTTTCTGAGCTCCTTACTGTTCTACTTCGCCTAGGGTAGAGAGGAAGGCAGACGTGTACAGTTGTACGCTAACTATGTCTACAGATGGTGAATGTTGGAAATGGTGCTTCCTGAGGCTCCTTACAGTTCGGCTTCATCAAGGGTAGAAAGTAAGGGAGACATGGTCAGATGTGCGCTAACTATGTCTACAGATGGTGAATGTAGGGGAAAGGTGCTTTCCGCAGCTCCTTACAGTCCTCCATCACCTTGGGTAGAAAGAAAGGGAGACGTGTACAGCTGTGCTCTAGTAATGTCTACAGATGGTGAATGTCGGAATGGTGCTTTATGAGGCTCCTTACAGTTCTTCTTCATCAAGCGTAAAAAGTAAGGGTGGCAAGGGCAGGTGTGCACTAACTGTGTCTACAGATGGTGAATGTGGGGAATGGTGCTTTCCGCAGCTCCTTACAGTCCTCCTTCACCTAGGATCGACCGAAAGGGAGACATTGTCATAAGTGTGCTAACTATGTCTACAGATGGTGAATGTTGGAAGTGGTGCTTTCTGAGGCTCTTTACAGTTCTTCTTCATCAAGGGTAGAAAATAAGGGATACATGGTCAGATGTGCGCTAACTATGTCTACAGATGGTGAATGTTGGAAATTTTGCTTTCTGAGGCTCCTTACAGTCCTCCTTCACCTAGGGTAGAAAGGAAGAGAGACATGTACAGCTGTGCACTAGTAATGTCTACAGATTGTGAATGTTGGAAATGGTGCTTCCTGAGGCTCCTTACAGTTCGGCTTCATCAAGGGTAGAAAGTAAGGGAGACATGGTCAGATGTGCGCTAACTATTTCTACAGATGGTGAATGTAGGAAAAGGTGCTTTCCGCAGCTCCTTACAGTCCTCCATCACCTTGGGTAGAAAGAAAGGGAGACGTGTACAGCTGTGCTCTAGTAATGTCTACAGATTGTGAATGTTGGAATGGTGCTTTATGAGGCTCCTTACAGTTCGGCTTCATCAAGGGTAGAAAGTAAGGGAGACACGGTCAGATGTGCGCTAACTATGTCTACAGATGGTGAATGTAGGAAAAGGTGCCTTCTGAGCTCCTTACTGTTCTTCTTCATCAAGGGTAGAAAGTAAGGGAGACATGGGCATATGTGCACTAACTATGTCTACAGTTGGTGAATGTTGGAAATGGTGCTTCCTGAGGCTCCTTACAGATCGGCTTCATCAAGGGTAGAAAGTAAGGGAGACATGGTCAGATGTGCGCTAACTATGTCTACAGATGGTGAATGTAGGAAAAGGTGCTTTCCGCAGCTCCTTACAGTCCTCCATCACCTTGGGTAGAAAGAAAGGGAGACGTGCACAGCTGTGCTCTAGTAATGTCTACAGATCGTGAATGTTGGAATGGTGCTTTATGAGGCTCCTTACAGTTCTTCTTCATCAAGCGTAGAAAGTAAGGGAGGCAAGGTCAGGTGTGCGCTAACTATGTCTAAAGATGGTGAATGTTGGAAATTGTGCTTTCTGAGGCTCCTTACAGTCCTCCTTCACCTAGGGTAGAAAGGAAGAGAGACATGTAAAGCTGTGCACTAGTAATGTCTACAGATTGTGAATGTTGGAAATGGTGCTTTCTGAGGCTCCTTACAGTTCTTCTTCATCAAGCGTAGAAAGTAAGGGAGGCAAGGTCAGGTGTGCGCTAACTATGTCTAAAGATGGTGAATGTACGAAATGGTGCTTTCTGCAGCTCCCTACAGTTCTCCTTCACCTAGGGTAGAAAGTAAGTTAGACATGGGCGGATGTGCGCTAACTATGTCTACAGATGGTGAATGTTGGAAATTGTGCTTTCTGAGGCTCCTTACAGTCCTCCTTCACCTAGGGTAGAAAGGAAGAGAGACATGTACAGCTGTGCACTAGTAATGTCTACAGATTGTGAATGTTGGAAATAGTGCTTTCTGAGGCTCCTTACAGTTCGTCTTCATCAAGGGTAGAAAGTAAGGGAGACAAGGTCAGATGTCCGCTAACTATGTCTACACATGGTGAATGTTGAAAATGGTGCTTTCTGAGGCTCCTTACAGTCCTCCTTCACCTAGGGTAGAAAGGAAGGGAGACATGTGCAGCTGTGCGCTAGTAATGTCTACAGATGGTGAATGTTGGAAATGATGCTTTCTCAGGCTCCTTACAGTACTTCTTCATCAAGGGTAGAATGTGAGGGACACACGGTCAGATGTGCGCTAACTATGTCTACAGATGGTGAATGTTGTAAATGGTGCTCTCTGAGGCTGCTTACAGTTCTTCTTCATCAAGTGTAGAAAGTAAGGGAGACAAGGTCAAATGTGCGCTAACTATGTCTACAGATGGTGAATGTTGGAAATGGTGCTTTCTGAGGCTCCTTACAGTTCTTCTTCATCAAAGGTAAAAAGTAAGGGAGACATGCTCAGATGTGCGCTTACTAAGTCTAGAGATAGTGAAATTTGGAAATTGTGCTTTCCACAGCTCCTTACAGTCCTCCTTCACCTAGGGTAGAAAGGAAGGGAGACAAGTACAGCTGTGCGCTAGCAATGTCTACTGATGGTGAATGTTGGAAATGGTGCTCTCTGAGGCTCCTTACAGTTCTTCTTCATGAAGGGTGGTAAGTGAGGGAGACATGGTCAGTTGTGCGCTTACTGGGTCTACAGATGGTGAATTTTAGAAATCGTGCTTTCTTAGGCTCCTTACAGTTCTTCTTCATCAAGTGTAGAAAGCGAGGGTGGCAAGGGCAGGTGTGCACTAACTGTGTCTAAAGATGGTGAATGTAGGAAATGGTGGTTTCTGCAGCTCCCTACAGTTCACCTTCACCGAGGGTAGAAAGTAAGGGAGACGTATACAGCTGTGCGCTAACTATGTCTACAGATGGTGAATATTGGAAATGGTGCCTTCTCAGCTCCTTACTGTTCTCCTTCACCTAGGGTGTATAGTAAGGGAGACGCGTCCAGCTGTACGCTAACTATGTCTACAGATGGTGAATGTTGGAAATGGTGCTTTCTGAGGCTCCTTACAGTTCTTCTTCATCAAGCGCAGAAAGTAAGGGAGGCAAGGTCAGGTGTGCGTTAACTATGTCTAAAGATGGTGAATGTACGAAATGGTGCTTTCTGCAGCTTCCAACAATTCTCCTTCACCGAGGGTAGAAAGTAAGGGAGACATGTACAGCTGTGCGCTAACTATGTCTACAGATGGTGAATATTGGAAATGGTGCCTTCTGAGCTCCTTACTGTTCTCCTTCACCTAGGGTAGAGAGTAAGGGAGACGTGTCCAGCTGTACGCTAACTATGTCTACAGATGGTGAATGTTGGAAATGGTGCATTCTGAGGCTCTTTACAGTTCTTCTTCATCAAGGATAGAAAGTAAGGGAGACATGGACAGATGTGCGCTAACTATGTCTACAGATGGTGAATGTTGGAAATGGTGCATTCTGAGCGCCTTACTGTTCTCCTTCACCAAGGGTAGAATGTAAGGGAGACGTGTAAATATGTACGCTAACTATGTCTACAGATGGTGGATGTAGGAAGTGGTGCTTTCTGAGGCTCCTTACAGTTCTTCTTCATCAAGGTTAGAGTGTAAGGGAGTCATGGTCAGATGTGTGCTAACTATGTCTACAGATGGTGAATGTTGGAAATGGTGCTTTCTGCAGCTCCCTGCAATTCTCCTTCACCGAGGGAACAAAGTAAGGGAGACATTTACAGCTGTGCGCTAGTAATGTCTACAGATGGTGAATATTGGAAATGGTGCCTTCTGAGCTCCTTACTGTTCTCTTTCACCTAGGGTAGAGAGTAAGGGAGACGTGCACAGCTGTACGCTAACTATGTCTACAGATGGTGAATGTAGGAAAAGATGCTTTCCGCAGCTCCTTACAGTCCTCCTTCACCTAGGGTAGAAAGGAAGGGAGACATGTACAGCTGTGCGCTAGTAATGTCTACAGATGGTGAATGTTGGAAATGGTGCTTTCTGAGTCTCCTGACAGTTCTTCTTCATCAAGGTTAGAAAGTAAGGGGGACGTGGTCAGATGTGCGCTAACTATGTGTACAGATGGTGAATTTTGGATATGGTGGTTTCTGCAGCTCCGTACAGTCCTCCTTCACCTAGGGTAGAAGGGAAGGGAGACATGTACAGCTGTGCGCTAGTAATGTCTACAGATGGTGAATGTTGGATATGGTGCTTTCTGAGGCTCCTTACAGTTCAGCTTCATCAAGGGTAGAAAGTTAGGGACGCACGGTCAGATGTGTGCTAACTATGCCGACAGATGGAGTATGTTGGAAATGGTGCTTTCTGAGGCTCCTTACAGTTCTTCTTCATCAAGGGTAGAAAGTAAGGGAGACAAGGTCAGATGTGCGATAACTATGTCTACAGATGGTGAATGTTGGTAATGTTGCTTTCTGAGGCTCCTTACAGTTCTTCTTCATCAAGGGTAGAAAGTAAGGGAGACATGGTCAGATGTGCGATAACTATGTCTACAGATGGTGAATGTTGGAAATGTTGCATTCTGAGGCTCCTTACAGTTCTTCTTCATCAAGGGTAGAACGTAACGGAGACATGGTCAGATGTGCGCTAACTATGTCTACAGATGGTGAATGTTGGAAATGGTGCTTTCCGCAGCTCCTTACAGTCCTCCTTCACCTAGGGTAGAAAGGAAGGGAGACATGTACAGCTTTACGCTAACTATGTCTACAGATTGTGAATGTTGGAAATGGTGCTTTCTGAGGCTCCCTACAGTTCTTCTTCATCAAGCGTAGAAAGTAAGGGTGGCAAGGGCAGGTGTGCACTAACTGTGTCTAAAGATGGTGAATGTAGGAAATGGTGGTATCTGCAGCTCCCTACAGTTCTCCTTCACCGAGGGTAGAAAGTAAGGGAGACATGTACAGCTGTGCGCTAACTACGTCTACAGATGGTGAATATTGGAAATAGTGCCCTCTGAGCCCCTTACTGTTGTCGTTCACCTAGGGTAGAGAGTAAGGGAGACATGTACAGCTGTACGCTAACTATGTCTACAGATGGTGAATCTTGGAAATGGTGCTTTCTGCAGCTCCCTACAGTTCTCCTTCACCGAGGGTAGAAAGTGAGGGAGACATGTACAGCTGTGCGCTAACTATGTCTACAGATGGTGAATATTGGAAATGGTGCATTCTGAGCTCCTTACTGTGCTCCTTACTGTTCTCCTTCCTGTTCTCCTTCACCTAGGGTGTTGAGTAAAGGAGACGTGTACAGCAATACGCTAACTATGTCTACAGATGGTGAATGTTGGAAATTGTGGTTTCTGAGGCTCCTTACAGTTCTTCCTCATCAAGGATAGAATTTAAGGGACACACGGTCAGATGTGCGCTAACTATGTCTACAGATGGTGAATGTTGGAAATGGTGCTTTCTGAGGCTCCTTACAGTTCTTCTTCATCAAGCGTAGAAAGTAAGGGAGGCAAGGTCAGGTGTGCGCTAACTATGTCTAAAGATGGTGAATGTAGGAAATGGTGCTTTCTGCAGCTCCCTACGGTTATCCTTCACCGAGGGTAGACAGTAAGGGAGACATGTACAGCTGTGCGCTAACTATGTCTACAGATGGTGAATATTGGAAATGGTGCATTCTGAGCTCCTTACTGTGCTCCTTACTGCTCTCCTTCCTGTTCTCCTTCACCTAGGGTGTAGAGTGAAAGAGGCGTGTACAGCTATACGCTAACTATGTCTGCAGATGGTGAATATTAGAAATGGTGCCTTCTGAGTTCCTTTCTGTCTCTTTCACCTAGGATAGAAAGTAAGGGCGACACGTACAGCTAAGCCCTAGCTATGTGTACAGTCGGTGAATATTGGAAACGGAGCCTTCTGAGCTCCTTACTGTTCTCCTTCACCTAGGGTAGAGAGAAAGGGAGACATTGACAGGTGTGCGCTAACTATGTCTACAGATGGCGAATGTTGGAAATGGTGCTTTTAGAGGCTCCTTACAGTTCTTCTTCATCAAGGGTAGAAAGTAAGGGAGACATGGTCAGATGTGCGCTAACTATGTCTACAGGTGGTGAATGTTGGAATTTGTGTTTCCTGAGGCTCCTTACAGGTCGTCTTCATCAAGCGTAGATAGTAAGGGTGGCAAGGCAGGTGTGCACTAACTGTGTCTAACGATGGTGAATGTAGGAAATGGTGCTTTCTGCAGCTCCCTACAATTTTCCTTCACCGAGGGTAGAAAGTAAGGGAGGCATGTACAGCTGTGTGCTAACTATGTGTACAGATGGTAAGTATTGGAAATGGTGCCTTCTGAGCTCCTTACTTTTCTCCTTCACCAAGGGTGGAGAGTAAGGGAGACGTGTACATATGTACGCTAACTATGCCTACAGATAGTGGATGTTGAAAGTGGTTTTTTCTGAGGCTCCTTACAGTTCTTCTTCATCAAGGTTAGAATGTAAGGGAGCCATGGTCAGATGTGTGCTAACTATGTCTACAGATGGTGAATGTTGGAAATGGTGCTTTCCGCAGCTCCTTACAGTCCTCCTTCACCGAGGGTAGAAAGTAAGGGAGGCAAGGTCAGGTGTGCGCTAACTACGTCTAAAGATGGTGAATGCAGGAAATGGTGCTTTCTGCAGCTCCCTACAATTTTCCTTCACCGAGGGTAGAGAGTAAAGGAGACATGTACAGCTGTGCGCTAACTATGTCTACAGATGGTGAATGTTGGAATAGGTGCTTTCTGCAGCTCCTTACAGTCCTCCTTCACCTTGGGTAGAACAGAAGGGAGACATGTACAGCTGTGCGCTAGTAATGTCTAAAGATGGCGAATGTTGGAAATGGTGCTTTCTGTAGCTCCCTACAGTTCTCCTTCACCAAGGGTAGAAAGTAAGGGAGACATGTACAGCTGTGCGCTAACTATGTCTGCAGATGGTGAATATTGTAAATGGTGCTTTCTGAGGCTCCTTACAGTTCTTCTTCATCAAGCGTAGCAACTAAGGGAGGCAAGGTCAGGTGTGCGCTAACTATGTCTAGAGATGGTGAAAGTTGGAAATGGTGCTTTCCGCAGCTCCTTATAGTCTTCCTTCACCGAGGGTAGAAAGTAAGGGAGGCAATGTCAGGTGTGCGCTAACTACGTCTAAAGATGGTGAATGCAGGAAATGGTGCTTTCTGCAGCTCCCTACAATTTTCCTTCACCGAGGGTAGAGAGTAAAGGAGACATGTACAGCTGTGCGCTAACTATGTCTACAGATGGTGAATATTGGAAATGGTGCCTTCTGAGCTCCTTACTGTTCTCCTTCACCTAGGGTAGAGAGTAAGGGAGACTTGTACAGCTGTACGCTAACTATGTCTACAGATGGTGAATGTTGGAAATGGTGCTTTCTGAGGGTCCTCACAGTTCTTCTTCATCAAGGGTGGAAAGTAAGGGAGACATGGCCAGATGTGCGCTAGTAATGTCTACAGATGGTGAATGTTGGAAATGGTGCTTTCTGAGGCTCCTTACAGTTCTTCTTCATCAAGGGAAGAAAGTAAGGGAGACTGGGTCAGATGTCCGCTAACTATGTCTACAGATGGTGAATGTTGGAAATGGTGCTTTCTGCAGCTACTTACAGTCCTCCTTCACCTAGGGTAGAAAAGAAGGGACACATGCACAGCTGTGCGCTGGTAATGTCTACAGATGGTGAATGTTGGAAATGGTGCTTTCTGAGGCTCCTTACAGCTCTTCTCCATCAAGGGTAGAAAGTAAGGGAGACACGGTCAAATGTGCCCTAACTATGTGTACAGATGGTGAATGTTGGAAATGGTGCTTTCCGCAGCTCCTTACAGTCCTCCTTCACGTAGGGTAGACAGGAAGGGAGACATGTAAAGCTGTGCGCTAGTAATGTCTACAGATGGTGAATGTTGGAAATGGTGCTCTCTGAGGCTCCTTACAGTTCTTCTTCAACAAGGGTAGAAAGTAAAAGAGACATGGTCACATGTGCGCTAACTATATCTACAGATGGTGAATGTTGGAAATGGTGCTTTCCGCAGCTCCTTACAGTCCTCCTTCACCTAGGGTAGAAAGGAAGGGAGACATGTACAGCTATGCGCTAGTAATGTCTACAGATGGTGAATGTAGGAAATGGTGCTTTCTGCAGCTCCTTACTGTTCTCCTTCACCTAGGGTAGAGAGTAAGGGTGACGTGTACAGCTGTAAGCTAACTATGTATAGAGATGGTGAATGTAGGAAATGGTGCTCTCTGAGGCTCCTTACAGTTCTTCTTCATCAAGGCAAGAAAGGAAGGGAAACAGGGTCAGATGTCCGCTAACTATGTCTACAGTTGGTGAATGTTGGAAATGCTGCTTTCTGCAGCTACTTACAGTCCTCCTTCACCTAGGGTAGAAAGGAAGGGACACATGTACAGCTGTGCGCTAGTAATGTCTACAGATGGTGAATATTGGAAATGTTGCTTTCTGAGGCTCCTTACAGTTTTCCTTCATCAAGTGTGGAAAGTAAGGGAGACATGGTCAGACGTGTGCTATATATGTCTACTGATGGTGAATGTTGGAAATGGTGCTTTCCACAGCTCCTTACAGTCCTCCTTCACCTATGGTAGAAAGTAAGGGAGACATGTACAGCTGTGTGCTAGTAATGTCTACAGATGGTGAATGTTGGTAATAGTGCTTTCTGAGGCTCCTTACAGTCCTCCTTCACCTAGGGTAGAAAGGATGGGAGACATGTACAGCTGTGCGCTAGTAATGTCTACAGATGGTGAATGTTGGAAATGGTGCCTTCTGAGGCTCCTTACAGTTCTTCTTCATCAAGGGTAAAAAGTAAGGGAGACATGGTCAGATGTGTGCTATTTATGTCCACAGATGGTGGATGTTGGAAATGGTGCTTCTGAGCTCCTTACTGTTCTCCTTCACCTCTGGTAGAGAGTAAGGGAGATGTGTACAGCTGTACGCCAAATATGTCTACAGATGGTGAATGTAGGAAATGGTGGTATCTGAGGATCCTTACAGTTCTTTTTCATCACGGGTAGAAAGTAAGGGAGACATGTACAGCTGTGCGGTAACTATGTCTACAGATGGTGAATATTGGAAATGGTGCCTTCTGACCTCCTTACTGCTCTCCTTCACCTAGGGTAGAAAGTAAGGGAGACATGGTCACATGTGCGCTAACTATGTCTCCAGATGGTGAATGTTAGAAATGGAGCTTTCTGAGGCTCCTTACAGTTCTTCTTCATCACGGGTAGAAAGTAAGGGAGACATGGTCAAATGTGCGCTAACTATGTCTACATATGGTGAATGTTGGAAATGGTGCTTTCTGAGGCCCCTTACAGTTCTTTTTCATCACGGGTAGAAAGTAAGGGAGACATGGTCAGATGTGCGCTAACTATGTCAACATATGGTGAATGTTGGAAATGGTGCTTTCCGCAGCTCCTTACAGTCCTCCTTCACCTAGGGTAGAAAGGAAAGGAGACATGTACAGCTGTGCGCTAGTAATGTCTACAGATGGTGAATATTGGAAATTGTGCCTTCTGAGCTCCTTACTGATCTCCTTCACCTACGGTAGAGAGTAAGTGAGACATGTACAGCTGTACGCTAACTATGTCTACAGATGGTGAATGTTGGAAATGGTGCTTTCTGAGGCTCCTTACATTTTTCCTTCATCAAGCGTAGAAAGTAAGGGAGGCAAGGTCAGGTGTGCGCTAACTATGTCTAAAGATGGTGAATGTAGGAAATGGTGCTTTCTGCAGCTCCCTACAGTTCTTCATCGAGGGTAGAAAGTAAGGGAGACATGTACAGCTGTGCGCTAACTATGTCTACAGATGGTGAATGTTGGAAATGGCGCTTTCTGAGGCTCCTTACAGTTTTCCTTCATCAGGCGTAGAAAGTAAGGGAGACATGGTCAGATGTGCGCTATATATGTCTACAGATGGTGAATGTTGGAAATGGTGCTTTCTGAGGCTCATAACAGTTCTTCTTCATCAAGCGTAGAAAGTAAGAGAGGCAAGGTCAGGTTTGCGCTAACAATGTCTACAGATGGTGAATGTTGGAAATGGTGCTTTACGCAGCTCCTTACAGTCCTCCTTCACCTATGGTAGAAAGGAAGGGAGACGTGTACAGCTGTGCACTAGTAATGTCTGCAGATGGTGAATGTTGGAAATGGTGCTTTCTGAGGCTTCTTACAGTTCCTCTTCATCAAGCGTAGAAAGTAAGGGAGGCAAAGTCAGGTGTGCGCTAACTATGTCTAGAGATGGTGAATGTTGGAAATAGTGCTTTCCGCAGCTCCTTACAGTCCTCCTTCACCTGGGTTAACAAGGAAGGGAGACATGTACAGCTGTGCGCTAGTAATGTCTACAGATGGTGAATGTTGGAAATGGTGCTTTCTGAGGCTCCTTACAGTTCTTCTTCATCAAGGTTAGAAAGTAAGGGAGACATGGTCAGATGTGTGCTATATATGACAACAGATGGTGAATGTTGGAAATGGTGCTTTCCACAGCTCCTTACAGTCCTCCTTCACCTAGGGTAGAAAGGAAGGGAGACATGTACAGCTGTGCGCTAGTAATGTCTACAGATGGTGAATGTTGGAAATAGTGCTTTCCGCAGCTCCTTACAGTCCTCCATCACTTAGGGTAGAAAGGAAGGGAGACATGTACAACTGTGCGCTAGTAATGTCTACAGATGGTGAATGTGGGATATGGTGCTTTCTGAGGCTCCTTACAGTCCTCCTTCACCTGGGGTAACAAGGAAAGGAGAAATGTACAGCTGTGCGCTAGTAATGTCTACAGATGGTGAATGGTGGAAATGCTGCTTTCTGAGGCTCCTTACAGTTCTTCTACATCAAGCGTAGAAAGTAAGGGAGGCAGGGTCAGGTGTGCGCTAACTATGTCTACAGTTGGTGAATGTTGGAAATGGTGCTTTCCGCAGCTCCTTACATTCCTCCTTCACCTATGGCAGAAAGGAAGGCAGATATGTACTGCTGTGTCTACAGATGGTGAATGTTTGAAATGGTGCTTTCCGAGGCTCCTTACAGTTCTTCGTCATCAAGCGTAGAAAGTAAGGGAGGCAAGGTCAGGAGTGCGCTAACTATGTCTACAGATAGTGAATTTTGGAAATTGTGCTTTCCGCAGCTCCTTACAGTCCTCCTTCACCTAGGGTTTAAGGGAAGGGAGGCATGTTCAGCTGTGCGCTAGTAATGTCTACAGATGGCGAATGTTGGAAATGGTGCTCTCTGAGGCTCCTTACAGTTCTTCTACATCAAGCGTAGAAAGTAAGGGAGGCAAGGTCAGGTGTGCGCTAACTATGTCTACAGAAGATGAATGTTGGAAGTGGTGCATTCCGCATCTCCTTACAGTCCTACTTCACCTAGGGTAGAAAGGAAGAGAGACATGTACAGCTGTACGTAACTATGTCTACAGATGTTTATGTCGGAAATGGTGCTTTCTGCAGCTCCTTACAGTCCTCCTTCACATAGGTTAGAAAGGAAGGGAGACATGTACAGCTGTGCGCTAGTAATGTCTACAGATAGTGATTGTTGGATATGGTGCTTTCTGCAGCTCCATACAGTCCTCCTTCACCTAGGGTAGAAGGGAAGGGAGACATGTACAGCTGTGCGCTAGTAATGTCTACAGATGGTGAATGTTGGATATGGTGCTTTCTGAGGCTCCTTACAGTTCAGCTTCATCAAGGGTAGAAAGTTAGGGACGCACGGTCAGATGTGTGCTAACTATGCCTACAGATGGTGTATGTTGGAAATGGTGCTTTCTGAGGCTCCTTACAGTTCTTCTTCATCAAGGGTAGAAAGTAAGGGAGACATGGTCAGATGTGGAATAACTATGTCTACAGATGGTGAATGTTGGAAATGTTGCGTTCTGAGGCTCCTTACAGTTCTTCTTCATCAAGGGTAGAACGTAACGGAGACATGGTCAGATGTGCGCTAACTATGTCTCCAGATGGTGAATGTTGGAAATGGTGCTTTCCGCAGCTCCTTACAGTCCTCCTTCACCCAGGGTAGAAAGGAAGGGAGACATGTACAGCTTTACGCTAACTATGTCTACAGATGGTGAATGTTGGAAATGGTGCTTTCTGAGGCTCCCTACAGTTCTTCTTCATCAAGCGTAGAAAGTAAGCGAGGCAAGGTCAGGTGTGCGCTAACTATGTCTAAAGATTATGAATGTAGGAGATGGTGCTTTGAGCAGCTCCCTACAGTTCTCCTTCACCGAGGGTAGAAAGTAAGGGAGACATGTACAGCTGTGCGCTAACTACGTCTACAGATGGTGAATATTGGAAATGGTGCCCTCTGAGCCCGTTACTGTTGTCCTTCACCTAGGGTAGAAAGGAAGGGAGACTTGGACAGCTGTACGTTAACTATGTCTACAGATGGTGAATCTTGGAAATGGTGCTTTCTGCAGCTCCCTACAGTTCTCCTTCACCGAGGGTAGAATGTAAGGGAGACATGTACAGCTGTGCGCTAACTATGTCTACAGATGGTGAATATTGGAAATGGTGCATTCTGAGCTCCTTACTGTGCTCCTTCCTGTTCTCCTTCACCTAGGGTGTAGAGTAAAGGAGACGTGTACAGCTATACGCTAACTATGTCTACAGATGGTGAATGTTGGAAATTGTGGTTTCTGAGGCTCCTTACAGTTCTTCCTCATCAAGGGTAGAATTTAAGGGACACACGGTCAGATGTGCGCGAACTATGTCTACAGATGGTGAATGTTGGAAATGGTGCTTTCTGAGGCTCCTTACAGTTCTTCTTCATCAAGCATAGAAAGTAAGGGAGGCAAGGTCAGGTGTGCGCTAACTATGTCTAAAGATGGTTAATGTACGAAATGGTGCTTTCTGCAGCTCCCTACAGTTCCCCTTCACCGAGGGTAGAATTTAAGGGACACACGGTCAGATGTGCGCGAACTATGTCTACAGATGGTGAATCTTGGAAATGGTGCATTCTGAGCTCCTTACTGTGCTCCTTACTGTTCTCCTTCCTGTTCTCCTTCCTGTTCTCCTGCACCTAGGGTGTAGAGTGAAGGAGACGTGTACAGCTATACGCTAACTATGTCTGCAGATGGTGAATTTTGGGAATTGTGCTCTCCGCGGCTCCTTACAGTCCTCCTTCACCTGGGGTAGAAAGGAAGGGAGACATCTCCTGCTGTGCGCTAGTAAGGTCTACAGATTGTGAATGTTGGAAATGGTGCTTTCTGAGGCTTCTTAAAGTTCTTCTTCATCAAGGGTAGAAAGTAAGAGGGACGTGGTCAGATGTGCGCTAACTATGTCTACAGATGGTGAATGTTGGATATGGTACTTTCTGCAGCTCCATACAGTCCTCCTTCACCTAGGGTAGAAAGGAAGGGAGACAAGTGCAGCTGTACGCTAGTAATGTCTACAAATGGCGAATTTTGGAAATGGTGCTTTCTGAGGCTCCTTACAGCTCTAATTCATCAAGCGTAGAAAGTAAGGGAGGCAAGGTCAGGTGTGCGCTAACTATGTCTAAAGATGGTGAATGTAGGAAATGGTGCTTTCGGCTGCTCCCTACAGTTCTCCTTCACCGAGGGTAGAAAGTAAGGGAGACATGTACAGCTGTGCGCTAACTATGTCTACAGATTGTGAATGTTAGAAATGGTGCCTTCTGAGCTCCTTACTGTCTCCTTCACCTAGGATAGAAAGTAAGGGCGACACGTACAGCTATGCCCTAGCTATGTGTACAGTCGGTGAATATTGGAAATGGAGCCTTCTGAGCTCCTTACTGTTCTCCTTCACCTAGGGTAGAGAGAAAGGGAGACATTGTCAGGTGTGCGCTAACTATGTCTACAGATGGTGAATGTTGGAAATGGTGCTTTCCGCAGCTCCTTACAGTCCTCCTTCACCGAGGGTAGAAAGTAAGGGAGGCAAGGTCAGGTGTGCGCTAACTACGTCTAAAGATGGTGCATGCAGGAAATGGTGCTTTCTGCAGCTCCCTACAATTTTCCTTCACCGAGGGTAGAGAGTAAAGGAGACATGTACAGCTGTGCGCTAACTATGTCTACAGATGGTGAATATTGGAAATGGTGCTTCTGAGCTCCTTACTGTTCTCCTTCACCTAGGGTAGAGAGTGAGGGAGACGTGTACAGCTGTACGCTAACTATGTCTACAGATGGTGAATGTTGGAAATGGTGCTTTCTGATGCTCCTGACAGTTCTTCTTCATCAAGCGTAGAAAGTAAGGGAGGCAAGGTCAGGCGTGCGCTAACTATGTCTACAAATGGTGAATGTTGGAAATGGTTCTTTCTGAGGCTCCTTACAGTTTATCTTTATCAAGGGTAGAAAGTATGGGAGACGTGTACAGCTGTGCGCTAACTATGTCTACAGATGGTGAATATTGGAAATGGTGCCTTGTGAGCTCCTTACTCTTCTCCTTCACCTAGGGTAGAGTGTAAGGGAGACGTGTACAGCTGTACGCTAACTATGTCTACAGATGGTGAATGTAGGAAATGGTGCTTTCTGAGGCTCCTTACAGTTCTTCTCCATCAAGGGTAGAAAGTAAGGGAGACACGGTCAAATGTGCCCTAAATATGTGTACAGATGGTGAACGTTGGAAATGGTGCTTTCCGCAGCTCCTTACAGTCCTCCTTCACGTAGGGTAGACAGGAAGGGAGACATGTAAAGCTGTGCGCTAGTAATGTCTACAGATGGTGAATGTTGGAAATGGTGCGTTCTGAGGCTCCTTACAGTTCTTCTTCATCAAGCGTAGAAAGTAAGGGACGCAAGGTCAAGTGTGCGCTAACTATGTCTAAAGATGGTGAATGTAGGAAATGGTGCTTTCTGCAGCTCCCTACAGTTCTCCTTCACCTAGGGTAGAAAATAAGGGAGACATGTACAGCTGTGCAGTATTTATGTCTACAGATGGTGAATATTCGAAATGGTGCCTTCTGAGCTCCTTACTGTTCCCTTTCACCTAGGGTAGAGAGTAAGGGAGACTTGTACAGCTGTACGCTAACTATGTCTACAGATGGTGAATGTTGGAAATGGTGCTCTCTGAGGCTCCTTACAGTTCTTCTTCAACAAGGGTAGAACGTAAAAGAGACATGGTCACATGTGCGCTAACTATATCTACAGATGGTGAATGTTGGAAATGGTGCATTCCGGAGCTCCTTACAGTCCTTCTTCACCTAGGGTAGAAAGGAAGGGAGACATGTACAGCTGTGCGCTAGTAATGTCTACAGATGGTGAATGTTGGAAATGGTGCTTTCTGAGGCTCCTTACAGTTCTTCTTCATCAAGCGTAGAGAGTAAGGGAGGCAAGTTCAGGTGTGCGCTAACTATGTCTAAAGATGGTAAATATAGGAAATGGTGCTTTCTGCAGCTCCCTACAGTTCTCCTTCACCGAGGGTAGAAAGTAAGGGAGACAAGTACAACTGTGCGCTTACTATGTCTACAGATGGTGAATATTGGAAATGGTGCTTTCTGAGGCTCCTTACAGTTTTCCTTCATCAAGTGTAGAAAGTAAGGGAGACATGGTCAGATGTGTGCTGTTTATGTCCACAGATGGTGGATGTTGGAAATGGTGCCTTCTGAGCTCCTTACTGTTCTCCTTCACCTCGGGTAGAGAGTAAGGGAGACGTGTACAGCTGTACGCCAAATATGTCTACAGATGGTGAATGTAGGAAATGGTGGTATCTGAGGATCCTTACAGTTCTTTTTCATCACCGGTAGAAAGTAAGGGAGACATGGTCAAATGTGCGCTAACTATGTCTACATATGGTGAATGTTGGAATTGGTGCTTTCTGAGGCTCCTTACAGTTCTTTTTCATCACGGGTAGAAAGTAAGGGAGACATGGTCAGATGTGCGCTAACTATGTCTACATATGGTGAATGTTGGAAATGGTGCTTTCCGCAGCTCCTTACAGTCCTCGTTCACCTAGGGTAGCAAGGAAGGGAGACATGTACGGCTGTGCGCTAGTAATGTCTACAGATGGTGAATATTGGAAATTGTGCCTTCTGAGCTCCTTACTGTTCTCCTTCACCTCTGGTAGAGAGTAAGTGAGACATGTACAGCTGTACGCTAACTATGTCTACAGATGGTGAATGTTGCTAATTGTGGTTTCTGAGGCTCCTTACAGTTCTTCTTCATCAAGCGTAGAAAGTAAGGGAGGCAAGGTCAGGTGTGCGCTAACTATGTCTAGAGAAGGTGAATGTAGGCAATGGTGCGTTCTGAGGCTCCCTACAATCCTACTTCACCTAGGGTAGAAAGGAAGGGAGATGTGTCAAGCTATGCGGTAGTAATGTCTACAGGTGGTGAATGTTGAAAATAGTGCTTTCTGAGGCTCCTTACAGTCCTCCTCCACCTAGGGTAGAAAGGAAGGGAGACATGTACAGCTGTGTGCTAGTAATGTCTACAGATGGTGAATGTTGGAAATGGTGCTTTCCGCAGCTCCTTACAGTCCTCCATCACCTAGGGTAAAAAGGAAGGGAGACATGTACAGCTGTGCGCTAGTAATGTCTACAGATGGTGAATGTTGGAAATGGTGCTTTCTGAGGCTCCTTGCAGTCCTCCTTCACCTGGGGTAACAAGGTAAGGAGAAATGTACAGCTGTGCGCTAGTAATGTCTAGAGATGGTGAATGTTGGAAATGCTGCTTTCTGAGGCTCCTTACAGTTCTTCTTCATCAAGCGTAGAAAGTAAGGGAGGCAGGGTCAGGTGTGCGCTATTAATGTCTACAGTTGGTGAATGTTGGAGATGGTGCTTTCCGCAGCTCCTTACAGTCCTCCTTCACCAATGGTAGAAAGGAAGGCAGATATGTACAGCTGTGTCTACAGATGGTGAATGTTTGAAATGGTGCTTTCTGAGGCTCCTTACAGTTCTTCTTTATCAAGCGTAGAAAGTAAGGGAGGGAAGGTCAGGTGTGCGCTAACTATGTCTACAGATGGTGAATGTTGGAAATGGTGCTTTCCGCAGCTCCATACAGTCCTCCTTCACCTAGGGTATAAAGGAAGGGAGACATGTGCAGCTGTGTGCTAGTAATGTCTACAGATGGTGAATGTTGGAAATGGTGCTTTCTGAGGCTCATAACAGTTCTTCTTCATCAAGCGTAAAAAGTAAGAGAGGCAAGGTCAGGTGTGCGCTAACTATGTCTAAAGATTGTGAATGTAGGAAATTGTGCTTTCGGCTGCTCCCTACAGTTCTCCTTCACCGAGGGTAGAAAGTAAAGGGGAGACATGTACAGCCGTGCGCTAACTATGTCTACAGATTGTGATTATTAGAAATGGTGCCTTCTGAGCTCCTTACTGTCTCCTTCACCTAGGATAGAAAGTAAGGGCGACACGTACAGCTATGCCCTAGCTATGTGTACAGTCGGTGAATATTGGAAATGGAGCCTTCTGAGCTCCTTACTGTTCTCCTTCACCTAGGGTAGAGAGAAAGGGAGACATTGTCAGGTGTGCGCTAACTATGTCTACAGATGGTGAATGTTGGAAATGGTGCTTTCAGAGGCTCCTTACAGTTCTTCTTCATCAAGGGTAGAAAGTAAGCGAGACATGGTCAGATGTGCGCTAACTATGTCTACAGGTGGTGAATGTTGGAATTTGTGTTTCCTGAGGCTCCGTACAGGTCTTCTTCATCAAGCATAGATAGTAAGGGTGGCAAGGGCAGGTGTGCACTAACTGTGTCTAAAGATAGTGAATGTAGGAAATGGTGCTTTCTGCAGCTCGCTACAATTTTCCTTCACCGAGGGTGGAAAGTAAGGGAGGCATGTACAGCTGTGTGCTAACTGTGTACAGATTGTAAATATTGGAAATGGTGCCTTCTGAGCTCCTTACTTTTCTCCTTCACCAAGGGTGGAGAGTAAGGGAGACGTGTACATATGTACGCTAACTATGCCTACAGATAGTGGATGTTGAAAGTGGTGCTTTCTGAGGCTCCTTACAGTTCTTCTTCATCAAGGTTAGAAAGTAAGGGAGCCATGGTCAGATGTGTGCTAACTATGTCTACAGATGGTGAATGTTGGAAATGGTGCTTTCCGCAGCTCCTTACAGTCCTCCTTCACCGAGGGTAGAAAGTAAGGGAGGCAAGGTCAGGTGTGCGCTAACTACGTCTAAAGATGGTGAATGCAGGAAATGGTGCTTTCTGCAGCTCCCTACAATTTTCCTTCACCGAGGGTAGAGAGTAAAGGAGACATGTACAGCTGTGCGCTAACTATGTCTACAGATGGTGAATGTTGGAAATGGTGCTTTCTGATGCTCCTGACAGTTCTTCTTCATCAAGCGTAGAAAGTAAGGGAGACACGGTCAAATGTGCCCTAAATATGTGTACAGATGGTGAACGTTGGAAATGGTGCTTTCCGCAGCTCCTTACAGTCCTCCTTCACGTAGGGTAGACAGGAAGGGAGACATGTACAGCTGTGCGCTAGTAATGTCTAAAGATGGCGAATGTAGGAAATGGTGCTTTCTGTAGCTCCCTACAGTTCTCCTTCACCAAGGGTAGAAAGTAAGGGAGACATGTACAGCTGTGCGCTAACTATGTCTACAGATGGTGAATATTGGAAATGGTGCTTTCTGATGCTCCTGACAGTTCTTCTTCATCAAGCGTAGAAAGTAAGGGAGGCAAGGTCAGGCGTGCGCTAACTATGTCTACAAATGGTGAATGTTGGAAATGGTTCTTTCTGAGGCTCCTTACAGTTCTTCTTTATCAAGGGTAGAAAGTATGGGAGACGTGTACAGCTGTGCGCTAACTATGTCTACAGATGGTGAATATTGGAAATGGTGCCTTGTGAGCTCCTTACTCTTCTCCTTCACCTAGGGTAGAGTGTAAGGGAGACGTGTACAGCTGTACGCTAACTATGTCTACAGATGGTGAATGTAGGAAATGGTGCTTTCTGAGGCTCCTTACAGTTCTTCTCCATCAAGGGTAGAAAGTAAGGGAGACACGGTCAAATGTGCCCTAAATATGTGTACAGATGGTGAACGTTGGAAATGGTGCTTTCCGCAGCTCCTTACAGTCCTCCTTCACGTAGGGTAGACAGGAAGGGAGACATGTAAAGCTGTGCGCTAGTAATGTCTACAGATGGTGAATGTTGGAAATGGTGCGTTCTGAGGCTCCTTACAGTTCTTCTTCATCAAGCGTAGAAAGTAAGGGACGCAAGGTCAGGTGTGCGCTAACTATGTCTAAAGATGGTGAATGTAGGAAATGGTGCTTTCTGCAGCTCCCTACAGTTCTCCTTCACCTAGGGTAGAAAATAAGGGAGACATGTACAGCTGTGCAGTAGCTATGTCTACAGATGGTGAATATTCGAAATGGTGCCTTCTGAGCTCCTTACTGTTCCCTTTCACCTAGGGTAGAGAGTAAGGGAGACTTGTACAGCTGTACGCTAACTATGTCTACAGATGGTGAATGTTGGAAATGGTGCTCTCTGAGGCTCCTTACAGCTCTTCTTCAACAAGGGTAGAAAGTAAAAGAGACATGGTCACATGTGCGCTAACTATATCTACAGATGGTGAATGTTGGAAATGGTGCTTTCCGGAGCTCCTTACAGTCCTTCTTCACCTAGGGTAGAAAGGAAGGGAGACATGTACAGCTGTGCGCTAGTAATGTCTACAGATGGTGAATGTTGGAAATGGTGCTTTCTGAGGCTCCTTACAGTTCTTCTTCATCAAGCGTAGAGAGTAAGGGAGGCAAGTTCAGGTGTGCGCTAACTATGTCTAAAGATGGTAAATGTAGGAAATGGTGCTTTCTGCAGCTCCCTACAGTTCTCCTTCACCGAGGGTAGAAAGTAAGGGAGACAAGTACAGCTGTGCGCTTACTATGTCTACAGATGGTGAATATTGGAAATGGTGCTTTCTGAGGCTCCTTACAGTTTTCCTTCATCAAGTGTAGAAAGTAAGGGAGACATCGTCAGATGTGTGCTATATATGTCTACTGATGGTGAATGTTGGAAATGGTGCTTTCCACAGCTCCTTACAGTCCTCCTTCACCCATGGTAGAAAGTAAGGGAGACATGTACAGCTGTGTGCTAGTAATGTCTACAGATGGTGAATGTTGGAAATAGTGCTTTCTGAGGCTCCTTACAGTCCTCCTTCACCTAGGGTAGAAAGGATGGGAGACATGTACAGCTGTGCGCTAGTAATGTCTACAGATGGTGAATGTTGAAAATGGTGCTTTCTGAGGCTCCTTACAGTTCTTCTTCATCAAGGGTAAAAAGTAAGGGAGACATGGTCAGATGTGTGCTGTTTATGTCCACAGATGGTGGATGTTGGAAATGGTGCCTTCTGAGCTCCTTACTGTTCTCCTTCACCTCGGGTAGAGAGTAAGGGAGACGTGTACAGCTGTACGCCAAATATGTCTACAGATGGTGAATGTAGGAAATGGTGGTATCTGAGGATCCTAACAGTTCTTTTTCATCACCGGTAGAAAGTAAGGAAGACATGTACAGCTGTGCGGTAACTATGTCTACAGATGGTGAATATTGGAAATGGTGCCTTCTGAGCTCCTTACTGCTCTCCTTCACCTAGGGTAGAAAGTAAGGGAGACATGGTCACATGTGCGCTAACTATGTCTCCAGATGGTGAATGTTAGAAATGGAGCTTTCTGAGGCTCCTTACAGTTCTTCTTCATCACGGGTAGAAAGTAAGGGAGACATGGTCAAATGTGCGCTAACTATGTCTACATATGGTGAATGTTGGAATTGGTGCTTTCTGAGGCTCCTTACAGTTCTTTTTCATCACGGGTAGAAAGTAAGGGAGACATGGTCAGATGTGCGCTAACTATGTCTACATATGGTGAATGTTGGAAATGGTGCTTTCCGCAGCTCCTTACAGTCCTCGTTCACCTAGGGTAGCAAGGAAGGGAGACATGTACGGCTGTGCGCTAGTAACGTCTACAGATGGTGAATATTGGAAATTGTGCCTTCTGAGCTCCTTACTGTTCTCCTTCACCTACGGTAGAGAGTAAGTGAGACATGTACAGCTGTACGCTAACTATGTCTACAGATGGTGAATGTTGCTAATTGTGGTTTCTGAGGCTCCTTACAGTTCTTCTTCATCAACTGTAGAAAGTAAGGGAGGCATGGTCAGGTGTGCGCTAACTATGTCTAGAGAAGGTGAATGTAGGCAATGGTGCGTTCTGAGGCTCCCTACAATCCTACTTCACCTAGGGTAGAAAGGAAGGGAGACATGTACAGCTGTGTGCTAGTAATGTCTACAGATGGTGAATGTTGGAAATGGTGCTTTCTGAGGCTCCTTGCAGTCCTCCTTCACCTGGGGTAACAAGGTAAGGAGAAATGTACAGCTGTGCGCTAGTAATGTCTAGAGATGGTGAATGTTGGAAATGCTGCTTTCTGAGGCTCCTTACAGTTCTTCTTCATCAAGCGTAGAAAGTAAGGGAGGCAGGGTCAGGTGTGTGCTAACTATGTCTACAGATAGTGAATGTTGGAAATTGTGCTTTCCGCAGCTCCTTACAGTCCTCCTTCACCTAGGGTTTAAAGGAAGGGAGACATGTTCAGCTGTGCACTAGTAATGTCTACAGATGGTGAATGTTGGAAATGGTGCTCTCTGAGGCTCCTTACAGTTCTTCTACATCAAGCGTAGAAAGTAAGGGAGGCAAGGTCAGGTGTGTGCTAACTATGTCTACAGAAGGTGAATGTTGGAAATGGTGCTTTCTGAGGCTCCTTACAGTCCTCCTTCACCAAGGGGAGAAAGGACGGGAGATATGTACAGCTGTGCGCTAGTAGTGTCTACAGATGGTGAATGTTGGAAATGGTGCATTCTGAGGCTCCTTACAGTTCTTCTTAAACCAAGCGTAGAAAGTAAGGGAGGCAGGGTCAGGTGTGTGCTAACTATGTCTACAGATAGTGAATGTTGGAAATGGTGCTTTCTGATGCTCCTTACAGTCCTCCTTCACCTAGGGTAGAACGGAAGGGAGACATATACAGCTGTGCGCTAGTAATGTCTACAGATGGTGAATGTTGGAAATGGTGCTTTCTGAGGCTCCTTACAGTTCTTCTTCATCAAGCATAGAAAGTAAGGGCGGCAAGGTCAAGTGTGCGCTAACTATGTCTACAGATGGTGAATGTTGGAAATGGTTCTTTCTGATTCTCCTTACAGTTCTTCTTCACCTAGGGTAGAAAGGAAGGGAGACATGTACTGCTGTGCGCTAGTAATGTCTACAGATGATGAATGTTGGAAATGTTGCTTTCTGAGGCTCCTTACAATTCTTCTTCATCAAGCATAGAAAGTAAGGGAGGGAAGGGCAGGTTTGCGCTAACTATGTCTACAGATGGTGAATGTTGGAAATGGTGCTTTCCGCAGCTCCATACAGTCCTCCTTCACCTACGGTAGAAAGGAAGCGAGACATGTACAGCTGTGCGCTAGCAATGTCTACAGATGGGGAATGTTGGAAATGGTGCTTTCTGAGGCTCCTTACAGTTTTCCTCCATCAAGCGTAGAAAGTAAGGGAGGCAGGGTCAGGTGTGCGCTAACAATGTCTACAGTTGGTGAATGTTGGAGATGGTGCTTTCCGCAGCTCCTTACAGTCCTCCTTCACCAATGGTAGAAAGGAAGGCAGATATGTACAGCTGTGTCTACAGATGGTGAATGTTTGAAATGGTGCTTTCTGAGGCTCCTTACAGTTCTTCGTCATCAAGCGTAGAAAGTAAGGGCGGCAAGGTCAAGTGTGCGCTAACTATGTCCACAGATGGTGAATGTTGGAAATGGTGCTTTCCGCAGCTCCTTACAGTCCTCCATCACCTAGGGTAGATAGGAAGGGAGATATATACAGCTGTGCGCTATTAATGTCTACAGATGGTGAATGTTGGAAATGGTGCTTTCTGAGGCTCCTTACAGTTCTTCTTTATCAAGCGTAGAAAGTAAGGGAGGGAAGGTCAGGTGTGCGCTAACTATGTCTACAGATGGTGAATGTTGGAAATGGTGCTTTCCGCAGCTCCATACAGTCCTCCTTCACCTAGGGTAGAAAGGAAGGGAGACATGTACAGCTGTGCGCTAGTAATGTCTACAGATGGTGAATGTTAGAAATGGTGCTTTCTGAGGCTCATTACAGTCCTCCTTCACCTGGGTTAACAAGGAAGGGAGACATGTACAGCTGTGCGCTAGTAATGTCTACAGATGGTGAATGTTGGAAATGGTGCTTTCTGAGGCTCCTTACAGTTCTTCTTCATCAAGGTTAGAATGTAAGAGAGACATGGTCAGATGTGTGCTATATATGACTACAGATGGTGAATGTTGGAAATGGTGCTTTCCACAGCTCCTTACAGTCCTCCTTCACCTAGGGTAGAAAGGAAGGGAGACATGTACAGCTGTGCGCTAGTAATGTCTACAGATGGTGAACGTTGGAAATAGTGCTTTCCGCAGCTCCTTACAATCCTCCATCACTTAGGGTAGAAAGGAAGGGAGACATGTATAGCTGTGCGCTAGTAATGTCTACAGATGGTGAATGTGGGATATGGTGCTTTCTGAGGCTCCTTACAGTCCTCCTTCACCTGGGGTAACAAGGAAAGGAGAAATGTACAGCTGTGCGCTAGTAATGTCTACAGATGGTGAAAGTCGGAAATGCTGCTTTCTGAGGCTCCTGACAGTTCTTCTACATCAAGCGTAGAAAGTAAGGGAGGCAGGGTCAGGTGTGCGCTAACTATGTCTACAGTTGGTGAATGTTGGAAATGGTGCTTTCCGCAGCTCCTTACCGTCCTCATTCACCTATGGTACAAAGAAAGGCAGATATGTACAGCTGTGTCTACAGATGGTGAATGTTTGAAATGGTGCTTTCCGAGGCTCCTTACAGTTCTTCGTCATCAAGCGTAGAAAGTAAGGGAGGCAAGGTCAGGAGTGCGCTAACTATGTCTACAGATAGTGAATGTTGGAAATGGTGCTTTCTGAGGCTCCTTACAGTCCTCCTTCACCAAGGGGAGAAAGGACGGGAGATATATACAGCTGTGCGCTAGTAATGTCTACAGATGGTGAATGTTGGAAATGGTGCTTTCTGAGGCTCCTTACAGTTCTTCTTCATCAAGCATAGAAAGTAAGGGCGGCAAGGTCAAGTGTGCGCTAACTATGTCTACAGATGGTGAATGTTGGAAATGGTTCTTTCCGATTCTCCTTACAGTTCTATTTCACCTAGGGTAGAAAGGAAGGGAGACATGTACAGCTGTGCGCTAGTAATGTCTACAGATGGTGAATGTTAGAAATGTTGCTTTCTGAGGCTCCTTACAATTCTTCATCAAGCATAGAAAGTGAGGGAGGGAAGGACAGGTTTGCGCTAGCTATGTCTACAGATGGTGAATGTTGGAAATGGTGCTTTCCGCAGCTCCATACAGTCCTCCTTCACCTACGGTAGAAAGGAAGGGAGACATGTACAGCTGTGCGCTAGTAATGTCTACAGATGGTGAATGTTGGAAATGGTGCTTTCTGGGGCTCCTTAGTTTTCCTCCATCAAGCGTAGAAAGTAAGGGAGACATGGTCAGATGTGCGCTATATATGTCTACAGATGGTGAATGTTGGAAATGGTGCTTTCTGAGGCTCCTTACAGTTCTTCTTCATCAAGGGTAGAAAGTAAGGGAGGCATGGCCAGGTGTGCGCTAACTATGTCTAGAGATGGTGAATGTAGGAAATGGTGCTTTCTGAGGCACCTTACAGTCCTCCTTCAACTAGAGCAGAAAGGAAGGGAGACATGTACAGCTGTGTGCTAGTAATGTCTACAGATAGTGAACGTTGGAAATGGTGCTTTCTAAAGGCTCCTTACAGTTCTTCTTCATGAAGCGTAGAAAGTAAGGTAGGCAAGGTCAGGTGTGCGCTAACTATGTCTAGAGAAGGTGAATGTAAGCAATGGTGCTTTCTGAGGCTCCCTACAGTCCTACTTCACCTAGGGTAGAAAGGAAGGGAGACATGCCAAGCTATGCGGTAGTAATGTCTACAGATGGTGAATGTTGGAAATGGTTCTTTCTGAGGCGCCTTACAGTCCTCCTTCACCTAGGGTTGAAAGGAAGGGAGACATGTACAGCTGTGCACTAGTAATGTCTACAGATGGTGAATGTAGGAAGTGGTGCTTTCTGATGCTCCTTACAGTCCTCCTTCACCTAGGGTAGAAAGGAAGGGAGACATGTACAGTTGTGTGCTAGTAATGTCTACAAATAGTGAATGTTGGAAATGGTGCTTTCTCAGGCTCCTTACAGTTCTTCTTCATCAAGCGTAGAAAGTAAGGGAACCAAGGTTAGGTCTGTGCTAACTATGTCTAGAGATGGTGAATGTTGGATATGGTGCTTTCGCAGCTCCTTACAGTCCTCCTTTACCTAGGGTAGAAAGGAAGGAAGACATGTACAGCTGTGCGCTAGTAATGTCTACACATGGGGAATGTTGGAAATGGTGCTTTCTGAGGCTCCTTACAGTTCCTCTTCATCAAGCGTAGAAAGTAAGGGAGGCATGGTAAGGTGTGCGCTAACTATGTCTAGAGATGGTGAATGTTGGAAATGGTGCTTTTTGAGGCTCCTTACAGTCCTCCTTCACCTAGGGTGAAAGGAAGGGAGAAATGTACAGCTGTGCGCTAGTAATGTCTACATATGGTGAATGTAGGACATGGTGCTTTCTGAAGCTCTTTACTGTTCTTCTTCATCAAGCGTAGAAAGTAAGGGAGGCAAGGTCAGGTGTGCGCTAACTATCTCTACAGATGGTGAATGTAGGAAATGGTTCTTTCTGAAGCTCCTTACAGTTCTTCTTCATCAGGCGTAGAAAGTAAGGGAGGCAAGGTCAGGGTTGCGCTAATAATGTCTACAGATGGTGAATGTTGGAAATGGTGCTTTCTGAGGCTCCTTACAGTTCTTCTTCATCAAGCGTAGAAAGTAAGGGAGGCATGGTAAGGTGTGCGCTAACTATGTCTAGAGATGGTGAATGTTGGAAATGGTGCTTTTTGAGGCTCCTTACAGTCCTCCTTCACCTAGGGTAGAAAGGAAGGGAGAAATGTACAGCTGTGCGCTAGTAATGTCTACATATGGTGAATGTAGGACATGGTGCTTTCTGAGGCTCTTTACTGTTCTTCTTCATCAAGCGTAGAAAGTAAGGGAGGCAAGGTCAGGTGTGCGCTAACTATCTCTATAGATGGTGAATGTAGGAAATGGTTCTTTCTGAGGCTCCTTACAGTTCTTCTTCATCAGGCATAGAAAGTAAGGGAGGCAAGGTCAGGTGTGCGCTAACTATGTCTACAGATGGTGAATGTTGGAAATGGTGGCTTCCGCAGCTCCTTACAGTCCTCCTTCACGTAGGGTAGAAAGGAAGGGAGACATGTACAGCTGTGGGCTAGTAATGGCTACAGATAGTGAATGTAGGAAATGGTGCTTTCTGAGGCTTCTTACAGTTCTCTTAATAAAGCGTAGAAAGTAATGGAGGCAAGGTGAGGTGTGCGCTAACTATGTCTAGAGAAGGTGAATATAGGAAATGGTACTTTCTGAGGCTCCTTACAATCCTCCGTCACCTAGGCTAGAAAGGAAGGGACACATGTACAGCTGTGCACTAGTAATTTCTAAAGATGGTGAATGTTGGAAATGGTGCTTTCTGAGGCTCCTTACAGTTCTTCTTCATCAAGCGTAGAAAGTAAGGGAGGCAAAGTCAGGTGTGTGCTAACTATGTCTAGAGATGGTGAATGTTGGAAATGGTGCTTCCCACAGCTCCTTACAGTCCTCCTTCACCTAGGGTAGAAAAGAAGGGAGACGTGTGCAGCTGTGCACTAGTAATGTCTACAGATGGTGAATGTTGGATTTGGTGCTTTCTGAGGTTCCTTACAGTTCTTCTTCATCAAGCGTAGAAGGTAAGGGAGGCAAGGTCAGGTGTGCGCTAACTATGCCTAGAGGTGGTGAATGTTGGAAATGGTGCTATCCACAGCTCTTTACAGTCCTCCTTCACCTAGGGTAGAAAGGATGGGAGACACGTACAGCTGTGCGCTAGTAATGTCTACAGATTGTGAATGTAGGGAATGGTGCTTTCTGAGGCTGCTTACAGTCCTCATTCACCTAGGGTAGAAAGGAAGGGAGACATGTACAGCTGTGCGTTAGTAATGTCTACAGATAGTGAATGTTGGAAGTGGTGCTTTCTGAGGCTCCTTACAGTCCTCCTTCACCTAGAGTAGAAAGGAAGGGAGACATGTACAGCTGTGCGCTAGTAATGTCTACAGATGGTGAATCTGGGAAATAGTGCTTTCTGAGGCTTCTTACAGTTCTCTTCATCAAGCGTAGAAAGGAAGAAAGGCAAGGTCAGGAGTGTGCTAACTATGTCTAGAGAAGGTGAATGTAAGAAATGGTGCTTTCTGAGGCTCCTTACAGTCCTCCTCCACCTAGGGTAGAAAGGAAGGGAGAAATTTACAGCTGTGCACTAGTAATGTCTACAGATGGTGAATGTTGGAAATGGTGCATTCTGAGGCTCCTTACAGTCCTCCTTCACCTAGAGTAGAAAGGAAGGGAGACATGTACAGCTGTGCCCTAGTAATGTCTACAGATGGTGAAAGTTGGAAATGGTGCTTTCTGAGGCTCCTTACAGTTCTTCATCATCAAGCGTAGAAAGTAACGGAGGCAAGGTCAGGTGTGCGCTATGTCTACAGATGGTGAATGTTGTAAATGGTGCTTTCTGCAGCTCCTTACAGTCCTCCTTCACCTAGGGTAAAAAAGGAAGGGAGACATGTATAGCTGTGCGCTAGTAATGTCCAAAGATGGTGGATGTTGGAAATGGTGCTTTCTGAGGCTTCTTACAGTTCTTCTTTATCAAGCGTAGAAAGTAAGGGAGGCATGGTCAGGTGTGGGCTAGTAATGCCTAAAGATGGTGAATGTTGGAAATGGTGCTTTCTGCAGCTCCTTACAGTCCTCCTTCACCTAGGGTAGAAAGGAAGGGAGACATGTACAGCTGTGCGCTAGTAATGTCTACAGATGGTGAATGTTGCAAATGGTGCTTTCTTAAGCTCCTTACAGATCTTCTTCATCAAGCGTAGAAAGTAAGGGAGGCGAGGTCAGGTGTGCGCTAACTATGTCTAGACATGGTGAATGTTGCAAATGGTGCTTTACGCAGCTCCTTACAGTCCTCCTTCACCTAGGGTAGCAAGGAAGGGAGACATGTACAGCTGTGCGCTAGTAATGTCTACAGATGGTGAATGTTGGAAATGGTGCTTTCTGAGGCTCCTTACAGTTCTTCACATCAAGCGTAGAAAATAAGGGAGGCAAGGTCAGGTGTGCGCTAATTATGTCTACAGATGGTGAATGTTGGAAATGGTGCTTTCCGCAGCTCCTTTCAGTCCTCCTTCACCTAGGGTAGGAAGGAAGGGAGACATGTACTGCTGTGCGCTAGTAATGTCTACTGATGGTGAATGTTGGAAATAGTGCTTTCTGAGGCTCCTTACAGTTCTTCTTCATCAAGCGTAGAAAGTAAGGGAGGCAAGGTCAGGTGTGCTCTAACTATGTTTAGAGAAGGTGAAATTAGGAAATGGTTCTTTCTGAGGGTCCTTACAGTGCTCCTTCACCTAGGGTAGAAAGGAAGGGAGAGATGTACAGCTGTGCGCTAGTAATGTCTACAGATGGTGAATGTTGGAAATCGTGCTCTCTAAGGCTCCTTACAGTTCTTCTTCATCAAGCGTAGAAAGTAAGGGAGGCAAGGTCAGGTGTGCGCTAACCATGTCTAGAGAAGGTGAATGTAGGAAATGGTGCCTTCTGAGGCTCCTTACAGTCCTCCTTCACCTAGGGTAGAAAGGAAGGTAGACATGTACAGCTGTGCGCTAGTATTGTCTACAGATGGTGTATATTGGAAATGGTGCATTCTGAGGCTCCTTACACTTCTTTTTCATCGAGCGTAGAAAGTAAGGGAGGCAAGGTCAGGCGTGCGCTAACTATGTCTAGAGAAGGTGAATGTAGGAAATGGTGCTTTCTTAGGCTCCTTACAGTCTTCCTTCATCTAGGGTAGAAAGGAAGGGAGACATGTACAGCTGTGCGCTAGTAATGTCTACTGATGGTGAATGTTGGAAATAGTGCTTTCTGAGGCTCCTTACAGTTCTTCTTCATCAAGGGTAGAAAGTAAGGGAGACATGTACAGATGTGCACTGACAACGTCTAAAGATGGTGGATGTTGGAAATGGTGCTTTCTGTAGTTCGTTACGTTTCTTTTTCGCATAGGATATAAAGTAAATGTGACATACTCAGCAATGAACTATCCATGTCCATAGAAATTGAATGTTGATAAGAAAGCCTTCTGCAGCTCCATACTGTTCCTCTCCATGTAGCGTAGAAAGTAAGGGAGACATGTACAGGTGTGAGCTAATTAAGTCTACAGATGGTGAATGTTGGAAAGGGTGCTTTCAGCAGCTCCTTCCTCTTCTTCTTTACCTAGGTTACAAAGTAGGGGAGATATGTACAGCTGTGCGTTATGTATGTCAACGGATATTTAATTTTAGAAATGGTGCTTTCTGCAGCTACTTACAGCTCTTCTTCACCTAGGGTACGAAGTAAGGGAGACATGTACAGCTGTGCGCTAACAAAGTCTACGGATGGTGAATGGTGGAAACGATGCTTTCTGAGGCTCCTTACCGTTCTTTTTCGCCTAGGATAGGATGTAAACGAGACATACTCAGCAGTGCACTATTTATGTCCACAGATGGTGAATGTTGGTAAGATAGCTATCTGCAGCTCCTTACAGTTCTCCTTCACATAGGGTAGAAAGTAAGGGAGACATGTACAGCTGTGCGCTACCTATGTCTAGAGATGGTGAATGTTGGAAATGTTGCTTTCTGCAACTCCTTACAATTCCCCTTCACCTATGGTAGAGAGTAAGGGAGACATGTACAACTGTGCGCTAACTATGTCTAGAGATAGTGAATGTTGGAAATGGTGCTTTTTGCAGCTCCTTACAGTTCTTCTTCACCTAGGGTAGAAAGTAATGGAGATACGTACATCTGTGCGCTAACAATGTCTACGGATTGTGAATGTTGAAAACAGTGCTTTCTGAGGTTCCTTACAGTTTTTTTTTTTTTTTTTTTTTTTTCGCCTAGGAATGAGAGTACAGGGGGCATACTCAGCAGTGCACTATTTACGTCAACAGATGGTGAATGTTGGTAGGAAAGCTTTCTGCAAGTCCTTACCATTCTTCTTCATTTAGGGTAGAGAGTAATTGAGACATGTACATCAGTGCGCTAACTATGTCTAGAGATAGTGAATGTTGAAAATGGTGCTTTCTCCAGCTCCTTACAGTTCTTCTTCACGTAGGGTAGAAAGTAATGGAGATATTTACGCCTGTGTGCTAACTATGTCTACGGACGGTGAATGTTGGAAAATGGTGCTTTCTTAGGCTCCTTACAGTTCTTATTCGCCTAGGATTGAAAGTAAATTAGACATACTCAGCAGTGCACTATTTGTGTCCACAGATGGTGAATGTTGGTAAGAATGCTATCTGCAGACCCTTACAGTTCTCCTGCATCTAAGGTGGAAAGAAAGGAAGAGATGTACAGCTGTGCACTATGTATGTCTACACATGGCGAATGTTGGAAATGGTGCTTCCTGCAGCTAATTACAGTTCTTCTTCACCTAGGGTAGAAAGTAAGGGAGACATGTACAGCTGTGCGGTATGTATACCCACAGATGGTGAATGTTGGTAAGAAAGCTTTGTGCAGTTCCTTACAGTTCTCCTGCATCTGGCGTAGAATGAAAGGTAGACATGTACAGCTGTGCGCTATGTATGTCTACAGATGGTGAATGTTGGAAATGGTGCTTTCTGAGGATCCTTACAGTTCTTCTACATCAAGGGTAGAAAGAAAGGGAGACATGTACAGGTGTGCGCTAACTATGTCTACAGATGGTGAATGTTAGAAGTGGTGCTTTCTGCAGCTCCTTACAGTTTTTCTTCATCAGGGGTAGATAGTAAGGGAAATAGAGTACTATCCTCGCCTCTCCTCGGACTACCAGGGAGGTGGTAACCCAGACATGCGATCTGTCCTTCAGCACAGCCATTTCATCAGCTTCTGCTAAGAGGAAGACCCAGAAGTCAGATGCACGGACCTTCAAGAAGGAACCGTCCCGTGCAGACTTCATACGTACTTCGACCTCCCAGCCTTCGACCGGTACTTCCACCAAACGTCCTTCCAAGAAGGCTCATAGGAAGCACAGTTGTCCTTCTTCACCACGGCGCGTTTCTTCTCCTGCGCCACCCAGCGGTTGCCGCCCCAGGCCGTCATCCGTTTCGCCTGGCCGCACCGCTGGTAGCCGAACATCTGGCCGTTCACCGGCGGAGGAAGCTCCCCCTCCCGGCCATCCTCCCAAGATGGCCGATGAACCTATAGACCCAATGGACGATGACTGTCCGCCTACTGATAGCGGCGGCGGTGCTCGCTCGATGCCAGGCCCTCAGTGGCCTTCGAGGTGACCCCTTCTTTCATTTTCCTTTCTTCTTACGATGGCACTTATTCACTGGAATATTCGCAGCATTCGCTCCAACCGAGAGGACCTGAAGTTGCTGCTCCGCTTGCACCGTCCGCTAGTCGTAGCCCTCCAGAAATTGAAGCTACGCCCATGCGATCACATTGCCTTGGCACACTACACCTCTGTGCGTTTTGACCTACCCTCTGTGGTAGGTATCCCAGCTCATGGAGGGGTTATGTTGCTGGTCCGGGATGATATTTACTATGATCCCATCACGTTGCACACTGGCCTGCAGGCAGTTGCCATCCGCATTACTCTTCCCACTTTTACATTTTCCATTTGTACCGTTTACACTCCATCGTCATCTGCCGTTACCAGGGCAGACATGATGCAACTTATTGCTCAGCTACCTGCACCATTTTTGTTAACTGGAGACTTCAATGCCCACCATCCCCTTTGGGGCTCTCCAGCATCCTGCCCGAGGGGCTCCCTGTTAGCAGACCTTTTCAACCAGCTCACTCTTGTCTGCCTCAATACTGGCGCCCCTACTTTTCTTTCGGACACATCTCACACCTATTCCCATTTAGACCTCTCTATATGTACTCCCCAACTTGCACTCCGGTTTGAGTGGTATGCACTTTCTGATACATATTCGAGCGACCACTTCCCGTGTGTTATCCATCTCCTGCAGCATACCCCCTCTCCGTGCTCCTCTAGTTGGACCATCTCCAAGGCTGACTGGGGGCTCTTCTCTTCCAGGGCGACCTTTCAGGATCAGCCCCCATGGGCTCAGCATTCGTTTTCTGGGTACAGGCTTGGCGACCCCGGGGTTCCTGAGCTGGGGACTGGTAAGCGCCGCCAGTCCCCTGTCACCGTAACCTCTAAGCATACTTCAACGACCACCGTGCGGCGCGGCGGTCGAATGTTGTGTGTCTCAGGGAATGGGGATCTTGGCTTGACCGCCCGGATCGCGAGGATGGAATAAACCTCTATAAAAAAACCCTCAATCTCAAGGTGTGCTGCCCGCTGATGAGATGCATGGCTGTTGAGGTGGAACAGTCGATAGCGGGCAACCTCTGGGGAACCTGCCGCACCTCAGTTGTATAAGGCTTACCTAGGCACGCGGGGCTCTGTCTAGGTGGACTTCTAGTTCCCTAGCTGCTCGTGGGACCGAGATGGATCCTTCGAAATTCTCTTTTCTTCCTCCCAGCTGAAAGGGTGGGCTGCTGGAAGGTTCTAACACCGAGTCTCTTAAGAGGGCCCGTGCAGTCAGTCCCCCTGACTCCGGCGCTTCTTTGAAAAGTCCTGTCTTAGGTAACAGAATGCATTCTGGTAATCCGAATGTGTTTCTCATTGTGAAACGGAAGGAGGGTAGTTTCGAGAAGGTTTCGCCCTTCTATATACAAAAGGGATTGGAGGGAATCTGTGGCTCCTTAAAATCGGTGAAGCGCTTATGTAATGGGACCTTGCTAGTGGAAACTTCCACTTCCCATCAAGCAACTAACCTCCAATCTGCTAAATGCCTTGGAGAGTATGCCATAGACACCGAACTGCACAGCACCTTGAACTATAGCAAAGGTGTTGTGACATGCCAGTATCTAGCTGATATTCCCAAGGAAGAACTGCAACGTGAGTGGGATCCGGAAGGTATCGTTGATGTCCAACACATCATGAAGAGGGTTGATGGCACTCTTGTCAAATCCGACTCCTTTATTCTGACCTTCAATAGCACAACACTTCCTGAACATGTTAAAGCTGGCTTCCTTCGCCTTAGTGTGAGGCCTTATTTCCCGGCCCCAATGCGCTGTTTCAAATGCCAGCGTTTTGGGCATACCACCTTAGGCTGTAAAGGCGATGCGACTTGTGGAAACTGTGGTCAGGCTGCTCATGAAGGAGTTGGTTGCTCGTCTCCGGCTAAATGTCTTAATTGCTCTGGGAACCACCCTGTTTGGAGTAGGGACTGCCACATATTTTTAGAGGAACGCAAGGTCCAGGAAATAAAAACAACCAAGCGTATCCCCTATGGTGAGGCCAAGAAGATTTATAAGTCGATGCAACCTCCCACATTTGCTACATCTTTTGCATCCCTGGTACAGAAGCCTACTCCAAAAGTCGATGCCTCAACGCAGACTGAGGTGGTGAGTGTTGGCACTAACACCTGTAGCTGTCAGTGCACTTGCAACGCAGCCAGTGTTCCAGAGCCAGTAGCCCCTACTCCAACGGCAGACAAAAGTACAGTGGCGGACTTGGTCCAGCCCCTCGCACCTCCAACAGCTGAGGTTGTCCCCAAGCCCAGTGCGCCTCTTACCACTCCCACATCCGCTCCCCCAAAGTCCTCCAAGCCACAGAAAGCTACTGTGCAGCAGCAACAGCGGGTCAAATCCCGTGGTAAACCATCTGACCATGCGGATGTTGTTTTACGCGAGGCTTCATCTGACTCTTCCCCAGAGTTGATGGAGTACGATGTATGTGTGGGGCAATCATCTCGTCCCACGCCTGCCCCTCCACCTGCTGTGGTCTCCCCACCCCGTCGGAGAGACAGGATGAAGGTGCTACCCCCAACATAGATGGCTCCCATACTCCAGCGGAACTTGCGAGGGTTCAGGACGCATGTGGAGGAACTTCGTCTACTTTCTCAGGGTAGACCACTGTGTCTCTGTCTCCAGGAGACGTATTTCCATCCATCATACTCCCCTGAGATAAGAGGCTATACACTCCACAAAAAGGACGACCTGCGTGGAGAGAGAGCTAGAGGAGGCGTAGGTATTTTCGTCAGGACGGACTGCCATTCCTCGCCTCTCTCACTTACGACGACTCTACAGGCCGTCGCTGTGTCCGTGCACGTGCGTCATACATTGACTGTATGTTCACTTTACTTGCCCCCACATGATGCTCTTGATGAAGCGGCCCTCACCGACCTTCTTACACAGCTCCCCCAGCCATTCATTATTTGTGGTGATTTTAATGCCCACAATGTGCTTTGGGGCTCTGCAATTACCTGTCCCAGGGGTAGAGCAATTGAGAGGCTTCTCCTGTCATCCTGCGCCTACTTGCTCAATGGAGGACAGAGTACTCATTTCTGCACGGCGACTGGGTCGTTCTCTGCCATTGATCTCTCGCTTTGCTCTCCAGCTCTTGCCGCTAATGCTCACTGGGAAGTGGTCGCTGACTTGCACGGCAGTGATCATTTCCCAATCTGGATTCACCTGCCAGATGGCGTGGGCCCCGAAAGGAGACCACCACGATGGGTAATCAGTGGAGCTGACTGGACACTTTATAGCCAGTTGGCCCAATTCGAACACTGTGCGAATGTTGAGGTGTGGGTGGATCATATTACCAAAACGGTCCACCATGCCGCTGCGGCATCCATTCCACAGTCCACAGGCCACCGGAAAAGGCCACCTGTGCCTTGGTGGAGTGACGAATGCCGCTCTGCAATCAGGACCAGGCGTGCGGCTCTGCGGCGGTTCAAGTGTCGGCCGACTGCTGAGAATCTTGCAGCCTTTCGGGTGGCGAGGGCGAGATGTCGCCGCATTATTCGTGAGAGCAAGAAGAGGTCGTGGCAAAAGTTCCTGAACACCATTAATCGTTCCACCAAAAGTTCCATTGTGTGGGAGACCATTAGGAGAATTTCTGGCAGAGGAGGGAGGTGCCCCATAGCTGCTGTAATGAATAACGGCACTCTCCACACAGATCTGCGAGACATTGCCCAGACTATGGCAGCATATTTTGCGACAGTTACTGCCACAACCAGTCAGGATCCAGGTTTCCAGCGCCATAGAGCGGTTGCTGAGAGGTGTAGTCTGAACTTCCAGCCCACCTCTCGTGAAGTTTACAACTGCCCTTTTTCTATGTGGGAGCTGGATTCTGCATTGTCTGGAGCTCGTGACACTTCCCCTGGTCACGACAGGATCCATTACAGTATGCTATGGCACCTCACAATGCGCAACAAAGAAATCCTCCTCGCTCTTTTTAATGCCATTTGGGCGTCGGGTCACTTTCCTGACGTGTGGCGTGAGGCAGTTTTAATCCCTTTTTTAAAACCTGGGAAAGACCGCTCGAGCCCAAGTAGCTACCGTAGTATTGCCCTCACTAGTTGCATAGGGAAGACATTGGAGCGGATGGTCAACCGCCGCCTTGTCTGGATGTTAGAATCCCGGCAACTACTTAGTCGCTATCACTGTGGTTTCAGGAGGTTTCGTTCCACCTTCGATAACCTTGCCCTCCTGGAGGCGGCTATCCAACAAGCTTTCCTACGCCGTCATCACCTTATAGGTGTATTTTTCGACATCGAGAAGGCCTACGATACCACTTGGCGGCGTCTCATCCTGGAGCAGCTTCACGAATGGGGTTTTCGTGGTTGTCTTCCTCTTTTTATTCAGTCTTTCCTCTCGCCACGATATTTTAGATACCGAATTGGTGACGTCCTGTCTGATCGCTTTGAGCAGGAGAACGGTGTCCCTCAGGGTAGCGTTTTAAGTGTGACTCTGTTTGCCATCGCTATTAATCGCATTACGTCCATGGTGAAAAGTCCTGTCCAGTGTTCTTTATTTGTGGATGATTTCTCTTTGTTCTGCTCTTCTTCAAGCCTTGCAACGACAACTCGTCAGTTGCAACTTACGATTAGGCGTTTGGATGACTGGGCGCTGAAGATTGGATTTAAGTTTTCCACCGAGAAGTCTGTATGTGTTCTTTTTAACCGTTCTCGTTCGATTTTCACCTTTCCTGAGTTGCGCTTGAGGGACACTATTCTTTCTTTTAAAGACACGGTGAGATTTCTGGGGCACATTTTTGACTCGAGGCTCACGTGGTTACCTCATCTTAAAGACCTGAAACGGCGGTCGCTTCAGGCTTTAAGCATTTTAAAATGTCTTAGCCACAGTACATGGGGAGCTGACAGGACTTGTCTGCTCCATTTTTACAGGACGTTTGTGCGATCTCGGCTCGATTATGGGTGCACGGTGTATGGGTCTGCGAGGCCTTCGTACTTGAAGATTTTGGACGTTGTCCACCATGAAGGGCTGTGGTTGGCCACTGGGGCATTCCGAACTAGCCCCATACCAAGCCTCTGTGTAGAGGCTGGTGAACCGCCACTTCATATGCGGCGACGGCTACTTACGGTACGCCAGGCGTATAAAACTTTGTCCACACCGTACACACCTGCATACCATACCGTTGCTCAGCCTCCTCTGGCACGGTTATTTCACAACCGGCAACGTGCGACGCAGCCCTATGGGATTCGCGCACAGGATTGCCTCGCTGCAATGTCTATGGCTGGTCTTCGTGTTTTACGTCGCGGTTGGAGCAGATCTCCACCTTGGCTCCTCCGGAGACCCAAACTTATTTTAGATTTGACTCGTTTTAAGAAGGATGGCACGCCAGATTTTACATTCCATTCACTTTTTTTTAACATTTTAGATGTGCATCACGGTTTCACTGTCGTTTACACTGATGGCTCCAAACAGGAGAATTTCCTTGGCTGTTCTGTGGTGTTCCCTGACCATGTTACCCGGATTCGCCTCCCTGCTGAATATACCGTTTTCGCAGCGGAGCTCCACGCGATCCTGACGGCACTGGAGCAGATGCATCGTGTTCGGGGCGATCGATTTCTTCTCTGCTCCGATTCTCTTAGTGCCTTACAATCGCTGCAGAACCTGTACCCGACTGAAGAGATGGTCCAGCTGATACATAGCCAACTGTACTTGCTCCAACAGCGGGGTAAAGAGGTATCCTTCTGCTGGGTGCCTGGTCATGTCGGCATCTGGGGCAATGAACAGGCTGATCGGGCTGCCAAGGAGGCCTGCAGAGAGCAGGATGTGGTCCAGTGTCCTATCCCCTTGCAGTCAGTCATCGCTGCACTCCACAGGAAGTGCATGGACTTGTGGGAGGACGAATGGCTGGCGGTGACGGCCAATAAACTGCGGTCGGTAAAGTCGACCACTCGGCCGTGGCGTTCCTCCTGTCGGTTGCTCAGGCGGGAAGAGGTGGCCCTCACACGTCTTCGGATCGGGCACTGTCCTCTGACGCATAGCTATTTATTACGGCGGGAGGATCCTCCGTTTTGTGATGCTTGTGGCGTGCACATCTCTGTCCGCCACATTTTAACAGACTGCATTTTATACCGTGATGCAAGGGCAGAAGCACAAGTTGATGGTGATCTGCCCTGTGTTTTAGCTAATGATGAGACGTGTGTGTCTAGGGTTTTTAAGTTTTGTGATGTGTCTGGACTCTGGCCTAAACTTTTAGGCTGGAGGTTTTAGTGTATTGCAGAGTGGCTGACTCCTCCCTTTTATTCCTTGCGGTCAGCCAGCCACTTCCATCTGCTACATTGTTTTAGCCCCCTCTCTCGTTTTCTTCCTGTGTTGTCCATGTTTTACTGCTGACGCCCTGCTTCATCCCACGCTTCGGTGTGGGTGAGCACATCTTTTCCGATGATTGTTTCCCGTGTTTTATGTTCCGTTTTATGTAAATATTCTGAGCTTTTTTTTTCCTTGACACCCGTCTCACTATGATGCTGAACGGGCGCTGAAGACCTTGCTGTCGTGCGCCCACAAAACCCCTCTACTACTTTCAGGATCAAACCTTCACAAGCTGCGATCGTCAGGTCGCACACCTCACGGATGTCAATCTCACTGCTGCTGAATATTCCATCCCTCACCCTACTTCTTCTCCACGTCGCATACCGGTCCCCTGGTGGACCGCAGCATGTAGAGACGCTTTACGTGCTCGTCGACGTGCTTTACGCACCTTTAAACGCCACCCTACAGTGGCGAATTGTATCAATTATAAACGATTATGTGCTCAGTGTCGTCGTATTATTAAAGAAAGCAAGAAAGCCAGCTGGGCTGCTTTCACAAGCACCTTCAACAGTTTTACTCCTTCTTCTGTTGTCTGGGGTAGCCTGCGCCGGCTATCTGGCACTAAGGTCCACTCACCAGTTTCTGGCTTGACGGTCGCGAATGACGTCCTTGTGGCCCCTGAGGATGTCTCCAATGCCTTCGGCCGCTTTTTCGCAGAGGTTTCGAGCTCCGCTCATTACCACCCTGCCTTCCTCCCCCGCAAACAGGCAGAGGAGGCTAGGCCACCTAACTTCCGCTCCTCGAATCGTGAAAGTTATAATGCCCCATTCACCATGCGGGAACTCGAAAACGCACTTGGCCGATCACGGTCCTCTGCTCCAGGGCCTGATTCTATTCATATTCAGATGCTGTAGAACCTTTCTCCTGCGGGTAAAGGTTTTCTTCTTCGTACATACAATCGCATCTGGATTGAGGGACATGTTCCCGCATGCTGGCGCGAGTCTATTGTTGTCCCGATTCCTAAGCCGGGGAAGGACAAGCACTTGCCTTCCAGTTATCGACCCATCTCGCTTACCAGCTGTGTCTGTAAAGTTATGGAGCGAATGGTTAACTCTCGATTGGTTGGCTGCTCGAGTCTCGACGCCTACTTACCAATGTACAATGTGGATTTCGTAGGCGCCGCTCTGCTGTTGACCATCTGGTTACCTTGTCGAACTTCATTATGAATAACTTCTTGCGGAAGCGCCCGACCGCGGCTGTGTTCTTCGATTTGGAGAAGGCTTACGACACCTGTTGGAGGGCGGGCATTCTCCGCACCATGCATACATGGGGCCTTCGCGGTCGCCTCCCTCTTTTTATTCGTTCCTTTTTAATGGATCGACAGTTCAGGGTACGTGTGGGTTCTGTCCTGTCCTGTCCTGTCGGACACCTTTCGCCAGGAGAATGGGGTGCCACAGGGCTCAGTTTTGAGCGTCGCTCTCTTCGCCATCGCGATCAATCCAATAATGGATTGCCTCCCAGCTGATGTATCAGGCTCCTTTTCGTGGACGATTTTACCATCTATTGCAGCGCGCAGTGTACACGTGTCCTGGAGCGCTGTCTTTAGCATTCTCTTGACCGTCTTTACTCCTGGAGTGTCGCCAGTGGCTTCCGTTTTTCTGCCGAGAAGACGGTCTGTATTAACTTCTGGCGCTACAAAGAGTTTCTCCCACCGTCCTTACGACTCGGTCCCGTTGCTCTCCCAATCGTGGAGACAACCAAATTTTTAGGCCTTACATTTGACAGGAAACTTAGCTGGTCTCCACATGTGTCATATTTGGCTGCCCGTTGTACCCGTTCTTTAAATGTCCTCCGTGTTCTCAGTGGTATGTCGTGGGGAGCGGATCGAACCATCCTACTTCGTCTATATCGGTCGATCGTCCGCTCCAAGCTGGATTATGGGAGCTTCGTATACTCCTCTGCACGGCCATCCATCTTACGCCGCCTCAACTCCATACAACATCGGGGTTTACGACTTGCGATCGGAGCGTTTTATACTAGTCCCGTCGAGAGTCTTCATGCTGACGCTGGCGAATTGCCACTCACCTACCGGCGCGATATACTGCTTTGTCGGTATGCCTGTTGGCTACTGTCAATGCCCGACCACCCGTCTTATCGTTCCTTTTTTGACGACTCTCTCGACCGTCAATACGGGTTGTATGTCTCTGCCCTGCTACCCGCTGGAGTTTGCTTTCGTCGCCTCCTTCAACACCTTAATTTTTCACTCCCTGCAACCTTTCGAGTGGGCGAGAGCCACACGCCACCTTGGCTCCAGGCTCAGGTTCGCGTTCACCTTGACCTCAGCTCGCTCCCAAAAGAGGTTACCCCCGGTTCGGTCTACCTCTCCCGTTTTGTGGAACTTCGTTCGAAGTTCATCAACATGACTTTCATTTATACAGATGGCTCTAAGACCAATGACGGGGTCGGGTGTTCCTTTACTGTCGGGGCACAAAGTTTCAAATACCGGCTCCATGGACATTGTTCGGTCTTCACAGCTGAGCTCTTTGCCCTCTACCAGGCTGTTCTTTACATCTGCTGCCACCGACATTCAGCTTATGTCATCTGCTCCGATTCCCTGAGCGCCATCCAGAGTCTCAGTGATCCGTATCCGGTTCACCCTTTCACACACCGGATCCAACGCTCTCTTCGGCAGCTGGTGGACGTCGGTTCTCCGGTTAGCTTTATGTGGGTCCCTGGCCATGTCGGTATCCCTGGGAACGAAGCTGCAGATGACGCGGCCAAGGCTGTGGTCCTCCAGCCTCGGACAGCTTCTTGTTGTGTCCCTTCATCCGATTTTAGCAGGGTTATTTGTCGGCGCATTTTATCGCTGTGGCATGCCGATTGGGCTGCACTTACAGACAACAAGCCTCAGGCCTTAAAACCTCTTCCCGTGGCTTGGACGTCATCCTCCCGCCCTTCTCGGTGGGAGGAGGTAGTTTCGGCCCAGTTAAGAATTGGACACTGCCGGTTCAGCCATCGCCATCTGCTGACGGCTGCATCGGCGCCGTTCTGCCCATGTGGACAATTGCTGACGGTCCGCCACATTTTAATGTCCTGTCCGGATTTTAACACACTGCGTCTAGATCTTAACCTGCCATGTACTTTAGATGCCATTTTAGCGGATGACCCACGAGCAGCTGCTCGTGTTCTTCGTTTTATCAATTTGACAAACCTCTCTCAGGATATTTGATGATGCTGTTTTTTAATCCTATGCCAGTCAGTCTGTCTTTTATCGTGTTTTCCATTTTAGTTGTTGTTTTAAACTTGTGCCTCGCGGTGCATTCTTAACGTAGCCAGGGCGCTAATGACCATTAAAGTTGTGCGCCCTAAAACCAGAAAAAAAAAAAAAAAAAAAAAAAAAAAGAAGCTGTGCGTTAACTATTTCTACAGGTGGTGAATGTTGGTAAGGAAACTTTCTCAGTTCCTTCGAGTACTTATTCACATTGGGTAGGAAATAGAGGGGATATATGAAGTTGTGCAGTAACTATATCTGCATATTGTGAATGTTGGTAAGGAAGCTTTCTGCAGCTCCTACCAGTACTTCTTCACTTAGAGAAGAAAATTAAGCAGATATATACAGCTCTGCACTGAGTGTACCCCCCGATTTTGAATGTTGGTAAAGAAACTTTCTGTAGCTCATTCCATTATTTCTTCACCTATGGTAGAACATAAAAGTGACATATACAGCTGTGTGGTAACTATATCTGTAGATCGTGAATGTTTTTAAGGTATCTATCTTCAGTTCCTCTTAGTACTTCATGACCTTGAGGAGACACCCCCCCCCCCCCCCCCCACGGGGTTCACAACTCTTTTGTAGATACGTGTGTACCGAGGGCAGCAGTGCTAGCTAGTGTAGTCTTCCTTTCTTTCTGGGCTCTATACCTTCTTATTCCACATCCTTCTCCATCCCCCATCTCCCCCATCCCCCCCCCCCCTCACATTGCACGCTCTCTCTCTCTCTCTCTCTCTCTCTCTCTCTCTCTCTCTCTCTCTCTCTCTCTCTCTCTCCACTTGGAGTACGTTAATTCCTACATATGGAGACAGATGCTCGAAACTGTGAAACAGTCTCTCTTTTTCGATTGCTCTACTGGCAAGTCTTTGTCCTCCTTCTGTTTTCCTCTTTTGCTCACCTCTTTTCTTTACTATTTTCTCTGCTGCAGCATTTGAGACCTCTCCTCTTTCCTTTCCTTTTCTTTGTTCCTCTTTTATCTTTTTTCCTCCCTGTGCATGTCTGAAGGCTGTCCCATGCATTCCCATGCTTTATTCTCTGCCCCAAGTAGACAACTAGCATATGTTAGTACCCCCTGGTAACTGCCATGCAATGGGAGATGTGATTACCCGAGCTGATGCCTTACGAAAGTTTCCTCCGTCTGTTACATGGAAGGTGTGACCTGAGGTGTGAACAGTCACCTAAGGCATGAGTGCACTCAGAGAGAGCCCCCACAAGGAAGGAATGTGCCATCAAAGATGCCGGTAATCATGGGGGGATACTTCTGCAATGGTTTCCTCATTATCTACTATGTCTGCTCATAAGTGAAAGTTAAATGAGTCTCGGCCACCGCTAATTCTTCCATCAGTGCCACTGTTCCTTGTTGTTTCTTGGTCAGATGAAGGTCAAGACTCCCCCCCCCCCCCCCCCCCCAGTCCACCCTTTCATTATTCAGAAAGGTCTTGATGCAATTGCAGATCCTGTTAAGTCTTGTTCCCTATTACAAAACGGCATCTTGTTAGAAACAGTCGGTGCCCTCCAGGCACAAAAATTTCTGCCTACTTCACTGCTACAAACTTTCCCTGTCCAGTTGGAAGTGCACTACGCTTTTAATTCATCATGTGCGGTCGTTTATATGCGCTCCCTCGACAGATTGTCTGATGAGGAAATTCAAAACTAACTGTCTGACCAGGGCATAACGGCTGTTCATTGAGTCATGAAAAGGGTTGACATGGTCTTTGTTCCAACCCGTACTGTCTTCTTGACATTTGACAGAGTTCAACTTCCATTGAACATACGAGAGAGCTACAAGATAATTTCTGTTCACCCTCACATCCCAAACCCTACGCGTTACTATCGGTGTCAGCGGTTTAGTCATACCAGTCAGTCATGTTCCAATCTGGCCAAATGCGTTATGTGTGGCAAGAATGCCCTTGAGGATGCTTGTCTACCTCCATCCCCTTGTTGCATCATCTGTGTGGGTGACCATGCTGCTTCCTCTTGAGATTGTCCCATTTTTAAAGACAAACGGCTCATTCAGTAAATCAGCGTGAAGGAAAAGGTGTCGACATTTGCTGTTCAAAAGTTATTTGCCAGTCGAAATCCACTGTGCCTCACACAGGTAAATACAGCATTGGCCTTGCCTCTCCTCGGCCTACAAAGGAGGCAGCCATGCAGACTTGTGATCTCAGGTTTAATGCCACAGTTATCAGATCAGCCAGCGCAGAGGTCGTACGTTGAACCTCCCCACTCTCAGCTGCTCACTCTGTGGTGCAGTCTTCATCGGGTTCTGCTAAATCCCAAGCCCCAAAATCAGATTCCTGGACTTTCAAAAAAGAGCCTACTTGTGAAGATTTTTTACGTACGCCGACTTCACAACCACCGATTCCTCCTTAATCTCAACGTCCTGTTTTCAAGAAGACTAATAAGAAACCGAGTTCCTCTCCTTCTCTGCCATGGCATGTCTCATCTACAGCACGATCTGGTGGTAACCGCCCTCAGCTGTCTTCTGTGTTGCTGAGGCACACTGCAGGTGGCCGATCAACAGGCCGATCACTGGTCGTAGGAGCTGCTACCACAACATATGGATCAGGATCTTCTGCGTTCAGCAGAATGCCATTCCACGCTGTCAACCACGGGCTCTGAACAGTCGTTGAGTTGAGGGCAACCTTGGTCACATTCTTGCCTTTTCTCTCCACTCTATGTCCATTATCCATTGGAATATCAGCGGCATTTGAGCCAATTGGTATCAATTGCCTATCCTCTTATGATCCTACTGGCTGGTCATCTTCTGTCTTCAGGAACAAAGCTGTGTCCCCACAATCGCTTTGTTTTCCCCCATTTTCAGTCAGTGCAATTTGATCTCCCCTCTGTTGAAGACATTCCAGCACATGGGGGACTCACAATTCTTCTCCATGATACTCTCCATTATCACCCAATCCCCTTAAAAAGTTCCTTCCAAGCTGTCATTGCCACTGTCCGTCTTTCCCTTTCTGGATACACCTTCTCTCTTCGTACTGTATACATTTCATCGTCCATACCAATGGCAAGAGCTGATTTCCTTCATCTTCTTGGTCAGCTTCCACACCCCCCCCCCCCCCCCCCCCCACCACCCTATTTGCTGGTTGGGGACTTCAGTGCCCACCATCCACTTTGGGGATCTCTGTGACCTTGTCCACATGGCTCACTATTGATAGGCGTCTTCCATCAAGCAGATCTTGTTTGCCTCAACACTGGGGACCCTACATTTTTGTCTGCCTCTACAACAAATTTCTCTGATTTGGACCTTCTGGTCGGTTTTGTTCTGCTAGCTCGGTGCTTCGAATGATTTGCTCTTGCTGTTACACACTTGAGTGACCACTTTCCATGTGTCCTTATATTGCAGCCACAACTGCCATATATGCACGTGAGATGCTGGAAGTTTGCCCAAACCAATTGGACACATTTTTTGTCTCTAGCAGCATTCGATGACCGTCACTTTCCTAGCATCGATGATGAGGTCACTCATATTACAGAAGTTATTCTTACAGCTGTGGATCATTCAATACCTTGCACCTGCGATTTGCCCTGGCAGCCCCCAGTTCCTTGGTGGAATGAGGCATGCCTTGCACAAAGCGTAAGTGGCGATGTGCTCTTCGGGTTTTCCGACACCATCCTACTTGGGCAACTGTATCCGCTATAAGCATTTCCGTGCACGATGCCGTCACGTCATTCGCGATAGCAAGAAGGCAAGCTGGGACTTCACTAGCTCATTTAACACCTTCACTCGCTTCTCGGAAGTTTGGAGTCAGATTCGAGGGTTATCTGGCGCACCTAGTTTCTCCCCGGTCTCTGGGCTCACTGTCGCACATGGTACATTAGTGGACCCCATTGCAATTTCTAACTCATTGGATCAACACTTTGCTGAGATTTCGCGCTCTTCATATTACCCGCCTGCTTTTCTCCTGAAGAAATGTGCAGTGTAAGTGCGACCTCTTGCTTTCTCCTCTCAAAATAGCAAAAGCTGTAATACTGTTTTCTCCATGTGGGAACTACAACAAGCACTCTCTTCTTCTCTCTTCTTCTCTCTCTTCTCCCCCAGGACCCGATGGCATCCATGTCCTAATGTTGCTGCATTTATCATACCCTAGTCTGCGTTACCACCTTCGCCTTTATAATCGAATTTGGACCGACAGTACTTTTCCCAGAAGATGGCAGGAAGGTATCATAGTTTCTGTTCTGAAACCTAGGAAGGACAAACATCTCTCCCCTAGCTATCACCCCATTTCTCTCATGAGTAGTGTACGTAAGGTTTTGGAGCATATGGTGAATTGCTGTTTAGCCTGTTGGCTGGAGTCCTGAAATATTTTAACACCTGCCCAATGCTGTTTCCAAAAGCATCGTTCTGCAGTTGACCATGTTGTTGCTCTCTCCACTTACATCATGAACAATTTTATCAGGAAACGCCAAACAGTAGAAATATTTTTTGATCTGGAGAGAGCATACGATACCTGTTGGGGGACAGGTATCCTCCACTTACTGTTCTTTTGGGGCTTTCGAGGTCGACTGCCCGTTTTTATTCATGAATTTATGGCAGATCACACACTTAAAGTGTGGGTGAACATTACATTCTCTCATACTTTCTCTCAAGAAAACGCGGTAGCCCAGGGCTCTGTGCTAAGTGTTGTACTGTTTGCCATTGCCATAAATCCAATTATGGAGTGTCTCCTTCCTAATGTCTCAGACTCCCTCTTTGTGGACGATTTCGTGACCTACCATAGAGGTTTTGCACCCTAAAACCATAACAATAAACCTAGGGTAGAAAATAAGAGATATATACAGCTGTGCAGTAACTATATTTGCAGATGGTGTATGTTGGCAAGGGAGCTTTCTGTAGCTCCTTCCAGTACCACATCACCTAGGATAGAAAATAAAGGTGATAAGTACAGTTGTGCAGTAACAATATCTGCAGATGGTAGATGTTTTTAAGGAAGCTCTCTGCTGCTCCTTCCAGTACTTCTTCACATAGAGTAGAAAATCAAGGCGATATGTACAGCTGTGCAGTAGCTATACCTGCAGATGGTGAATATTGGTAAGGCAGCTGTCTGCAGACTCTTCCATAACTTCTTCACCTAGGGTAGAAGATAAAGGTGATACATACAGCTGTGGAGTAACTGTATCTGCAGATTGTGAATGTCGGTAAGGAAGCTTTCCGCTCCTTCTTCCATAACTTCGTCATTTAGAGGTGAAAATCTAGGCGATATGTACCGTTAAGCAGTACATATATATTCATCTTGCAAATGCTGGTTGGAAGCTTTCTTCAGCTATTTCTATAAGTCTTTTGCGTAGGGTAGAGTTTCAAGGCGATGTGTACATCTGTGCATTAACTCTATCTACAGATAATGACTGGTGGTAAGAAAGCTTTCTGCAGCTTTTTTCATAAACATTTTCCTCTGGTGTTCTCCAGTTTTTTTGTTTCATAAGTTTTTCAGCTAGGGTTAAGAATACAGGGCGATGTGTACAAGTAAACAGTTACTATATCTACAGGGTAAGAAGCTTTTGCCAGCTTCTTTCATAAATTTTCACACAGGATTAAGAACCAAGTTCAATGTGTAGAACTGTGTGGTAATTATATCTACAGATTGTGAATGGTTGTGTGGAATGTTTCTGTACCTTCTTTCATAAATTTTTTACTCTGGTTAAGAATCATATTCAACATGTACAGCTCTGCCATAACTATACTTTCAGATAATGAACGATCATAAGGAACACTTCTGCGCCTTTTTCCAAAAATTTTTCGTCTGTTTAAGAATCAGTTGTGATGTGTTCAGCTGTGCTGTAACTCTATCTACATATAGTTACTGGTGGTAGAGGAGCTTCCTGCAGCCTCTTTCATAAATTTTGCACTTAAGGGAAAGAATCAAGGGAGATGTGTACGGCTGTGCAATAACTATATCTACAGGGAGTTGCAAATGGATATGAAGCATTCTGGAGCTCATTTCATAAATTTTTCATCTAGAGTGATGAACCAAGTTCAACATGTACAGGTGTTCAGTAACTATATCTACAGACAGTGAATGTTGGTAGAGAAGCTTTTTGCAGCTTCTTCCATAAATTTCTCACCTAGGGTTACGAATCTAGGATGATCTGTACTGTTGCACAGTAACATCATCTACAGATAGTGACTGATGGCAAGGAAGATTCCTGCAGATTCATTTATAAATATTTTACTTACAAATATTGGCTAGGGGAATTAGTAAAGTAGTGCTGTAACTATATTTACGAAGAGTGGATAGTGTGTGGTTAGCTTGTTACAACTTCATTAATAATTTTTTTACTTATTTTTAAGGTGCAAGGGAGATGATTGAATTGGTCAATGAAGTACATCTACAATGACAGGCTAGTGTGTGAGAAACTTACTGAAGCTTCTTTCATAAATTTTCCAGTTAGTAATAAGAGGTAAGGTATTGTAGTAACTACAGCTACAAAAAGCATCTACAGGGTGTGATGTTTTCTGCTACTGCTTTCACGTTGTGTTAAGAGGTAATGGAAGCAAGTGAGAGGTTGTAGTAACTGTATGAACCAAGTGTGTCTAGTGGGTGAGCACCTTTCTGAGACTTCTTTCATAAATTTTTCATTAGTTTCTAGATGCAAGGGAGATGAGTTGTGCATTATAGTAGCCAGTATCTACCAACAGTGGCTAGTCTGAGTGAAGCCTTCTGCAGCTTGTCTCATAGGTTCCCCCTTGTTCCACAGGGTGCTTGCCCATCTTTGGAAGGTTCGTGCTTGGCTACCACAGGGCCCTAGCCTTTGCAGAACCCTTTTCCCTTCTGTACTACATGTCTACCCTCTTAAAATATATATATATATATATATATAAATCCCCCCCCCCCGTCTATTGGGGATCATGGGTGGCGTGTCTGTAGCTGACATAAGAACAGTTTCACCACTGTTTCTCATTCCTTTTTCCTTTCTTTGTTCAACTTCTCACAGCCTTCCTCCACTTGAATGTTTGATGCACCTCTTACTTCTTCTTCTTCCTCAGTTTCCACCCGTCTACCATCATGTGGGCCAATCTGTGACGGCTCTCTGGGACCAAGATCCATTCCCTAATTACTGGCCTGGATCCATTCCCCACTTTCTGGCTGAACTGTGGCAGACCATGTCAGTGTGGACCCTATTGCTATCACCACCGCTTTCTGTGAAAATTTCGAGCTCCTCTCACTATCACCCTGACTTCCTCCACCAGAAGCAAACAGAGGCGGCTCAGATGATATTCTTCCCTTCTCAGAATGGTGAGTGTTACTATGCTGCCTTTACTGTGATGGAGCTGGATCATGCTCGCTCTTCATCCTGATCCTCCACCCAGGGCCAGATGCTTGAGTAACTCTATCTACCAAGAGTGGCTATTGGTGAGAAGCAGTCGGCAGTTTCTTTCATAAATTTTACCCTTAGTTTTTTGATGCAAGGGAAACAAAGCATTGTAGTAAGTGTTTTTACTGAAAGTGGCTATCTGGTGAGAAGCTTTCTGCAGCTCATTCATAAATATTTCACTTAGTGTTAACCCTTGGACTGCTGTTGATGAGTTTACTCGACATGCTGCCTGCCGCTCCATGGGTGCTACAGAGTATAGTTGCGGGTGCTGGTTTACCCCTTAGTGCTGTCGATGAGTTCAGTCGCACCAGTTTGCTGGCCCCTGAGCACTTATGATGAGTACAGATGCACCGCTACCTGAGTGCTGATGATGAGGTAACTTGTACAGTCGACTTCCCGCCCCCTGCCTCAGTAGCCTCTCACAGTTCTGGCTAATAGCTTGTCATCAGAACCTCTGTCTGTTGTGGGCCTAGGCTTCAAACTACAGGTTTGTGTTCATCAGAATTTTCTTTAGTCCTTTTTTCCTATCATGTTTTACAAAGAAAGTGGCAGACGTGGTTGGTGCACTGAGGAAGAAATCATGGAGATTCTTACAAGGAGCAACAGTGAGGATGAACTGTATGATTTTGACGAAAGTTTCAGCTCTTCCACAGAATTGGAAAGCTGTAGTGATAAACCTTCCACGTCAACAAGTGTTTCAATGCAGTCTGGTGTTTCAACAAGACATGTTAGTATTTCTGAATCTGAAGACTCAGAAAGTGATGGTGAAATACCTATGAAGAAATCATGTCTTAATGATGAATTTGACTTCAATGAAAATGATGTCATGGGACAGTTTTTTGTTACTTACGAGAATGTTAAATTTCAGTGACAACTCTGCCAATACTGGAGGAGATTAATTATTTAAAATGAGGAACACTGATGACAGAGTTTGTACAGCTTTCCATTGTGCAATTAATCCACATAAGAAACTCTGCAATGATGAAAGTTTGTTATTATTTAAAGGACGCTTATCTTTCACACAATTCATTCCATTGAAACAAGAGTATATTCAGACGAAAAACATTTGTGTTATGTGATTGTAAGACTGTCTGTCTTAGATTTCATTTTTCTACAGGGACATCAACAGAAACTAAGTTCCACAATTTGAGGAAAAGTAGTGATGTAGTGGCGACACTAATAAAACTGTTTTTAGAACGTGGACAATACCCACTACCTCGATAATTGGTACTTAAGCGCAGAAATTTTCCTGGCTTCACACTCATGGGACAAACGCATGTGGCGCTATCCATAAGAACAGATGCAACATGCTGAAAGTTCTGCAGAAACTGAAATGGAAAGACATTAAATTTATTTGCGCTAACAAATAAAGTGGTGTGACAAAAGGGAAGTGTGGACATTGACCACATGTAACACCACAGAAATTGTTGACAGGAATATTAGAGAGAAAATTAAGAAACCACAAATCATTGTAGAATATAACTTGAATCTGGTATCAGTTGACCATTCTGATAGGCTGCTTAGCTCTGACAGATGTATACGAAAAACAATGATCTGGTATAAGGAGTTCGTTTTGCACATTCTTGATCTGTGTGTTTTAAATGCTCATGTTCTTCACAGGTCACTAACAGGTAGTATGCTTCTGATAGAGTTCATCGGTCGCTGGTAAGGGAACGTCCAGAAATGTATGCATCAGAGTGCAGAAAAGCTGGCAGGGGAAGGTATTCTGATGATAATCCTCAAAGGTTTTTGGGAAGGGATTTTCCAAACAGTATAACAAGTGAGCATTCTTAGTAAAGTAGGCTACTGTCTAGATGCATTGTTTGCTGGAAACAGAAAGTGCATTAAAAAAGCAAGTACGAATGTAAAACTTGCAAGGTGTGTGTCATTCCCAGTTTTGAAAATTACCACACAGAAACAAATTGCCAATTGCAGCACAGAACGAATACAACAATGCTATCAGACAAAAACTTAGAAATTGAAAAAAATATAAAAAAGCAAAAGACAACATAAAGATGTATTTTTAACTTTGCCAGTGCTGGTCCAAAGCCCAGATCAAAAAGAAGGATGGAAAATATATTCACGAAGTATAAAAGAAACTGGTAAATTTACTGTTTATGATTCTGAACCTGCTATATAAGTGAATTTTATGTGCCAACGAAAAGACAGAGGTTTCACACCTTTAAAATGTTGGAAAATCTATTGAGTACTTACGTGCAACAATTAAAAGTGCAGCACAAAAAAAAATTGTTCGGCAGACAGTCATATCCAGCGATTCCTTGTTACACTACCACTGATTACCATCTGCAAAGGACAGCTGCATGTGTGCCTGGATAGAACACTTCACACAGTGTACCTATTACAGGTAAAGAATCTGATGGCAGACGACAAAGAACTCAGATTTTTGTATTCTCAGAAACAAATAGTAGACCATGTGAAATTTCCACACACATCACAAAACAAACTTACCAAAGTGAAGTATAAATGTTCTTACCACTGCTTACGGTACATTCCAATGTGTATGTCATTTTCTGCTATTAACAACATAATATGGCATTTCGAACAACGAAAACAGCGTACGGTTATCTGTAATATATGGCTTATTTTTATTCAGTCTTGAGTTAGTACGGTTAGGAACCAATAGAGAAATGCAGATCCTAGTGTTGGGTGAAAACACGATGATCCATGGATCCACCTACTGTGCCGAGAGACCACTCCAGTCGCAGAAACTGAAAGCAACCCTGTTGCTTCCGGACAGTATAGCTAACGGTTGCAACAGCTAGTGCTGGATGGCAGTGAGGGAATTTGATATTCAGGTGCAGGATTACTTTGAAAGTGAGAGGTATAATGAAGGACCTATTCTCCCTGTGTCAAATGTAGTGCAACGAACAGCCAATGAGCTTGTTATTGGAACTGCTATAGTGAAACGTGTGACTCAGAGAAAATGCATAGGCCTTGATAGTGGTGAGAAAGACTTCATGCTTAGCAAGCCAGGTAAATGCAGGAAGGGTATGAAGCGAGTGAAAGCCATTGACAATTTTAATCAGTGTGCTATTTGTGCCCATATTTACAATTATTACTGTAAAGGTGAATTACCAACTAGGAAAAAACTTTTTGTTTCACTTCATGATGCAGGTCTGTTTTCCGGAGGTATGACGTCGCCTTCTTAGGTTCTGATTTCCTTAGACTTCAGGTATAAAACATTCAACAATCATAAATTTGCACTGCAGTTTCCTCAGAAAAAATGTGCACTATTGACTTTGACAAAGTCATATTTACAGATCGACTTGAATATTACAAAGTTGTATCATTTATTAAAATCTTACCCTAAAAGAACTTAACAAATACTCGTGTTTCACACATTTGGACTGATGACACAATTTCTTCAGTTCTACGAAAAACAACTGGGAAAGGTGGCAGTTTAATTGTTTGCCATGCTGGAACAAGTTCAGCAGTCATAAACAATGCTTTGTGGGCTTTTGCTTCAAAGTAGTCAGGAGATTTCCACGAAGAAATGAATGCTGCGATCTACATCTCACGGTTTAAGGATAAACTTCTTTGGAACATTCCTCCAGAGTCTATTATAATGATAGATGAAGCACCTTATTTTTCTAACCAGGTGAACAAAGTGCCGACCATGTCAAACAGAAAAGGTGATTTGTTAAGTTGGTTGCAGTGACATAATGTTAATTGCACTGATGAACCAAAAAAGGCAGAGCTGCTTCAGCTTGTTAAGCCCGTAACTGCCATGTGGAGTGGTCCCGCTGTTAGGGGCACCATGTCGTGGATTGTGCGGCCCTTCCTGCTGGAGGTTCGAGTCTTCACTTGTGCATCGGTGTGTGTGTGTTGTCCTTAGCATAAGTTAGTTTAAGTTGTGTGTAAGCCTAGGAGCCAATGACATCAGCAGTTTGCTCCCTTAGGAATTCAAAAAGCCACAAACTCTTGTATACACGATTGATGATGAAATCAGCTAGACCTGCTGGTCACAAGGTTATTTGTTTGCCACCGTACCATTGCATGTACAATGCGATTGAGTGTCTGTGGGCTCAAGCAAAAGGAAATGTAGCAAGAAATAATAAGTGTGCACCTTTTTCACAAAGCAAGGAGTTAAAATTGCTTCATCGAGCTTCGAGCTGCACATGGGAGCTGTGCGGCCTGAGACTCCTTGCCATGGTTTGCAAGGTGTTTTGTCCTTAGTGTAAGTTAGTTTAAGTTAGATTAAGTTAGATTAAATAGTGTATAACCCTAAGGACCAATGACCTAAGAAGATTGGTAACATAGGTACTTACCACAAATTTCGAAACTTTCGTCAGGCTTTGACTGAAGTTCAGTAGATATGTGGTGATTCTACATGTGAAAAAAAATATTGAAGGTGCTTGCGAGAGAGGGTGAATTATGGAGACCCACATGAAAAACATTGTTAATCTTGGTGAAGCAGATGGTGGTAAGAGTGCCAGCAGCAGCTCTGAGGACAAGATTTCAGATGATCATGAAATTCCCAGTGCCTGGTCCAACTAAAAGAATATTGGCTGTCTCATTTATGGGATTAATGCAGTGCATGGTGAGTACACAATTCAGTTGTTCTTTCTTAACATTCACATGCAGAAACATGAACTGCCTTCTTATGTCAATTAAGAATTTCAGGAAACTTATTTCGGCATATAACACGAATATTTGTTAAGTTCTTTTAGGGTAAGATTTTAATAAATGATACAACTTTGTAATATTCTTTGACACTTAACTACCACAGTTTGAAATTGATTCCATGGTGTAATATGTGTTACAAGAGTGATCAGTGATAATTTTAGCAAAAGGTTATTAATATGTTTCCCTAACTATTTTCTCTCTGCTATTGCTTTATTTAAAACACACATAAACATGTATGTTGTTGTACTTGTTTATAAGGTTTATTAAACCTATCAAAATGCAGCAGTTTTAACAACTTAAGTTGAACTGATGAACGGAACTGTGCAATTGCACAAGTATCATTAATTAACATTGAAACTATTAAGAATAAATAATATCCCTTGAATCTTGAATTCTATCAAGGTAGCAACTCACTTTATAGATAAATATCCTGCAGTAATGACACTTCTTGCACGTGATACATATAAAAGAGACAAAATAATTTGAAAACTGTCAATAATATTTCCCACCTGCACTACCTTATGTGTCTCATGGAATCAAATTCCATGGCGTTAAAATAAAACCAAGTAAATTATTGAGTATCAACTTGGTGACTGCTGTTTTGTCCAGGTGGACAAGCACAGCTATTCAGGCATGTGTTCCAACAAAGCTGAGTACCTGGCACAGGCGCTGACTCCATGGGCCTGAGGGGGCCTGAGCCCCCTCAAGAATCGTTTGGGTGGGGAGGAACGGGAGCAGGGAGCTCTCCCAATAATTTTAGAAAGTTATTAGTTACATTATGCTTTTTAAAATCCCAAAATTATGTTGGAATTTATTATTTTCCTTGTTTGCAATAGATCCCTTTTAAGATACATTCAGTAATGAGTTAAAACAAGTAATTATTATGGTAGTAAGCAGGTTAACTGAAAACGAGGGGTGTGAATCATGATAGTGTTACGGTGCTGCAGCCACACTTAGTATTTGACCTAGTGTGTGAAATTTTGGGGAAAGGCCGGTGCCGGTAGGCCAACACTGAGGCTGTGGTGACATCAAAAGGACTGGAGCATAAGTGCCTGGAACTCTCCGCCTTGCATCACCTTGACGCTTTGAGACATTATGACACTGCGGTGATATATAGCCCACCTTGCTGTCACAGTCATTCAGTGTGGGTAGTTTGATTCAGTGCATGGTGCAGACATGTTTAGTATTCTGACTTTAGTGTCTAGTGGTCTAATTTGTATGACTATATTTTATTCATTTACTTTAATCTCTTAGTGTATTGTGAATTAAATTTGCAATGGATAAATGTGATACCAAAAAGGCACGCTTAGAAGTTGTTGATACTGCAAGTCAACCTCCAACAATTATTGCGTCATCAATTGCTTCATTGTCTTTGGGTAAGAACTATTCACACCCACAACCTGGACAATCTGGTAAGGGAAGGTCATATCAGAAGTCTTAGTTGATCAATTATACATGGCTAGAATATGAAGTATCTACCAAAAAAGTCTTTTGCAAAACCTTCAAATAGGCAGATGCTAAAAATTTATTACAATTTTCTTAAAAGAAAAATGCATTTACTTCAATAGGATTTTCTAGCTGGAAAAAGGCTTTGGAAAAATCCCATCTTCATGAAAATACATTTTATGGACAAATAAGGTGTTCTGAAACTAAATTCTATCACTAACCAAAGTATGACCTCCCAATTCAGTGAACAGTTAGACAATAATATGAAGAAAGCTCTTGAGACAAATTTTTAGTACTGTGCAATTCCTATACCAATAAGGACTAGCAATTAGATCGCACGAAGACATCATCTCAAATGTTTTCAGTTGTTGGAACTCCGGAAGAATGATGTACCTGAGTTTAAAGATTGCTTAGGGCGTTCGGGGTGTAAATGGATGTTCCATGATACTCAAAAAGAGATTATTGATCTACTAGGAAAGTATGTGTTGAGAAAGTTTATTGGCTTCAATCAAGAAGACTGAACATTTTTATGTTATGGTTAATGAAACAAGTGATTCTTCAGTTCATGAACAAGTGTCATTTTGTGTTCATACTGTCAATGATTCCTTAATCATCAATGAAGTCTATTGGCTTGTATGAGACTCTCTTTAGTGCACTCTGTTTAGTATTTTAAAAGATGTTTTTGCTCATCTTGATTTGTCAGTGGATAACTTCGGAGGACAGTACTATGATGGTGCCTCGAATATGAGAGGTAAGTTCAAAGGACTAAAAAAGTTATTTTTGGATATACAACCAAAAGCATGATATATGCACTGCACTGCTCACAGGTTAGACCTGGCAGTTGTAGACAGTCTCCAACATCTTTCATCTATGAGGGATATTATGGCTTTAGCCAAGGACGTAATAAATACCATAGCGAATCCAACAAAATGATGTTACTTTTCAGAAGCATATGATGTGAGAGCGCCATCAACCAAGCTAGTCTGTGACCCCTTTGGCCAACTCAATGGACTATGCGAGCTTCTAGTGTCTTGAATATTGAAAAACTTTGAAGAACTTTTAGAGTTTTTTGAAACATTTTCTGCAGAGGACAAAACAGAGGCAGGTTGAAAATGTGCAGTCTACCTTGAGTCAATGTTACAATTAAAGACTTACTTCTTTTTACGTCTTTATTGCCATTCACAAGTTGGTGATCCTTCGCTTCCTAGGAATCAAAGTATACCCAAGAAGTATGAAAACAACAAAGCCAGCGCACCATACACTTTCAAAACCCAAAAGGAATATTGCAAAGCTGTTACAATGAAGTATGTGAAATGGTGCAGTCTTGCATTACAGAGCGGTTTGCTTCAACTGGACTCTCACAGGTCATTGCAGATGGGTTGGAAAAGTGTGCTTGCTTTTAGTAAACAGAGGTGAAACAAATTTGGAAAAATCAACTGAGTTTTTCAAAAATGACCTAGACATTCAGAGGCAGCACTTACTCTTGAATATGTTATTTGATATCACTAATTAAAAACAACTGGTCTTAAAAAATATGCTTGATGTAAGAAAGTACATTACACAAGAGCCTGCAGTTGTAGAAATGTTATGTGAACTGGTGAAGTGAATTAAGATTCTCCAAGTAGTTCCAATCACGACAGCAAAATCAGAATGGTCATTTAACACTCCTAAATGTCTGAAGTCATATCTCTAATCAACAAAGGGACAGAATCGATTGGACAATTTGGCTATTCTTCATGCCCACCAAGATGTTACGGATGAATTGGGTATTTCACCAGTCACCAACAACTTTGTATTTAGTAATCCAGTCAGATGGTTGACATTTACACCTTTATAAAGACACTCTAGCCCTAATAATGGCATTTAGAGCAATATTAAAAATCTTTATAAAATAGAGAATTAAATACATACACAATGTTAAATTTTTAGTATCTAAATATTAGTACTAGTTTAGTACTGTATTACTATATAACTACAATACTGTATTGATTATTTTCAAATACCTTAATTTTTTTTGGGTTGTAACACTCAATTAAAGACCACTTTTTACATACTTTTTGACTGAAAGTATTAGGCATACTTTATTAAAGCATTAACTTTGAAATATTGTTTTTATGTAATGAACCCTGAACCTTATTCAAAGTAAGCTTACATTAGCTATTTCACTTATTAATAAAAGTGCTACTACTGTGTGACAGCAATATTTTATGTTTTATTCTCTTAATGATAGTTTAGGATTCATTTCATATAATTTCAGTCTTTTCAGGGCTATATATTCACTGCTCTGTAATAGTCTGTTAGCATGATTATCACTGTAAATTAAATTAGCTTTTTATGGAAATACCGCTGGCACTCATTGCCAATTAGCACAAGCACCAGGGATCATTGTATTTTGGCTCAACTTTAAAAACGGGTATGCAAGAAAGAACTATTGAGGTAAATCTAATTAATCAAATCACTTTCACCATAAGCTAAATACAAGATTAAATCCTTAGTGATGGAAAATAGTTTTAATGATTCAGTTTGATTCTGCAGTAATACATCTGCAGAGAAACTATGTAGAGACAGCATTTGTTCTGTATCAGCTGTGAGAGGGCACAGTGCTTTGCCTGCAGTCGTAGTTACTCCAGAAATATTCAGCACCGAGCAGGTGCAGGCACTGAGAGTGGCTAGTGGGTGAGAAGCTTTCTGTAGCTCCTTTCATAAATTTTTCACTTTTTTTTTAAACCTGCAGGGAGCTCACAGCTCTTTAGTGGGTTCGTGCTTGGCTTCCACAGGGCCCCAGCCTTTGCAGCATATTTTCGCTTCTGTGCTGCATATCTATCCCCTTGCTCTTATTTTTACCCTCCTTTGGGGAACGTGTTTGGGGTATATTTTGGAATATGTTCCACATTTTCGGTGGCTCACATTGGATCAGTCTCACCACTGTGTTTTCATTCCTCTTTCTTTCTTCATTCACCTTCACCTGTCCTCCTTCCACTTCAGCATTTGAGGTTCCTCTTTTCCTTCTTCCTCCCTGTGTACTCCTGTAGGCTGGCCCATGCATCTGATGCATAGCAGGTAACAGGGTAACATGTATTTCCCAGACTTGGGTCTACAGGTTGGGTTCACACATACCCCTCCATTGTGTAGGCAAGGCCCAGGGAGGGGTGATTGCCTGAGCAGCTACCTTCCCAAATTGCCGACTGGTCCCTCCATCAGGTGTTCAGTAGGTGTGACCTGAGGCATAAACAGTCACCTAAGGCAGGTGCGCTGCCTTGAGAAGGGGGGCCCACAGTTGGAAGCAGTACATCATCAGAGATGCTGGCAATCATGGAGGATTTTATTGCAATAAGACAATCATCTTCCCAATCATCTACAAAGCCTAAGTGGAATGATCTAACGATTCAAAGACCATCCCAGTTGCACCACAGTTCCTCATGGTTTCACTTACTGTAGACAGTGAGTCCTTTGCATTGGTAAATCCATTTATTATTTAGAAAGGTGTTAATGCAAATGCTTGCTCTGTGAAGGCCTGCTCTCTTTTATGGAGTGGCATTTTCCTCTTGGAGACTATTTCTGATTCTCAAGCACAAAAACTGCTTGCCTCTTCACTTCTCCTCAGCCATCCTGTTAGTTTCAAGCTGCTCTGAATTCTGAATTCTTTCCATGGTGTTATTTACACTGGGCTGCTTGACAGTGTGTCGGAGGCTGAAATCCAAACATACCTGCCTGATCAGGGTGTCACTGCCATCCAATGGATGATGAAAAGGATAGATGCCTCCATACTGCTCCCCCCCCCCCCCCCCCCCACACACACTTTTTCTCACCTTTATCACAGTCCAACCATACATTCCGAACTCTACACGCTGCTACCAGTGTCATAGTTTCAACCACACTAGCAGTTCTTATTGGCATCCGGCCAAATGTTCAACTTGTCATACTAATGTGCACAAGGGTGATTGTCCACCTCCTTCAGCCTGCTGCATTATCTGCAATGGCATATGTGCTGCCTCCTTGCAGAATTGTCCCATCCTCCCAGAATTGTCCCATGTACCTCAATAAGGAGGCGATTCAGGAGGTCTGGGTGAAGGAAAAGTGTCTTACGTGGTTGCTCGCAAGTTGTTGGCAAGTCAGAAACCCTGTATGCTACCATATGGCACCTACAGTACTGTTCTAGCTACAGCTCACTCCACAGAAGAAGTGGCCAAGCAGACATGCAAATTCAAATTTAGCACCATGGTTGTGAAATCGCCCAGTGGTATGGTAGGGTATCCATCTAATCCTTCAAATGTGCAATGCATCATCAAATGTTCACCTCATGGGACAAATACTGCAGCTATACAACCGGCAGCATGGAAAGGACAGAAGGAGTACTCTTGATGTGTTCCTATGTTGCTCCAGCTACCCAACATCCACGTCTTTGTCTGGTAACCAGAAAGATTCAAAGAAGTTAAACAAAGGCAAGCAGTCTTTCCTTCACTGACTCGAAGATCGTCTTTGACAGTGTTGCCACATGATATCCTCATCAGTCCGATATCTGTGTCACTGGTGCACAACACCAGCCATTTTGTTGCACTGTACTCTACAGGCCAAGAGCAGAAAAATGCCGATGCTCCTGCAGACCTAGTGGATTGGGATCCTCCTGCCTTTATGCCCTGAAGCAGAGTGTCTCTGAAGGCTGGCACTTGGCAACTGCCGAGGTGATACCCCATCATATTTTTCTCATCATGAGTATCCTCCAAGGCGTTTCTTCACAGACTGTTTTGACCTTCCCCCCCAAGGTCGGCATTCCATCTCATGGGGGAGCCATGCTGCTCATACAGGATGACATTCATAGTCAACCTATCTCCCTGACTTTCTGCCTACAAGCTGCTGCAGTTCGCCTTTTCCTTCCTTACTTCAAGTTCTCCCTTTGTACAGTTCACATCCCTCCACCATTTGATATCAACAGGGCAGACTTCCTCTAGCTTATTAGGCAGCTACCTCTCTCCTTTCTGCTGCTCAGTGACTTTAATGCACACCGTCTCCTTTTGGGTTCTGCCAGAACTTGTCTGAGAGATGGCTGACCTTCTCAATCACCGTAATCTCTTCTGACTTAATACAGGAGCACCCATCTTTCTTGCAAAATCCACACACTCCTATTTCCATTTCAATACACTCTTCTGTGCTGCCCAGCTTGCCCATCTTCTCGAGTGATCCATTGTCTCTTACGCATACTTGAGTGACCATTTCCCATGTGCTACATGTTTACTGACTCCTCCCCATCTATGTGAACACCCAAATGATAGCTTACTAAGACTGACTGGAGGCTTTACTCCTTCATGGCAACCTTCGACAAACATCATTTCCCCTATTTATGATGACCAGGTGCAATTTCTTAAAGATGTTATCCCAACCTGCAGAATGTTACATACATCGCACTTTCTCTTTACCGCGGCATGTCCCAATCTCTTGATGAACTGAGTCATGCTCAGATGCAATTTGCACATGGGGACATGCTCTCCACATTTTTAACCATCATCCTATGATAGTAAACTGCATATATTTTAAAAAGATGCATGGTCAGTGTCCTTGCATTCCTCAGGATAGCAAAGAAGCTAGCTGGATTCATTCACTAAGTCTTTTAATAGTTCCACTCCATCTTCTGTAATGTGAGACAACCTCCAATGGCTCTCTGGGATCAACATCCATTCACCAATTCCTGGTCTGACAGTAGCAGACGATGTTATCATGGATCCTACTGCTATCTCCAACACCTTGGGCTGCCATTTTGTGAAGATTTTGAGCTCCTCTCAATATCAGCCTGCATTCCTCCATCAGAAAGGATTTGGAGGTGGCTCAAGCGATACCCTTCTCTTCTCAGCATCGTTAGTGATACAACGCTGCCTATGCGGGAGCTAAATCATGCTCTCAGTTCAAAACATGTTATGTTGAATTTTTACTTTTTTGCATTTTAAAAATCTACATAGTTTCCACTTTCAATTCATACATAGTTTCTTCAGTTCAGAAGACTAAAATGATTTTTAAAATATTTTTGAATTTTCTTTTGCATGGGTGTGACCCACTGTGATGCTGTTAAACTGCTGTCAAATCTTGTACTAATGAATGTAAAAGCATATGAGAGAGGAAATGTGTTCTGGCCAACCTGTAATAGTTCAGTGTATATCACTCGCACGATCATCATGTTTTTTTATGTTTATTTACTCTTTTGTAACCCTGAAAATATTCATAGTGAATTCTGTTCATTGAAGTCTCTATTTTATTGAAGGATAATCATGGGTGAACCTAAAGTGGCTAGAAATCCTCTGAAGGCTTTTAAGAAAATAAGAAATGTAGGAAAGCCAATGGTAGATGTTATTACCATAAACAATAAATATGATAACAAAGTGTGTGAACCTAACTATCTTGCTTCAACTGCCCATTGCAGTGAAAGTGGAAAAGTAAGTACTTGGAAGAGGAAGCTAGGTTCAGTTAGTGAAAAGTATGAATATTTTATGGGAAAATCAGATGTGACTGAAAGATTTGATATGTCAGTTCTCAACTTAATTTTTGCAAACTGTGTAAGATGTACTCAGTGTAGTGAAGTTGGTCTGGAACACATTGTAAAAAAATCATGTAGGACTTGCCAGTGAAATGGAATTGAAGTGTGGTAAGTGATCATACATGACAACTTTCTGGAACAGTGTTTCAATAGCTCAAAATTACGAAAATGGTAGCAAAATCTATGAATGCAACATTAATGTGTCTATGCCTTGCATACAATCCATAGGGTGCTACAGTCGGTGCAGTTTCCTGAGGCACAATGAGTCTTCCAAATAGCACTTAGCAGTAATATCTAAAAATTGTAGATGTCCTCAAAAAACAAAGATACACTTGAAATAATTTTGCAGCTAACTATAGTGGCAGTAGTGGAGGAATGGAAGTGGCATGTGTTGCTAGCATATTTCAATGTTTTGTTGCGTGTGGTAAAGTGTGATATGTGAATTAATTTGGTGGCAGTGATTCTAAAAGTTTCAGACATCTTCAAGGACTGAACTGGTACACCAATGATGTAGTGTGGAAATTTGTGTGTATTGGACACATACAGAAACGAATGGGATCAAGACTTTGGTGACTGAAAGCTTCATACAAAAAAACAAAACCTCAGTGATGGCAAAGGATCAGATGGGAAGGGAAGGTTAACTGGCAGTGTAACTGACAAAATACAAAACTATTATGTATTTGCTATTAGGCAAAGTACACACAATGTTGAAGTGGAGATGGCTGTTTGGGTTTTTTTCAACCAATGAAAGTCCCCATCAAAGGAGAAAACAGCTGGTGCAACTACAACCAGGGATTGCTAACTGGTGATGTGCACACCTATAAACATAGTCTGCCTGATATTGTAAAGGGGTGATATAACCTGTTTTCAGAGACTTAGCGGCACCATAACTGTGGAAAAAGTATGCTCACAGAAAAACTCAAAACCCCAATAAAAGTATAAATTAAACTGTGTTTTGGTGCCACATGGTGATCACAAACTCGTAACAGACTCAGCATCAAAATATGAAATAATTAAAGTGTTGCAAGAGGATAGAAACGTTCTGTTAGCGAGAATCAGTGAGCTAGAACAAGAACTAATCAAATATGTAAGCAGTGAAAAGTGGTGTACCGTAAAAAGCGCGTCGAACACACACAATTTAAAATCGCAACTAAAAATGCACTCGTGTTATAATGTATCTACAATGCCAACGGTATCCAGAAAAAGTGCGTCTAAACAAGTGCAGCTTCAGATAAAGAAACTGTTCTGATGTCAGCTGGTAAAGAGCCAATGCAATGTGTAAGTGTAACTGAAGTCAGTGTTTACACGGCAATCAGCGAAAACGAAACTGTAATGAATGATTCCAATAGTGTTCCAGAAGATAAAGCACCTGAACATATGAAACAAAGTTAAGAGTTAAGGAATGCATTACGGAATCTGAAAGTTTTATTAGTGAGTGACGGCCAAGACAGGTACTGCAGAAACATTCTGGAGACAAAACTAGACACAAAATATGACATTCAAAGTTTTATTGAACCAAATGCTCCTATCCGTGAAGTTTTTAATCGAATTGACAAATTAGCAGAAGACTTGAACGCAAGTGATACTCTTACATTAATGGCAGGGTTGTACGATACTGGAGACTCCTACAACAACATGTGTTATCAAGTGTTCTCCAACTCAGTAACAAGACAAACATCATTTTGCATCCAGTTCCCAAAAGATTTGACAAAGAACATATAACCGAAAAAATTGACATGTTTAATCATCATTTAGTTCAAACAGTGAACTGCTCAAAATTTTGCAACAAAAGTAGAATATCCATAAACTTTGAAATGGAATGACTGTCTCGTGATAAATTCACACGTCACAGATTCCACTTGAACAGACAGGGGAAGGAGCAAGTATGCAATAGACTGTCTATCTTAATTAAAATTAACAATCGTACAAACCAGATGCATGTATCCCTGAATCAACCAGTCTACCCGAAGAAATCAATGTTTCACCAAAATAAATACAATGTGAAAACCAGTGCAGTAGAAGTGCCTAAAATGAAACAAATGCTACTTGACAAGTGGATTACCATTAGAAGCACCACAGTACATGAAAGGCAGGGCCCAGAATCCAGGGAACTAGCTAGCAAGAAGACACCACCCACACCTCAAATCAAGGAGGATTTTTTACAGCTAACAATAGTAGATGCAAAAAAGAGGTAAGTGGTCTAGCAAGACACAATATAGTCCCTGTTTCATACTTTAAATTGTTCCATCAGAATGTTCAGTCTCTTTCCAATAAAATGAATGAAATACATATCTTGTTAAATGATATGAGTGATATTTCTGTTTTATGCTTTACTGAGCACTGGCTAAATAAAGACATGATAGAACTAGCACACCTACCTCAGTTTAAATTAGCTGCCACATTTTGTAGAGAAGTACGCAGGCATGGTGGTAGCTGCATATATGTTCGAGAAGATATAGACTTCACTAACGCAACCAAATTTGACAACTTATCTAAAGAAAGAGACATAGAACTCTCTATAGTAGAACTGCCAACTAGCAATTCTGTAATCATCTGTGTATATAGGTCACCAGATGGTGATAAAAAAGTTTTTTATAATAATATGGAAGAGCTGTTAGAGGACTTCAACACTGTTAAAAAATATTATCATTTTTGGAGATTTCAATGTTGTAAATTTAAAGAAGAAATCAATGACATACTGAAGTCCTTTAACCTAAAACCAACTATAACCAACCCAACTCGTATTACCACTACTTCTGCAACAACCATAGATCAGGTGTTTGTAAATACAGATAAATATTTCTGCAACACACTGACTGCAAACACTGGTTTTAGTGATCACAATGCCCAAATACTAACAATCTCTATTCCAGGAAACATGAAAGCCCAGAAAACTAGAGCTATTGTGAGGAAGTTTAATAATGAAAACATAGATTACTTTTGTTCTCTCTTGAGAAGAGAAATATGGACTGATGTTTACAGTTCAAACAACACAAATGACAAGTTTGATAAGTCTATGGCCACATACAAATATTTTTTTGAAATAGCCTTTCCTAAACAAACGTCACTTATAAATTCTGTGTACAAACCAAATAAAGGGTTCACAACAGGAATAAAAATATCATACCAGAACAAAAGGAACTTATATCAATACTCATACCAAACCACAAATCCTGTATTTATCAATTACTTTGAACAATATAAACAAATACTTAGACAGGTTATGACAAAAACAAAGAAAATTGAAAACAACAAACAAATAAAAAATTCCAGGAATAAGACTAAAGACACCTGGAGTATCATAAAAAGAGAAACAGGTACTACATCATTAGCACCCAAAAATATAGAATGTCATGAAAACAACAATAAAATAATCAACCCCACAGTAGTGGCTAATAAATTTAACAACTACTTTTATAATGTAGCACACCACCTGATTACCAAACAATACAACTCACAATCAGACAGCAATACACTCCAGTTAGATACAAAAATTCTTACAAGAACCCTATTCATGTCTCCAACAACACGTGAGGAATTATCTGTCATCATAAAAAGGTTACCCAATAAGTATTCAGCAGGTACTGATGAAACATAAGGTAAAATCATCAAAGCAAGTGTAACATCTATCACAAAACCATTAACGGATATTTTCAATTCATCATTTGTGAGTGGTGTATTCCCGAAAAATCTGAAAATGGCAAAAGTGACACCACTGAACAAGAAAGGGGACAAACATGAAGCTGCAAACTATAGACCTGTATCAGTATTGTCAGGCTTTGGTAAAATTCTTGAAACGCTATTTCTTAGAAGTCTGACAGCCTTTCTAAATTAAGAAAACATAATAAGTGATGCACAACATGGATTCTGAACTGGAAGATCAACACAGTCAGCTATTTATACCTTCTTAAATGAAATTCTAATTGCAGTAGATAATAAGCAACATGTGTCTGGCATATTTCTTGACCTTAGTAAAGCCTTCGATGTAATTGATCATAAAACTCTGTTGCAGAAGCTAGGTAACTATGGAATACGAGGCCTGCCAAACAAGTGGATACATTCCTACCTTCATGACCGTCAACAGATCACTCAGATAAAATACAAAGACATAAAAACACAAAAAAATTGTAATTTTTACAGTAATGCACAAAACTATACATATGGAGTTCCTTAAGGATCAGTCCTTGGGCCAATTCTTTTCATTCTTTATGTTAATGATTTGTCAGAAATATAACTAAAGGGACAACAGTACTTTTTGCAGATGACACAAATATCCTAATCAAATAATGTGATGAGGAAAGCCTACAAAAAACAGCTACAGGTATAATACAAAATTTGACACAATGGTTCAGAACAAACAAGCTAATAATAAATAATGAAAAAACAGTGACAGTCAATTTCCGTAGTTCTCAGAAACTACATCCTGCAAGACCAATTTTTAAAATCGATGGAAAAATTGTATCATCGGTGAGTGATACAAAATTTTTAGGTATACATATTCAGCAAAACCTAAAATGGGAGACACATCTTAACCATGTAAATAAAAAGCAAAACACACTTGCGTACGCAGTAAGAATCCTTACACAAAATACAAGCTGTGCATCTGTGATCACATTGTACCATGGCAGTATTAGTCACTGCTGATGTACAGCATTATCTTTTGGGGGAACTCCGTGGGTACAAACAAAACATTTAGGCTACAGAAAAAGATCGTTAGAATAATAAGCCATGCTAAGTACAGAGGCTCCTGTAGACCAATATTTAAAAATCTCAATATATTGCCTCTTCCTTGCTTATATATGTATGAAATATTAAATTTCACAAAAGGAAGTATTTTAAAAGATGGAAATATCTTCAAGTATAACAGTGATTACCACCCTCGTGATACTAGGTGGAAGCATTACTTTCATGTCAATACAGTAAGTACAAACATTTGTGAGAGAGGAGTGTATCATACTGGCATACTGTTGTACAATCACATGCCATCCTATTTGCAACAGATGCAAAATTTACAAAAGTTTAAAGTGAAACAGAAAGAGTACTTGCTTGACCACTACTTGACCACTGCTTCTATTCTGTTTCCGAGTTTTTAGAGTATCAGAAAAGTGTAGTCTAACTGCTCAAATAGGCTATCATTTTATTTAATTGTATTGAATTTGTCATCAATATTCAACATGTATTGAATAATTTTAAATTATTTTTCCTTTCAAAATAACAATGTGTATGATGTTGTATATACTGTACCAACCTGACTTGTCCTACATTGTTCGTGCAAAATATGTACCTAAACATGATTTACAGGACCAATAAAGAAATACAAATACAAATGCATAGCCAAGAATTCACAAGACTGTATTTGTGAGAAAAGGAAACAGTTCACTTTGGTGTGTGTGATGATGTTGCTACTTTCAATGATGGCAACATTGTAAGGTGCAAAGTATTTCAAAACATAGGAATGAAGGTAGGTTTCAACATGGTATGAATGATGCTTGCCTTAGGTATGTTACATCTTCAGGCTACTGACAGGAAATAGCCTAAAAAAAAACAAGCAAGAGAACAGAGAGAAAGCTGCTAGAGGAGTTTGTAGAAGAAAAGGTAATCCATCTTATGAATCTGGAATGCACTAAAAAGGTGATCCAAACTTTGTTGCTCAATTCCTAAAAGTTTTATTTTTTCATATACGTTCCATGTTTTCTCAAGATCTGCCAAGCCATTTTGCTTCAGATCTTCAGGAAATGTAATACAGTCCCTTCCACATAACTTAACACAGTCTCTTTCCAGAAACCTTTATATTTCTTTATAAACAAAAAATGGCAAAAAAGTAGAGAAATTTCATTCAAATGGAAGAAATTAATCTCTAACAACTGAACTGAAACTTTTAAAAATTACTCTGTTAAGCCGTAGCCAATACTCCAATAGATAACCTACCAAAATTTCAACTTGCTAGGTCAAATACTTTGATTAACCATGTTAAATAAGTGCTGTTTTAACGTTGTAAAGATAGCGCTTTCCAGAGACCCTTAACCTTGTTAAGACATTGATAACTCAGCTGACTCCCGTATTCATTAGTGGTAGCAAAACCTGCAAACATTGAAATGAAAATGTACAGTGGTATCCGAAATAGAAAAGTATGAGGGTTACTCCAAAAGAAATGCACAACATTTTCATAAAAATACAATTTTCATTCTGCATGTGTGAAAGTTTTACAGTGTGTAGATACATCCTTCCCACTTGATTCCAAACTTAGTTCAACCTGTTCCCGTGAGTGGTGCCGTCACAGCATGCCTTCTAGATGGCTGCTACACTTGATGTTCGTCAGAAGCAACATACTGTCATAGAATTCTTGTGCTGTGGAAGCGAGACAGTGGGAAACATCCACAAGAGGTTGAAAAAGGTGTATGGAGATGCTGCTGTCGATCGCAGTACAGTTAGTCAATGGGCAAGCAGGTTACATGATGAAAGCAGGCACGGCAGTATTTAGGATTGTCCCTGCAGTGGCAGGCCTCATACTGCACACTCTCAAGACAATGTGCAGAGAGTTAACGAAATGGTGACTGCTGACAGATGCATCACAGTGAACGAATTGTCACACTACCTTGGAAAAGAGGAAGGAAGTGTTTGCAGAATACTGAAAGTGTTGGCGTTAAAAAAGGTTTGAGCTAGGTGGGTTCCCAGGATGTTGACAGTGGCTCACAAAGAAACAATAAAAAGGTATGCAGAGAACTTTTGGAACAGTACAAGAATGGTGGAGATGAATTTTTTGGAAGAATTGTGATTGGTGATGAAACATGGCCCTGTCATTTTTCATCAGAGATGAAGAGACAATCAATGGAGGGGCATCATGCAAATTCAACAAAGGAGCGGGGAGGGGGGGGGGAAATTCAAAACCTCACCTTCTGCTGGAAAAGTTATGGCTACGGTGTTTTTCGATTCTGAAAGACTCTTGCCTGTGGGCATCATCCCAAGTGGAACCACCATAAATTCTGATGCATATGTAATGACACTGAAGAAACTTCAAGCTCGACAGAGTCGTGTTTGACCACATTGGCAAAAGCAGGCTGTTTTGCTGTTGCATGACAATGCACGGCCACATGTTAGTCAAAGAACCATGGAAGATCACAAAACTCGGAAGGATAACACTGAACACCCTCCTTACAGTCTGACCTGGCTCCATGTGACTGTCATCTCTTTGAGAAACTGAAAGACTCTCTTCATGGAACAATGTTTGATGATGATGATAATGATGATGATGATGATGATGATGATTTCCTTGTGCCTTGTGCACACCGCCAAACAGTGGAGCCAACAGGTTGGTCCAGAATTTTACCATGTTGGGTATACAGGAGCTGTTTCCAAGATGGCATAAGGCAGTTGAGAGGAGTGGAAATTATGTGGAGAAATGAAAATATTGTTCCTAAAGGATGTATCTACACACTGTAAAACTTTCAAACATGTAGAATATAAGATGGGTTAAAAAAAAATAGTGTGCCTTTCTTTTGGAGTGACCCTCATACATAGTTCAAGCATTTAACACTGTGATTAGGAAGAACCAGAATTTCATACAAAAATGAATTTAAATTCAGTCTGCTATTAAATTGCTGTGGTTGGCAGCAGTCAAAATCATGAACCTTTACCAATATCTATCCAGTTTTATTAAAAATGAAACTCCTCCAGCTGTGTTTAAGATTTTATATTTATTGGGCTACTAGTTTCGACATTGCACCAACGCTATCTTCAGGCACTATATAACAGCAGCATGCATAAAACTAACAATGTCAGACATCAGTAGTGTGAGCTAGTGTACAAAATAAATATATTATAAACATATTATAAATATGATGAATTCATTAAAAGTAGTTACATTTTGTTCATAAATAAGTGAATAGTCAATATATTTAAACTAGTAATTTTATACAAGAACGGGTTTATGTGGATAGGTGAAATAATTGAGTATTATGGTGTAGTGATGGTCATCCAAGTAAGTGGGTGACAAGGCATTTCAATGATTGTTGTTAACTTATGTCAACTCTTGACTGGATTACGTATAACAATATGAGAGTTATACTTTGCGTACCTTACGCTGTACTCTTCTTCAGTAATTAGTTATTAGAGGAACTAAAAGTATTTTAGATATGTGACGAGCTGCTTTGATTGACAACACCCTGTTTACTTCTATTTGGAGCATTGTTATGTACTTCATTGTTCTTTTACATTAGATTACCTTAGACCTGGGTCATGGCCTTAGTGAGGCACCGACATTGAAACGGTACGTTTTGGTGGCATGTTAGCTTATGTTTCTCTTGTTGGAATGAGTAGATTAATTAATTGACTCATACGCATTTATTTTACACCACTGAATACCTTTTAATATATTAACTGGGTTCCAAACCATTCTTCCACTTCCTCCTCACTTGTGTTTCATATTGTTATGAATGATGATGTTTCAGTAACCTGTTCCACTTTGTTACTTTATAGTGATGATGATACAGTGTTATGCAAACTTACATCCTTTCCACCTTTCCCACTATTCACTATTTATAAACAGTGGAATCAAACCCAGAATGAGATTTTCACTCTGCAGTGGAGTGTGCGCTGATATGAAATTTCCTGGCAGATTAAAGCTGTGTGCCGGACCAAGACTCGAACTCGGGACGTTTGCCTTCTGCAGACAAGTGCAAGAGCACTTGCCTGCGAAAGGCAAAGGTCCCGATTTCAAGTCTCGGTCTGGCACACAGCTTTAATCTGTCAAGAAGTTTCAATGGAATCATACCTTACATATGTCAGATTGGCAATGCGTATTTTCCTTCCTGTTAGTTAAACTATGCACACAAAGAAGAGAGTTAGGGTATTCTTATTTGCTTTTAACACAATTTTAGTACTGTTTTATGCCTATATTATTCTCTCTAAGAGTAATGGCACATCACCCAGACTTACATACACCCCCATTTTTATTCTAATGTCTGGTATTGATCTGTAACAGAAATAACTGTGCATATTTAACATCATTTGTACCATAAAAATTGTTAATGTCAAGGTAAATTGCATCTTAGTGAAAATGAATTAAATGTAACTACTTTTAATGAATTCATCCTGTATGTAATCCATTTATAATATATTATTATTTTGTACACTAGCTCAGAGACTACATGTATGGTGTTGTTACATAGGGCCTTAAGATGATGATGATGCAACACTGAAGCTAGTAGCCAATATAAAGTCTTACGTACAGCTGGAGGAATTTCATTTTTTATAAAAATTATACCAGCTGTGCCCCACCTTCATCCAGTTTAAATATGGATGTACGAAGAATATCTGAAGTACTGGGCTGAGCAACAAGCCAATGTGACAAACCACTGCCACCTATGTTAGAGGCAGCCACAGGTGGAGTATACAGCCTTGATTACTGATTAGCTCCATGTGAGCAAATATGCACCCATCTGATGATCAGTAATAGCCAGGAACCTCTCTCTCCACTCCCCGTGCCCTCCCCCCCTTCTCCCTCACTCTCTGTCTCTCTCTCTCTGTGGTTTTCTTTTTTTTCCGGGTTGCGGTGGGGGGGGGGGGGGGCGAGGAGGGAGGGAATGTCTCTGGACAGGTGCCTGCATCTCAGCAGAGTGCTGCCCCCTCCCCCAGAAATGCCATTGACTCAGTTATCTGCTAATTAAAATTCCACTAATTGAGCCTCTGTAGACAGGAAACTATTGACTGTATGGGTACCCAACATTATAGGAATAACGTTGAGACTGAGCACTGCAGGGTTTGTGTTGCTGGTTGTGTATCGTGACGTGCGTTATTTCTCTTACACAAAATTTTTGTTGTACAATCAACCATTTTTCATGGGGATCCCCTCAGGTAGCGGAAGTTTAATTATAACCACCATATACAATGTAAAAATGTAGAGTCTCAACCTACTTCCAGGGTGCAAGCACGAAATTGCTCCTACATATGTCGATGGCTGCCCATGAGTGGTAATTCCCTGCATCATCCTTACTGAGAAGTACTCAATGTAGTAACAATTTTGTTCTTAACTCAACCAGCCATGATTTTGGTAAAATTCATTGGTGTTGTATAGAGTCGAGTGTCTTGCTGGAGTCAAGGAATACTGTATCCACGTCAGTGCCTCAAACTCTGGCTTTTTGTGTGAAAAAAGCAAAGTTTTATTTTTGTGTGATTGCTGTTTTTGCAGTCCATACCAGTTAGAACCTAGGACATAATTCTGGTTGATACACTTCATTGTGTTTGATTTCAGAATACAGGGTATTTCAAGAAGTACCAACTGAGTAAAAAAAAAAAAAAAAATCACAGCTATTATGTTATTTGAGATGTGTCCATGAATAACACACTGTAGGAAAAATAAAACTCTTGAGTTTTGCATGGCTCCCACTAGGTAGCAGCACTGTGCATCCACTTAAGTTCTAGTAAAAATGGTGTGCAGTGGCAGTATGTAATAACTGTTTAGCATGGCTTTCATACTAGGTGTGGTGTGGATCCTCCTACAGCACAGAGCATTAGATGATGGCATGAACAATTCTGAGAAACAGGTTGTTTGTGCAAAGGCGAATCCCTGGGCCAGCCCCAAGTGTCTGACATGGCCATTGAATGCATCTGCCACAGTTTCACAAAGAGTCGGCAAAAATGTGTTCACCATGTAGCTCGACAGTTCAACATGCCCTCAATGTCCCTCTGGCTTGTGTTGCGAGGACGCTTACACATGAAACAGTACAAAATTCAGCTACTGCAAGCTCTTTGTGAAGGGGAAAACAAAAACATTCTGTAATTTCATTCTTGGCAAGATGGAGGATGATAGTTTCCTTCCATGTCTAGTGTTCAGTGACGGGGCAACATTTAATGTAAATGGGAAGGTTAACCATCGTTATGGGAGAATATCAGGTATGGAATGAAAAGGTGTCTGGTCCAGTTTTCTTTGCTGAGAACACTGTTACAGGTAGCACATATTTCGATATGCTTCAGATATTTTTTTTTCTTTTTTTCCCACAGTTGGAGACTGGTTTACATGGCTTCATTTACCTACAGGATGGGGCTTCGCCATGCTGGCAACTGGAACTGAGGGAATTTTTCAGTCAAAGGATTATTCAATGATGGATTGGTTGCACTGGACCAAATGATTCGGCCTTGTATTACTGGCCTCCAAGTTCACTGGACCTGACCAAATGTGATTATTTCTTGGGGGGGGGGGGGGGGGGGGTTATACAGACTCTGTTTATGTTCCTCCCTTACCAACAACAATGAGTGAACTGAGATGTCCCATAATAGCAGCTGTTGAAGCTGTAACCCAAGACATGCTCACTGCAGTGTGGGAATGGTTTGAATACCGCATTGACATATGACATGAATCTCAAGGGGGGCATATTGAAGACCTATAAAAAGATATGAGAAAACATTTTAAGTTTTCTGTTCATCAAAAAACAACTCATTGTATTTGTTTATTGGTTTCAGAAATATAGGCATGCCAAAGCAGATGAATCTTTTTGATACACCCTATATATTCTAGTATTCTGTAATGGATGGGAATCAGTGACATGAAATTAGGTTTGCGGTTCACTTTTGGTAGCCTCCTCCTAGGTGGGTAAACTTCTTTCCAGCCACTGGCCACATTTTTTTCCTTGAGAGATCAACAATATACCATATTAGAATTAACATGGGAGCAATCTCTGCTGTATGTTGTGTATGGAATAATGGAGATTCATTTGGGGCCCAAATCACTTCTCAGGTTTAGGGATTTTTAACTGTTTCTAAATTCCACTGACACAAATAACTGAATCACTCATTTTTGCAGTGGTGTGAGAAGTTTGGCAGTTCATCACCTTCCTTCGAAAAGGAACACTGGGAAATGCACCAATGCATTTCTGCTTTCCTTTTCTACCCATTTAACAAAGACCAAAAATAGGGGAAAAATCAGGTAGTCACAAATATTTGTACAGTGACAGGAAGGAGTGTCATGGACAACATACTAAGAATCCCCACTGCTGCTGTGTGCTGTGTTGTGTTGTGCTGTGCTGTGCAGTGGTGGTGGTGGTGGTGGTGGTGGTGGGAGTTTAAAGGTAACTTTATATGTTTTTTCTCAAACACATCAAAAACCACAATTTCTGGCAGATACAATTCCCAGTACACAATTAAATTACATTAAATATTCTACAATAAGGTACTCCCTAGGATTACTACTGCCTGCATTGCAGGCATTGTAAAAATGGCAAATTATTAAAAATAGCATTTCAGGGGTATAAAAGATGTAACTATTAAATGAAGTGGTTTAGGAACAAATATTAAATGTGTGTACCAGTGCAGTGAAGTCATATTCAGAGAAAAATTGTGTTCTGTGGGTGTAACAGGATGTATCAGTGCAAGGGGAGGCAGGTGTCCATCTTGGGGTTGTGCAGTTCCCTGTTCCGTAGGCCTGCATATAGGCAAAATCTATATAAATCTCTGCACACTGCTCTGTCCTGTCAAAGGGTAATTGATTATCAGTCATCCTGTATGGCAGATGCAATATTCTTCCAGGAAATGCGACTTCCCACATTAAAAGTGTTGCACTTGTATGTTTACAGACAGACTATACCCCCCAGAATTTCCTCTCCATTCCCATTTGTGCATAGGCGAAATAACTTGACAGAGGTTACGCTTGTATACTGGGGCTATTTTCAGTTTATCAAGTAAGTACTCGTTTGCAATTGCTAAGTGAGTTGTCGTGTATAAATGCCCGACAGCTGTAGCTGTCAACTGTCTACCACACTAAAGAACCTGCACAAAGTGTAATGTGCCATCTATACTTATTAGACAGTGTCAATTTTGTGGCTCCTTTCACTGCCTGGAATACTTTCTGCAGTGTGAGGGGTGTCGAATGCATCACACTGGCCTTAACTTTCTGACCAAATGACGAGGTCCAGAAGTTGAAATTCTTGCCTGCATCAGGTCACCCAGGTGATGTAGAACTTAATGTATGTTGACATAATTCCAACAACACATTACAGCAGATTACTGTTTTCAGCTCATTCTGTGAGTACCAGCAATTATGCTTAAGAGAACAGGACAGGAAATGCTGGGAAAGTATGTAAACTTATGAAGGAGAATCAACAGAACAGTGTGCAGCAATTTACGTGGATCCTGAGAGTAGCATTTTTTGTGCTGCTATTGACAAACTCATTCGTGTGTACTGTGTAGTGCCAATGCACTTTGTGGAAATTAAATAATCCTGGACACCTCTGCACAGTGTCACTGGTGATTTGTAGGGATAGCTGTGGAGTGTAGATACAGCTCAGTGAGACGACCTGTACTTGCTTCTTGTGATGTAGTTGGGTACCTAGACTAGGGAATCACGTGCTTGACCTTAAATCTGAAGTCCTGCAAATGTGTGAACTGCATGCTCACAGTCCGGCAGCATACTTCTTCTCACACTACCGCCTTCCCACTTCTCTGCCTCCACCCTGTTACACCCCCGGAACACGATATATTTCCCTTAACCTTTTCGCTGCTGTCGGCACATATACACATCCTGCAATGTCATTTCCTAGTTCCGATGGATGTGTGTACGTACACCACTCAGGTTCTCCTACAGTGCTGTGGATCTCTGAATGTCTCCTACACTGCTCTTGCCTCACTGTTGTGGTTGAGCTACTTCTGTATCTCAGAAAATAAGAGTGTTAAAATTATTTATTGTACAACAATGTGCCTCATTGTGCGATATCATTTGCAAAAACCTTGTTTCAATAATATCTGAAATCATTTGAGACAAGATGTCTATTAGGACCACACGATTCACGATGTACGAGGACACGAGTGGGCACATCGTGTGCGACAGTCTTCTGGGTATAAAACTTGATAACTAGGTAACAAAAAGATATACAGCTCTCCACTGAGTTTTAAATAAGATCTCAGTATCTTATCTGCATTTCATTCACTACAATGTATGAGCTAAAACCAGTTGTGCAAGAAAGCTTATGCCATGTATTTTTACATCTGTGAATGCTTTAAAATTCTTTGAATTTGTTGCAGCACAGTAAGTATGATAGAAAATGAAAAGGAACACACGTCTTCATGGAGTGAAGATGTCAGACTGTGAGATGTACAAAAGTCTGTGTGTTTTTTTTTTTTGAAAGATGGCATAAGAATTTCATATCAGCCAGAATGCCGTCTCTCAGCACGGGCATCAGGCATCAGCATCTGGTGAGCAGTACAGCCAAAACAAATGTTGTCTTTGCACAGAATGCAGAGGGCACATATCTAGCAGTGAAGGGGTTAATATGCTCCACTGCACTTTGATGGCACATTGTAAATATTTGTTCCAAAATCCACTTCATTTAGAGATAAACATTAATTTTTTACCATCAGAACATTGTACTGAGTTCACAAGTAAATCAACTGAAGATAATTGCACCTGTTTCAGGTCTTAGTTTAAGATTTTTTTGTCATCCTTTGCGGCATCTGAAGATGGCCTTTCAAGTCTGAAAACAGTTACGGTTGTTTCATAAAGTGATTCTGCTGAAAATAAATAAAATACCTTACTAACATCAATTATCTGGAACTTTTCCATCCCCCACTATGTGGAAACTGTTAATCCTAGACAAAAATGAAAAGGACATTTGTTTTTAGCAAATTTAATGTAGGTTTTTTTTTTTGGAATGTATGTTCACTAGAAGTAGAGTTATGTAAGAAGAATATAGGAAAGTAAACTTTTCAGTACCCCCCACCATCACTGGTGGGAATTTTTATTATAGATGCTGTTTATAAACACACTCTTCTAGCATTGTAGGAAATTTTGTGAGTGCACAAATTTTCCCCTGTTTTTCCTTTGGTGACTGGACTATACCCTCAAATATCATTTCTGTGTAATCCATTAATGTATGTGTGCTAACTATGTTGCCACTGTTGTCATTACCATATGACCAGAATTTGTCTCTTCATGAGAAATCATTAATTATGTTCTGCTACAGTGGTCACTGAAGGTCCCCCATGCCACTAACCATGGTCCTTGCCTAGGCTGTGTGACTTAGGTGGGTTGCTGAATGAGGACAGTGCCATCAAGTAGTTGCAGGAACAGCAGTCAGCATGATTGAATGATGTGGTCTTGTAAAATCAGCCTGCATTCCCTTGGCATTCTGATACTGCAAGTTTCTGAAAGCAAGGGGAAATTAGAGCCAACACTTTTCCAGTGAGCATTCAGGTCTACTGCATGACTTAATGATAGGGCAGCCTGTTGATAAAATATTCTGTAGGTAAAATAGTCGTGTCCTCTTCAGGTATTCCACTGCACTTTCCGTCATTTCAACCCCGTGTCTGTCTCGGTTGCAGTTACAACAAAAATTACAGATCTTAGGTCAGTAGGTTGGACAAAAGTCTCATCATCGCTTGACATTTTGTCAGGCTTTTGTAGATTTCCATCAAAGTCAAATGGCTTCTCCAGCTCATGACATCTTATCTCTTGTCACTAAGGATAAATATTTACTTATTTTTCCATCAATAAAGTAATTATTCCTGTGTTGTTGTTGTTACTGCTAATTCACATATTAACAGTCAAAAATATCAAAATGTTCCAAAACTGATAAAGAATTACTGCAGAATGTTTGCAGTTGAATAAACATTTCTACAAGATACAAATCCAGTGTAATGTATAGCACACATGTGAAACTTGTGCAACAAAGCAGTGGAAAGAGTATTTTTGTGCTACATGGCGCTAATATTCTGTTGACAATAAAATAGCATCTGCTGAATGTAATTAGCATGAGAATAAATGAACTAAAATGCACACTTGAAGCATCTTGACGTTGCTTTGCTGTCCTTCCACTGCAGACATTAGGCAAACTGTACCTGCCCACTCCCAGTGCTGCAGTTTACTCTTGTGGATCATGAACCCTCACAGAAAGTGAGTAAGCTGTTAGCAAATGTATCTTTGGTGTTACAGGGATTATGTAAGCAGACAAAAGGTACTAGTTTCATGTGTCTCATGTGGGGGAAAGTACGAAATCCAGTAGGTGGGAGTTGGATACATTGTATAAACCAGAGATCTTTGAGAGTTTGAAGGAGTGTTAGGCAACATTGAACTAAACCAGGGAAATTAATACAGTAAATGATGAAGAGTTGGGTTTGAGAGATAAAATAGGGAAAGCAGCAGAATGTCACACATGTAAAAAAAAAAAAAGAGAGAGATTTGATTAACGAAAGGAGAAAATATAAAATATGAAGCAAATGAGGCAGTCAGAAGTGAATACAGATATCTGGAAAATAAAATTGACAAATTGTGAAATGGGTAAGCACAAATGGCTGCAAGACAATGGCTAGGCCTAGGCCTTAGAGCCATGCATAATTTGGATAAAGATGAGTTGCTTCTATGGGGAAAATTAGAGACCATTGGAGAAACGAGAAGCAGCTGAAGGAATATCTAGAGCTCTGATGGCTGGCCAGTACCAAACAAAGAAGGGGAAGCTGAAAGGTGGAAAGAAAATATAGAGAATTTGTATAAAGGGAAACAAACTTGAGGACAATATTACAGCAATAGAAATAGTAGGTGAAGATGAGATGAGAGATATGATAATGCAAAGGGAGTATGATGGAGCACTGAAAAACCTAAGAGGAAATAATGTCCATTGAGTAGGTGACACTACATCTGAAGTACGGACATCAGTGGGAGATTCAGCAACGAAAGAATTATTGATCCTCAAGTGCCGGATATGAGATGGGCAAAATATCCTTGTACGTCAGGAAGCATGTAAAAATTCCAGTTTCAAAGTAGGTAGGTGCTGACACGTGAATAATACTGAACTGTGAGCCTGATAAGCTATGGCTACAAAATAAAGAATGAATTTCTTACATGGAAAAAGCATTACAACTATATCTTGGAGAGCAATAGTGTCAGTTCTGGAACAACAATACCAAACTAACCACTTACCCTAGAAGGGCTTGAAGAAAGGCAAACATGTGTTCCAAACATTTGTAGATTCAGAGAAAGCTTTTAATAATATTGTCTTTACAAACCTTATTGAAATTTCCAAGGTAGTGGGTGTGACATGCAGTGAGTGAAAAGTTATTTATGACTTCAGAAATCAGACTGCAGTTACAAGAGCTTAATGACATAAAAGACGGTTGTGGTCAAGAAGAGAGTGGGACAGGAAGGTAGTTGATCTACAGTTTTATTCATTCTACAGTTACTTTTATGGTGTGCAAACCACTGTGCAGTGGATGGCAGAAGATATTTTCCACTGCACGTTGTTGCAGTTTTCGTGCATTCCATTCACATATGTATAGTGGGAAGAATGATTGTTTAAATCCTGTTTACACACTGAATTAGTCTAACCTCATCTTTGTGACTGCTGTGGAAATGGTACATAGTGGGTTGTAGTATATTCCTAGATTTATCACTTGAAGCTCATTCTACCAACATAATAAGTAGGTTTTCACAGGGGAGTTTTTGTCAATATTAAAGCATTTATCAGTTAAGTACTTTCTGAATATTCATGGCACTCTCCCAGAGGTCAAACAAATCTGTGACCATTCATGCTTCCATTTTCTGTATATGTCAATTATTTGTCACAGTTCCCACACAATGTATGCAGCGTCATTCATAGACTGACTGCATTTCCGTCATTATCTGCCAATGAACCTCATTCTGTCAACCTACTTTACATATGATTGAGACTCTGTCATTGTTCTAAGAGGGTGATTCAAATGAAAATCTTAAAAGTGTAGTAATATTTTTAATTGGAACAGTGGACAAAACACTTGCATGTCATTTTTCAATGTAGTCTCCCTGATGCTGAATGCATGTATTCCACAAATTTGGATGTGCATAGATACCAAGATGAAAGAATTATTTTGGTCATGTGTGTAGCCAGTCGTGCACTGTGGTTTTCACCTCTTTATCACTTCTGAAATGCTTATGTACCGTTGCTTGTGAGTGTGCATTTAACAGGTGATTCTCTAGGAGTGTGGTCTGGTGAATGAAGAAGATGTATCAGATATTCAAATTTAATTTCCTGAATAATCTCAATCTCTTAAGGACTGTGTGCAATTTGGCATTGTCTTGCTGTAGCAGTATTCTTAAAGTCAAGAGTCCTCATCATTTACTACTGATTTCTCAGCATTTCTGAATAAGTAGTTCTAGTTACCATCACTCCACAACCTACATAATGCTCCAGAATTATTCCATTTGCATTCCAGTAGAGAATGAGCAGGACTTTTCCAGCAAACACCTGAGTGTTGATATTTTTGGTTTCGGAAATGAGGTGTGTTGCCATTCGTCGCTTGAATTTTTCATTTCTCATTGGTGAAAGTGGACCCAAGTCTCATTGATTGTAACAATTTTTCTCAGAAATGCACCTTCACAGCCACTGACGTGATGCTCTTTCGATTCGACAGTCAGCTGACATGGTATCCAACTCAAAAACATCTTATCGAACTGCAGTACATTGTGAACAATATTCTGTGCTGAACCAATATTAATCTTCAAACTTGTAGCTATTTTGTTCAGAGTCAGGCGTCTATTATCTTTTGCAAGCTGCTCCTCTAACTCAGTGTTCTCATCCGTTACTACACAGTGAGCCTGCACTGGTCTTGGGGCATCCTTAACAGAAATTAGACCACTTTCAAACGTCCTACACCACTCATACCCTTGGTGCAATCCCCCTGCGGGTTCGGGGGTTAGAATGGGCCCGCGGTATTCCTGCCTGTCGTAAGAGGCGACTAAAAGGAGTCTCCAACGTTTCGGCCTTATGTGATGGTCCCCTCTCGGGTTTGACCTCCATCTTTCAAAATTTATCCGAAGAGTGAGCCAATTGGGGAAGGGCGCCTTACATGGTGCACTGTTTCCGTCGTGCAATTAGACCTTTCGCCGGATTTCTCGTCGTTGCAATGGTGTCCCGCTCGTTTTCGATCTCTTGGGCGATTACCACGCTGCACTCTGCAGTGTTTCTTTTAACTGCGACGACGACCTTGGCCATTTTTGCACCTAAGATCCAGCACGGTAGCCAGTCCGTTGTGGTGGGGCCGCCATGTACCCTCTTGGTTGTAGCCCCCTGACAACACAGGGATCGCTCTACTGATGCCTGCGCCGTTAACTCCCCACGTATGCCAAGGAGTAGATGCCCATCTCCTTGGGGCATCAGGACTCCCGGCAATGGCCGTCCTGCCAGGTGGCTATTGCTGCGGCTGGGTGGCGCCCGTGGGGAGGGCCCTTGGTCGGAGTAGGTGGCATCAGGGCGGATGACCCACAATGAAGCGTGGTACATCATCTCTCGCTGGCGGCCAGCCGCCAGCAGTCTCTAAGCGTTCTCGGGCTCAATTTAATGCTGAAAAGTACAATCCGAAAACGTTACCCTCTCTGGCCACGCCGTGGGAGGAACGTAAATCTCAGGATGGCAGTAGCACTTATTCGCCCCGATTCTTAGTTTGTACGAGAGCTGATGAGGAGTCTTTTCTCTCAACAAAGCCTCAGTTCTTCGTCGAGCATTTAGAGGACAAGTTTGGGGAGGTGGAGGGCTTGTCAAAAATGCGCTCTGGATCGGTCCTTATCCAAACGGCATCCTCTGCCCAGTCACGACGGTTACTTGCTTGTGACAAGTTGGGGGATGTTGCTGTTACGATCACACCGCATAAGAGTTTAAATATGGTCCAGGGAGTTATTTACCATAAGGACCTTCTTTTGCAGTCTGATGACGAGCTGCGCGCCAACTTAGAGCACAGAGGTGTACATTTCGTCCGGCACGTTCATCGGGGTCCGAAGGAAAATCAGGTAGCTACCGGTGCCTTCATCTTGGCCTTCGAGGGTGATACGTTACCAGAAAAGGTCAAGGTGATGGTCTACCGATGTGACGTCAGGCCCTATATTCCTCCCCCGATGCGGTGCTTCAAGTGCTGGAAGTTTGGCCATATGTCTTCCCGCTGCACTTCCAGCCTCACATGTCGAGATTGCGGACGCCCGTCTCATCCCGATACTCCATGTGCCCCGCCTCCCATCTGTGTCAACTGCGGGGAGCACCATTCACCTTGCTCGCCAGACTGCAGAATCTTCCAGAAAGAACGCAAAATCATGGAATATAAGACCCTGGACCGACTGACTTATACTGAGGCCAAGCGGAAATACGACCGATTACATCCCGTGCGAATGACGTCATCCTACGCCGCCGCTACAACACCTGTGCTCGCCCCATCAGTTTCACGACTTCCAGCCAGCTCGATAACCAGTAAGACTCCTCCTGCCCCCTTGCCAGTGGGCGGCTCTACCCACTGGGTTGCTCCTGCGCCACCTACCTCAGGGGCAACACCATCCCCCCCATCAGGGACGTCCGTCCCTGCTTCTAAGCCGGAGAAGTGTCCAACTTCTTCGGCTTCTCACGCTCGCAAGGGGTCCCTCCCTTCCCAGGTTTCCACCAGTGGGAAGGCTGACGACCGCCAGTGGCGTAAGTGCCCGCAATCAGCTGGTCGACGGGCTTCACGATCCTCCTCAGTCCCGGAGACTGAATCGGTGAAGCCCTCCCAGCCAGTTAAACCCAAGGAGCAGCGTGAGAAATCAAAGAAGAAGAGCTCTAAGCCCAAGGAACTCGCGGTGGCAGCCACCCCACCGCCACCTTACAGCTCTGCGTCTGAGGACGAGGTGGAGATCCTGGCGTCTGCTGAGGACCTAGAACTCGCCGGTCCCTCAGACGCCCTGGATAACACTAGCACGGGTGCTCAATCGGAGGCAGCAGGTGACCCAGCGGCGTAATCTGCCTTCCCCGTCCCGTCACGCCTTTCTCAGCCATGGACAATACCATCCTCCAGTGGAACTGCAGCGGTTTCTTCCACCATCTCGCTGAGCTCCGCCAACTTATCAGCCTTCACCCTTTCTTCTGCATTGCTCTCCAGGAAACTTGGTTTCCAGCAATGCGAACCCCCGCCCTCCGTGGCTATCGGGGTTATTATAAGAACCGAGCAGCTTATGAAAGGGTGTCTGGTGGCGTCTGCATATATGTCCTTCACACTCTGCACAGCGAGTCTGTCCCTCTCCAGACGCCTTTAGAGGCTGTCGCTGTACGCGTGTGGACGCCACAGGCTGTTACCGTCTGCAGTCTTTACATTCCACCGGATGGTGATGTCTCGCAGCTTGTCCTGGCTGCACTGGTCGCCCAATTGCCGCCACCTTTCTTGCTATTGGGCGACTTCAACGCCCATAACCCTCTGTGGGGTGGGTCAGTGGCAACAGGTCGAGGCGCCATCGTTGAGCATTTCTTGTCGCAGCTCGGTCTCTCGCTTTTAAATGATGGTGCCTTCACACACTTCAGTGTGGCGCATGGCACCTACTCCGCCATTGACCTTTCCATCTGTAGCCATAGCCTCTTACCGTCTGTCCAATGGAGTGTGCATGACGACCTGTGTGGTAGTGACCACTTTCCGATCTTTTTGTCACTACCACAGCGCCACTGTTATGGGCGCCCTAGCAGATGGGCTCTGAATAAGGCTGACTGGGACTTGTTCTCCTCCACTGCCGCTTTTGAGCCTCTCTCTACCGATGACATTGATGCGGTGGTTCAATCGGTCACCACCGGCATCGTTACTGCCGCCGAATCTGCCATTCCCCATTCCTGTGGGTCCCCTCGGCGGAAGGCTGTGCCTTGGTGGTCGCCTGAGATCGCTGACGCGATTAAAGATCGCCGGCGGGCGCTCCAGCGTCACAAGCGACATCCCTCCTTAGCCCACCTTATCGCCTTCAAACGGCTGCGTGCGCGGGCCCGCCTCCTTATCCGCCAGGGCAAGAAGGAGTGCTGGGAGCGGTATGTGTCCACGATTGGCCTCCATGTCACTCCCTCGCAGGTCTGGGCCAAGATTCGACGCGTCTACGGCTATCGGACCCCTGCCAGCGTCCCTGCGCTCTCACTGAATGGAGCCGTTTGTACCGACTCCGACGTCATTGCAAATCGCTTAGCAGAGCATTTTGCTATGAGTTCCGCTTCTGCGAATTACCCCCAGGCCTTCCGCTCCATTAAAGAGAGGCTGGAACGTCGGAGCCTTTCGTTTCGCAGCAACCACCCGGAATCTTACAATGCTCCATTCAGTGAGTGGGAATTTCGCAGTGCCCTAGCTGCTTGCCCTGATACCGCTCCTGGGCCAGATGGCATCCACTGTCAGATGCTGAAACACCTTTCAGTGGACTGCCAGCGGCGCCTTCTCGATCCTTACAACCGTCTTTGGGTCGAGGGGGAGTTTCCGTCGCAATGGCGGGAAGGCATTGTCATCCCCGTTTTGAAACCTGGAAAGAACCCTTTAGAGGTGGACAGCTACCGTCCCATTAGCCTCACCAACGTTCTTTGTAAGTTGCTTGAACGGATGGTGAGCCGGCGCTTGAATTGGGTACTGGAGTCTCGGGGCCTTCTGGCTCCATCTCAGGGTGGGTTCCGTAAAGGCCGCTCCGCCGCCGACAATCTGGTGAGCCTGGAGTCGGCCATCCGTACTGCCTTTTCCCGCCGTCAGCACCTGGTCGCTGTCTTTTTCGACATGCGGAAGGCGTACGATACGACGTGGCGTCATCACATTCTTTCTACGCTCCATGGATGGGGTCTTCGGGGTCCTCTGCCGATTTTTATCCGCAATTTTCTGTCGTGTCGTACCTTCCGCGTGCAAGTCGCGGCCTCGTATGGTTCCTCCCACGTCCAGGAGAACGGTGTGCCACAGGGTTCCGTTTTAAGTGTCTGTCTGTTTTTAATAGCCATTAACGGTCTTGCTGCGGCCGTGGGAAACTCTGTCTCCGCTTCCCTGTATGCTGACGACTTCTGCCTTTATTACAGCTCTACTGGCATTGCAGCTGTTGAACGTCAGCTACAGGGCGCTATCCGTAAGGCGCAGTCTTGGGCTGTAGCGCATGGGTTTCAGTTTTCGGCAGCCAAGACCTGCGTTATGCATTTCTGCCGGTGTCGAACAGTCCATCCTGAGCCGCGGCTTTATCTTGCCGACGAACTCCTTGCTGTGGTGGAGACCACAGGTTTTTGGGGGTGGTTTTCGATGCCCGGTTGACTTGGCTGCCTCATATCCGGCTGCTTAAACAGACGTGTTGGCGGCATCTAAACGCTCTGAGATGCTTGAGCCACACCCGCTGGGGCGCCGACCGCTTTACCCTTTTGCGGCTCTACCAGGCGTTAATCCAGTCCCGTCTGGATTATGGGAGCCTGGCTTATGGCTCAGCATCCCCATCTGCGTTACAGGTGCTGGACCCAATTCTCCACAGCGGGATACGCCTTGCCACTGGTGCTTTCCGCACCAGCCCCGTGGACAGCGTACTAGTGGAGGCAGGTGTACCTCCCCTGCGGTTCCGACGCCAACGTTTGCTGGCCGCTTATGCTGCCCATGTTCTAAGCTCGCCCGGGCATCCAAATTATCGTCTCCTGTTCCCGCGATCGGTCGTCCATCTGCCAGATCGTCGGCCCCGGTCTGGTTGTACAATAGCGGTCCGCGTCAAAGAGCTTCTCTCTGGGCTTCAGGTTTTCACTGTTCCACCTACTTTCTGGGCTACTTTGCATACACCCCCATGGTGTGTTCGTCGCCCTTGCCTTCGGCTGGACCTGGCACAGGGCCCGAAGGACTCAGTCCCTCCAGAGGCCTTCCGCCGCCGCTTTTATTCTATCCTGGCCACGTATCAGGGCTCTGGTATTGTCTACACTGACGGTTCGATGGTTGCTGGTCGTGTCGGGTATGCGCTCACTCTAGGGGACCGTTCCGAACAATGTTCCTTGCCGGATGGCTGCAGCGTTTACACTGCTGAACTGGTCGCCATCTTTCGTGCCCTAGAGTATATCCGCTCCTGCTCAGGTGAGTCCTTCGTTATCTGTAGCGATTCCCTGAGCGGTTTACGAGCTCTCGACCAGTGTTTCCCTCGTTCTCGTTTGGTGATGGCTATCCACGAGTCTCTGCATACTCTCGCCTGTTGCGGCCGCTCTGTGGTCTTTGTGTGGACCCCTGGTCATGTCGGTATCCCGGGTAACGAACATGTTGACCGCCTGGCGAAAGAGGCCACCAGCAAGCCATCTCTGGACCTTGGCCTCCCTGAGACTGATTTGCGGGCAGTCTTCCGCCGCAAAATCTTGGCGCTATGGGACGAGGAATGGCGCGAACTGACAATGTCCAATAAACTCCGTGCTGTCAAGGAGACGACGGCTGTGTGGCGGTCATCCCTGCGAGCCACTCGCAGGGACTCGGTCGTTCTTTGCCGGCTCCGCATTGGCCACTCCCGACTGACACACAGTTATTTACTGCGCAGGGAGGACCCTCCTGTATGTCGCTGCGGGGCGGCTTTGACAGTGGCCCACATTCTGTTGGCCTGCCCCCTTTTAGCTGTGGTCAGGCAGACATTTGCGCTGCCTGATACGCTCCCTGCCCTTTTAACAGACGACTCCGCTATGGCTGACTAAGTTTTACGTTTTATTCGGGCAGGGGGATTTTATCATTTAATCTGAGTGTTTCTGTTTTATTGTATTGTTTTGTGTTGATTCTGACCTTTGGCCTATGATTTTAAACTGATTTTTTAATGTGTTTCTAAGTGGTTGGCTTTTCCTTTTTTATTTCTATGGTCGGCCAACCACCGTCATTCTCTATGTGGTTTTCGTTCGTTTTGTCTTGTCTTTGTCTCAGTCTCTCCTGTTCTGTATCGTCTGTGATCTCTTCTGTTCCTCGTTTTTATTCTCTGTGGGTGTTCTTTGTCTTTGGAAAAAGGGACCAATGACCATGGCAGTCTGGTCCCTTTAATCCCCCAAACCAACCAACCAACCCTTGGTGCAATGACAAACGCAAACCATCATACTGCACTGTCTTTCTGTTATGAATTTTGATACCACACTACAGAAACAATGCATCGCAGTCTTGCTCATTTGCAGTGCATGTTGACAGGGAAGCAGCCATATTGTTGTGGATGGTGCTGTCTTCTGTCTGTCGTTCTGAACCCCAAGGAACACTACTGCCACCTACCAACCCCAGAGCACAACTTTCCGAAATTTTGTTGAACTTCTAAGGCTTCACTTTCAATCACCCTCATATTTTGTATCGGTACATCCATTTATCTCCACAGATTCTGATTGTCACTCATGGTACTACAGTTATATAGTAGTACGTATTTTTGTTTTGTGAAGTGCACAATTTCACATTGCAAACATTTAAAAACAAGTAGCCAAGCTATATACCACTTTTAAATATTCTAAAGGTCTGACTGAATGTTTGGGCAGCTTCTCTTGGACAATACTTCATTACAGATAACTGTATCATCCACAAGAAGCCAGAGGTTAATTATGTAGATGAGGCCACAAATGTACAATAAAAACGACGACAGTCCTGACACATTTTCCTAGTGCACACCAGATTTCACTTCTACATCTGTCAATAACTGTATGCCAGAGTTAGCACACTAGCTGTGTGCTTCCTATCAAAGAATCCTCAGCCCAGTCATAAATTTTTCCTTACTCTCCAATGGTCCTACTTTTGATAATAACCATAAGTGTACAGAGTCTTATGCATTTCAGAAATAGAGAAGTACTGAATCTACATGACGTCATTGACCCAAGGCTTTCACTTGAGTGCAGTGGACAGTATGTTGAGAAGATGAATATCAACAAAGCAAAACAATGTAATGGTATAGAGGCAAATTAAATCAGGGAATTATGTTAGGAAATGAGACGCTACAAGTATTGTGAATTTTGCTATTTGGGCAGTGAAATGGTTTTCAAAGCAGAAGGGCAATTAAATGCAGACTGGCAATAGCAGTTTATGAAAAAGAGGGCAGGTTAACATCCAATTTCAGTTTAAATGCCAGGAACGTTTCTAAAATTATTTTACTGTAGTAAATGATGTGTGTGATCAGCATTTCAGACGACAAGAGAATAAAAGCTTTTGATGTGTATGTAAGAATGGTGTTGACCAAATAACAAATTAGCAGATAATGAAATGAACTGGGTAAAAAGAAAATTTATTGAATAACTTCGTTGAAAGATGGGTTCAGTTGAAAGGACCCAATGAAAGCTATCAAGGAATTGTCAGTTTGGTAATGCAGGGCAATGTGAGGTGTAAATATGACAGAGGGAGATTAAGGCTTCGGTAAAGAAAAGGGTTCAGATGCAAGTATGTGGTAGTTTCGCAGATATGAAGAGGCTTGCACAGATTGGACTTACAAGGAGAGCTGCATCAAACTAGTCTTGAAGACAGGAACAACAACAACAACAACAACAACAACAATGGAAACAGTCATTTCAAGGTTTCATGTTCCAAACTTTTGAGAGTGAAACGTGATTCCTTCAGTAGCTCTCTATCTACAACCCTATACTTTATTTTGTACCTGCTATGGAGTAGTTCCTGCTTCCATCAAAGCTGCTGCACAGTGATTGTGTATGGCAGAGCATCCATCCCATCACAAGCTGTTCTTCTAGGATTTGAAGAACAAATATCTTGAGCTGGAAAGATAATATACAAAGCAAAAATGAAATATTGGTGGCAGGCAATGAAAACCTCATAAATACATTTTGTTAAATTTTGCAGTTGAAGCAAAAATAGTTTCTGAAAAGAATACTATAATGTAATACAGGAAGTTGCTAAATGTGTAAATATATAAGAGAAGCCTAGTTATTGACAGATTAGAGAAATCTATGCTGTTTCAAAACACTCTTTGATTATGGAGTTACTGGTTACTGGAAGTTAGTTTTCACAGACAGATGGAGTTAAGAGGCCTAACATCGATTTGTGAAATGTTAGTTTGACTTTTATGACATGAAAAATTGCCAAATACAGGTCTTGTTGCCTTGGGAACACTGAAGATGGCAGATGGGACAGTTTGAATTCATGGAAGCTGTTTGTGCAACACTGAATCTGTTGAATCCTTCACTTGTTGGGTGTCCATAAAAGGGCAGTTGTAATAGTAGAAGAAGAAGAAGAAGAAGAAGAAGAAGAAGAAGAAGAAGAAGAAGAAGAAGAAGAAGAAGAAGATGGAGAAATCTAACAGTGATGTAATGATAAGTTCTGTGAAGTTTGGAATGTAGGAGATGAGATACTAGTGAAAATAAAGCTGTGAGGGCAAGCCATAAGATGGGCATGGATCCCTCAGTCAGTGGCACTTGCTTGCGAAAGGTAAAGCTCCCAGCTTTGAGTCCTGATCTGGCACGTAGTTTTGATCTGCCAGCAAGTTTCATGTTTGTAAGTTGTACCAATATAATGATGAGTTTGGAAATCATTGCATAATTTGTACTGTTATAGTGATTAAGTGTCTCTCATTAGACGTTGCTTCATGTAATGTTCACATTGAAACTCAGGTCATTGATAGTGAGACACTTGTACCTATAATAATTACTGAAGGTATAAGGGCCACAAAAATTAGAATAATGATTTACATGTTCAGTAAACTACATATATAGGTAGTATTATTATTTTAAATGGGGACCTGGTAACATATAACTCTGGGGAGGAGGATGTAGTGGAACTGTAGCTGAAGCTTAGGATAGTTGAACTAGTACTGGATAGATAGAATAGTTTGTGATGGGAGGTACTGTGCACAGTTTATGGTCTCTTTAAGAAACTCCAAATGAGACTAACATTCTACGTAGTACACATAAAACAAAGCGTAGTATTATAGACAGGGATGTTAAATTAATCTAGGTGGCTGTTGAGAGTAATGGGATGCCTTCACTTATTACTGTAACAGAATATTATTCAAAGACATCTCACAAAACACAAAGAAATTCCAGTCAATTGTAAAGGCAGTAAGTGGCACAAAAGTTAGTCCAGGCACTTACGGACGACACGGGAAATGGAGTGGAGTGTGGCACATGAATAGCAGAAATGATGTGCAGTGTTTCAGAATGTTCCTTTACTAAAGAAAATCCAGGAGTAGTGTCCCTATTTTACACTGATCTCCAGGAAGGGTAGGAGAAGAGATCCAGAAAAGACAAACACAATCACTGTAAGATACCTTGAGATAACTTGTACAGAATGAACCTCTCCCCCTCCCCCCCCCCCCCCCCCCCCCCCAAGGCATCAGGTAAGGATTCCAAAAGTATCAGTCCTACAGAATGCAAGTTCTGCGTTTCTTGCACACTGCCCTGAAAGCCATGGCTCAAGGCTGTCAGGTTGGTGCAATATTTCTTGACTTGTGAAAGCATTTGACAAAAAAATGAAACAATGACCATATATGGCAAGGCTAGTCAACCTGTTTTTACCTTCTGTTGAATTTTTTATCTCCTGTTGGTAATAAAATTTTTTACCCACCCATCAGTTCTACAGTAATGGTGACTTATAAACTAAGAAAGTAACAATTACGTAACAATAATTACTTAACAAATACTTTGTCAGAATTTTATGAAAACCTAATAGAATACCTGTTGGTGGGTGGTAGTGATCTGATTGACTATCACTGATATATGCTATCCATTGAAGATTGTGAGCAGATGGAAGATTTCTCATTAGGCTGGATGCAGCACATTATTTTAAGTAGTGAGTCATCGCCAGATGTAGATGTATCTTCAGGCTCTTCCAGGGATATATGTTGGGGCTCCTGTTGTTAATGTGGTATATTAATGAACAGAGAAATAGTATTAACAGTAATCTCAGTCTTTTTGCAGGTGTTGCAATTACTGATAATAAAGTAGTACATGATGAAAGATGCACAAACAAGGTGTGTGAAAAAAAAGTAAAGAGACTGATTATTTATCTACCAAGTTTTTATATTTCTTGAACAATAATACTGTCCCTTTCAAAGTAGCTCCCTTTGACAGCTGTACCCTGGTGGAGTCATCACTTCCAGTCTTGATAGTGGCAATGAAAGGCTTAAACTGTTACAGCTTTTAATGTGATCAGTCATGTTCTTTTGAATGATCTGCAAGGTCCCAAAATGATTTCCTTTTAAGACATTTTGCAGTTTCAGGAAAGAGAAAAGTCACAAGGAATCTAATCAGGAGAATGGGGGGCTGTAGAATACTAGGAATGCCTCTTCAGATCAAAAATTTCGTGATGGAAGGGGTTGTGTGACATGGGGCATTGTCATGATGAAGCATTCATTTGTAATCAGTGTCTAGTCTCCCTTGATTCACACTTTTCCTGGGCCTTTCATCTTTGTAAAACAATTGACAGGCAGTTTTTCCTGGAGAGAGTGTTATAACTTCAAGTTAAATAAATATATTTCAAGGACGACACAATACATGTAATTCGCAGATCAAGTAAACAAAGTACGACGTGTGTACACTTTAACAGTCAAATCAGAACTGCGTCTGAGTCTAGCGGCTGCTCGCGGCTGGCCGCTTAGGTGGCCTTGCTGCGGTGGCACTTTGAAAGATTGGCGATTCACAACACTTTTCCCCCTCTTACAATTTTTGCACAGATCTTGATGGAGGTGGCCTGTAGATTGCTAACATCCATAGGTGTTGTTTGACTGGCCATAAAGCCTTGAGGAGGAGGCTTCCTGTATGGACGGATGTGTCCCCGATGATAACAGGTTGAAATGACAGGAGACATGGGGGTTGCATCTGCTGGGGCCCCATGCACCAATCTGCCTGTTGCGGCAAGTCCGGTTGTTATAACAGGAGACAAGGGTGATGTGTCCGCGTCCGTAGGAGAAGGAGGCAAGTAGAGTTGTTCTAACATTTGGTTCCTGCATGGGCACATCTCCTGTTGGCGTCAGTTCTTGTGGTGGCACTGAGATGATGGTGAGAGGACTGTGTTGTGAGTAATGAGATATTCCAGGATCCTGAGTGTCAGGTAGAGCCGAAGGTGGTGTAGCAGCATCCGGAACAGGTGTTGCCGGCTCACGAGGCTGAAGCTGGTCCAAATGACGCACTGCAACACCCGTGTCCATCTGGATATCGTACAGGCGTCAGCTACAGTGTTGTAAGATGCGGCCAGGACTCCATTTTGGCTGCCTACCATATCCCCGTACCCATACACGGTCGCCGGTGGTGAACTGGCCAAGCAAAGGCATCCGCGGCCATGAGGTGGGAGGCTGCAGAAGAGGAAGTAGCATGCAGGGCAGTCGGCCATGTAAGTGCTCAGCCGGGCTGTGGTCGCCAATGGGGGTGAAATGGTAAGAAGCCAGAAATTGGAGAAGCACATCATCAGCAGCAGCAGAAGAAGTCAGCAGTTTCCTCATATGAGCCTTAAATGTGCAGACCAGACGTTCAGCCTCACCATTTGACTGTGGATGGAATGGAGGGGCCATGATGTGCATGACGCTGTGATGGGCACAAAAATCAGCAAAATCAGAAGAGGCAAATTGTGGGCCATTATCAGTAACAAGAGTAGAGGGAAGGCCTTCCAAAGAGAAAATGCGAGCTACAGCTTTTGTGGTTGCCACGGTGGTAGGCAACGGGCAACGGACAATGAAAGGAAAGTTAGAGTAGGTGTCAGTAGTGAGACGCCAATAAGCACCTAAAATAGGTCCCGCGAAGTCAGCATGAATACGCTTCCTGGGCTTCTCAGGCGAAGGCCATGGTGACAAAGATGACTTCGGTGCGGTGGCCTGTGACGCACAAGGGCCGCAGGCAGCGACCATATGTGCGATTTCTGAGTCAATGCTGGGCCAGTACACATGACAGCGCACCAGAGATTTTGTGCGAGAGACACCCCAGTGCCCTTGGTGAAGGAGACGCAATACCGAAGCATGCAAAGATGCAGGTACCACAACACGCAGTGAAGCATTTTTTGTGGAAAGGAGGATAACACCATCCCTATGTGTGAGGTGGTAACACAAAGCGTAGTAGTTCCGCAATCGATCAGAAGTCTTAGCGGACATATGATCTGGCCAACCCTTCTGAATACAGCGTAAAACCTGGGAGAGGGTAGGGTCAGAACCCATAGCAGCCACCAGTCACCAGCCGGTCCCCAGTGAAGGGGAACCCGTCCACAACCCGCTGCTCGGGCACATCCAGGTGGAAACACAAGAGTTCATCCCTATCGAATGCCAGATCAGGACCCATGGGAAGGCGAGACAGTGCATCAGCATTCGCATGTTGAGCTGTCAGCCGGAAATGAATCTCATAATTGAAATGAGACAAGTAGAGAGCCCAACGCTGGAGGCGGTGTGCAGCCTTGTCAGGAAGTGACGTTGATGGATGAAACAAGGAAACAAGTGGTTTGTGGTCCGTAATATGATGAAATTAGGATCCATTGAGGAAAACACCAAACTTATGAAGAGCATAAATAATGGCCAAAGCTTCTTTTTCAATTTGATAATACTTTTGTTGGCCATCTGTGAGCGTTTTGGAGGCATAAGCAATGGGTTGTTCAGAACCGTCAGAAAAATGGTGGGCAAGGACTGCACCAATTCTGTATTGAGAGGCATCCATGGCAAGAACAAGATGTTGGCCAGGTTGATAAGTAGCCAGGCACGGGTCCTGTTTCAGCATAGTCTCCAATTTCTGGAACGCCACATCGCATGACACGGACCAGTGAAAAGGCATGTTTTTATGCAACAGGCAATGCAACAGCTGAGCCACCGAAGCAGTAGACGGTAGAAACCTGTGATAGTATGCTATTTTCCCCAAGAAGGCCTGCAGTTCCTTAACAGATGTAGGGGGGGGAAGGGCATCGATTGCAGCGACAGTTTGCTGAAGTGGACAAATACCATACCAAGAGAGTTGAAACCCCAAGTACGTGATAGAGGCTGGAAAAAAATTTTGATTTCTGCAAATTACACTTAATGCCAGCAGTCTCTAAGACATGTAAAAATGTCGTGTTGGCAGAAGAGCCAACACCTTGTTACTAGAGGAGCCCGAAATGCACGCATCTTAGCTCATGCAGGCTGCCGTGAGGAGGGAAGAACTATACTGACATGAGGTCTGGAACATGACAAGGAATTAGAATTCAGAAAGCGGATGTAATTAGTTTCATACTTAACTTTAATCCATTAATGATGAACATCGCTCTTGACAGTACATGAGTCACAATATTATCTGTTCAGAAGACATAGTAACTGAATATGGCGCCTTGTTAGGTCGTAGCGAATGATGCAGCTGAAGGCTATGCTAAACTGTCGTCTCTGAAAATGCTAGCAAAGTTGGCTGTACAACTGCGGCGTGTGCTAGGGCATCTCTCTAGACTAGACCTGCTGTGTGGCGGCGCTCTGTCTGCAATTACTGATAGTGGCAACATGCCGGTCCAACATATACTAACGGACCGCGGCCGATTTAAAGCCTACCACCCAGCAAGTGTGGTGTCTGGTGGTGACACCACAAAAAGTGTGCAGAGATTCTGAAGATGTTCTTCAGTGGTGGAGACATTGACAACAATGTAGTCCATGTAATTTATACACCCAGGGACAGTGAGCAATAATTGTTCCAAGAATCGCTGAAAGAGAGCAGAGGTGCTGGCAATCCCGAATGGCAATCGTTCGTATTGATAGAGGCCAAAAGGCATGTTAAGGACCAGAAACTGCCAGGAAGCAGCATTGTGGGGAAGCTGATGATAGGCTTCTAACAGGTCAAGTTTAGAAAAATACTGGCCTCCAGCAAGTTTAGTGAACAGTTCTTCAGGTTGAGGCTTAGGGTAAGTGTCGATGAGGCATTTAGTATTTACGGTGGCTTTGAAATCGCCACAGAGATTAATATCACCATTGGGCTTAGCAACGACAATGACAGGAGAGGACCACTTACTGGAAGTGACAGGAAGCAGGACCCCTGAAGCAGTGAGACGATCCAGCTCCCGTTTGACCCGATCACAAAGGGCCACAGGAATGGGCCAAGCCTGAAAAAACTTAGGCTGAGCAGTGGATTTGAGCGTGATATGAGCTTCAAAGTCGTTTGCATAGCCTAACCTAGGACAAAAAAAGGACAAAAAATGTCATTGACAAGGAATCCAATTGAGCATAAGGAATAGCATCAGAGACGATATTGACAGTCACCTATGGAGAACCCAAAAACACGACTGGCATCGAAAACAAAAAGATTCTCCGCATTACTATGGTCGACCACAAATATGGGAACAATGCAAACTACAGATGTAAGATACCTCAGCATCAAGTTGTCCCAAGAGAAAAATCTTCTGTTTATTGTAAGTCCATAATTGCCTAGTGACAGGTAGCAGGATTGGAGAACCCAACTGAAGATACGTCTGAGAACTGATGATAGTGGCAGCAGAACCAATATCCACCTGCATGCGAATATCCCGACCCAGTATTTGGACAGTGAGGAATAACTTCCCTGAAAGGGAAGAAGTACTATTGACAGACAACAAAGAAGCAGAATCAGCGTCATATTCATGAACATCATGTATGCGGTCAGATTTGCAAACGGATGACACATGACTCTTCTTTGTGCATTTGTGACACACGGACCAACGCTGTGGACAATCCTCTCGTGAATGTTTTGTAAAACAATGCGTACGTGAAGGAAGTTGCCGTGGGGTTTGCTGCAGTTTCTTAGAGGTTTGTTTACGGCTAGGCTGAAGCTGCACTTGGGAGCATACTGCGGCCATGTCGGCTGGTGGGGACACACCGCATGCTTTGTCAACAGCTCACAGAGATTGTACATCCCCGATATCACCCTATGCCTCTATTTGTGCTCATGCAGTGCGAAAAATTTCAAAAGACTGAGCAATGGATAGGACTTCATCTAGAGTCGGATTTGCCAACTGAAGGGCACGTTGCCTGACTTCTTGTCGGGCGCCGACCAGATAATAGCATCCCGTACCATGGAATCGGCGTAGGATTCTTTGTGAACGTCAGTAAAATATCAACACTTTCAACTAAGGCCATGAAGTTCAGCAGCCCAAGCATGATAGGATTGATTCGGTTGTTTTTGACAACGATAAAAGGCAACACGATAGGCTACCATATGCGTATGCTTTTGAAAATATACGGATGGAAGTGAGCACATTTCAGCAAAGGACATAAACGCAAGATCTTTCAAAGGAGACAATTGCGACAACAACCGATACATTTGAGGTGAAATTCATGAAAGGAAAAGAGACTTATATGTTTGGTTGTCCAAGACATGAAATGCCAAGAAGTGCTGTCGAAGACGTTTTTCGTAATCAGACCAGTCTTCTGCCGTCTTATCGTAAGGAGGAAAAGGAGGGAGAGACCATGACAAGAGACACCCCACATTGGATGCCATGACAAAATTACGAATCGCATTTGTGAGAAGTGTTTGCTGTTCAATGAGACCTTGCAATAGTTGACTTAATTAGCCATGGAAACCTGTGGGTCAACCATGAAAAAGAAAAATTCACTACCTCGTCGCCAATTGTCCGAGTCTAGCGGCCACTGGCTGGCTGGCCGCTTAGGTGGTGCTGGTGCTGCATGGCTGGCAGACAGCGCCGCATGTGGAGGACGCGCGTAACTGCGCAGCGGCACTTTGAAAGATTAGTGAATCACAACAGAAGGGTTGTGGAAATCTCTGTGCCACTCCTCACTTTGCTGGTTTGTCTCAGGATCATACTCCAAAATCTAGGATCCATCACCTGTGATCACATAACTGTATCATTTGTGGTCATTGGTAGGCCTCTAAAAATCAGTGCACATATTTCTTCTGCTGAATTGGAGTTTTTAGCACCATTTTGGTGCAAACCTTTTACATGTACAAAACTTCAGTCAAAATTTGATGTATGGTGAAAGTGTTCAACAAGTTGCCCACCATCCTTATTGTTAAACGTCAATTTGATTTCTGACGAGTGTACAAATATTAGACTTTTCGTTAGTCTTTGAAGCTGGAAGTCTCACTGAGTGAAGTTTATCTTCAAGTTGTTCTCAGCTTTCCAGAAATGATTTGTGCCAGTGAAAAAGGGGTGCTCTTGATAAGAAATGTTCCCCTTAGGCCTGTTTCAACTTTTCAAATGTCACATTTCTGCATTCCACACATTAAACTGTGCTGTTCCATATTCATAGCACACAACAAAAACCCGACTTTGCTGATAGCACTCTCAAAGATAATGTGACAGCTATACAGATCTGTAATTTGGACTGAGCATCTGGAAGGTATGATTACACCAATCCACACAAGAACAACAACACAGCATTCCTAGATCACTTGCAGTGTTGTCAGTCTTATTGCTTTTCCCACACACCTTCCATCTTCAATGAAATGTTGCTAAGTTTTAATAGTGCTAACATTGTGTAACATACTGTCAAGATTTATGATATTAGTGATACTACTCAAAGTTGTTAAGGACTTGGACGCTATGCATGCACAATTTAAAAAATCTTTGTCACCCTTCTGATTTGCATGGTGCATTATGATAATTATATGGAAGTACACAGCCATTTTCTGTATCAGTTTGCTGTCATTCATTAGAAGATGAACAACCTTAAGTACAAGTATTCTCTTATGATGAACTAAAATTATTATAATCTGCTTCAGAAATACTTTGTTCATCCAAACAAACTTATACAATTAAACTGAATTTGTATTTGTACTTCTATGAATTGTGAAGCAGTTCGGTGATTTCTTTCGAGAATCAGTTTCTCTCACCACGTAAAACTAAAGTGACACACCTCATTGCTGTACATTGTCGTATAAGAAGTGAGCAAATATTAAATCCTTTCTTCAACTTTTTAAACATGTCACATTTGTATATTGCTTTAAATGTCTAGAAATTTAAAACTGAGCACTTCACATTATGGAGAAATGTAGTGTCCTGTGATTACGCTGTCAGTGAGTTGTGATCTGAATTGGTCAACATGTACAGATACTTGTGTAGCAGTTTGTCGAATGATTACATAAGCATATTCATCAGTGAATCAAGTGGCAGACTTTTTCACAAAATACTAGAGAACTGAGTAAGTCTATATAAGAGACTGCTTGCAGAACTCACATCAGGCATGTGGAAGCTGTATCAGAGATGAGTAACAGGAATATTGATTATATAAAGGGAAGGGTAGCAGAGATAGTGACAGGTAGGTGGACACATGGAAGGATATGATGGATATACTAACTGGGGTGTTCAGTAGTTCTGGCAGTTGTGCCAGTGGAGAAGAGATGTACAAAACAATTCTTATCAGGGATACAATCAGAACTGCTCACTCACTGAAACTGACAATCTCTTTTAGATGATTTACCACTCAGCATTCGCTTGACAAATTAAATGAAGGAAAGGTGCTTTGCCTTCTTCATTAAACATCATTATACCTGTATTTTCAGGTTATTTCAACATTTACTGTAAAATTTTTAATGATTTTGTCTTTACTTTTTTTGCAGTTTTAATATTTTGGGGTCCTACATTACAACTTGTGTATTTCTGTACCATCAGTGTTTAATTTCTTGAAAGTGCTGAGTATGCAAGGATAATTGATCATTTCCTTTCACATAATTTGCTGTCAAATGTACAGTTCGATTTCAGAACTGTGCTAACAACTGAAAACGCTACAATGCTATATTACGCTGAAGTGCCAAAGAACCTGGTACAGGCATATGTATTCAAATGCAATTATATGTAAACAGGCAGACTGTGACACTTTGGTTGGTGCCACCTATATAAAAGAAGCGTCTGGAGCAATTGTTAGATCGGTTACTGCTGCTATAGTAGGTTAAGGTTATTGAGATCTGTGTTTGAACGTGATGTTATAGTCGGTGCACGAGCGATGGGACGCAGCGTCTCCTATGTACTGATGAAGTGGGGATTTTCCTATATGATCATTCCACAGGTGTATCGTGATTATCAGGAATCCAGTAAAACATCAACTCTGACAGCTGCACCCGGAAAAATATCCTGCAAGAAAAGGACCAACAACAACTGAAGAGAATCATTCAACATGACAGAAGTGCAACCCTTCCACAAATTGCTGCAGTTTTCAATGGTGTACCATCAACAAGTGTCAGCATGTGAAACATTAAATGAAACATCATCAGTATGGACTTTCGGAGCTGAAGGCTCACTCTTGTATCCTTCATTGCATGACACAAATATTTATGCCTCGCATGGGCCTGTCATAACTGACATTGGACTGTTGATACTGGATACATGTTCCCTTGTCAGATGAGTATTGTTTCAAATTGTACCGAGCAGATGGACGTGTATGGGTATGGAGACACTCATGAACCTATGGACCCTCCTCATCAGCAGGGGACTGTTGAAGCTGGTGGACACTCTTTAATGGTTTGGGAAATTTTCTATTGGAGTGATATGTGACCCCTGACGTGTCTAGATATGACTCTGTCTGATCACCTGCACTCATTCATGCCCATTGTGCATTATGACAGACTTGGGCAATTCCAGCAGGACAATGCGACACACCACGTTTCAAGAATTGCTACAGAGTGATCCCAGGAACACTCTTCTGGGCTTAAACACTTCCGCTGGCCACCAAACTCCCCAGATATGAGGATATCTGGGATGCCTTGCAACGTGCTGTTAAGAAAAGATCTCCATCCCATCGTACTCTTACAGATTCTTGGTATCAGTTCCCTCCAGCAATACTTCAGATATTTGTTGAGTTCTTGCCACATCCTGTTGCAGCACTTCTGTGTGCATGCAAGGGCCCTGCAGGATATTAGGCAGGTGTACCTCTTTCTTTGGCTCTTTGGTGTATTTCCTCTTTGGGGTACTGGATGGATAAAACAAAAGGTTTCAAACACTAGTCACCTTACTTAATTAAGGCATTTGATTGTGTCAATCACAAAATTTTGCTCCAGAAGTTGGACCATTGTGGAATGTGGGGAGTGGCTCACAATTTGTTGATCTCCTTAAGAACAGAACAGAAGGTCGTTCTTCATAGCACTGAGAATTGCTACGATGTGGAATCAGAGTGAGGCACAGTTAAATGGGGGGCAACATAGGGTCAGTTCTGAGGCCACTCCTGCTCCTTATTTATATAAATGATGTGCCTTGTAGCACTAGAGATCAGAGGCAATTCTAGGTCAGTCAAGCGGTGGACAAATGATGTGGTGGGAAGGGAGTAAGGGGTTTGGGGGAATGGAATATCGCTTAACAAAAGAAGAGTTGGGGGTCCTCCACAAACAAAATGTTAAAATTTGGTGTTGCCTAATGTAGTTTTTGGTAACTGTTTTGGAGTTCAGGGTGAAATCATGTCTACAGAATGTGTGTGCCTAGGAAAATAATATGATTTGACACAGATGTCTGGCGATTTTGAAGGTTTTGTCCGGGGTCAGCAGTTTGTTTTGGCAGGCATACCCAGCATATTTAGCTTTCTTGATTATTGTAAGTGGTACTCAAATGTGGGTCACTCCAAAAGAAATGAACACTATTTTCTTAAAATCCATCTTTTATTCTACATGTTTGAAAGTTTTACAGTGTGTAGATATATCCATTAGGAACAATATTTTCATTTCTCCACATAATTTCCACCCCTCTCAACTGCCTTACGCCATCATGGAACCAGCGCCTGTATACTCACATGGTAAAATACTGGACCAACCTGTTGGAGCCACTGTTTGGCAGCATGTGCAAGGGAGTCATCATCTTCAAACCTTGTTCCACAAACAGAGTCTTTCAGTTTCCCAAGGAGATAATAATCACATGGAGCCAGGTCAGGACTCTAAGGCAGGTATTTCAGTGTTGTCCATCTGAGTTTTGTGATCGCTTTCATGGTTTTTTGACTGACATGTGACCATGCATTGTCATGCAATAGGAAAACATCCTGCTTTTGCTGATGTGGTCAAACATGAATCTGTCAAGCTTGAAGTTTCTTCAGTGTCATCACATACACATCAGAATTTATGGTGGTTCCACTTGGCATTATGTCCACACGCAAGAGACCTTCAGAATTGAAAAACACCGTAGCCATAACTTTTTGAGCAGAAGGTGTGTGTTTGAATTTTTTTTTCTTGGGTGAATTTCCATGATGCCACTCCATCGATTGCCTCTTCGTCTCTGGTAAAAGATGATGGAGCCATGTTTCATCACCAATCACAATTCTTCCAAAAAATTCATCTCCACCATTGTCGTACTGTTCCAAAAGTTCACTTCATACCATTTTTCTTGTTTCTTTGTGAGCCGCTGTTGACATCCTGGGAACCCACATGGCACAAACCTTTTTCAACGCCAACACTTTCAATATTCTGCAAACACTTCCTTCCCCTATCCCAATGTAGCGTGACAATTCGTTCACTGTGATGTGTCTGTCAGCAGTCTGTCTGTCTGTCAGAAGGGGTATACACTTCTTTCCCCCTAAGGTAAGTCTTTCCGCTCCCAGGATTGGAATGACTCCTTACCCTCTCCCTTAAAACCCACATCCTTTCGTCTTTCCCTCTCCTTCCCTCTTTCCTGATGAGGCTACAGTTTGTTGCAAAAGCTTGAATTTCATGTGTATGTTTGTGTTTGTTTGTGTGTCTATCGACCTGCCAGCACTTTTGTTCCGTAAGTCACATCATCTGTGTTTTTAGATATATTTTTCCCACGTGGAATATTTCCCTCTATTATATTCATATCATTAATGAGAAATTAACATTGATGAGTGGTAAATGTGTAGAAGAGAGAAACTAACTTTGTGATGACTATAGATTGGATTAACTTACATTTACTTTCATTCCAAGTGATCCATAGCTAGGAGATACTCCAGGATGTAGAACATGTCAGAAAAACAATAATACATGACAAATATTTACAACTCAAATAAATAAGCTAATGTCCATTCCACAGGTCCCAAGTGGAATGATCGTCATTCTTTAATGAACATTATATGAAAGAATCATTTTACAAATACTAATGCACTGAATTTAAAATAAAAAAGTTTTTTTTTTTAATTTATTTATTAGGTAATAAACGTGTAATACAACTACTAAAATATTTACGGTGAACATATTACTGCACTTAAATGGCGAAGTTAGATTATACACACACACACACACACACACACACACACACACACACACACACACCACACACACCACACACACACACACACACACACTTACAATGAACACACAAATCAATTGGGTCTACTGAGAAATTCAGCAATGGAATAGGAGGAGTTGGCCACAGATAAATTCTTTAGGCTTCTCTTAAACTGAATTTCATTGGTTGTTAAGCTTTTCATGGCTGCTGGCAAGTTATTGAAAATGTGTGTTCCTGAATAATGCACACCTTTTTGCACAAGACTAAGTGACTTTAAATCCTTGTGAAGATTATTCTTATTTCTAGTATTGATTCCATGAATTGATCTGTTGGTTTGAAAAAGTGATACATTTTTAATGACAAATTTCATTAAAGAATCAATATATTGGGAAGCAGTAGTTAGTATCCCTAGTTCCCTAAACACATTTCTGCAGGATGTTCTTGAGTTCACATCACATATAACTCTGACTGCACGTTTTTGTGCCCAGATAACTTTAGCTTGGCCTGATGAATTACCCCAAAAAATAATTCCATATGACATTATGGAATGAAAGTAAGCATAATATGCCAGCTTTTTCACTTTTATATCCCATATGTCTGACACAATTCACATTGCAAATAGAGATTTATTAAGACGCTTCAGCAGTTCTGTGGTATGCTTTTCCCACTTGAATTTATTATCAAGCTGTAATCCCAAAAATTTAACACTGTCCATTTCTTCTATTTGCTTCTCGTCATATGTTAGGCATATACTTGTGGGACACCCCTTACAAGTTCTGAACTGCATATAATGTGTTTTTTCAAAATTTAGTGACAAAGAATTGGCTAGGAACCAGTGATTCATGTCCACAAATATTTTATTACCTGATCTTTCTAAGACTACATGTGATTTGCTATTTATTGCAATGTTTGTATCATCGGCAAACAAAATAAACTTGGCATCTGGTAATGTTACAGATGAATGGTCATTGATATACACAAGAAAAAGTAAGGGCCCAAAAATGGAACCTTGTGGGACCCCTAATGTAATTAGTGTCCAGTTGGATGATGCCTGATAGTTTGATACATGTCTCTTTCCTAATATCACCCTTTGTTTCCTGCCAGAGATATAAGATCCGAACCATTTTGCAACATTTCCCGTTACACTATAATATTCTAATTTACTTAAAAGGATATTGTGATTTACGCAGTCAAATGCCTTTGACAGATCACAAAATATACCAGTTGCCTGAAATCTTTGCCTAATGAATTAAGCACATTTTCACTGTAAGTGTAGATAGCCTTCTCAATATCAGAACCATTTAGAAATCCGAACTGTGACTTTGACAGTATGATACTTGAGATAAGATGGTTATGAATTGGATTGCGCATTACATTTTCTAAAATTTTTGAGAATGCAGGCAAAAGTGAAATTGGATGGAAATTTGATGCTATTTCTTTATCTCCCTTCTTAAACAGTGGCTTAACATCAGCATATTTTAACCATTCAGCAAATATTCCATTGTTAAACAACTGGTTACACTGATAGCTTAATATTTTACTTAACTCAGAATCACATTCTTTAATTAGCTTTGTTGATATTTCATCATACCCCCTAGATGTTTTTGATTTTAAAGATTTTATGATGGACATTATTTCTGCTGGGGTAGTGAGGGTCAAATTCATATTATGGAAGTTACTTGAAATGTCTGGTCTGAGGTATTCCATAGCAGCATCTACAGAACCTGAAAACTCCATCTTTTCAGTAACAGTTATGAAATGTTTGTTAAATAGGTCTGCAACACTAGACACATCTGTCACCGATGTTTCATTTACTCTTAAAGCTATTTGTCCCTCTACAGTCTGGTTCTACTGGTCTCCTCCTTCACTATATCCCATATTGTCTTTATTTTGTTATCTGATATGACTTTCTTTTCCTTGTAATATATTTGCTTTGATGTCCATATTAAAGTCTTTAATATTTGCAATATTTCTGGTAATGTGCTATAGCATCAACATCAGAACTGTTTTGGATTGACAGATACAGTTTTCGTTTTGTTTTACAAGATACCGCTATTCCTTGAGTAATCCATGGCTTCTTTGTAGACATTGCTCCAACCTTGGTACGTTTTTGAGGAAAACAGTGTTCAAATAAGGTAAGCACTTTATTAGCAAAAGTGCTATATTTTTCATTCATGCCATGAGCACTCTAAACACCAGTGCAGTGAATGTCTCTGAGGAGTGTCCTAAAATATCCAATTTTTGGCTTGTTGATTACCCTCTTGAGCTCAGATTTAACAGATTTTATATCCTGTTCAGTGTTAACATTTAACAGAAGGGACTGCATGTCACAATCTGAGAGGCCATTGATTCTTGGTTTTGTAATATAATTTTGTTCATTGGACTTTTCTATAGAGATACTATCAATGGCTGTGTGAGAGCAATTGGCTACCCTAGTGGGAAACTTTACAGTGGGAATTAAGTTGAATGATAGTGTTACTAACCCAAATAAGTTCTTATTGGTAGAGTCATTAAGGAAATCTACATTGAAACCACCAGCAACCACTATTTCTTTGTTTTTGGTTGTTAAATGGGCCAGTACAGCTTCAAGGTGGTTTACGAACAGATTAAAGTTACCAGCAGATGCTCGATATACACTTAATATTATGGAGGATTTTTTGTGAAATTCTACTTCTGTTTGCACAGCTTCCATATGCTGTTCTAGGCAAAATTTATGAATGTCTATGTTCTTAAATTTATGACAGTTCATGATAATTTTGGCAATTCCTCCTTTCTCCATTTCTGATCTACAAAAGTGAGATGCTAACCTAAACCCTGTAACACTTAAAAGTTCTATAACAGTAGTCACATGATGTTCAGAGAGGCAGATTATGTCAGCTGTGTTTGAAGACTAATTCATCTATGCAGACAATTAATTCATTAATTTTATTTCTCAGTCCTCAAATATTTTGATGCAATAAAGATAGCTGACATTTCACATTGACTGAGTTAACAGTGGGTAAAGTTAGAATATCTGCTGAGTGTTGAAAATTCTTAACCGATGGCTGTTTATGCTGATGCAATAAGCTAGAATTATGTTTCTTGGTTTCTTTCTCAAACTGAAGGTTTGTCTCAGTCCTAACCTCTCTTAAAATTTGCTTTCTTTCTGTCCTCCCTACCCTAAAAAAGGGTCTTTTCTGAACCCTATAACCAGTGGTATTTTATCACTCATGACAATGCCTCCCGCCCTTTAACTTTCTTGCTATTTTCCCAGCAAGTTTACCCATCCCCTTCCTGTTGAGGTGAAGGCCATGTCTAGTATAATCCCACCTATTGAGAGAATCAACAGGAACCACACCAGTGTGTGATCCTGCACCCGACATAAGCAACCGTTCCAACTCCAAATTAACTCTCTTGATAGAAGAGTTCAAATAAGGTCGGTCATGGCACCCAAGAACAGATACAAACTCAACACTAGTATGCTTCAATAGTGATGCAATCTTTGGCAGTTCACACTCTATACTGTACCCAGGATCTCTGTCAATACTATTACCTGCCTCACCAACTATAACCACGGAGTCTTCCTTAGTGAAATCTTTGCAAAGTGATCCTAAATTCTAAATCCTCTGTCGCCTGCTCCAGACCAGCACTAGGTTGAAAAAAAAAAATGGCAACCTGGTATTCTGATCCTAGTTCATCCTGAAAAAGTTGGCCAACACCTCTTCCATGGGAATTAGGTAGTAGTACGTGGAGGCTTCTGAAAAACGATGCAAAGATGAAGTCAGAGGTGCCAAGAAATTTTGTGTGGAAGACTGGGTTAAATAATAAATAAAAAAAGTAAATAAAAATATAGTTTCCAAATTGGCTGAAACGAAGAAACAAAGGGAAGAGATACAAAATCAAAACCATAGATTATATAGTATACCAAACAGTCTTTCATTTGTTAGTTTTAAGAAATTTAATAATTTTGAACCCTATGAGATAGGGCATCCACTGGATTTCAATATGGAATTTAATGATTTGCCTGAAATGTGAAATGGTAATGAGAAAATGTAATTTGTGAGGGGCTTTTTGAAAGGGGATGCTTATGGATGGGCAGCTCACATAGCTGATAGTTGTACTTCATGGCAAAGCTTTGAGAAAGCGTTTTTAGATGAATATTGGTCGAAAGAGAAGCAGCAGAGAATTTTTAGTAAATTTTGGGGGAGGGGAGAGATTTGACTCTAGGAATGATACTGTGAAGGCTTCTGTCAGCTTTGGACATACAAACTGAAATATTTGGACAAAGAGCTAGGTAGTGAATTAATAATTATGGGTTTAGAAACTTCAGAAACTTAGATAATTGCTTGTACCTGCCCCTATGGGTAATATCAGTGATTTCTTGAATTATGTTGATAAAGTGTAGAGGGTGAAGCCATCAATGGAAGATGGTAGGAAGAATTTTGATGACTATAATCAATCAAGGAGAGAATTTCAGGTAAATAGGATGAACAGAACTAATTACAATAGAAATTCAAGGAATGGTTGGGTGGAGGATAGCCAGAATGGGCACAGAATTGGTAGGAGAAATTCAAGTAAAAGAAATTGAGGAGATGGCTTTAATTCTGAATCAAACCATTTAAACTAGATAATGCTCCAGTTTTGGATTGCACTAGAGAAGGTAGTGATGTAGAGCCAGTTGTGTATAATTGTGCTGTGATCACACATAAGGGTAATGTAAATGATAGAAGTAAGACAAGTGTAATTTATAATTCTAATGAGATGTTGAATGATGGTGTGGGTAACAAATGTTCATTCTGAAAAAAGAGAGGAGGAAGTTATTGTAATAAAATAAAGTGATGAAACAGAGCATGTTGCTGTTGCTCAGGATGTCCAAAGTGTCAAAATGGATGTTAAATTTTTAAGAGAACATAAAGAATTCAGGTGTTCTGCTTTGTGGTCTAAACGGCAAACAAGGATCAACCAATTTGCCAAGTATTTGAGGACAGTATAAGTGGTAGTGGGTGTAATTCTGATAGTAGTTTTAATGATGATAGCAATGACAAATCCAGCAGTGATGAGGGTTAGGTATTTCAATTTATAGTTGATAATGATGCCCATGCCATAAGTAAAGAAAGAGTAGAGGAGGATGATATTAGGCCTAATGAAGAGTCAGAGTTTGAGAGAGGTAATGAGGAAGAGGATGATGCTATCTGTCATTTTACTGTGTCTGATAATCAATTTTGTAAGCAGGATGATAGTTTTTCCAGGAAAAGGATTAATGAGGATTTGTTGTATGAAGAAGATCACATGATAAGTTAAAAGGGAGTGTGGCACCCTGTAATAACAGCAAGGGTACAAGGTATACAAGTTAAGTGTGTACTGGACAGTGGTAATGATTTGAATGGCATTTCACAGACATTTTTTGAATCTATCAAGAACACAGAGGTTGTAATAGTGATGCTCGTTTCTGGAATAAAAAATTATTGGTGCTAGTGGCAAGCTATCAAAGAGTGTGAAACAAGAGATACTGTGAACAGTGGAATTGGCAGTACAGCTGTTGGAGTGCAATTTCTTGGTGATTCAAAATCTCAGCATTGATGTAATACATGGTATTGGTTCCATGTTGAAATGGTGTGTAAATGTAGATTTTTTGCTAGTAGTGAGTTTAGCTTTAAGTTCAACGGAAGTAGGGACGAAGTATCATTTTTGGAAGATGTGAACAAGTGTGTGGAAACTGAATCAGATTTGCCATTAAGAGTTTTGACTACAGAGCAGGTTACTGAGGAATAAGAGGAGGAGAGAGTGAGATTGGAGAGAATAAAGAGAGTTGAAGATGTTGAAGGTATTACAAACAATCAAAGGGAGGAATTAATGGGTATTCTCCCGAGCAACTGTAAGGCATTTTCTGACAGGCCAGGTTTGGTAAAATATTTTGAGTGCAAATTAAAGTTTAAGGATGATGAACCATTTTTTCAAGAAGCCTTATATTATTCCACTTTCAAAAAAGGAAACAGTGAGAAAACAAATTCAAAATATGGTCTCATGGGGGATTATTGAAAGGTCAAACAGCAGGTATAATAACCCACTTATGGTCGTAAAGAAGAAGAATGGTGGTATCAGGTTGGTTCTGGATGCCAGGAAGTTGAATGAAATTGTAATAGAGGAGAGTGACAGACCAGCTTAAGTAGATGAAATTTAGCAAAAGTTCCATGGATGTAAATTTCTGACTTCTTTTGATGTGACTCGTGACTGAGCTATTGACCAATAAAATAAGTCTATGTAGATGATGTCCTAGTAGTGACTGCAGAATGGTACAAGCACTGTAAGGTTATGAATGAAATACTGACAACTATGTATAGAGGAGGTATGAAACTAAAATTAAGTAAATCTTAATTTGTAAAGAAGGATATTTCATTTTTTGGGCACAGGATTAACAAGGAAAGTATACAGCCTGATCCAGAAAAGTTTGCTGCTATTGCAGATTTCCCACCCCCCAAGGAACAAGAAGGATTTTAAAGCTATGTTTGGCTTCATATCAGATTGGTCATTTAACCATCCTTGCCCTGGTAATTAGTTGAAAAACGATGTGGTGTAGAATTGGACACGGTAATGTGGAGAGGCATTTCAGAGTTTGAAAAAAAATTAGTAAATAGTAAGAAGTTAGGACATCCAAATATTTCACTGCCTTTTTGTATGAGTACTGATGGAAGTTTATAGTGTTTGGGGGTAGAAATTTTCCAATTAATACTTACTGAGATGAGGGTTGAACACACAACTATTGCTTTTGCTATCAGAACATTACAGCCACATGAAAGGACTATTACTTTCCAGAATTAGAGGCTTTGGCAATTACTCCTGGGTTTCAAAAGTTTGAGTACTATTTGCTTGGACTTGAGACCATAGTGTATATAGATCATAATGCTTTGATAAATGCAGGGTCCAGGGTGAAGCACACCAATTTCACTGTGTGGGCTGCGTATTTGCAACAATTTGATTTGGATGTAAGGTATGTAAAAGGAAAAGCCAATTTTGTGTCTCATGCATTATCTCACACCAGACAAGTGTATCCCCAATGTTTGCATAGTAGAGTAATATTGGAGTATGTGTATGTGGAGAAAGTGTTTGCACTGCAATCACCGACATAATGTAACTGCGGCAGAATAAGGGGAACCTGGCCGCATTCACCAAGGCAGATGGAAAACAATCCACAGGCTAGCTGGCACACTGGACCTCGACATTAAACTGCCGGGCAAATTTGTGCCAGGGACTGGTATGCTTTCCCACCCAGAAAGAAGTGTGTTAGACTGTACGGCTAACCAGGCCGGCTTAAATTGGTACCTTGGTTAAAGAATTTCTGTCTAAAACGTAAGGTAAGGAGAAAATGAAAAGTGTGAACATATGAGGAGGATAATTAACATCTAAAGTAATCTGCTGATTGGTGCAGCAGTGGAGGCAATATGCAGTATGATCCATCTTCGATGCCAGGTCTTAATATTAATTGTGGTATAATAGATGTGTTTGTCTTCAATGGCATCAGTATATTGAGATAACAATTTACCTATACAAGTGTGTCATGGTACAGCCTCATATAACATAAGGAAATTACAACTTTAAACATTGTTGCCTAGAGTAATTTGTGGAAATAATAAGCAAGATTTGTATGTATATCACACTTCAAGCTAAGATGTTAAGTAATTTAATGGAGAAAAGTGAAATAATAGACATTCTAAGTGATAATTTTGTCTGGTTGGTAATGAGCATTAAGTTTGCCATAGCATAAGAATTTTTACTTTGGAGTGTTTTTCAGTAGAGTCAGTTTTGCATTAGGTAAGCAGAGCAGGTGTTTATTTATTAGATAATGAAATAATAAAAGAGTGAATAATGTTATTGACTTAAGGGTTAGGGAGCCTGTCTCTGCAGTTGATATATTTTTTAATAATGTGCTCCACTAGTTAACTAAGTGAGAATGCAGCTGACAGACATGCTTGAGTAATGAAAAAGATAAATGTATACGAACAAATATGGTGTAAATATATTAATGATCTAACTGTGAAATAAGCAACATTGGGTACTGTTTATATTGTGCAATTCATGACACTGCAGCTGGGAATGAGAGATTAAAAGAAAGAGTAATATTTACAAGTCATATAAGGCTCCATTATTCAATCTATATGTTATCTGGAAACATCTATTTGTTTTCTGAGGAATTCTGAGATTAAAGTGGATACTGAAATGAAGAAAAGTAATTTTGCTGATTAGCTGATAACTGTGATGATAGACTGATGTAAATATTCTGACAGGTCAACTATTAGGTAAAATTTTGTGATTTTTGTGAGGATTTAATTTTCAGTTTGAATGAGACTAGTGCTTAGAGTTGATTAGAGAAGTGGGGCAATGATTTGGTACAACTTCCATCCCCAGAAATTTTGATTTGAATAATAATTAAGTTATCATCACATAAGTCTTTTTCTTTTTGTAATGTAAGGATTAGTAAATATATACTACTGCACATCTTGAGTTTTTGCTATTTTGCAGTTGGGAAAGAGACCCACATCTTTCAAGTTTAACCATTTTCAGGCAGTTATGACTTAGAGTAATGTTTTGTGGTGTAATGTGCACTTTATTTATAAAAAATTCTAGTCCACACCTTGCGTACTATAGTCAATTTTAGTGCTAATTGTTAAAATGTTATGAGAACTATGTGATGTACTTATTTATGATTCAAGAACTATTATTTGCCATTAGTGTTAAACTTTTTTTTTCTTTAGACTTAAGTTTCAAGAAAATGTAAGTGTAGTAAAGTAGTGTATTTTGTCTCATTTTTTAACGTGCTGTGGTGGAGGAGAACCACTTCCATACTAACTGCCACTTGTACCTGTTGCAGGCATGGGCGACTTGATGAGAAACTGCGTAACAGCTCATTAAAAGTGTGAAAGTGCTTCTGAAAAATACCAAACAATGAGCAAGTGAAATTTTCTGCCTGAAAGTGAACTGGAATGCACAGTGCAATTTAACTTGTTGCAACCCATGGGAATTTATTATTTGAATCAAGTAATATGTATCTTAGAATGTAACCTTTGTTTACCCAAAAAAGACATCACATATGATGAAGATGCTTAACTGTTTTTAGAAGTATAACTTGTAGATATCTTATGTAAATGTACACTACACTGTATGTAAATATTTTGTATGGGGTTTTTGTATGGCCAGTTCACATAAGTATAAATTTGAAAAAAAAATTTGAACTGTGGTTTGGATAAAATTTCATATGTTTATTCTTTTGTGTGTAGAATTTTAACCCACTGTCTGGGGTCACTGGTGGTCAGTAAATTGCCCAGTTAGCTATTTGCAGTATCTATCTACTCAATCCAATGAGGGATGATGTGATGAAGCAATTCAGGATAATTTTTCTTCCCCTCTTGTTTTGCAGTGAGCCTCTTCTGACTAATTACCATTAGCATACACGAGTATAACCTGCATTTTCATATAAGAAAAAGGTTGGCTCCCAGTTTTAAAAAAATTTAACACCTGATCTAATTTTGTGCTTAGTGTTATGTATGTAATTGGTATGAAAATTTTTTTTGACTATTGCTACTTAGTATCCTTCATCATAGGGTGAAATCAGTAATTGTTTTGTAAATTAAATTCTGTTGTTGACATATAAACAAATATAAATTCTGTAATAATCTAAACATTTGGAAGACAAAACACTAGCATTCTTACGTATTTATTTCACTCTATTCAAAAACTAGTTATTAAAGCCACCCCTTAATTAATTCCACAGTAATTAACAGTTTGTTAGAAGTATTGTATATGTAACAGTATTTGTTAATTTCATGATTTAAACAACTAAATTGGCTTAACCCTCACCATAGTAGAAACTGTTGAAAAGAACCAATTTTTTATGTATTCAATTAATTTAATGACTAAGTTTTAACCCTTTAACTGCTCTGGACATTTTAACATGCACGCCTTTGCCCCTGTCCCTGTCCCTGTCCCAGTCGATCAATCAATCTACTGTGTAGAAAGGTTTATTTACTAGTATTCTGTACAACTTAGCTTTGAAGATATTGACAGGTAACTCTTTTAAATCTATACTTAACTTATTGTACAACTTAAGTCCAAGAACTAAATATGAATTCTGTGACTTGGATAGGTTTTGATATGGTACATCTAAACATGATTTGTTCCTGGTGTTATGGCTATGCACATCCCTTCTTAATGATATATTTAAAATATTGTTCCTAACATACAATAGAGCATTATAGATGCAAAAGTTTATTACCGTCAGGCATTGCAATTTAACAAACAAGGGTTTACAGTGTTCTAACTTATCGGAATTGGTTATTATTCTTACTAATTTTTTTTGTAAAAGTAGAATGCCCTTTATGTGACTGCTATTGCCCCACAATAAGATTCTATATGATATGATACTTTGAAAGAAAGCAAAATATGCTGATCTTATATAACTATTACGGACATGTATTTTTATGTTTCTAATTAAATAGATAACTCTTGAGAGTCTGGCAGATAAATGTTTGACGTGTGGTTCCCATGTCAACTTGTTGTCTACTAAAACACCTAAAAACTTTCTACTTTCTAAGTCATGATTCTCTCTTAAGCAGAAGGAAAGTGCCTGGGTCTTACTTTCATTTAGTAGAAAACCATTTGCTCTAAACCATAATGAACTCTGAACAAAGGTATCTTTAACTATATTTTTTAGTGTATTTAAATCTGAGCTTTTATTTAAAAAAGTTGTGTCATTGGCATACTTTATTGTGTGAGAGTTTACAAAAGATGGCAGGTCATTAATAATAAGTAAAAACAATAGAGCTCCAAGTACTGAGCGCTGTGGCATGCCAGACCTAACATTAATCAGATCTGACTACTCCCTGTTAATGCATGCTACTTGTTGGCAGTTCTCAAGGAAGGATTTAATCATATTTATGCTGCTATTAGCAAAACCATAATAGGATAACTTATTCAGTAAAGTATCATGGTCCACACAGTCAAACGCTCTGCTCGGATCACAAAATGTAGCCTGAGCAAATCCCCTAGCCTCAAACACATCCAGAACAAATTTTACAAGCATGTGTCGTGGATTTACCTTTCATGAATCCATATAGTTTGTCACTGATTAAGTTTAAGTTATCTAAATACATACTAACATGATTATACATAATTGTTTCGAGAATTTTTGAGAAAACAGAAGTTAACGATACTAGTCTGTAACTAGCGGGACAGTTCTTATCAACTTTCTTATATACTGGGACCACTCTAGATATTTTTAGTACATCAGAAAACTTGTTTTCAGCTAGACATTTTTTTACACAGTAGGTTAAGGGATCAATTATGCAGTCAATAGTATCTTTCAATAAGTTACATGATAAATCATAGTAATCAACGCTATCTGAGGCTTTGAAATTTTTAACTGTTTTCAGAATTTTATTGGTACACAGCTCTGTGAAGTTGAAACTGCTCTGGTGGGGCCTTTCAAAATAGTTGTCAATGAAGTTATAGGCATTTTCTAGAGGTTTGTCTATTGAGCTGCATATTTCTCCAATAGATTGGACGCAGAATTTATTGAATTCATCTGGGGATATGGCAAAAAGTCTTTTTCTTTAGTGTGTGCCACAAAGTTAATTATACTCCAGACTTTTTTGCATTTATTTCTAGACTTTTCAATGAGGGCTGTATTATATAGCTTCTTAGCATCATTAATAGCCTGTCTATAATTACACTTGGCTCTGGAATATAATTCTATATGTAGTTCAGATTTGCTGTTCTTGTACATACCAGAATAGAGCATAACAGTGTCTTTCATTTGCCCTAACTGTGGCGTATACCATTCCCTGTTTTTCCTTCTCTTATAACAACTACTATCTTTAATATTTAGCACCGCCTACACAAAAGTATAGTAACCTAGATCTCAACACTCCCTGTGAGAAACTGCAAATTGAAACATCAGGTATAGTAATTGAGTGCCTTAAAATATTAGTAGTAGTAGTAGTAGTAGTAGTAGTAGTAGTCCACAGGTCACCTAGTGGCAAACACCTTCAGAGCACACAGCGACAGGTACAAAGGCATGCATGTTAACACATCCAGAACAGTTAAAGGGTTAATTGTAATTTCTGCAAATTTAACTTCGAATAATGTGTAGCTTCAGCACGTATTATTGTGAGGATATATAAGGGCCCAATTTTAGGTCCCAAGACAGTCAGTCCATGGCTGGGTTTAAGAAGAGAAATCCGTGTTGGTTAGATCAACAACAATGTATCAACTTAACTGTGCAATAAGTGTAACAAAATTAGGCCATGTGTTAAAACAATGACAATGTCTATTCCATATGTACCTGATTATTCTGGAAGAACTGTGAATTACATTTTTACTGTTCATAGATATTCAACACTAAACTATTGTAACAGTATGTTGATGTTTGCCTGAAAACTATTAATGAGAGTTATCGAAAGTTAAACAGTAGTGCACTGGCCATATTAAATGTGTATATGGGAGGTTGTGTGAAGTGAAAGTAAACAACTCTTAATTGCAAATGTGTACCTGTGGGCTTCATTATTTACGGCAGACAGTACTGCATTTCCAGCCCCTATTTTTGCAGCTAGTACATTGACACAGAGGACAACAAATGGAAAAATAAAGAAGACAAACTAGCACATAATGACTCCTTACAGTGGCTCCAACAGCTTTGCAAGGACATGATCTTTAACTGGATACCTGGCCACATCAGGATACAGGGAATCGACATGGCCAACAGAGCAGCCAAGGAAGCATTTTGGGATGGTGGTGTTTGTCAGAGTCCCATCCCTAGGCATGCTGTCATCTCATTATCGAACTGTCTCATCACGTGTCTGTGGGAAACCTGTCTGTCACCTTCAGCCATTTAAACTGTGGTTCCCCAAATTGATCGCACAGTCATGACACACTTTAGACTTCGTGTCACCCTCTAAGCTGGAAGCAGGTTCTGCTTACCAGTCTGTGCACTGGACATAGCCCTTCCACAAATGGCTTCCTCTTCTTGTGGGAGGATCCATTACTCTTAGGTTTGTGGGGTCATTTGCATCCAAGTGATAAACTTCTGGACAAGACTCCTAGATGACCAATTATAGGAACTGGAGAACATGCTGTGTGTCTACCCAGTTGTAAAAGCCTGTATAAGAGAAAGGCACCACTCATATATAGTGGTAGGAAGGTTGGCACCCCCACACACCATAGGAAATAGTATTCTCACTCGCTGTTGAGGTCTTTAAGACTATTTGTATTCTTAACTAGTTCTAGAGAGTAGAATTATTTGTCAAGCAGATAAGATTTCGTTTTGTTTGTATTGAGTTTTATTACCTATTAAATTCTTTGCATCAATATGTAGGTGACACATTTTTATGAAAATATGTCACTTTCTTCTATGCCACACTTAGGCCAATGGATCACTTAGTCATAAACATGGAATGATTTGGCTTCATGGCTGCACCCACTTACTATGCTCAGGGGACAGGCTTCATGAGGGGAAATGAAGAGTCATTTTCATTAGTGATACCCATTTATTTTCCCATACCTTACAAGATGGTACAGACAACATTTGTCATTAATATCTGTCTGTACAGGTGCATTGCACTGACAGTATGGCTCGATCAATGAAAGCAGAGGCTATACGCTCCGGTGGTGAGCCGTGGCATGACCGCATGAACCGAAAAGGCCGCGTCTCTGAAAGTACAGTTTTTTGTGCAGCTGATGGAGGCTTGTGACTTTCATGGGTGGGAAAAATGCATCACTAAATGAACAGATGCATGCCATGGATTGAGCAAATGTGCAACACTGCATATGTTTTTGTGGGGAGCCATTTTAACCCATGTGGTTGGCACTGAGGAAGATCGGAGACATTTTGTGTAATGTTGACCAGCTCACACTGCCCACATGCTTCATCCTGTGAGAGCCGGAGCACAATGCACTATTGCCAAAATTTGCCATAATGGGAAAGTTGTGTGCTTGGGCAGTGTGATTGCTGGCACTCTGTGCTTGTCGGCTGTGCTGCAGTTATGCTCTTTAAGTGTCTCTGTGGTGTGGCTGCCACCCAGATCCCCTTTCAAGGAGAGGAACTCCAGAGCTGGCTAGTGAGAATCTGCTCCAATTGACCTCTCTGCAGAGGTTGAGCAGCTGCCAGACACCTGATGATGGGCTGGCACTGTATCATCACATCATCTCCTCTTTGTTGGAGAGCTATCTGGATCTGGTGATTCATCATTTTCTTTTTCCATTTAAATTCTTAGATTCCCCTTTTTTCTGAATTGAGCTTGTCAGCTCTTGATGAAAGACAAGCAATCATTGCCCATTGGAAAGGTGAGTGGAGCTGCAGTGGTGGCACCCACAGCAGCTGCAGGGAGTGTGGAAGCTGCTGCACATGCACCAATCACAGGAGAAACTGCACCTGCAGAAGATTGGTAGCGTATACTGTGGCAGAAATACTGAATTCAGTGTTCCGAAACTGTTTCACTGCGGAAAATCGTAACACGGTCCCCGACTTCAGCCGTCGCACGGACGCCAAAATGGAAAATATTGAAATAAACGATATCGGAATTGAAAAACAACTGCTATCACTTAGTAGCAGAAAAGCATCCGGACCATACGAGATACCCTTAAGATTCTACAGTGATTATGCTAAAGAACTTGCCCCCTTTCTATCAGCAATTTATCGTAGATCGCTGGAAGAACGTAAAGTACCTAGCGACTGGAAGAAAGCACAGGTCGTTCCCATTTTCAAGAAGGGTCATAAATCAGATGCGAATAATTATAGGCCTATTTCGCTTACGTCAATCTGTTGTAGAATAATGGAACATGTTTTGTGTTCTCGTATTACGACGTTCTTAGATAATACAAATCTCCTTCATCATAACCAACATGGATTCCGCAAACAGAGATTATGTGAAACTCGGCTCGCCCTATTTGCCCAAGAAATTCACAGTGCCGTAGACACTGGCGAGCAGATTGATGCCGTATTCCTGGACTTCAGGAAGGCATTTGATACGGTTCCGCACTTACGTTTAGTGAAAAAAATACGAGCTTACGGAATATTGGACCAGGTTTGTGATTGGATTCAGGATTTCCTAGAAGAAAGAACACAACATGTCATTCTTAACGGTTCAAAATCTGCAGATGTAGAGGTAATTTCGGGAGTACTGCAGGGAAGCGTGATAGGACCTTTATTGTTTACAATATACATAAATGACTTAGTTGACAACATCGGTAGCTCTGTGAGGCTATTTGCAGATGACACGGTTGTCTACAAGAAAGTAGCAACATCAGAAGACTCGTACGTACTCCAGGAGGACCTGCAGAGGATTAATGCATGGTGCGACAGCTGGCAGCTTTCCCTAAACGTAGATAAATGTAATATAATGCGCATACATAGGGGCAGAAATCCATTCCAGTACGATTGTGCCATAGGTGGTAAATCATTGGAAGCGGTAACGACCGTAAAATACTTAGGAGTTACTATCCGGAGCGATCTGAAGTGGAATGATCACATAAAACAAATAGTGGGAAAAGCAGGTGCCAGGTTGAGATTCATAGGAAGAATTCTAAGAAAATGTGACTCATCGACGAAAGAAGTAGCTTACAAAACGCTTGTTCGTCCGATTCTTGAGTGTTGCTCATCAGTGTGGGACCCTTACCAGGTTGGATTAATAGAAGAGATAGACATGATCCAGCGAAAAGCAGCGCGATTCGTCATGGGGACATTTAGTCAGCGCGAGAGCGTTACGGAGACGCTGAACAAGCTCCAGTGGCGGACACTTCAAGAAAGGCGTTACGCAATACAGAGAGGTTTATTATCGAAATTACGAGAGAGCACATTCCGGGAAGAGATGGGCGACATATTACAACCGCCCACATATATCTCGCGTAATGATCACAACGAAAAGATCCGAGAAATTAGAGCAAATACGGAGACTTACAAGCAGTCGTTCTTCCCACGCACAATTCGTGAATGGAACAGGGAAGGGGGGGATCAGATAGTGGTACAATAAGTACCCTCCGCCACACACCGTAAGGTGGCTCACGGAGTATAGATGTAGATGTAGATGCAGATGCATGTGGGAGTGTTCCAGCAGCCGATAGAGTATGGTGATAAGTTGAGACTGTGAGTACTGTGCTGGCCAGAGGCAGGCAGAGCTGGAGCATTTCTCTTGTCCAGCACTAAGTACACCCATTGCTTTTTCCATGGTGGGATCCGCTTGATCAGCTCTTTCTGCAGTTGTTTATATGATGAATGCATTGGTAGGTCAGTGTTATATCCTGCACTTAAGCCATGCATTTTTGGTACAGTTGGTTAATTACAAGCTCAAATTTTGCAAGGTAACAGGTTACACAGATGTTCATGAAGACAGCCTCTGTTTGGCCAAACCGTATTAGAAGGTCACAGGGCCAAAAAGGATGCAGCCTGCCCAACACCCATACAGTGCTTGTGGGTGCTCCTGCAATTGTAGGAGGCATCAGTGTGGTGGAGTTTCCTGCTCCAAAATTTTCTTTGGCTGTCTGAGGCTGCACGATGCCGGATTGTGTAGGGCATGATTGTATCTCCCTCTACAGCCTGTGGTTGTTTGCGAGCAGGGCTTATCACCATCTTACCTTAGTCAAGTCATACCAATGATCAGCCAGCTGGAGTGGCCGAACAGTTCTAGGCACTACAGGCTGGAACCGCGTGACCGCTACGGTCGCAGGTTCAAATCCTGCCTCGGGCATGGATGTGTGTGATGTCCTTAGGTTAGCTAGGTTTAAGTAGTTATAAGTTCTAGGGGACTGATGACCTGAGCTGTTGAGTCCCATAGTGCTCAAATCCATTTGACCATTTTGAACCGATGATCATTTATCATCTCATTTAGTCTCAGATCACATCAGAGTCACCAGTGATGGGGTATGTTGTTAGCAGTGCCTACACATAAGTGTGCAGTGAACAGGCTTTACTGGCATGCCCATACATGATGCTTGTGGGACAGACTTGGTGATTGGAAATGATGAGTCATTTTTGTCAATGACACATTTTTCCATATCTCGCAAGTTAGTACAAACATCTGTCATTAATGTCCATTCATGTAACCATGTTGTACTTGCAGTTAGGTCATATCAGTGTTTCAGAAGGTTTTACACTCCAGTGGCAAGCCATGGGTTGACTGTGTGAACTGAGAGAGTAAAAGACTGCATCTCTGGAAGTTCACTTTTCAGCACATCCCACGGAGTGTCGTGACCTTCGCAAAAGGTAGAAAAAGCACCAGGAAATGAATGGATGCACACTATGAAATTATTGAATTCACAATTCTTCATGTATGCATTTGTGGCGAGACTCATTAGTTTGACCCACATGGTTTGTGACGAGAAATGTCAGAAATGTGTGTCACGTCACGTTGACCAGCTCGCATTGCCCGCCTGTTCTGTGCCTTGTCGACCTGCAAGTTACACACTGTTGCCAGACTTTGACATAATGGAAAAACTGTGTGTGTGTGGGCCACATGCATGCTTGGCACCAGTGACTTGTCAGCTGTGCTGCAATCACACCCTTCACGCGTTTCTGTGGTGCAGCCACCACACAGCTATTTCTGTCATTGATCATTACCGACAAATCTCATAAGGAAGTAAATAAGTTGGAAGCTGTCAACACCACACCCATTCAATTTCAAGAGCTTTTTGGAAAAGTTTCTAGAGTGAAAACCATGCATTACCTTTATTACATGCTTCTATTCAGAACACACTTTCATCATCAATGAGACCCCTGAATATAAGATCGTAATGCAATAGTGAATGAAAATATCTTCAACAGTTTGATCTTAAGTTGAAAATGTCTAAAATATTTCCGTTTTATCTTGGCTGTTGAACTAGTTGCTCAAGACAGTTTCTGGAAGATGTTCAAAACACTTCACAAGCTGGGTTGTTGATAACCACTACAGTCAAGCCATCGATGCACCAGTCTATTCTTAAACAGCAAAAGTTGCCTCCAGCTAATGAAAGACGTGAATTTCCTATGCTACTGAGTGTAGTCCTCCGCGAATTTTTCTAAAACTACTGTGGTGGAATCAGCTGTCCAGTAAAAACACCTGACAAATTACTTTTCACCTAGGCCTGCTACTCATGTCAAGGTAACTTCAGCTACACCTTTCCATCCTAAATGGTTTAATACTTTTGTGAACATCAATGAACACTCCCTCCTATGGTGTCCAATGCCTTTGCAATAAATGTTCCATGCGTCATTAAATATTTCAGACCTTTCTGCTGCAAGTTTTTCACCTCTCAATCCCAAGAATAATTTGAGTGTGAGAAATTCCTGGAGAGGAGTAAATTCAGAAACTTAACTTCAGCAACACACTGGTTGAATTTTGGCAGTTTAAAATATCCTTATTCTGGAAGCAGTCTGATTAGACTATCTGCAAATCAACTGCCAAGTGCTCACCAGAGGACCTCAAATTACTGCCTAGATTAAGACCCTTATGTACACTCCACAAGTGCTTGGTTAACCAAGTAGCCACTTACTTTGAGTAGTGCACCCCTTCCTATCAAGGGGAGTGCAACTCTCCATCTGATAATGCAGGTTTAGAGATCAGAAGCTACAATTGCCACAGTTGACAAAAGCTTTGGTTGAAACACATCACCCAGCTTCAAAACAAAGGATGCTGATCAATTATGGTAACAATGCTGAAAAATAATCACACTCAGTCACTGGTAAAAGTGGAGAGGTGAGATTGTATCCTTTGATTGACCAGTCTTCTTATTTATAAAATGTGCAAGTGAATAGAAATTATTTGCACTAGCCAACCTGCCATTGTATTTGCAGTAGTCAAATAATTTGTAATCTTACCACATACAAATTTTGAAAAACTTATGATTTTCAAGTGCTCACCTAATGCAATAATATAACGTAATTTGTTTGCAAAAACACATAAGTGAATCAGTGTTTCAAGGCAAATGTAAATCCGCCATGGATGTGAGAATCAGAAAACGAAAACTGATATCTGATTGTGAATCAAATGACAATGGTAGGCTCGATACAAATACTAAATTTGGTTTTCTGGAAGAAAAGAATTTAAGAGGGTGATTTGCAAGAATAATTACTCCATTTCTGCAGAAACAGAGTAGGTTTATTTGAACTCCATATGACCTGCATCGTTGGAGGTATATCTGCATCCTCAGCAAACCACCGCACAGTGCTTCGTGGAGGGTATATTGTACCACTACTAGTAGTTACCTTTCTTGTTCCAGTCTCAGATGGAGTGAGGGGAAAAACTGAGTATATTTCTCCATATGAGTCCTAGTTTCCCATATGTTGTTTCATTAAATATTTGTTGGCAGCAGTAGGCTAGTTCTGCAGTCAGCTTCAAATGTCAGTTCTCTTAACTGTCATGTTGTTAGAAGTGTATGTCTTCTTGCATTCAGGGACTCCCATTTGAGTTCCCAAAGCATACCCATGACTCTTGCATGCTGATCAGACCCACCAGTAACAAATCCAGCAGCCTGCCTCTGAATTGCTTCGATGTCGTACTTCAGTCCAATCTGGTGCAAATCCTATTCAGTTACACAGTACAAAAGTGTAGGTAACACTACTGTTCTACATGCAGTCTTCTTTGCAGATGAACCGCACTTATCTAATATGCTCCCAGTAAACCAAAGCAGACCATTTGTCTTCCTTACCACTAACTTCACAGGTACTATGGGATGCTGGGGCTTGTAAAGTCTGGTACCATTTGGGAGGAACAGGAAGTTACTTGTTCATGGTAACAGTATTTCCCTTTTTCATCATGTTACAAAGCTCTGAAATGTGAAGCAATGAAAAATACTATGTGAAAAACCTGTTACTATTCAGGTGCATTTCTAAACAGTTAAAATTTAAAATAACATGGGGAGAGGATTATGTGTGACATCATTCTGAACTGCTTCTTTCTCAGGAATAAACATGTGAAAACTGTTGTAAGATACCTTTATTTGTGTAGGAGTTATGATCTATGAAATTTTGGGACACTTGTCAAAGTCAGCATTACAGCATATGCTCAATATGACGTTCATTGTGCCAGTCCAGTTTTGCGAGTCATGCTGCACACATCACAGGATCTGAGGCTCCAGCTGTAAGATCAGGATCCTGTGGTGGCCATTCAATAAAACCCGTCCGACTTATCCAGTGACCTCCAAAATATTTCAGCCAGAAACAGTCTGACTTCAGTGGCTTATTGGGGAGGTGCACAGTCTCATTGGAAGGTGGTTGGGGAATCACCCTCTGATTCATCAGTGTTGGAAGCACATAACCATGGATCATAATAAGATACTTCACACCATTCAAGGTTCCACCAATAAACACTGGACCCATGATTCTTGGCCCAAATCCCATGACAGATGATCAATTTTTGACCATTAGCACATGTCTAGGGATCCACGCACCAGAGTGTTAGCATCTGACAAGTATAAATGATTTACTTCTCCTTGTACATAAAAATTAACTTTGTCACTCAACAACACCTGTCATATGAAATTTGGATTCCTATTACTCTGATCAAAAGCCCAGTCCACAAATTGCACCTGCCAATCAGAATCGCCATCAGAGATGATACTGAGACTGTAGCTAATACAGGTGCCACAAGTGTGTTTGCAACACACACAGCTTTAAACCTTGACACCAGATGTTACTGATAACCAGTGCATGCAGTGATGTGGACTTACCACAAAGAGTGACAAAATTTCTTACCATCTTGTCATCAGTGGTTGTTCTTCGATGTCCAATACATGGCTTGTCAAGTAACTTGAATAGTGTCGTGTGTGAAACACCATTTCTCTCAGGATGCCGGACATTGAAGTCAGCAGCAATCACTCTGGTACCTCACCCACCACTCATTAACACAAATTCAATGTGTCCCTGTGTGTGCCATTGTGAATCAGCAGACTCGGGAGGATGTCGTTATCAGGAAAAAGAAAACTGGTGTTTTACGGGTCGCAGCATGGAATGTCAGATCCCTTAATCGGGCAAGTAGGTTAGAAAGTTTGAAAAGGGAAATGGATAGGTTAAAGTTAGATATAGTGGGAATTAATGAAGTTCAGTGGCAGGCGGAACAAGACTTATGATCAGGTGAATACGGGGTTATGAATACAAAATCAAGTAGGGGTAATGCAGCAGTGGCTATAATAATGAATAAAAAAAAATAGGAGTGCGGGTAAGCTACTACAAACAGCATAGTGAATGCATTATAGTGGCCAAGATGGACATGAAGCCCATGCCTACTACAGTAGTACAAGTTTATATGCCAACTAGCTCTGCAGATGACGAAGAGATTGATGAAATGTATGATGAGATAAAAGAAATTATTCAGATAGTGAAGGGAGACGAAAATTTAATAGTCATGGGTGACTGGAATTTGGTAGTAGGAAAAGGAAGAGAAGGAAACATAGTAGGTGAATATGGAATGGGGACAATGAATGAAAGAGGAAGCTGTCTGGTAGAATTTTGCACAGAGCATAACTTAATCATAGCCAACACTTGGTTCAAGAATCATAAAAGAAGGTTGTATACATGGAAGAGCCCTGGAGATACTAAAGGGTTTCAGATAGATCATATTATGGTGAGACAGAGATTTAGGAACCAGGTTTTAAATTGTAAGACATTTCCAGGGGCAGATGTGGAATCTGACCACAAATTATTGGTTATGAACTGTAGATTAAAACTGAAGAAACTGCAAAAAGGTGGGAATTTAACGAGATGGGACCTGGATAAACTGACAGATCCAGAGGTTGTATAGTGTTTCAGGGAGAGTATTGGGGAATGATTGACAGGAATGGGGGAAAGAAATACAGTAGAAGTAGTATGGGTAGCTTTGAGGGATGAAATAGTCAAGGCAGCAGAGGATCAACTAGGTAAAAAGACGATGGCTCGTAGAAATCCTTGGGTAACAGAAGAGATACTGAATTTAATTGATGAAAGGAGAAAATAAAAAATGCAGTAAGTGAAGCAGGCAAAAAGGAATACCAACGTCTCAAAAATGAGATCGACAGGAAGTGCAAAATGGCTAAGAAGGGATGGCTAGAGGAAAAATGTAAGGATGTAGAGGCACATGTCACTAAGGGTAAGATAGATACTGCCTACAGGGAAATTAAAGTGACCTTTGGAGAAAAGAGGATGACTTGCATGAATATCAAGAGCTCAGATGGAAACCCAGTACTATACCTGGAAGGGAAAGCAGAAAGGTGGAAGGAGTATATAGAGGATCTATACAAGGGTGATGTTCCTGAGGACAATATTATAGAAATGGAAGAGAATGTAGATGAAGATTAAATGGGAGATATGATACTGCGTGAAGAGTTTGACACAGCACTGAAAGATCTAAGTTGAAACAAGACCCCGGGAGTAGACAACATCCCATTAGAACTAATGACAGCCTTGGGAGGGCCAGGCCTAACAAAACTCTACCATTTAGTGAGCAAGATGTATGAGAAAGGCGAAATACCCTCAGACTTCAAGAAGAATATAATAATCCCAATCCCAAAGAAAGCAGGTGTTGACGGATGTGAAAATTACCGATTTATCAGTTCAATAAGTCACGGCTGCAAAATACTAACACAAATTCTTTACAGATGAGTGGAAAAACTGGTAGAAGCTGACCTCAGGGAAGATCAGTTTGAATTCTGTAGAGATGGTGGAACACGTGAGGCAATAATGACCCTACGAATTATCTTAGAAAAATAGATTAATGAAAGGAAAACCTACATTTCTAGCATTTGTAGACTAAGAGAGAGATTTTGACATTGTTGACTGGAATACTCTTTCAAATTCTGAAGGTGGCAGGGGTAAAATATAGGGAGTGAAAGGCTATTTACAATTTGTTCAGAAACCAGATGGCAGTTATAAGAGTCGAGGGACATGAAAGGGAAGCAGTTGTAGGGAAGGGAGTGAGACAGTGTTGTAGCTTATCCCCAATGTTATTCAATCTGTATATTGAGCAGGCATTAAAGGAAACAAAGGAAAATTCAGAATATGAATTAAAATCCATGGAGAAGAAATAAAAATTTTGAGGTTCGCCAATGACATTGTAATTCTGTCAGAGACATCAAAGGACCTGAAAGAGCAGTTGAACAGAATGGACAGTGTCTTGAAAGGAGGATATAAGATGAACATCCACAAAAGCAAAATGAGGATAATGGAATGTAGTCAAATTAAGTCAGGTGATACTGAGGGAATTAGATTAGGAAATGAGACACCTAAAGTAGTAAAGGAATTTTGTTATTTGGGGAGCAAAGTAATTGATGATGGTCGAACTAGAGAGGATATAAAATGTAGAGTGGCAATGGCAAGGAAATCATTTCTGAAGAAGAGGAATTTGTTAACATTGAGTATAGATTTAGGTGTCAGGAAGTCGTTTCTGAAAGTATTTGTATGGAGTGTGGCCGTGTATGGAAGTGAAACATGGACGATAAATAGTTTGGACAAGAAGAGAATAGAAGCTTTCGAAATGTGGTGCTACGAAAGAATGCTGAAGATTAGATGGGTAGATCCCATAACTAATGAGGAGGTATTGAATAGGATTGGGAAGAAGAGAAGTTTGTGGCACAACTTGACTAGAAGAAGGGATCGGTTGGTAGGACATGTTTTGAGGCATCAAGGGATCACCAATTTAGCATTTGAGGGCAGCGTGGAGGGTAAAAATCGTAGAGGGAGACCAAGAGATGAATGCACTAAGCAGATTCAGAAGGATGTAGGTTGCAGTAGGTACTGGGGGATGAAGAAGCTTGCACAGGATAGAGTAGCATGGAGAGCTGCATCAAACCAGTCTCAGGACTGAAGACCACAACAACAACAATACACAGTACAGAAATCACTGCCTATCATTATATCTTTTTCTTTTTCTCTCTGTTTTCTAATAAACATTACTGTATTGAAATCACTTTTTATTCCAAATATCACTGATCACATTATAGTAGTTAATTATATTTAAACAGTTGTAGCTCACCAAATGTGAATTGTAGTGGTTGGCTTGTTGGCTAGCATCGTCTGCTGGTGTGTCTCGGCTGTAGCACAGCTGGCGTTGTTTGCTCTGATGTAATTAACTTCTTTGGTGACATAGCTGTAACTCGTAGCATCGGTCACTTGTTGGTTGTTCTTGATGTTTGTAAGTGCTGGTTAAACCGTCTTATCATGTGTTTGTATTCGCTTTGTTACTTTGTGATTTTCGTTATACTTGATCACTTTCAAAGAATAAAAGGTTTCACTTCTCTCATATGTTCTACTTTCTTATGTAAACATTTTTATTTTAATTAGATTAATTTGTTGCTTCAAGGTTCAAGGATGCAAAATTGTCTTCCAATTGCAGGGTCACCAAGTGCGCTGTCGCCGCCCTACTAATGAGTTTTATTATTTGCGTAGTTCAGCTCCAGCTTAATGTTGACTAAATTCATCGAGTGAAAGAAGGAACAGTGCAGCTGATGAAGAAAATGTCACCTATTGCGATCATTCACCAGTAACTGATGCTGCCTGACTACTTCTCGTAATAACTCTTATTCAGAACTCCTTTTCTACAATAGTTACAGCAATTTATTTCTGATACCTATGTACAGTCTGCTCTTGAGGTACCATCTACTGCGTTACCGCCCATTAAATTGCTTCTTCCTACTTTTGCTGTTATACACAAAGTTCCTCATAATACATTCTTCATTATTTTCCTCCGAAGTCCAACAACTGTGTCGGAGTATCCTGCTGCCGCGACTCTGGACCTCCAGCGAGTAACGTCGTCAGCCTCACTGTGTTTGCTCCATAGCGGCCCACTACTTGCCGCATCAACGAAAGTCCGCGCCAGTTGCTGGCTCAGTGTTTGAATTATCTGCACATATAAAAACCAAATACTGCCACAGTATTTATGCACATAACTAAGAAATCCTGACACGCAACTGAATTTTATCATTTAATTAGAATTTGTGCTAGGCCAGGGGTGATAGATGGCGCATGCAACAGACCACTTGTCATCTGTTACACCACAGGCTGTTGCAGCAACTTACCCTATAGTACTCATCCCACTTGCTGACATCACAGGAAACATTTGGTTCTTAATAGATATCCTTTTTATCCAGCCACCTGTCCCCCACTCTATAGAATGATTCAGCTCTCTGAAGGAATTTTGTAACTTATTGCCCATATCTAATGGTCAGTAAGCTGAGCATTTGAGGTAGGGTTGCCAGCTGGGATTAGTGTTACATTCAAATGCATATTTTGTCCCAAAAGCTGGACTACCACTTTAAATAGAACTGACCAGTTGTGTATTTTCACTTTTTGATCAACAATTACTTTGAGGGGGTACTAACATTAGCTGCAATAAGCTATTAAAATAATTCAGTAGCTAAAGGTGAAAATTTGTGCCAGACTGTGACTCAAAGCTAGATTTCCTGCTTCACATAAGTGTTTGCCTTAGCTGTTTCAGCTATCTGAACACACTCTCTATCTGACCCAAATTCACAACTTCAAGCACGCTAACTGATAACATCCTCACTGCATGTGCACGATAGGGTTCAAACCTCTAGTGGGAATATGAAAATTGCTGCAAACATATCTTGTATGTGGGATAGGTTTAGAGTTTGGATCAAATGAAGGGTGTGCTCAGGTAGCCAGAATGTTTTAGGTGACTGCTCATGTAAAGCAGGAAATCTGGTTTTAAATCCTAGTCCACCACAAATTTTTAGCTTTCACCAGTGAATTGTTTCAATGTCCAATTGATGCTGATATTGGTATCTTCCTCCAAAAATTGATAATTACAGTCACTGTATCGAGAACAAAAGTATGTTCTGCTGGGCATGTCTGATGGAACATGCCACACACATGTAATAAGTAGTCAGATTTGTGATATCAACATGCAACATGTTTAATGGGGAAAAAAATTGAACAGCCTTGTAATTAGGCAGCTATAGTATCAGCTAAGTAGTCTGTCTTCCGAACAGTTTAGCCTTTTTCCTAAGCTATTCATATGTCAAAATACTTGTTCCTTATTAAAGAAAATAAACAATTATCTATCCTACAGAGACAGAAAACTTATACCCAATAACTTTGGTTACTTTAAATGAGAAATGGATACTGAAGTATAGCTTCTTATATTTTTGTAAATCTAATTAAACATATTTTAAGAAGAACTTTAGTTTTCTTGGAAATCAGGTTCCGGAATTTTTGACAGAATAATTTTAAAGTACAGGACAGTGTTGTATTAGTTGATTTCAGTTTGTGTTTTTTTGTGAAATGAGTACAGACTTTAGATGTTGATAATAAGTCTGGGAATTGCATAGTAATATTCTGCCACTTTCAATAGTGCTTAATGAAAATGAAGCTGCAGATTGAAAGAAGCTGTCGTTTTAGTGTGTCAGTATCTTTTTACATGCAGTTGTCTATTCTTTTTTTTCATTAAACTCATGAAATTTTGTCACTGATCAAAGAAGTTGCCAGTACAGTGTTTAATGTTCTCTGCTTGAGAACGTGCCCAGTTCTTGACAGTTGTACCCAGGTTGGTTCATCAGCTAATGTCTGCACTTTAAAAAAATAGGGGTTCATAAAAATTCTTTGTTAGTGAAGACCATAAATATAATTTTTGATACGTAGTTCATAATAAATGAGCTGTCTTCAGATAACAAAATTTTTAGTGTTAATCAATAATTGATTGAATACATTGTCATAAATTACAGCTGTATGCATTATACAACCTTACAACGTTTTTTGATCCTAATTTGTTTGCTATTTGATATTAAAATTGCATTAGTTATCAGTAAAAAATTATATTTATGATCTTTACTAATGGATTTTCTCTGAATGCACAGATTTCATTAAATGCAGATCACTCATCTCCAGTTCGACTGTCTGTGGCAGCATGGTTTCTTTCTTCCATTCACCTAGCTGTGAATGCACTGCGGCAGATCATGGGTAAGAAAGCTATGCAGAAACGTACTGTACTGAAACTTCCACCAGGCAGCATACAATGTAACTATTCCAAGCATCAGAAAAGGTCTTAATTTTGAATGAAAGGTGGAAATAATGGCAAAACCTTGGTATATTCTGGAATTTGATAATTTACACATTCACTGCCAAGCCCATGATAATCCAAACACAGTCATGCACAAACCCTTTCATTCATGTTAGCAAGTTTATGGTAACATATTTCCCAAAACCTGAACAGCTACTAAGCACAGATTGTACTTAAATGAAAATGCTTGCCATACTATTATGTTTATCGACGTCTAATATACTCAAGTTTTCAGTCAATGAACTGCTCAATATGCCACGTAGAATTACTGCCTTTTTTTCATACACAAAATTACATTCATTGCCACGCAGCTGGACTGCTGTGTCATATTCAGACACAGTGGAGTTATTGATAACAAAACACAATAAGGGCATTAACATAAACTAGTTAAAACTTTTGATAAAGTGTTACTGCCAACTGTTTGAAAGATGTTGCAATGCTTGACATCTAAAAACATAGCAAATTTGTACTCTACACCATTCACAACTGTAGGTACATAATTAACATAAATAAAGGCGAAGAGGGTCCAGGACAGGATGCATTTCTCTCCCAGACACTAATCCACTGGTATTATTAAATGACTAACCTGGTTCATGATACCCAGCACCAGTTGCATGTTGCCTATGTAATGGCTTCCCGGACCAATGAAATTTGACTTTCAAAATTTCATAAATATCTTTCAATTTCAGCCAGTAATTAAATTCCTGCTATGGTCTACTCATTAGGAGATATAATCTTAGGTCAAATGTTGAATGGTAACTGTTGGAATCTGGCACCTCATACAAATACCTGGGTGTAATCCCTCACAGGGATATGAAAAGGAAAGATCACGTAGGCTCAGTTGTGGGTAAAGGTGGTAGACTACAGTTTATTGGCAGAATACTGGGGAAGTACAGTCAGTCTATAGAGGTGATAGCTTACAAATCACTTGCGTGAACAGTTCTAGAATATTGTTAAAGTGTGTGAGACCCTTACCAAATAAGTCTAGCAGGGCATATTGAACGTATACAGATCAGGGCAGTATGAATGGTCAGAGGTTGTAATCCACTGAGGGAACTGACCTGGAACCCTCTTGAAGATCGACACAATTGATTCTGAGAAAGTCTGCTGACAAAGTTTAAAGAACCAGCTTTATATTATGACTTTGCAAATGTACTGTAGTCCTCTCTGTATTCCTCACATAGGGATCATGTGGATAAGATAAGAATAATTACTGCATGCACAGAGGTGTTGCAAAAGTAGGTGTGTACCCACACAAACACAGTTAGAAATCCGAAACTAACAAAGTCTGAACTCAAGTTTATTTTTTATTTGTTTCACATATAACAGGTTGTCAAATAAGAGAATACATAAAAGAGAATCAATAACAAAGAGTAAAAAGGTAGGTATGAGAATCACAGTTGATGGCTCTCTTCTCTGTGACTCCTGTGCGAACTGTGGAGAACAATCTCTGTGGTTGGCGCGAATTTTACGAGTCAGCTGCGATCAACGTGTGCGGTAGTCACCACATGAGACCCCTTGGTGAGAGTGGAGTTCAGATGTTCCTCTCTGTAGCGGGCAGGGAAGTGCACTTGTCTGCCTGAATGCGTGGTGCATCAAGGCTGCTGCTTTACTGACTGCGGAGGTAGCGGAGTGGGGTTCTGCATCGTTGTCTTGTGCTGATCGCTGTGCGATGCTGACATTGCCAGAGTGTCTTGAAGTATATAAGCAGGTTTCACTATACTTGTTTCCCATTCAGTACTATGTTTAGGGTGTGTGCATCTCTGCATATCACGCGATGAGGTCCAGTGTATGGCGGGTGTAGTGGTGGTTTGACGCCATCTGTTCGTAACAATACATGCGTGCAAGTTTTTAAATCGTTGTGCATGAATGACACCGGGGCTCCATGTCTGGACTCTTTCGCAGGTTTGATTTCCTTGATCATTTCTCTCAATCCTTGTAAATATTCTGACTGGACATCTGCATTCGGTACCCCTGAGTCGTCAGCAAACTCTCCAGGCAGACATATTGTTTCTCCGTAGACAAACTCTGCCGGGGAGGCATCCATATCAGGTTTAAAGGTTGTCCTAGGATCTAACAGTACAATGGGTAATGCTTCCATCCATTTAGTACCGTGGCAAATGAGGGCTGCTTTTAAGGTACAGTGCCATTTTTTCTACCATTCCGTTGCTTGCCGAATGGTAGGTGGTGTTGTGGTGATGGCAGTATTCCCAGAATCTTGCTAACTGAGCAAATAGTTCTGATTCGAACTGTCATCCTCTATCAGTTGTTGTGTGGAGTGGGTAGCTGATTCTCGATATCCAGGTTGACATGAATGCCGTTGTCAGAGTTTCCACCAAGATGTTATCGGTAGGTATTGCTTCCGGCCAGCATGTATACCTGTCAATGATTGTTAGCAGGTAGCGATTACCACCTGATGGTGGAAGAGGTCCAATGACATCCAGATGAATGTGCAAGAAGCATGCCTTGACATCCGGGAATTGTCCAATTGGAGGGCGCATGTGTCTGCTCACTTTGAATAGCGGACAGCGTGGGCAAGATCTAATCCAGTTACGGCAATTGGGGTCTATTCCTGGCTATACAAATCTTTTGGACACCAGTCTGGTAGTTTCTCGAACACTGGGGTGAAATAGGCCGTGGAGACAATCAAACACTCTTCTGCGATGTGTGATTGGAACGTAAGGGCGTGATTGATCATGTTGTACGTCACAATGTAGTCGTATATATTCCCGGGCACATCGACTAGCTGTAACTTCAATGCCGTGTTGTCATCACTCAACAGGGTGTTTAGCTCATCATCTTCCTGCTGGGCTTGTGCTAGTTTGGCCACAGTTACAGACTGTGTTATACTGGATACCTGTGACAAACAATCAGCTACCACGTTAGTTAAACCTGCGATGTGGCGTAAGCCTGTGGTGAATTGGCTTATGAACTCCAATTGAGAATACTGCCTTGGGGAGTATTTGTCACTGTTCTTGTTGAATGTGTAAGTCAAGGGCTTATGATCGGTAAAAATTACTTGTGGTCTGAAATGTTTGATCACTAAATATACAGCCAAAAATTTTCTATCGTAAGCACTCCAGCGTTGTTGTGCTGGTGACAACTTGTGCGAATAGTATGCTAGAGGTTGCCATGTGCCATCCACCAATTGTTGCAGGGCTGCACCAACACCAAACTGGTTAGTGCCACCACCAGTGCCAAAGGTGCTTCTAGTTTATTGTGTGCCAGCAGTGCGGCCTGAGCCAGGCTTTGATGTGTCACTTCGAATGCTGCATCAGATTCCTCATTCCATTGCATGGTTGCATTGCTGCGAACCTTTGGGCCAGCTAATAACGAGTTTAATGGTGCCTGCTGTTCAGCTGTCTGTGGTAGATGCCTTCTGTAAAAGTTTAACATGCCTAGGTATCTTCTTAATTCTTTGACCATAATAGGCTTGGGCATGTGTAGAATAGCCTCAGCTTTTCCGGGTAAGGGTGCTGAACCTGTAGCGGATATGCGATGACCTAGAAATTCCACTTCAGGTTGGCAAAACAGGCATTTCGCTGTATTTAACACTATTCCAAACTTCTCTAAGCATAGGTGTACTTCTTTTAAATGCTGCTTGTGCTGTAAATTGTTTGCAGAATATATGAGAACGTCATCCAGGTAGGCAAAACAGAAGGTCAATCCTCGTAATACAGAATCCAGAAAACGTTGCCATGTCTGTGCAGCATTTCCCAGACCAAACGTCATGAAATTACTTTCAAACAATCCAAAGGGTGTTGTTATGGCAGTGTTTGGTACCCCTTCTGGCGCTACAGGAATTTGTGTATAGCCCTTTGCGCAGTCTAGCACACTAAAGACTGTGGCACCGTGCAGCGCGTGATTGTAGTCCCTTAACAAAGGTACAGGATAACAATCCGGAATAGTTATGGCATTCAGTGCTCTGTAGTCGCCACACGGACGCCAGGCTCCACCTTTTTTTGGTACGAGGTGTAAGGCTGACGCCCATGGACTGGATGACGGGCGTATAATTCCTCCTTTAAGCATTAGCTCGAATTCCGCTGTAGCTATAGCGAGGCATTCTGGTGGTAGTGTCCTAGGTTGACATAACACAGTCTGTGATTTTTATGTAGTGTACTGTATCATGCAACACTTTGTGCAGTGCTCCGGGTGGTTTCATTAATTCAGGAAAATCTGCTAGGGACTGCACGGTACTCTGTGTCTGCCATTTGAACCAACTTAATACTGGTACAGTCTGTGTCACGATAATAACAAGCCATTGATAGGTTGGTGAGACTGTCTATCAGGCAGGCATTGGCCAAGTCTGGCAAAAGTCTGAAGTGTGATAAGAAATCAGCTCCTAGTATTGCTTCTGCGACATCTGCTACTGTGAAATTCCATTTAAAATCTCTAGGGAGTCCCAAGTTCAGATTCTCTTGTTGTAATCCGTATGTTGAAATCTGTGAATTGTTGGCAGTGGATAAGTTAAATGTTGTGCACGGCCGGTAACAATGCAAGGACTTGATAGTATACTGAGATCTGAACCAGTGTCGATTAAAAATTTCCTGCCTGGCGCACCATCTGTTATAAAAAGGCGTCAAGATGCAGGAAGATAGGAGGTAGCATCTACTGCCACTTTCCGCTCCAATTTCTGCATCTACATCTACATCCATACTCCACAAGCCACCTGACGGTGTGTGGCGGAGGGTACCTTGAGTACTTTTATCAGTTCTCCCTTACATTCCAGTCTCATATTGTTCATGGAAAGGAGGATTGTCGGTATGCCTCTGTGTGGGCTCTAATCTCTCTGATTTTATCCTCATGGTCTCTTTGCGAGATATGCGTAGGAGGGAGCAATATACTGCTTGACTCTTCAGTGAAGGTATGTTCTCAAAACTTCAACAAAAGCCTGTACCAAGCCACTGAGCGTCTCTCCTGCAGAGTCTTCCACTGGAGTATATCTATCATCTCTGTAACACTTTCGCGATTACTAAATGATCCTGTAATGAAGCGCGCTGCTCTCCGTTGCATCTTCTCTCTCTCTTCTATCAACCCTATCTGGTACGGATCCCACACTGCTGAGCAGTATTCAAGCAGTGGGTGAACAAGCATTTGGAGAAAGAACGTGGGCTAATGCATTTACGTGCTTGCTCTCCATACCGACTATGATACCAACAAATGGTCTGTCTGTTCTCGGTTGTAGATTGCGGTGCGAAACGACTTCCATGTCGTCGTCGGCTACGGCTTCTCTGATTGACATTGATGCCATTCGACATTAGTTTCGAGAGCTGTGTGCATAGGAGATTGACCTTGGCCGTTAGTGCATCGTAATCTGCCCAAGACACCATAGTAGATGCAGCTGCTGCGCTGACAGTTATGTCTACAACACTGACCTGTGTGTTCGGTGTGATCGCTTCCAGTATGCAGTCGGCGAGTTCTGCTACTGTGTCCAGTGACGTCTCGTTCTGCGTGCCGATGACTGCTTTTACCTGTGGTGGCAGGTGGGAACTCCACAGGGTATGCAGAATGCTATCTGGAATCGTACCAGGGTCCTCCGTGCTGCGGAGATGGTGCAGGAACAGTAAAGGTTTCCTGTCACCAATTTCTTCTTGCGTCAATACTTGCCGGATTCTGTCTTCTTGAGAAATGGCTAAGCAACATATCAGTTCAGTTTTTAACCATTCATATGCATCCTCTGTTGGAGGAGCTGTTATGATATCCTGAACTTCAGTTGTGTAACGATGATCGAGTTGGCTTACTACGAGGGGAAACTTAGTTGTTTCTGCAGTTATTCCCGCGTACATGAAACTCGCTTCCAGCTGTGTGAACCACAGCATAGGGTTGTGTGGCCAAAAGGTTGGTAAGCGAACCGCTAGTCTTGACACTGCTGGCGTGTCCATATCCATATCTGCTGTTTGTTTTGCAGTCGGGGTCACCAATGTTGCGTAAGTAGGTGTGTACCCACGCAAACACAGTTAGAAATTGGAAACTAATGGAGTGTGAACTCAAGTCTCTCTTTTCATTTCTTTCATATATAACAGGCTGTCAAGTAAGAGAATACATAAAAGAGAATCGACAACAAAGAGAAAAAAGGTAGGTTTGAGAATCACAGTCAACAGCTCTCTTCTCTGTGACTCCCATGTGAACTGTGGAGATTAATCTCTGTGGTTGGCGCAAATTTTATGCGTCAGCTGCAATCAACGTGTGTGGTAGTCACCACAGAGGCATTCAGTCATTCACTCTTACTGCACTCCATACATAACCTGAATAGGAAGGAATGCCTAATAACTGGTACAGTGGAAAGTAGCCTCTGTCATGCACCTCGCAGTGATTTGCGGATTGTAGATGTAATGCCTTGAGTAGATGCAATGAGGCACTGTAGCTTGTGATGTGCCACTTACCCAGACTACATTCGTGCAGTATTCCATACTGAGAGTACTTCATGACTTCCGACTTTAACTGCAGGTTCTAACCTTCTCCAAATTTTTTCATGCACATATCTGTCAGATATTTAGATCTTAAAATAGCTAGAAACTTCTGATTGCTTTAGAAATAATTTAAAAATGTGGGAGTTTCATTCCTTAAGGAACTGGAGGTTTGCTGTTTAGTGTCAAATTGCTATAGCTACTTGTCTTGGCTGAGGTTTGTTCTATGGATTATACTAGGACATCTATCATAATATTTTTATCTGCTTGAGCCTTAATACAATGTTACATGGGAATTATGTTATCAATTTAAGCTGGATTTTAGCAAACACTTTAGCCACCATATTGCTTGTCTTCTAATCCGATAATATGCCTTTGACAGAAAAGCAGGAATGTAATCTGTTTGTGTCAGGCTTTGTTAACTTCAATCAGCTTTTTGATTATCCATGGCTTTCATTGTATACTGCACAAAATTAGTACAGTTTTTACACAGTCAAGATGACAGGACTCTTATTTTTTTGTTATATCAGATGTAAGTTTTTGGTTAAATACATAACATAGTGATTTGAGCACACATTTCTATTGATAGTTGTAAGGATGATTTCAGTCTTATCTGAACCATATTTTATAGGTACAGACAAACATATTATGATTCTTGTCCTTTTGAACCTTTCACATTTTCTCAATCTATGTTATAGCTTGCTCAGTAGTTTATATGATGTATTAAATTAAATTTTTGTTTAAGCTATTGTTGTTGAATTTAGAATATTTCTGTTTACAGTTTTTGTGCCTATGGAATAATCACGTGCTGACTCAGAATTATCTAGTGTATCAGTGGACTATTCATACTGAACTCCTTCCTCCTTAGTAGAGTAATAATCTAATTGTTGTGTGCTGACATTATGAAGCTCCCGTGGTACTTTGATGTGTTGACTTGCTGTTTACTGTGATTATGCATATATAAGGTGATTATATTCAAAGTTAAATTTTCAAATCATTGTAGAAATAACACCACTGGTACGAATGACATCAAACTGCAATGGAATATTATCAGAGATGGGGAAATCGTATGGCAGATGAAAAATAAATAGTTACAAAATGTAGCAATAGCACTGCAAGCATCATAATTTAATAGTTTTCAACCACAAAACAGAAATGAATTGTACAACAATGCTTAAGATGTGTGTTTCATATTAAACAAACTGTGCTACTCAGTGTATATGGGTGTAGAGGTGTGATACCATTAGTAATGTAAGCCCACCAACCACAACAGGTTCATATCACATTGAATGACAAAATTTGATTTTTAATTGTCCTGAGGCCAAAAACCACATAAAAAGAATCAATCAAGATCAAATCAGATCAGATTATTAATTTCTGTGCCATTGGCTCAAAATATGTTCAATATCCTGCCCACTGTTTTTCGCAACAAGTTGAAATAAAAAAACAGCATGTTCCACAACTGATTGAAGTGTTTCTGGGGTCATGTTCAGAATGTTTTGCACAATACATGACCTCAGTGCAGCTAAGTTTGCAATCAGAACACTGAACACAATGTCCCTGAGTTAGCTCCACAGCCAGAAGTAACATGGATTAAGATCAAATGATCAGGATGGCCAAGATGTAGGGAAATGGCGGCTGATTATTCTAGCTTTTCCAAAATGACGCTTCAGCAACTGCTTAACTGGATTTGCAATGTGTGGAGGTGCGCCATCTTGTATAAAAATAATCCCAACCACACATACAAGCTGTTGGAGAGCTGTAATGATGTGGTTGTGCAAAAGAGACTGACAGCACTTAGCAGTGATGGTACAAGTAACAGGATCAAAAGCATTTCTCTTTGTAAATGATGCTGTAGCCCCACACCACACAATGACCTTTTTAGGATGAAGGGGAATTGGTTGATTTGAGTGTGGATTTACTATGCCCATATTTGATAGTTCTGTGTATTGACATATCTTGTCAGATGGAAGTGTGCTTGATCTGTCCACAAAATCTTCCACAGACCATCTCAAATGGTACCATATTCAAAGGTCTGTCATCCTAGACCTCACTGATGTTGGCACCAATCCTCATTTTTATATTGGTGTCTACTACTTGGAGAATGACAACTGTTTGTCACTCAAGATTTTTCTGCATCCCTGCAAGCAGGAATATGAAGAGTTTCAACCAGATGTATACCTGCTCTCCTTCACTTGGGGAAAAGGTGTCAACTGCCTATAGGGCAACTTCCTTCCATAACAGTGTGATAGAAATGTGACAGATAAGAAGCTCTACCTGCCAAGTAGCGTGCTTGATGCAGTACTGTATGTGTCTCAGATTTGCTAACATACCCTTCAGCATTATAATAGCCAGGGTAATGAATAGAAGTTTGGGTGCCTAACTACACACATGCATTCTCTGGCACTCTTCAACAGAGTAGTTACTCATGGCACATTATTAAGTATTAATGGACTACTGCTTTAGACTTACTAGAAAGCAGACAGCTTACAAGAAATACAGTGCAAGGTACCAGCAGTTGCCAGGCACCTCAAATGTGTAAGTTGTTTCCCAGTTTTTTATGAGAAGTCAGCGAGTAATGTTGGTTTGAATACTTATTACTCATAGCCAGAGAGAGAGAGAGAGAGAGAGAGAGAGAGAGAGAGAGAGAGAGAGAGAGAGAGAGAGAGAGAGCGAGCTACTCTGTGTCTAAATTAGCTTGTAAAATTTCATGCTGTAGATGTAAGCACTTAAACTAATATTGTTAAAGGCCACTAATCCAAGTAATCTGATCCCTTAAAGAATCAAACATGCTTGCATAACACAGCGTCAATAGTCTGATTACTTTAAAAATGAATTATTGTGTTAAATATTTGACTTCAAGTAGCTGGTGACCATTGCCACACTGCAGTCCACTTATCATGGGTTGGAAACCACTGCTCTGCACTGTTCACAACTGCATGTACATCATTAGCCTAAATCAGAGAGAGTAATGGATATAGGTCAGTATTTATTGTATTCCCAAACAGTATTCCATCAATACAACCTAATGTCTAACCTGGTTCATGATACCCAGCACCAGATGCATGGTGGCTATGTAACAGCTTCCAGGGGCAACAAGAATTTGAATTTCAACATTTTATATATATTTTTATATTCAGTCAATAATTTAATACCTGTTTTGATCTACTCATTAACAAGGTATAATGTTAGGTCAAAGGTTTAACACAGTTTGACTGTAATATGGACATGATGGTGTTTTCAGTCAGTGTAGCTCATGATTGGCAAATTACACGGACTATATTAATGCAGTGTTTCATACTGAGAAAACTTGGTGACCTCAAACATAAGTTCAAATGTTATCTATTTTTTTTTCTTTTTTACTTGCAATTCAGATATTTAACACATTTAAACTGCTGCAAACATCTGATTGCTTTACAAATAATTTAAAAACTTGAGTGTTTTTTTCCTTAAGATATCATAGGTTCACTGTTTAATGTTGATTTGCTATTACTGCTTCTCCAGATGGAGGGTTCTTCTGTGGTTTATATTTTGCCTCCTTTCAGTGTATTTTAAACATGTACTTGAGTTGTAATACATTTAGTCCCTTGAGAATTACATTACCAATTTAAGCTATGTTTTAGCACACACTTTGGCCACCATATTGCTTGTCTTCTAATCCCATCATATGCCTTTGAAGTTAACAAGGGCCAACAAAATTAAATTACATTCCTGATTTTGTGAATTTCAGACTTCTGACCACTCATGGCTTTTATTGTATACGGTATAAACATTTGTTCTATCTTTACACAGTCATGTAGTGTTAGGACTCCTGTTCTTTTGTTATATCACATGACAGTTTTTACTTAATTACTCAACATTGTGGTTTGAGTGTAGATTTGTGTTAATAATTGTAATGATGGGTTCAGTGTAATCTGAATGTGATGTGTAAGTACAAAAAAACATATTACTCCTCTAGTGCCTCAAAGGTTTCACAGTCCTTAACTCTCTATGAGTACTTCCTCACCAATTGATGGACATTATGTACTGTATTTTGCTCTAAATGTTTTTTCCACTATTATGGTTAAATTGTGAATATTTCTCTTTCCATTTAGTTATTGTGCATATGAAAATATAATATGCAGATACTTGGAGTGCCAGTGGTCTACTCATATTGATCTCCCTGCCCCTTAAGTGAAGTAGTAATCCAGGTGTGTGATTACATTATGAAGCCCTAGAGTTATTGTGGTGTGTTGTCTTGCTATGTATTTTTCAATATGCTTTTGAATGATGCATTATTTAATATAAATGTTTAATGACTCTTGTATTGCAGTCTCATCTTAGTGCTATAAACTTCAGAAATATAGGACATAAATGTGTTACTAAATTCCTTGATGATTTCATTACATCGAACTCGAGTAGGCTTACTGATGGAGCTCCTGATGACATTTACTTAAATTGCGGTTTGTGCACTGTTTCCTTTATTACATTTGTGTGTAATATACACATGCACTCTGAACAAACAGTTTGGTCATTGAGTAAATATTTCAAGAATTTAAAAAGCACATTCATTGAAACTGACCATTTACTGTCACTCTTGTTCTAGAACTACATATATATAATATTAGAGGAAACAGTTGTATGTTGCTATCCACATATATGCTCATATCTGTATGATCTTCTGTGTATTACCTTGTTGGCTTCTTAAATGAAACATATGTACCTGACAGACAATGTGTAGTGTTTAGCTCCAGAAATGTCGGTTTGTGTTCTTTACATTTTGATTTCCACAGTTTTTCTTCATACGTGGAGAAATGTATGATGACTGATAAAAATTTTTTCTGCAAATATTAAAAGAACCCTTTCAATGTTATATACTATTTCATTGTTACATTGAGTTTTCTTCAGTTTTGTCAATTATATGGAACTGTGAAGATGGTCAGTGACAGAAACCAGCTGTAATAAGTTTCAGAAAGTAGCTGTGTCATGCATTTCTCAAAGACAGTACTTGCTTAATAATTTTAGGCAGAGCCTCTGTGTACCTCAATGTCTCTGTATGAAGGCGCGCGCACACACACACACACACACACACACACACACACACACACAAATGTATCTGTTATACCATTTGATCATTATCCATCCTGTACCCTGACCACTACCACCACCATGAATGGGTCCCTTAGACTGTGGGCTTGTATTTCCTTTCTTACTCTCTCCCAATGTACCATCATATCCTGAGGAAATGACTGCTACAAAAGCTGTAGTTTTCACAGTTAACTTTTTCATTTGATACAGAAATTCTTTGTATGAATTTTTATGTCAGTATATACTCTGTTACAGTTTTTCTGTGTACTTGGCAGTTTGTGTAAAATTTGATAATTATTTCATGTTTATTTACTTTTCAATAACTTGCACTAATTTTCACATAAATTCTGCAAAGTACTTCATAAAAATTGAATCTGTGGTGTGTTTGAGTACTCGTATCGATTCCACAATAGATTATTTTTCCTGTGTTCAGAGAAATTTTTAGATGTTCATATTACATTATGTAATCATCATTACCTTTTTCTGTTATCGAAGTCATTGGAATATGCTCTCTTTGAAAGGAAACAAAAGTTTTTTATGTTAGTGATGCTCCTCTCTAGCATTCTAATTAAGTGAGTTTTAAAAATACTTCTCTGTATTCAAAATAATTTTGTAAATGGTAGATAATGAAATTATTGGCCTACAGTTGAGTTGTTACAAAATCTTAATTTTTTATATTCTGACCAGATCAAGCATCATTCATTATTATTGGTTCAAATATTACAGGCCTTATTTTAATGAAGTTTCTGTTTATAGCTATGATATATGTGCATGTAACTGTGATTGTGTAAAAGCACATAAATTCCATTGTGGAATACAAGATATCATGTGAGCAGTGAGTGTATGTTGTAAATTTATGTTTAATGAGTAACAGTGCTGTTACTCATTCAAGAAATTTTGCTATCCATGAGAATATCTAATGCCTCATACAATTTTCTTTTTGTCATATGGTCCTTGACAATCTTTGAAAATGCCACCACATGACTGACAGCTATTAAGCTGTTAACTAAGTCTGACATTGCTTCCACTTATTTGCCAGACTACTGTACTATCACCTTTCCTCTCGGCCTCCCTTGGCCAACTCTTGTTTTTTCGACCCCGATGGTATTAGGTTGCGAGGCCAGAGGGTGTCTTTCATTTTCTTTCTCTAATCATTATGTGGAAGGGGGCAGGAGGGCATGTTCAGGTGTGGTGAAGCCAGGATTTCTTGTGGAGCAAATGCACAGCACAAAGCTCAGTCTTCAATGCTGTGGGTTATATAAGGCTGTTAATATGACCATGTAAAAATTGTCCTCAAAATCCAGAAAATAATAATCCTCAGATATGAATTACAAGTAAGCGGTGGTGATGTTGGAACAGGTCATAGAACAGTGTTCATATGATACCAGTCTCACTCAGCTCTGGTTTTGGAACGAAATGTGCCCAGAGTTAGATATGTTTGTCTGCATGAAGTAAGCAGAATGGAGAATGAGCCTACTGCATAAGTTGTGCTATATTGTCATAATGTCTTTTCAAAATGTAAGTGAAAATGTGGAAGTATTTCACCAATGCAGAAAACGTAAGTTGTGTGGTCAAATGCAAGTAATGTTAATAGGCATTATTGTGGCATTGCTCTTGCACTCTGCCAGTATTCCACTTGAGGTGTAATTCACCTCCTTAAATGTAACAACTGCATTTTTGTGTGTTGGGTGAAAAACTGTAGCAGATTTAATGCTCTTTAGATACATACAGTTGGTGAAAATGGAGATGTAGCTCCAAACCTCATTTGAAAATAATAAATAAGTGATCAATTTGTGAATGACAGAATACCAACAAACTCAAGACTCACTACATTTGTTTGTGTTACTGCATGTTCACAAAAATTTTTGTTATGTGATGTCCATAAAGTCGTTCATTCATAACAGTTTGTTGTAAAGTAATAACCTCATTGCATGGTTATCACATCAATATTTTAAATACAAGCAAGTCACTGAAGTGGAGTTTCCATAGATCACTATTCTTTTTCATGTATGTTCTGCACATTATCATCCACATGTTAAAAATGTACCAGTAAACATCTGAGCCCTTAAAGAATCAAACACGCTTGCATAAAACAGCGTCAATAGTTTGGTTACTTTAAAAATGAATTATTGTGTTAAATGTTTGACTTCAAGTAGCTGGCGTCCATTGCCACACTGCAGTCAACTTACCATGGGTTGGAAACCACTGCTTTGCATTGTTCACAACTGCACGTACATCATTGGCCTAAATCAGAGAGAGTAATGGATATGGATCAGTATTTATTGTATGCCCAAACAGTATTCCATCAATACTACCTAATGACTAACCTGGTTCATGACACCCAGCACCAGATGCATGGTGGCTATGTAACAGTTTCCAGGGGCAACAAGAATTTGAATTTCAACATTTTATATATATTTTTATATTCAGTCAATAATTAAATACCTGTTTTGATCTACTCATTAACAGGTATAATGTTAGGTCAAAGGTTTAACACAGTTTGACTGTAATATGGACATGATGGTGTTTTCAGTCAGTGTAGCTCATGATTGGCAAATTACACAGACTATATTAATGCAGTGCTTCATACTGAGAAAACTTGGTGACTTCAAACATAAGTTCAAACGTTATCTAATTTTTTTTCTTTTTTGCCTGTGATTCAGATATTTAACACATTTAAACTGCTGCAAACATCTGATTGCTTTACAAATAATTTAAAAACTTGAGTGTTTGGTTCCTTAAGATATCATAGGTTCACTGTTTAATGTTGATTTGCTATTACTGCTTCTCCAGATGGAGGGTTTTTCTGTGGTTTATATTTTGCCTCCTTTCAATGTATTTTAAATATGCACTTGAGTTGTAATACATTTAGTCCCTTGAGAATTACATTACCAATTTAAGCTATGTTTTAGCACACACTTTGGCCACCATATTGCTTGTCTTCTAATCTCATCATATGCCTTTGAAGTTAACAAGGGCCAACAAAATTAGATTACATTCCTGATTTTGTGAATTTCAGACTTCTGACCACTCATGGCTTTTATTGTATACAGTATAAACGTTTGTTCTATCTTTACACAGTCATATAGTGTTAGGACTCCTGTTCTTTTGTTATATCACATGACAGTTTTTACTTAATTACTCAACATTGTGCCCGCATCTCGTGGTCGTGCGGTAGCGTTCTCGCTTCCTACGCCCGGGTTCCCGGGTTCGATTCCCGGCGGGGTCAGGGATTTTCTCTGCCTCGTGATGGCTGGGTGTTGTGTGCTGTCCTTAGGTTAGTTAGGTTTAAGTAGTTCTAAGTTCTAGGGGACTGATGACCATAGCTGTTAAGTCCCATAGTGCTCAGAGCCATTTGAACCATTTGAACTCAACATTGTGGTTTGAGTGTAGATTTGTGTTAATAATTGTAATGATGGGTTCAGTGTAATCTGAACGTGATGTATAAGTACAGAAAAACATATTACTCCTCTAGTGCTTTCAAAGCTTTCCCAATCCTTCACTCTCTATGAGTACTTCCTCATCAATTGGTGGGCATTATGTACTGTATTTTGCTCTAAATGTTTTGTTTCCATGATTATGCTTGAATTGTGAATATTTCCATTTCCTTTTAGTTTTTGTGCATGTGGAAAAATAACATGCAGGTACCTAGAGTGCCAGTGATATATTCATATTGATCTCCCTGCCCCTTAAGTAAAGTAGTAAACCATGTGTGTGATTACATTATGAAGCTCTCAGGTTATTTTGATGTGTTGTCTTGCTATTCAATGTGATTTTCTATATACTTCCAGATGATACATTATTTAATATGATTATTTAATCACTCATGTATTCCAATCTCGTCTTAGTGTTATAAACTTCAGAAATATAGTACATAAATGTGTTACTATATTTCTTGATGATTTCATTAAATTGAACTCAAGTAGGCTTAATAATGAAACTCCTCATGACATTTGATACGTATGCCATTTACTTAAATTGCGGTTTGTGCACTGTTTCTTTTATTATACTTGTGTGGCATATACACATACAGCATATGCACTCTGAACATACAGTTTGATCATGGGGTAAATAGTTTAAAAATTTTGAAGTACATACATTGAAAATTTTCATTTACTGTCACTCTACACTATCCACATATATGCCCTTTATCTGTATGATCTACTTTGTATTACCTTGTTGGCTTCTTAAATGAAACATGTGTACCTGACAGACAGTGTATAGTCTGAAGCACTGGATATGTATGTTTGCGTTCCTTACATTTTGATTGGGACAATTTTTTTTTCCTATGTGGAGAAATGTATGACAATTGACAAAATATTTTTCTGCAAATATTAAAAGTACACTTCAACTATAATACACTATTTCATTGTTACATTGCTTTATTTTCAGTTTTGTCAATTATATGGAACTGTGAGGATGGTCAATGACAGAACACAGGTGTTATAAGTTTCAGGAAGCAGCAGTGTCATGCGTTTCTCAAAGACAATAGTTATCTAACAATTTTAGGGAGACTCTAAGTGCACATGAATGTCTTTGTGTGAAGACTTAAACACAAAAGTATCTTTGTCTACCATCTGATCATTTTGTATGCTCACCATCTCCTCAAGGGGTGACTCAGATTGTGGGCTTGGATTGAGTTCCTCCTCATTTCTTAACTTCTCCAGACATACCACCCTCTCCTGATTGTGGAAGTAACTGTTACAGAAACTTTAGATTTTGCAGTTAAATCTTTCATTTGATACATAAATTTCCTTGTGTGAAATTTGTATGTTAATACTGTTGCAGTCTGACAGTGTGCTGAAGAGTTTGTGTAAAATTAGATAATTTTTCATATTTATTTACTTTTCAATAACACTGGGAAATTCATGTGAACATCAGTGCAAAGTACTTTGTGAAAATGGAATTTGTGGTGTGCTTGGAGTACTGACTGTGAAAGAGAAACTCTTTGATATTTGTAATGCATAAGTTTGGTGTCACTGTCATTTGTACGATTAATGTCATTGGAATTTGCTCTCCTTTAAAGGAAGCAAATATTTCATATTAATCTTACTGAAATTCTTAAGTTAATGTAACTTTTTCAAGCACTGTAATGAAGACTGTTGTAAAAATGTATCTGTATTGGGCATGCTTTGTTAAATGGTAGAGACAAAAATTGTCGCACAATTTGCTTGTTAGAAATAACTTACTGTTTATATTATGATGGGATGAAGTAACTTTGTTTCAAGAATAACAGCTAATTATTTGACTCAGAGAGCTGGTACTGATAGCTAAGTTGTAGCCTGAATGTAGCTTTTGTTGTGTAGATGTACACAACCTCCCATGTGCAATAAAATATAACCTGTAAGAAGTGTCTGTAATGGTTTTGTTCTAAAAGTTATATTTATTCAGTAACAGTGTCATTACTGTATAAGTAACAACTTGATTCCTTTTCTGTGCACTGATATAAAATTGTAGTTAGACTGCAACTATCATGTACAAAATTTCACAATCCATGGAAATACTCTGTCCTTCATACAACAATGCTCCTTTTTCATCAGGCACTCTCTGACAGTCTTTGAAAATGCCACCACATGACTGACTAAGCTGTTACCTAATTCTGACATTGATTCCACTTATTTATCAGACTACTATCACCTTTCCTGTCAGCCTCCCTTGGCCAACTCTTGATTTTTCGACCCCAATGGTATTAGGTTGTGAAGCCGGGCGGTGTCTTTCATATTCTTTCTCTAATCATTATGTGGAAGGGGGGAGGAGGGCATGCTCAGGTGTTGTGAAGCCAGCATTCCTTGTAGAGCAATCACATAATACTAAGCCTGGTCCTCCAAGCTGCAGGTTATTTGTTTAAGGCTGGTAACATACCCATGTAGATGTCCCCACACACCTGAAAATAATCATCCTCAAATACGAATGCGAAGTAAGAGGCGGTGAGGTCGGAAAGGGTTATTGTGGATGTGTAGAGAGCAGTGTTCGTATGATATCACTCTGATTAAGCTCTGGTTTTGTAACAAAATGTGACCACAGTTGGACATGTTCTTTGCATAAAGTAAGTGGTATGGAAACATGAGCCTACTGAATAAGGAAGCACCCTTGGAAGAAGGGTTGCTGGGTTTGGTTGTGATTCCACTGAAAGGCGTTATGAGGTGTTTTGGAAACACATAATCTCACATTGCTGCCACTACTACATGGACAATACTGGAGTGGTGTATATCAATGAGGTGAACTCGATGGTTACTGAATAAATACAGATAAGACAGAGCAGACTCCTGTTCTGTAATACCAATGACAGTGTGCAGCAGATGAAGAACATAATTGTGGCTGCCAGATATGAAGAGGAGACCAAAGTGAAAATGATTACACTATGCTGTGATGGAACACTGCCAAAAGTTACTTCTTCCCAAGGCAGTCTCTCTTCAGTGCACGGCCTCTCAAGTAGTATGATGTCTGAAGGTCTCTGTCCTGGAGCTCACGGATGTGTGCACTGTTCCTACTGTCCGTGACTATTACTATGAAGACAGTGACTGTTTGTTGCTTATGATCATTCTCCATCTTTGCCATCATATGAAGAGTTCCAGCCAGATGTGGACCTGCAGTACTTCACTTGGGGCAAAGGACATCAACTGCATGTAGGGCAACAGCCTTGGTGGAATTGGCAATTCAAGAGGACTACCTGGCCAACAACATGCTTCACCGGTACTGTACAAGTCTCACCTTCCCTGATGGCCATCAGCATTATAGATGCTGAGGTTGTAAATGGCAGTTAGTCCCAAACTACAGGTAGTATATTCTCTGGCACATTTCACTGTAGTAGATGTGGCACATCAAGGTATTCTGATGAGTTTTCAGCTGATAGTAATATTTAGTACCATTGGACTATTACTTACACCTAATCAGAAAGCAGCCAGCTGAAAAGAAATATAGTCAAGATGCAAGCAGCAGCCCGCACCTCAACAGGATGTGGTAATGACAGTGCCTGTTTAATGATCAGCAGCTCTTATGTCAGTGAGACACACTTTTCCCCCTCTCCAAACCCCCTTCCCCTCGACCTGCTCTGTTGCTCATATAGCAATAGAAGCAGCAAATAGCAAACAGCACTGAGTATAAAGTCACTCTGTATTTAAATTAGAATGTAAAATTTATGCTCAGTGTGTTAGTACATAAACTAAAATGGCTAGTGTATAGTTCTCCAAATAATCTTTTAATGTCATATTTTATTTCTTCAATTATGTGAATGGAAATAATTGTAAATCGATTATAATCTACATCACATCACTGTAATATTGGTTAAATATGTATTATTAGTATGTAGTATAGTCATAGACATCTCAAAAATAGTTTCAGAATGTAAGTCTAAATGTGGAACTATTTCAACAATGCACAAGACAGAGGAAGTTCTGTGGTCTGATGTATGTAATGTTAGTAGACATAATTCTCCATCTCTTTTGCACTCTGCCATCATCCCAGCTGATGTTAAATTGAAGGAAGTTAACTATACAATTGTATCATTAGATGTAAGGTGAAAAATTGAAACAAATGTAATGCTCATTACATTCACACAGTCAGTGAAAATGGAGATGTAGCTCTGAAACTTGTTGTACAATAATTAAAAAATAAATACCTATGAATGACAGAATATTGACTTGATTAATGCTTACTTAACGTTACTATTTCTATTATATTGACAAATGTTGTTGTTATGAACAAACAACTTTATAGACATATCATGACAACAGTTTCTTGGAAATTTATAACATGCTTGCATGGTTATCATGTAGATATCTTGAATACAAACAGGTTAATGCAGTGGATTTCCAAACGTGTCTAATTTACTTGTGGAAATTTTGTAGCACATGGATGACAAGGTACAAATGTACCAGTAAATTACAGATCCATTAAACAATCAAACTCCCGTGTGTGAAGCAACTTTAATAGTCCAATTACTTTAAAATGAGTTTGATTACTTCACAGTGAGTTAGTGTGTTAAATATTTGACTTCAAGTACAATAACAAACCTTACCTAAACTTTTTCCATTTATGTTCTAAAAGTTAATTGGATTCCATTAAGAGGTCACATTCTCAAATACTGGATAAACAGACCCCAGGTAGCAGCATGCTGTCAGTTACACTTCTTAAAGACAAGTTCACAGTGCCTAAATCTAATACTTGTTTCTTTCTGTTTTAAACTTATAATATATTTCCTAATGTGCAGTTTCAGATTATGAGGGCATTTTAAATTTTCAGAGTTGGTCAGTCATTATGTGGAATAACAAAACTAAAAACTGACTAATTCCAGGGGCAGTGATTTTTTTTATTTTTTTTATTTATTTTTTTTAATTTATTTTTTTTTATTTTTTTTTTAATGCTCCAACAGGTCTTTGTTAGTACAGTAATATTTATTCTGAATGCCAAGTCTACCATTACTGGTATTAAAATAATCCTCTCATTTTGGATTCTGCACTTCTACGCAGTTGCAACTGCACTGTGTCTCAATAATGGTATACATGCGGCTAAAGATCAATGTGATACAGTACACTACATACCACAGTTGGATGTATTTGACATTTGGAGCCCAGTGCTATCTTACATACTCAGCACACTAACATAGGGTGGTCAGATGAAGAACTTTCAGTGAGAGGTGTAAGGATGTTACACTAACTTCTTAGATTCTAGTATTTTATTATTTTCAATATTGCTCTACATTCAGCTTTCAAATGTTCATGTTTATATTTTCTGTTCAACAAACCTTCAGATTCTCCTTTCCTGGATATGAATTGAATTGTCTGCTTGTGTGCAAAGTTTAGAAGTTACCTCAATCTGTCTACTGTAGGGAGAGAAATTAATTCCTATTTGCAGTATGCAATAACTGTAAATCATCATCTGCATCATTGTTAATAGTTTATAGTGGTTGTTGTAATTCAGTGAGCAGCTCATCAAATTTGTCAATCTGATTGAAAGACACCTGGAATATTTGTATTGACTTGAGTTGGCCCACTAGTAAATCCTGCAACTTCTCATTTGCCGAATTCAGAGCTTCTGGAAAGGCATGTTTTTCACTGCTGCATCAGTCGTGGAGGGATGTGATTACTGAGAAAAGTGAATGTGTGTTGTGACATAACTTCTGCGCTCACTGGCTTTTTCCTTTTTTTCTTGTCTTCCAGAGAATAGTGATCTGACTGGAAAGTGATTTCTTTGGGTTTACTAAACTTGAACCCAAAATTCACCGTCACATGTGATATTACTTCCATGTTATAAATTAATGACACAGGCTAGTGAAGATGCCCATTTTGAAAACGCCGAAATTCACTTTCTCTCCATTTTCTTTCAAGCTGTGTACAATTGCATGTTACATTCATACAATCATTCATACTAATTATAATGTGCATGGCTCAAACTTTTGGAATAGAGAGTGTGATGTTTACTGAAAACCACTATTCTACAAGCTGAGATCACTTTCATTCTCAGTTACTCAAACACAGTTTGTGGGTGAGAACAGAAAAATTATTGCGAAGTAAACAAAACATGATAAGCAGTTAAGTAAATAGGACATTCTTAAAATTTGTAATCATTGCACCAAAAAAGATGACAAAATCTGATTAAACCTTCCATTCACTTCCTTATTCACTTTCCTAAGGAAAGTGAGAAAAACTGCTCTCTTCAATTGTCACAAGTAAAACACCACCCAGTTCACTCTGTAATGCAAATAGTTCCTGAGGAAAAGATACTTAAAGCTGTGAGAACTTGAATTTGCTAAAAATTGATGCCCAAAACAAAGACAGTAGGTTTTAATGTCAAACAAAACAGTGTTTCAGATCTCTCTTAAGTGATACCCCTTATGTCCATTATAAACAGAATTACAGGGGTATCCTGTTCTGTTTGTTTTTTAATAAGTGTTTGGTATTCGATTTCTGCAAGTTTTCACTGCCGGTGCACTGTCACGCTTAGCACTGGTGGACAGTTAGAGTGGTGCAAGTGTAGTAGACCTAGATAGTGTACACAGGAGCTGCTATATGCTTTAATTTCTGTTTGAACGAGTTAGTGTGCCGGATTAATCACCTGAAGATGCTGGCCAGGTGAACCTCTTGGCTGACGTTATGTTCTGGCTGGAGCCTGGTTATGAGTAATAATGATATAGTAATGCTGGACACGAAAGCAAGATCACATATGAACATAGTTTTATATTACATTGTACATAGCTCCTGAGAGCTTACATACAGATACAATACACATCATAGTGTTATGCCAAATGCTTTAGTTGTGTATGAAAGCTCTTGATGTATGAATTCCAAAGACACTCTGTTCACCTAATACTTGCATATAAAAGACTGCCACTAGGTTCTTTCATGTGAGATATTCTTAACACCGCAATCAACATACTTAGTTCCAAAATGCTGATTTCTTGGGGTGTATGAACTATAGGATTTTTTAGACCTTTGCAGGTGCAGAAGTGGTTCAATGTCATGTTGTGTATTTGTCCAGTGCCACATCAGGTCAGTGAATAAATCACCAAGAGAATTAGCTCATTTCCATGATTATGAAATCCTCATCACTGAAAATATACAAATACTGCTCAATGTCATATGATGATCAGAAACTGTGCAACAATGAAGATTTCCCCACGAACTCCATAGATAACTACTCCAGAGTAGTTGTGCACATCACATGGAAACTTGCTACCCTCCAGTGAATGTGAGGTATGAGTGAAGATCGGCAAGATGTGTCACCTGTTAACGTTAATTGTCTGATATTGTAATTAGCTATCTCTTGCCAGAAGGAGCTGCATTTCCTATAATTGTCATGATGGTATTGCTTTTACTTGGCAGGAAAGACCCAAGGAGTTTCAGACAGTTAAAGGGTGCCCACAACACTTAATGCATGCAAGATTACTGCACAACTTTTACAACCTTGAAAGATGCCCCAGCTATAGGAAGCAATGGTTAGGCACAAAAGCTCTCCTTCAGTAGTAGACCTCTGTTTTCATATGAAGCAGGGTCTGTAACTAAAAGACATGGCCTATATTTAAGGCACTGTGCTACAGTAACTGGGAAAACTCGATAATCATTAACTCTTTGTCTTCCTACTGACAGGCTTTTTCCATTTGGACTGCACAGTGCACTGTATATCCCCTGTATTGCTATGTGACCTGGAGCTATGGTAGCTCTGCTAACAGAAGGGTCTGTAGTGACTGCAGCATGGGAGTTCAGGCTCCAGGTTGTATTTCTGGTGCTGCAGAGTGGAGACCTGTGTCCGTTACATACACTAACCTGTCTGTATGTAGACAGGTACCCTCCAGAGAGGAGAATCTAGCTTAGTTAGGTAGGGCTATTCCAGCAGAAAGTCTTGCTAACAACTGGAACATCAGACATTGCTGGGAGTGTTGTGGTGTGACACTGTGATTACATTGCAAACGCATGGCATTAAAGATTCTGTGGGCTGTGACCCTTTCATTTTTACTTCTTAGGTTCATTACTCATGTAACCAAATACAAGTGGTGTGACACATATGTTACAATGCAGTGCTGGGTAAGTACAAGTTGACTAGTACCAAAAATTATTTTTGGGGGGATGCAAAAGTTGCTTAATTGTAGCTTGCCCAATGCTATTGGTATTTATCAGATAAGATGCAATCCAAAGCTGCTTCTTTCTTCTTGTGAATTTCCATATGGCTTCCAATTAACAATCTTCATTCAGATACCTAATCTGTAATGTTATAGTGCTTCTTTAAAGGCACCCACACTCCATACTTATATCCAGTCTCCATTAATCACTCGTACCTTCATATTTACTACTGGAAAATCCAAATATGTCTTGATGGATTGCAGCACATATTACATCATCCATACAACAATATTTTACATGATCTGAGACACCAGAGATCAGACATTGCATACTGTTACATCTGTTAACACATTTTTTTTTAGTTCACTGCTTCTGGCATTTGCTACAGGAGAGGACTACTATATCATTGTTCTCATGCAATTTTTGTAAAAACTATTGTGCAACTCTGAGTGTCTATCACAAAATTCTTTGCAGTCAACTAAAAGATGAAAATGAGAATTTCATTCCCTAGCAGTGTTCCATACTGTGCATAAATGAGAGATTCTGAGCATAAAGTAGACTATGTCATTGAGACAACATTCTACCACATGAACCATTCAATGATGGATTGGAAGCCATCAAAAAGACAGCACTGCAACCCCCTGTTGGCTGTAGGTAAGACTAGGAGAAGCACTAGGCTGGTATTGGACATGAGGGCAATTAATAAAATAATAATCGTGTGAGAATCTGAGCAGAAAATTTAGTTCAACAAGTACAGTGGAGCCAAGGATCAAGTACCTCGTTTCCATCAATTTGAGTATGTCGTATCGACAGATAAGTCTAAACAGAGCTCCTGTAATGTACACTGCTTTTATTTCTGCATGTCATACCTACCCGTTTAGAATGACATCAGTTACTCTAAACATGAGTGTTGGTGTGTTTATAATAACATTACATGATGTGTTAGGCCCAGAATTACTACAAAGAATTACTTTATATGTGGGTGATTTGATGAATGCCACACAAATTTTGGAAGTGCACATGTCATTGGTAGAGAATGTTTTAGAATACTTTCAGCAATATGATGTTAAAGGCAATATGAAAAAAAAAATTTTTTTTCTAGACAGAGAGAGACAGAGAGAGACAGAGAGAGAGACAGAGAGAGAGACAGAGAGAGAGACAGAGAGAGAGACAGAGAGAGAGAGAGAGAGACAGAGAGAGAGACAGAGAGAGATAGAGAGAGATAGAGAGAGAGAGATATAGAGAGAGAGACAATTGACAAAACAAAAATACAAAGAGTTCATAACTTCCCAGTATACCAAACAGGTGCAGTTAAAAGTATCTTCAGATTTAGCCAATGAACATTGTCATTTTGTTCCAAACCAGTTTTTATATGCAGAACAATTACAAAATTTTGTACGCAGACTGATCCCTTAGATTGGGTCTGAAGTAATCCAGTCTGCTTTTAATAAGATCAAAGATGCACTAGCAAATAAACAGTTGGTGTACCATATGAATGTCCCAGGATTTTTGCTTGTCAACTGATGCTTCATTTACCAGGTTGGGAGCTTCTCTCTTCCAAATTAGGGGTTTAGATGGTAGATGAAGTGTCTGTACACTACCCTTTCCTAATGGGCCTACACAGCCATTGAATATGAAGTTGTCACAATTATTTACCCTTTCAGGAAATTCCACCACTATTTTGTTGATAATTACACCAAAGTATATTGTGGTTGCCAACCTTTAAGCTTTCTTCTCAGTTGCAAATTAGTGTATGCAGAAGTGGTTCACTTCAGTAATACAATTTAAAAATAGTTTGTCATGGAACAGAACAATGTAGTAACTGACACATTACCATGTTTACCTGAAGAAATATCCAGTAACTTTTGCTCTGAGGGATGAAGTTCTAAATATAATGTCTTTCTGGTGCATGATAACACTTATTGTCTGTGTTTCATGTCAGCAGCAATGTGTGTCATCTCCAAGACAGGAATCCTAGGTGGAGAGAAATCAGAATACAATCTGCACTTGACCCACCTAAGACACTAGTTAGATACTATGTGCTTCACAATAATGTATTATTTTGTTGTTGTTTTACCCAGTATAACTGGTGTAATTGCATTCCAGAGGACAGCCTGGAGAACCTAATCTTGTACATCCATTAAGCACTGGGGATCCTGAAGTGGTTAAATGTGTTGAGAAAATCAATGGCTATTGCTATTTTCCTTACCTGTAAAAGAGAGTAAAATGGATTATCCACAAACATCTACTCTGTCAAAGTGTGAAACCTCCAAACTGTGGCTCTGAAGGTGAGCTCCACCCAGTCTGGGTGGAAGAAGAGATTTAGGTGACATTACCTCATGCTCAAGAGTTTGCTTTCCGTTACGGTCCTCTGCTGCTGTGCACATTAAAATCACCCACTATATGCACAGGCACTCATATGAAGCTAAAGTTTAGGAGCACTGTGCTGCCACAAAAAGCTGAACACAGGTTGTAAGTCAGCTGGAGTGAGACGTGGGCTGCCAGATTCACTTGGACACAGATCTCTAGTGTGCCTGGTGAACTGAAGAGATCAGCAACGAAAAGTTATAGTTTATTATCTAGAAAAATGTATTTTAGTATAGAGGTCTAGTAGGTACAGGTAGTACATATACATAATAAAGATGGGATGGCAGGCAAGATTGTGGAATGAGGACACAGTAGCATGTTCTGTTTCCCACAACCTACATGAATGCATTTGAAATTTCAGATGAGGAATCATAATTCAGGTCTTAGATATGGTAGCCAGGTAAGCTTGCAGCTCAGTAATATCACAGACAAAAAATTTAGAGCAGCCAGCTACTAGTCAGACTTGGGACAAACTATATGATACGAGATTCAAAACTTTCATGGCTTTGTTGACATTTTCTATCGTAAGTGGCCACGATTTCTTTTTTATATATGAAAAGTGGTCAAAACACTTCATCATAAATTTTAGTATTTCTATCAAACAAAGATTTGATAGGTTCATCCACATTAGTCCATGTTGATGTAATTCAATAGCTGAAGTGAAAAACGTATAAGTAGTTTATCAGATGATAGCGAAAATCAAAAGATCCTAATTCCCAATACTAAAATAATATGGACACTTGCAAAAAACATAAAAATATACGTGGACACTACATTAAGCGGCGAAAATGTGTGGATGTCAGCATAAATGATGGGGAATGCTATGTTTTGATGTAGCAAAACATTTATAAAGATTTGATATAGCACTATGGCAACAAAGGAGTTACTACTGTAATTTTGTGTTTCCTTGTTAGAGTTGTGGGGCATTTCAGTAGCAGTGCTATCATGTATAAACACCGCTGTGTTTCGGGCTTCCATATAAATCTGACCACTAACAAAATCTCTAACCTTGGCTATGGTGTACGAAAGAAGATGTTTCTGTAAAGGATAACAGTTCAGGGCTGTAAGAGTTTAGATTAGTGAGGTTTCCCGCTTTAGGCCCAAGAGTGTCCTGCAGTTGTAACTAAGTGAAGGCAGCAGCTTCTAAGCAGTCAGTGTATTAATTACATGTCACAAAGTACAATCAGTAAGTCTATAATAACTGTTCCACATTCAGTGCCATTCTGCTCCAGATAACTTTACTTCTGCTCTTATGTGTTGCCTTCTTTAGGGCCGCCTGAATCTTTTGAAGTGTGTAGATTGTTGTTTTTTATGGATCACACCTACAGATATCTATTATGAGGTTTGATGTAAGAAAAAGAAAGATTAATTTCTACATCTACATCCATCTACATCCATACTCCGCAAGCCACCTGACGGTGTGTGGCGGAGGGTACCTTGAGTACCTCTATCGGTTCTCGCTTCTATTCCAGTCTCGTATGGTTCGTGGAGAGAAGGATTGTCGGTATGCTTCTGTGTGGGCTCTAATCTCTCTGATTTTATACTCATGGTCTCTTTGCAAGATATACATAGGAAGGAGCAATATACTGCTTGACTCTTCAGTGAAGGTATGTTCTCGAAACTTTAAAAAAAAGCCCGTACCGAGCTACTGAGCATCTCTCCTGCAGAGTCTTCCACTGGAGTTTATCTATCATCTCCATAACGCTTTTGCGATTACTAAATGATCCTGTAACAAAGCGCACTGCTCTCCGTTGGATCTTCTCTATCTCTTCTATCAACCCTATCTGGTACGGATCCCACACAGCTGAGCAGTATTCAAGCACTGGGCGAACAAGCATACTGTAACCTACTACCTTTGTTTTCAGATTGCATTTCCTTACGATTCTTCCAATGAATCTCAGTCTGGCATCTGCTTTACCAACGATCAACTTTATATGATCATTCCATTTTAAATCACTCCTAATGCGTACTCCCAGATAATTTATGGAATTAACTGCTTCCACTTGCTGACCTGCTATTTTGTAGCTAAATGTATTCGTAGCTCATTAAAGTTGTCTACATTGAGACTGAATTGCCATACCCTGCACCATGCGTCAATTCACTGCAGATCCTCCTGCATTTCAGTACCATTTTCCATTGTTACAGTACTTGGGCACAGTCAGCTTCAATGATTTTGTGCTGCCTTCTTGCAACCTGTGATTCTGTTCCTGCTCATGCCACATAAAACAGGTCCTTCATGTTTCTATCTCGGTGTGCACGTGTAAATCTCCACTAGAACACACATGCTACAAAAATATCTGTAGCTAAAAATCTTGGGACATCAAATCTTTGTGTGTGCCTGTGCACAACACATCAGTTACCCACAGATGAGTCACTGCCTGTCTTCAGTTTTTGTTGTTGTCATGTTATTGTAATTGGTAAATGGTTGCACAATTGTGTTGGTGGCTAGTGCAGGTAGAGGAGACACAAGGATGATAACTGCTTTCAAATAATCGAGGTGTCAGTATTTTATGGTGGAAGTGAGGGACCACTTGAAGTCCGATTCATATGTAGGACAAAAATCCCCAGGGAATCCAAAATGAAGATGATTAATATGTGTCAGAAGGTGTAAGCCTACAACTGTGTGAAATCTTGCAGTTGGAATTAGCCCTTCACTGTTAAATTTGGTTGATCCCACGTGGCTCCCCTAGAAATATCATGTAATGTACAGTTGTCTTGTCAGTTGAAATAGAAAGCTTGGTATAATGTGTGACCTGTGATTAGCAAAAGTCAGAAACTGATGACACACAGTTTCACAGTGGCTGAGGATCCTGCAATTTAAAAAATGCTTTAGAAATAACAATTGACCCCTACCAAATTCCAAAAGCTTGATGTGCCTTTTTAGACTACAAAGAATGATCTCATGCCACATGTGACTTTTAGTATGGTCATATTATTCTTTCAAAAGTACCCTGCTACTTAAATGGAAACTTTTACACATTGCAGTGTACAGTTTTGTAATATGTCTGTGTTGTGGGGACATTATATGGTGGCAAATAATGTAGATAATCTGAGCTCATTATGTAGCTCTAATTGCAAAAGTACTTTTGTAACATTCTGTTACCTAAATCTGATGTCGTTATTTTCTCTAAACATAGTTGGCTGTAAATTACATGTTGAGATTGTCAGACAATTTCTTCCATAAGCGAAAGCTCGTAGTTTATAAATTTTTGGCTTGAAATTACTGTATGTTCAATCTCAGAAATGTCTGAGAAGGATTTTTAAGCATTTTTTAAATTATTATACTTGGAAACAATTACAAATAAGTGTATTGTTCAAATTTTGTAGCAGTATAGGCTAAGTAAAATCCTTCTAATGCAGATGACAAATTGATGTGTTACGTAGGTACTGTGCGTGAAAACTGCTAGCAGTGAATAGTCTAAACAGACAGATGTGTCTCAATAATGTCCAGTTTCAGAAAATTATCATACCATGAAAGATGCTTGTTGGTTATGTCTACAATAAGACAGGCCATTCATTATATGCTATTTATCACAAAGTAAATCTGCAGTTGCCAACCCACACAATTTCAAAGTATGTGAACTACCTACATTAATTGTATAGAAGTTCTCATTGCTTGTCAAACCTCAGTCCATGCAAACATGTTCAAGATATGTTACTTGGTGCCTCCATATGCACAACAAAAAAATGACACACACACACACACACACACACACACACACACACACACACACACACACACACACACACAAGCCACAGTTGTTAGACTTAGGAAGGTGAATGATGTTTCCAGGAGAATAAAGCATGGGGAAAATGTCTTGCATATCCAGTTTCTTCTACACCATTGTATAGAGTTGCATTCATCTTATCCCAACAGTATGTTCCTTTGTACATAGTGTGTTATAAATTTCTGTGCATGTTTCAGAGTTGTGCTTACATATAGCTCCTTCCACATCTGCATCCCTAACAGTTTTTTTTTAAATCACTGATTGTTTCCCTACTAGGAACTGATATGTGGATTATGCTGATTTAGGTACCCCCAAGTGTTCCACAGGTATGACTAGTGCATACCTGCATTATCTGTTAAGCCCTCTGACTCTTGATCAGTCTTGTAGAAAAGCTGTAAACTGATTTACAGATATTGTGCAAATGATGTACACTATACAGTTTTATACTAACATGACTTTTTTCCATATTTATTACCACCAGAAAATACTATGCACATCAAATGCTTCTATGCAAGTAAATTTGCTCATCAACCAGCCTACCCCTCTCTCCTATGACACAGTACCACAGTAGCAAATGCAATCACTGTCTGAAGTTACAGTAATTCCTAGATGCAATATTTTCAGTATAGTTTGACAAAAACTAACATTCCTTGTGTAGCAAATGCTCACAGCAGTTCCAAGACATATGTTTATTAGATACTTAGTGTAATGTGCTTTGTCAATGGCCACATCCATACTAGTGTAATTGGGCACTGAACTCCACTGCTGGTTTTTCTGATGGGTGTGAGGAAGATGATGGGAATGTGTCCATGGATGTCTCCTGGTGTCAAAATAGCAACATTTATTAATAAACAGCAATATATTGGTTGTGGGCACTCTAGGCGAGGGTTGCTTCCATTCGTAATATTTTTGGTGGTGATAGAGGTGACAGGTGGATGTTCACAAACGCGCCAGCTGCTGCATCTGTAATTGCATTGGCATATCTTGAATCTGCTGCGTTGCCAGTGGCACTCCAGCCTTCCAGGACATTTTGCTGCAGCTGGAACAACTCACTGTGGGACTCAGTCATGCTGGCAACTGGGGGGTGTGGCAGGACAGATCAGTGCCCTGTCTCAGCAGACATCCCCAGCACCGACACTCTGGTGTGAATGCGCCAGCGTCCCTGGCCCTGCCCCAGTCATGGTGTTCAAGCCAGCAGCATCCAGGATAATGCCGACAGTGCATTATCACAAAGCACCCCAAGCAATGGCTCCAAAGACAGTGTCCTAAGATAATTAAGGCTGGATAGTTATGGCAGTGGAGTCACTCTGGCAGCTCCTGGGAAACTACGTGCATTATGACAGTGACTATTACAATGATTGTGATTGCAGTTACAACTCTGAACTGGTGGTGGTGGTGGTAAGTAACACAGCTCTGCGTCACTCAAACATCTCAAGACAGATGATGGTGATGAGCGGGCTGCCGGTCCTTAAATGTGGCTTTCTTGCTGGTCTGCTGTTTTTCTTTCCCAGTAGGTCAGGGGAATATTCTGGTGTTGCTCAGCTGGCCTATCTGATCCAATTACTGCCTCGATGTTGGTGCCCTGGCTTGCAGTGAGCTGCTTCTTGTCATGTCTTCTCCTGTATGGTGAACTGGCTGTTGACACAGCATTATCCTGTGTTACTGTACTCGGCACTCCACCGACCAATTATGCCACAGTATCATAGCACTGAACTGCACAACTGAGTGTAACACACACAGATTCAGGCTCCTAATACTCCTTCACTTTTTAACTATCTTTATTATTCCAAATTCCTAGCTTTAACTAATTTAATCACTCTCATCTTTCAACACACTATAGTTTGTTCAGTCCCCAATTCAAAAATTGTATTGCTTTCAGTTTTAGAGTAAACAGGAGTAGAAGTCAACTTCCTCATTAGTGTGGTTCCTGAACTCACATCTAGGTTTTTAATATGGGAATATGTAAAGTGTATTGTATACTCTTTACCAATAAGAACAGTAGTTGGGTTTTTAAAGTGAAGGTGTGCATCTTTCATAAACTTGTTCTATAGTGAAAAATTATACTCTTTGCAAAAATAATGTGTTGCTAATGCTTTATCAGGAATGATGATATTATTAGTTTTATATCTCAATATACTGAAAGCATATGAAGACTGATCAATTTGTAATACAGAATGGGCTTATCGTTGTTTTTTGAAAATGTTTTCATGGGATGCATCTTATCAGTGGAACATGATTCCACACATTTGCCAAAACACTCAAATCAAGTATTACCGAGGCACCACCTGATTTTCATCTGTAGGATGATTCTTCCTCTATGGACCTCCTTACTTCATTCAGATATATTTATTTAGCACAAACTGAACAGTCAACCAACAGCTTGAATGTATCTTTATCAACAACAAAATTTAATTTTACAACATTTATGAGACATCACATTTATTGTATGGATAATTGTTCATACAATAACATTGTTGTTGTTGTGGTCTTCAGTCCTGAGACTGGGTTGATGCAGCTCTCCATGCTACTCTATCCTGTGCAAGCTTCTTCATCTCCCAGTACCTACTGCAACTTACATCCTTCTGAATCTGCTTAGTGTGTTCATCTCTTGGTCTCCCTCTATGATTTTTACCCTCCACGCTGACCTCCAATGCTAAATTTGCGATCCCTTGGTGCCTCAAAACATGTCCTACCAACTGATCCTTTCTTTTAGTCAAGTTGTGCCACAAACTTCTCTTCTCCCCAATCCTATTCAATACCTCCTCATTAGTTACGTGATCTACCCACCTTATCTTCAGCATTCTTCTGTAGCACCACATTTCGAAAGCTTCTCTTCTCTTCTTGTCCAAACTAGTTATCGTCCATGTTTCACTTCCATACATGGCTACACTCCATACACATACTTTCAGAAACGACTTCCTGACACATAAATCTATACTCGATGTTAACAAATTTCTCTTCTTTAGAAATGCTTTCCTTGCCATTGCCAGTCTACATTTTATATCCTCCCTACTTCGACCATCATCAGTTATTTTGCTTCCCAGATAGCAAAACTCCTTTACTACTTTAAGTGTCTCATTTCCTAACCTAATTTCCTAACCTAATTTGCTCAGCATCACCCGATTTAATTCGACTACATTCCATTATCCTCATTTTGCTTTTGTTGATGTTCATCTTATATCCTCCTTTCAAGACACTGTCCATTCCGTTCAACTGCTCTTCCAAGTCCTTTGCTGTCTCTTACAGAATTACAATGTCATCGGCGAACCTCAAAGTTTTTACTTCTTCTCCATGAATTTTAATACCTACTCCGAATTTTTCTTTTGTTTCCTTTACTGCTTGCTCAATATACAGATTGAATAACATTGGGGAGAGGCTACAAACCTGTCTCACTCCTTTCCCAACCACTGCTTCCCTTTCATGCCCCTCGACTCTTATAACTGCCATCTGGTTTCTGTACAAATTGAAAATAGCTTTTCGCTCCCTGTATTTTACCGCTGCCACTTTCAGAATTTGAAAGAGAGTATTCCAGTTAACATTGTTAAAAGCTTTCTCTAAGTCTACAAATGCTAGAAACGTAAGTTTACCTTTTCTTAATCTTTCTTCTAAGATAAGTCGTAAGGTTAGTATTGCCTCACGTGTTCCAACATTTCTACGGAATCCAAACTGATCTTCCCCGAGGTCCGCTTCTACCAGATTTTCCATTCGTCTGTAAAGAATTTGCGTTAGTATTTTGCAGCTGTGACTTATTAAACTGATAGTTCGGTAATTTTCACACCTGTCAACACCTGCTTTCTTTGGGATCAGAATTATTATATTCTTCTTGGAGTCTGAGGGTATTTCGCCTGTCTCATACATCTTGCTCACCAGATGGTAGAGTTTTGTCATGACTCGCTCTCCCAAGGCCATCAGTAGTACTAACAGAATGTTGTCTATTCCCGGGGCCTTGTTTCGATTCAGGTTTTTCAGTGCTCTGTCAAACTCTTCATGCAGTATCGTATCTCCCATTTCGTCTTCATCTACATCCTCTTCCATTTCCATAATATTGTCCTCAAGTACATCGCCCTTTTATAAACCCTCTATATACTCCTTCCACCTTTCTGCCTTCCCTTCTTTGCTTAAGACTGGGTTGCCATCTGAGCTCTTGATATTCATACAAGTGGTTCTTTTCTCTCCAAAGGTCTCACTAATTTTCCTGTAGGCAGTATCTATCTTACCCCTAGTGAGACAAGCCTCTACATCCTTACATTTGTTCTCTAGCCATCCCTGCTTAGCCATTTTGCACTTCCTGTCGATCTCATTTTTGAGACGTTTGTATTCCTTTTTGCCTGCTTCATTTACTGCATTTTTATATTTTCTCCTTTCATCAATTAAATTCAATATTTCTTTTGTTACCCAAGGATTTCTATTAGCCTTCATCTTTTTACCTACTTGATCGTCTGCTGCCTTCACTACTTCATCCCTCAGAGCTACCCATTCTTCTTCTACTGTATTTCTTTCCCCCATTCCTGTCAATTGTTCCCTTATGCTCTCCCTCAAACTCTCTACAACCTCTGGTTCTTTCAGTTTATCCAGCTCCCATCTCTTTAAATTCCCACATTTTTGCGGTTTCTTCAGTTCCAATCTGCAGTTTCAATCTGCAGTTCATAACCAATATATTGTGGTCAGAATCCACATCTGCCCCTGGAAATGTCTTAAATTTAAAACCTGGTTCCTAAATCTCTATCTTACCATTATATAATCTATCTGATACCTTTTAGTATCTCCAGGATTCTTCCAGGTACACAATAACATTACAGTACATAAATTTAACAAGATATCAGTCCTACTGGCACAACATTCATGTTCTTTAATTTAAATTTTTCATAATTAAAACTACTTTATTTCTACATGAGATGCTGCCTTTGTTATCAACAAATTCCATTATTATAACATGAAACACAATATTTTTTAACATTAACAGTGTTCCTAACAAGCCTAATCACACAGTTTGATGCTGGAATCACACCCAATGTAAAATAATCTCCACTAAACATTAACATTTTATTGCATTAATGAAGTGTTCATAATAGAGTTATGTGGTAACTGTTTCAAATAATAGCATCTCAGCACTGTGTTATACAATACCTAGTAGGTGACACATGTACTTTGAATTAATATAAATTTTGATAGAAGCTGTTTTTCTTGTAGAATTCCAGAAATTTCTTTTGAGCTGGCTTACGTTGGAGTGTGACAGACTAACTTTGACATTGCTTTTCCCTGGCATTCATCCACTGGTTGTTAGGAAAGTGTCATCTTTAACAAATCAATAACAGCAAGAAATCTGGCACCTCCCTTGTGCCTGATTTACAATGCAACACAACGTCTAGAGAACAACCTCATGTTAACAACTACAGCAGATTGATAGCAGCAGTGGATCAGTAAGAGAAATAAGTCACTGAAAGCATGGGGATGGCAATAGGAACATGGGTCTCCATTTACTTATCTCACGATGGTGGTCATGTTGTACATGCACCAGATTGTAGAACACATGCCACATGATAGCTTCGTGCCACAGTAAACAGCAACAGGTTCCTGGAAGCTCATAGGCCTATACATTCATATTACACTGGCTTGAAAAATATAAGGACAAAGCAAATTTTGCATGGTGTAACAGCCAAATAACATACCTCAGAGAAACTGTACATACAAATAATTATTTCAGTATTCTACAGAAGGCAACTGAAAGAGAAACTGACAAACAGAAATGATGCTTTCATTCAAAGAAAATAAGTACACTGAAGTGGCCATGATTTATGAACATCCTCTGGCCTACAAAAGACAGAACATGGTTCATAATAGGGTGTGTGATCAAGAATGAGAATGCATGATCTGCAATGTGCACCCATTTTGGCACAAGGTTGGTAAAGAGTTCCTGTGTACAGTGTTCCATTCCTCCTCCAGTGCAGCTAACAATAGCTAGATGCTCATTGGTGCATGTGGCCATGCTGCAACGCATCTCCCCAACATGTTCGATAGGGCCTAAGTCAGGGGAACATGCAGGATAGTCCACTCGTCAGATATCCTTGCATTCCAAGATCTCCACATGCACTGTTCGGTGCAGTCAGTCAGTGAAGTCACAGCCGAATGCACTCCTGAAAAAGCAAACATTGGGAAGAAGTACTGTGTCACAGTGGTGTTGTCTGGTCAGTATACTGTGTTCAAAGATTTGAAGGCAGTATGCCCTTGCAACATTGTGCCTCTTACATCATGACAACTAGACTACCAAAATGATGATGTCAGGCAATGTTGGTGAGATGCATTAGTGCTCTCACCAAGAGGTCACACATATTGCATACAGGAACATTATTGAACATGATCAATTTGGTGGTTGAGGTTTTAGGGCATCGACAGTGATAATGTTGCATGGGCATATTGCCTGCTAATCATTGAACACAGTTCACTTACAGGTCAACGTCTTTGTGGCACTACTCCTTCTATACCCCTGCCTTTCCAAGAGTGCATTTGGCCCTGACTTCATTTTTATGGAAGACACTGCAGGACTGCATCTAACAGCACAGGTGCAAGAGCTGTAGGTGTGAGAAGATATTTGACCAGTGGGATAGCTTGCCCATTCCCCTGCTTTAATTCCCATGTAGCATGGCTGGATGTGTTTGGGAGACATACTGCAGCGCATCCACATGCACAGTCAACTGTCCTGCAATTATCGACAATGCTGATGAATGGAAAGCTCTACCATAAGAACTACATACCAAATGTGGGGGCAGAATGCCACTACATTGCGGAGCACACATTGCCATCCATGGTGATCACAAGAGACGCGTGCAGCCTATTGTCATTTCTAAGAGTTCTGCTTGATTCTGAAAAAATCCTTTTCTTAAGATAACACATTTAATCTCCAACTAAAGTATATAACTTTACCTCATAACTGAACAGACACTTTACACCATAATGAGAACACAAGATTGATTCTTTAACTTAAGAACTTTCTCTTGCTCCTCCTTTTTTCTTGGGGGGGTGGGGCAGCAGGATGCACTGTCAATACCACACTGACTCCCAAGAGGAAGAAAAAAAAAATTACATCACCAAAGATTATAAGCTATGGAATAAGCTACATGCAAAGAAGAAACACTTAATTACTAGTATCTACAAAAACTGTTTTAGCCTTTCTCTTATCCTGCAAAATATGACTAGTGTGTGATAGTGCCCACCACCATCCCACAGAAATATGGGCTGACATAGTAAATAATCTGTAGCATACCCTGTAATCTAAGATACGTTGGTATGTGGCAATCTGTTTGTGTGGCTGAAAAGAGACTACCCCATAAATCAGTCTTTTAATTAGATTGCATTCAAAGTTTCCTCCTGTGAATGTACAAACCATTATGAATACAACAAAATATGCTGTAAGTGTGTTCCTTTACCTGCCATAGGCCTAGACAAAGAAACAGGATATACGGTAAGCATTTTCATGCAGCAAAGCAACTTACACAATATTAACAAAGGAATGGCATCCATCATAAGCATGTTCTTAAATAAACTAACAGATAATTGTTAATGATACATGCACAACATTACAGTACATCATATTATATTGACTACTTTTCTTGCCTGTCCTTTGTACACTCATGTGTTTTCATGTGTGTTGAGAGTCATCACAATTCTGACACTTGCAGTCAGTGGTAAATGCATTTTCCATAAGTTATGACTTTGGGCAAAAAACTTTCCAAAACATTACACATTTGGTATTTAATTATACCCTGTGAGCCAGGATAATCTATAAAATATGCCACTCATAACAGAATGGTTTCATTGGCTGATTGTAACTTCAGTTGTCATTGGAGAACTGTGAAATTGAGCAAATATCTTTGGAGTGGAATGCATTTTAGTCCGATGAAATAGGTACCCATTCCACCTGCAATCCTTTCACAACTGTACTTCTGGCTGACTCTAGCATTCACTGCTGCAATCACTGAAAGTTTCTTGTTATTGCTGGTGTTTCTAACGAATTTACAAGAATTGTGTGTGCATATTACTATACATTAAACTACATGCAACAAAAGAAAATAAGAAAATTTGAGTGCAGAAAACTACACTGAAACTTCATAGTTACAAAACTTGGTTTGAGGACTGAAGCACTTAAAAATCTCTCCATTAGGGTGCATAAACAGTGGAAACAATCAACTCTGTCCATTCACTGGGGCCCCTGTCAGGATCACAGGTTAATGTTTTGAGTACTCTTTATTGGCTTCCCTTCCATGTGATGGTGGACAGTTTTCAAATTCAAGAGTGAGGAATGTCTATGGTGCACTGGTATATTTATGACTTGGAGCCATTTTTGTAATCATATGATGTAATTGTTCCTACAAAGCACTTATCATAGCTGGATAATGCGATAAATATTAACAAGCTGACAGTAAATATTACTCCAACTTGTAAAATCTGGGAATCTAATAACTTTTCCCCTGCATTTTTTTCTGTTGGTCCTATCATAATCATTATCCTCCCCCTTCTCCTACCATTAAGAGTTTTGACTTTCCAAACTCTACCACAGGTTTCAATGTCAATTTTCAAAATTATTCACATGGAAACCAAATTGTGTTCTTTCTCATGTTTAACCTGTACAGTAACGCATAACAAAACTGTTTTGCACCCTAAATGCCTTTGGGTTCATTTAGAAAAAGATTTGCCATTTTTAGGTCTGCTTTCAAAATGGTTTCACAATGTTTCATCACCTGAGTGGTGGGGAGAGTGTTGTAGCTGGAGCAAATCTTTTCTGGCTGGGGCTTTGGTCAAGTGAAAGATTTTTAGAATCATACCAAGGAATGTAGATTAGAATCTGCCATAACCTGCTTTGGTCATTTTCGACTGTTTTTCTTGTTTTGAGTCATGGGTGCAGCTTTTGTAAATGTGAAGTAATCTACTTATTTAAGTGATGTAAAATACTTTACAGCTGTTTGGGATAACTTGTTCATTCTTCAGTTGCAGAGATATAAGGTGAGTAACATCAAAATTTTTTTAAAATGTATCACATAAATCATGGACTCATCTGTCCACGTGTCATCAGTCATGGAAGATGATGAACATTGAAACAGGAGGTGTTCTTGTACCTTGCTGATATTTGCCAACTAAGTTTCTTTAACATTTAAATAATTTTCCTTCTTGAAAATGGAGATTTGTGTTTGAAGCATAGCAGGTATTTCAACATATTTTTGACTTGTAACTGATTTTTATATATTAATTCATAAAATGATATTGCTTATTTATTATTGGAGTATTGTGGATTGATAATGTAACAAAGACCACCAAATACAATACTGATGTAATTTTCTCAAATATAAAACTTTTAAATTTTGATAGAATATTTGCCCTCAAAAGGCAAAGGTCCAGAACTCAATTCACCAAACAGTTTTAACCTGCTAGGATGTTTCATATCAGCACACACTTTGCTGTAGAGCTAAAAATATGTTCTATTGTAGTTTGATAAAGTTTCCGAATTTGTAAATTCTGAAAAAATTTTGTCAAAATATAATTTTCAAGTGTTCATCCAATGCAATAATCTCATTTAATTGGTTTGGCTTAAAACATTGACATTCACTTATGTGCTTTTGCAAACGAAATCGAATGTGGATGAATGTATCACAGAAAGTAAATCAGGATCTAGTTGTGAATAAAATGACAATGGTAGGCTTGATATAGATACTAAATTTGGTTTCCTGAAAGAAAAAAATTGTGAGTATGATTTGCAAGATTAATTCCTCAAACTTCTGCAGAAACAGCATAGATTGATTGAGAACTCCATCTGAGCTGCACGGCTGGAGGTACATCTACATACTCAACAAGCCACTGCACAGTGCTTCGTAGAGGGTACATTATACCACTACTAGTAGTTCCATTTTCTGTTCCAGTCTAAGATAGAGAGAGTGGAAAACAAATGATATATTTCTCCAAATCTGTCCTAAATACTCAAATATTGTGTCATAGTCCCTATATGAAATGTTTTTTGGCAGCAGTAGGATAGTTCTGCACTCAGCTTCAAATGCCAATTCTCTTAACTGTCATGTTCTTAGAAATGCATGTCTTCTTTCCTCCAGGGATTTCCATTTGAGTTCCCATAGCATGCCTGTAACACTTGCATGCTGATGACATCTGCCAGTAACAAATCTAGCACCCTGCCTCTGAATTTCTTTGATGTCTTACTTCAGTCTGGCCTGGTGCAAATCCCATTCCCTCGAACAGTACTAAAGTGCAGGTAACACTAGAGTGCTATATGCAGTCTTCTTTACAGATGAACCACACTTCCTTAATTGCTCCCAATAATCCATGGCTGACCATTTGCCTTCCCTATCGCTATCTTCATAGGTACTGTGGGATGCTTGGACTTGCAAAGTCTGGTACCATTTGATGAGGACAGGAAGTAACCTTTTCATAGTAACAGCATTCTCGTTTCTCATGCTTTTTAGATAAATATCTGATGTTACAAACCTCTGGAACATGAAGTAATGAAAAATACTATGTCAAAAATTGTTACTATTAAGGTGCATTTATAAACATACAACATTAAAAATAGCACAAATACATGCAATGTATTCTACAGGGCATTTATTACGGGTTGTCTGTATGTTGGGGTGCAACTTACAACAGCTATGGTGACAGAGACCATACTTTATTTCAGTTACTTGTTTCAGATGGTGAGAGGATTATGTGTGCCATCATTCTGAACTGTCTCTTTCTCAGAAATAAACATGTGAAATCTGTTTTGAGAAACCTTTATTAGTGTGGGAGTTACGACCTGTTAAAATTTGGGACAGTTGGCAAAGCCGGTATTGCAGTATGTGCTCAATAAGACCACCATTGTGCCAAACCTTCATTGCCAGTCATGCTGCACACATCACCAGATCTGTGGGTCCAGCTGTGAGACCAGGGCACCATGGTGGCCTTCTGATAAAATGCCTCCTATGTATCCTGTGACCTACAAACTGTTTTAGCCAAAAACAGTCTGACTTCAGTGGCATTGGAAGGTGGTTGGGGAATCACCCTCTGATTTATCAGTGTTGGAAGCACATACCCATGGAACATATTAAGATACCTCACCCCATTCAAGGTTCCACCAATAAACACTGGAACCATGATTTTTGTCCCAAATCCCACATAAAATCATCAATTTTTCACCACCAGCACTTTTCAAGAGGTCCATGCAAAAGGGAGTTTGCATCTGACAAGTAAAAAACATTTTCTTCTCCTTGTAACTAAAAAGTAACTTTGTCACTGAAAAACACCTGTCAAGTGAAGTTAGGATTCCTATTACACTGATCAAAAGCCTCTTCTACGAATTGCACCCGCCAATCAGGGTCACCCTCAGATCTGGTACTGAGACTGTAGCTTATCTGGTGTCAAAGTTTTAAGCTGCATGTGTTGTAAACACACCAATGGCACCTGTATGTTTCTGAGAGCCAGGTCATGCTGTGACTTGGACTATCCACAAATGGTGTCAAAATTTCTGTTGCCGACTCTTCATCAGTGGCTGTTCTTGGATGTTCAATACATTGCTTGTCAAGTAACTTGGACACTGTCCTGTGTGAAATACCATTTCTCTTAGGATGCTGGGCATTGAAGAAGTCCGCATCAATCATTATGATACTTCATCCACCTCTCATTAACAAAATTTCACCATGACACACAGTAGGGACACAATGAATCACCTGCAACAAAAAGCAGAATTGACCACCTCCTAGCAGTTTCAAACTTGAACAGGCCATAACTCCTAGACACAGAGACAGCTGAAGAGAGACTTCACATGTGTGTTCTTGATAAAGGGGCATTTCAAAATGATGTGCTACATGAATGAAACCCTCAATACTAGGTACCCACACACAACTCTGAAACCTGATACTGCATATTTCACATGGACTCTATGGCAGAAAAAAAGGAAACTCACAGTGGCTGAAACCAACATACTGAACCATCAAATCCATGTTAGATAGGGTAAGCGAATGTTTGCATAACGAAGTCCACAGTAAAACAATGAAAACTCCGGCTCTTACAAGGGGAGGCCACCAATTGTGAAATTCAGATTCGATTCATACTGCGCATAATAAAAGCTCATGGCCAGAGGTGTAATGTGGCAAAGCACCAAGATGCACTTCTAAGCTGTTCTCGAGAAAATTGACAGTTAAAAGAAACCGTTGCGGTGAAATACTCCCTACGATTAATAATTTTCTACAGCGTCGTGGCGCAGCGGTAAGCGCTCGGATTCATAATTGTCTTCATAGTGTTTACCACGTATACACTCCTGGAAATGGAAAAAAGAACACATTGACACCGGTGTGTCAGACCCACCATACTTGCTCCGGACACTGCGAGAGGGCTGTACAAGCAATGATCACACGCACGGCACAGCGGACACATCAGGAACCCAGGAACCGCGGTGTTGGCCGTCGAATGGCGCTAGCTGCGCAGCATTTGTGCACCGCCACCGTCAGTGTCAGCCAGTTTGCCGTGGCATATGGAGCTCCATCGCAGTCTTTAACACTGGTAGCATGCCGCGATAGCGTGGACGTGAACCGTATGTGCAGTTGACGGACTTTGAGCGAGGGCGTATAGTGGGCATGCGGGAGGCCGGGTGGACGTACCGCCGAATTGCTCAACACGTGGGGCGTGAGGTCTCCACAGTACATCGATGTTGTCGCCAGTGGTCGGCGGAAGGTGCACGTGCCCGTCGACCTGGGACCGGACCGCAGCGACGCACGGATGCACGCCAAGACCGTAGGATCCTACGCAGTGCCGTAGGGAACCGCACTGCCACTTCCCAGCAAATTAGGGACACTGTTGCTCCTGGGGTATCGGCGAGGACCATTCGCAACCGTCTCCATGAAGCAGGGCTACGGTCCCGCACACCATTAGGCCGTCTTCCGCTCACGCCCCAACATCGTGCAGCCCGCCTCCAGTGGTGTCGCGACAGGCGTGAATGGAGGGACGAATGGAGACGTGTCGTCTTCAGCGATGAGAGTCGCTTCTGCCTTGGTGCCAATGATGGTCATATGCATGTTTGGCGCCGTGCAGGTGAGAGCCACAATCAGGACTGCATACGACCGAGGCACACAGGGCCAACACCCGGCATCATGGTGTGGGGAGCGATCTCCTACACTGGCCGTACACCACTGGTGATCGTCAAGGGGACACTGAATAGTGCACGGTACATCCAAACCGTCATCGAACTCATCGTTCTACCATTCCTAGACCAGCAAGGGAACATGCTGTTCCAACAGAACAATGCATGTCCGCATGTATCCCGTGCCACCCAACGTTCTCTAGAAGGTGTAAGTCAACTACCCTGGCCAGCAAGATCTCCGGATCTGTCCCCCATTGAGCATGTTTGGGACTGGATGAAGTGTCGTCTCACGCAGTCTGCACGTCCAGCACGAACGCTGGTCCAACTGAGGCGCCAGGTGGAAATGGCATGGCAAGCCGTTCCACAGGACTACATCCAGCATCTCTACTATCATCTCCATGGGAGAATAGCAGCCTGCATTGCTGCGAAAGGTGGATATACACTGTACTAGTGCCAACATTGTGCATGCTCTGTTGCCTCCGTCTATGTGCCTGTGGTTCTGTCAGTGTGATCATGTGATGTATCTGACCCCAGGAATGTGTCCCTTCCTGGGACAATGAATTCACGGTGTTCTTATTTCAATTTCCAGGAGTGTAGTTAACGGATATTCCAAAATGAATATTTATAGTGAAAGTTAAACGTTCAAATTAGAATAGAGACCCCATGAACACACATTTGCTGTGGCAGGTATGAAATGTAAACTCCATTGTTACACTTGAAGGACAGATGTTGAATGGGCCAAAATGAGCCGCCGCATAACAGCGTAGTTGCCAGCTAACTTCAAAAGGTACATGCAGTCCCTAGCGCAACTTATAACTTTGTTGAAAATCAGTGCGTATGTGAGTGCTTTGGTACACCCTGTTAAACAAGTGGAAAAATGGAAGCGGTACAATTGAAGAGCGATGCGGGCCCTTCGCATGATAGTGATGTGATCAAAAAAGATTCTATAAACAGCGAAGTGGCGAAACAACAATTGAAAGATGTGTTGGTGTATTTTGAAAGCCTCCTTCATAACAGGAATCGCATCTCAGCAGAATCGTCATCATCAGTCAACGAAGAAGCCATGGCAATTGGGGAAGAAATGTTCCAGAATACGCTGCAAATGCTCGCCAAAAAAACCCTCGTTCATGATGAGGAACTTATAGACATTAATGAAATCAACGATAATAATGCCTATGAAGACATTAAAACGAGTCCCATTGCCAACGAATCATCAGACGAATACAAGCCAGATGAGAAGAAAAAAAAAGGGTATGACTATATTTCTCTGGATTACAAAATTAGAGCTGTCAATCTGGCCAAAGAACATCTAGGCTAGAGTCTCGAAACTCTACAAAAAGGGGTGCTCTTGTTTGACAAATATGTGCTATTTATCCAGGTGGGAAGAGCAAATCAAACATGGCGGTAGCAAATTTGATAAATATTGTACCATCGATTCATGGGTGTATGATTGCTTCTTAGAAGCTCGACAAAACTTCCAGCAAGTTACTACCAGAAACCTGCAGCAGTGGGCCTTGGGCGCTGCAAGTCAGTTCCCAGATTTCAACTTCAAAGCTTCAAAAACATGGGTCACCAAATTTAAAAAGAAGCATGGGATTCGGCAACGGAAAATCACAAAATTTGTTTCCCGGAAAGAGATGGCTACCCAAGACGAAATTTTGGCCGCAGCGGACACATTTTGGATCCAGCTGCGAACGTTGATAACTAACTTTGACAAAGATTTCATTATTAATACTGATCAAACAGTTATGTAAAGAGCTGTTCACAAATGTCATATGACATGATGATAGAATATGATAATCTGATATTTCTTATATAAACGATATTTTTTTATTTTGTTTGTCAGTGTGCCAGTACCAGTCCACGTTCAACAGAACTCTTGCCGAAAAAGTTTAAAGGCTGTTCTGGTAGCCTGAGACGACATGAACAAGGTGACGCATTCGTATACGGCACAATATTCAATCACAATGTCTGGGCGAGTCTTGCCTCTTGTTTTCATGTGCCTCCGAGAGTCCACAGGTACATTTGGACCCAGAGTACAGAACACAGTTGATGAGTACGCCAAGAAGTATACCAAGGTAGTTATTACATCCTCCAAATCCAGTAAACTAACAAAGGGTTTGTTCGTGGACTTCTTGCATAATGCTTTGCAACCATACGTACAAAAGAAAGAATTTCTCCTTCTGATCAACTATTGGGGTGGGCAAACGAACCCAGCACTATACAATGAGATGTTCCAGGATGATAAGAAGCACTATAAAAGTCATTCCTCCAAAGTGCACTCCTCTCGTCCAACCGTGTGATGTGTATTTTTACCGACAGATAAAAAATTTTATCAAGTGCCTTCAAAATTGTGCTTTTTTAATCGAGCAAAACCGTGACATCAACTCCAGAGAGGATTGTACAAAAATCCAATCCATCGTCCACCACCAATTGTCTTCTCCGAGTTTTTCCAATATGATACGATACACATGGTATGCATCAAACCTGACAAATGATAGAACAGTTTTTCATAATGTCAATCAGGTGTGTACCCCAACAGATAATTAAAAAAAAAATTGTTCTTGTAAAAACGCATCGTTTATCAGATGTGCTCGATGTCGTGCTGTTTTCTGCTTTCCATGTTTCTATGATAACTATCACTCAGGTTCATGCGATACTCCAGCTACTTCTGGTCACTAATTGTTAATTATGTGCGAGTGTATACCGAACTTTTCAATAGATTGTATCCACTTTAATATTATTTGTGATATTGTATTTTATTTCGAGTATTATTTTTCCACAACAAACGACTTTCAACAACTTATTATATGCATAATTGTTGCAACTGATTGCCATTACACCAACAACATGAAAACAGCTTTCACATCCCACAACTACCCTCCCGACCTGGTTCAGAAGCAAATTACCAGAGCCACTTCCTCATCCCCTCAAACCCAGAACCTCCCACAGAAGAACCCCAAAAGTGCTCCACTTGTGACAGGATACTTTCCGCGACTCGATCAGACTCTGAATGTGGCTCTCCAGCAGGGATATGACTTCCTCAAATCCTGCCCTAAAATGGGATCCATCCTTCATGAAATCCTCCCCACTCCACCAAGAATGTCTTTCCGCCATCCACCTAACCTTCGTAACCTCTTGGTTCATCCCTATGAAATCCCCAAACCACCTTCCCTACCCTCTGGCTCCTACGCTTGTAAGTACCCCCAGTGAAAAACCTGTCCCATGCACCCTCCCACCACCACCTACTCCGGTCCTGTAACCCGGAAGGCGTACACAATCAAAGGCAGAGCCACATGTGAAAGCACCCACGTGATTTACCAACTGACCTGCCTACACTGTGAAGCTTTCTATGTGGAAATGACCAGCAACAAACTGTCCATTTGCATGAATGGTCACAGGCAGACAGTGTTTGTTGGTAATGGGGATAGCCCTGCGGCTGAACATGCCTTGGTGCACGGCCAGCACATCTTGGCACAGTGTTACACCGTCCGGGTTATCTGGATACTTCCCACTAACACCAACCTGTCAGAACTCCGGAAATGGGAACTTGCCCTTCAGTGTATCCTCTCTTCCCGTTACCCACCAGGCCTCCACCTCTGCAAATTTCAAGTTGCCACTGCTCATACCTCACCCTGTGTGTGTGTGTGTGTGGGGGGGGGGGGGGGGGGGGGGGCACATTTGAATTACAAAAAACAAATAATAGTTGCGTGGCGCGAGATTCGATCCGGCGACCTTTGGATTACGAACCCGAGCACTTACCACTGCGCCACGACGCTGTAGAAAATTATTAATCATAGAGAGTATTTCATCACAACGGTTTCTTTTAACTGTCATTTTCTCAACAATGGCTGAGAAGTGCATCTTGGTGCTTTGCCACATTACACCTCTGGCCATGAGCTTTTATTATGCGCAGTATGAATCGAATCTGTATTTCACAATTGGTGGCCTCCCCTTGTTAGTACAAAAACCATGACAAACCAATAATGGTAAACCAATTTATATGACACCTACAACCACTGTCTAACAGTTGCCAAATACTAACAAGAAACTGATAGTGGATGATTTTTTCCATTAATTACAAAGAGTCGAAATAACTGTTGGTAGCTTATCATACATGATTTCTTCGTTCATTGCAACAAGCAATAACTTGCTCATAAATTCCTTTATCACTCACAATGAAATTGATATCCATCCCTTGTCCTAAAAATGTATTGTGCCACTTTTGGTCAGTTTTCATCTTTTCTTCTCATAGCCTTCAAAACAAAGCTCATTACCTTATCAAGCAGAGTAAAAAGGAATACTGGGAGCACTTTGTTTCTTCCCTGGGGACATACCTCTCTCCGTTGCAGGTTTTGTCTGTGCTCCGTAGCCTCCTGAGCCACCAGTGTCAGTCAACTGTGCAGGGTCTTATCCTCCAAGATGCCCTGTGGAATGATCAATCGGTCCTCGCAGAACACCTCGCGATGCACTTCACAGTGGCATCGGCGTCCTCTTCCTATCCTGTTACATTTCTCCAGCAGAAATGCCATGTTTAACAGACCCCCATCTGTTTCAACCCACACCATGTTGAGCCTTATAATGAACCCTATAGTGAATGAGAATTATTTCAGGCTCTTACCTCTTAAAGAGACATGGCCCCAAGACTTGGATTCCGTCCACAGTTAGATAATCCGAGACGTGGTTGTTCCCCAGAGGCAACATCTCCTCAGGGTTTTCAATGACATTTGGCTCACGGGTGCTTTCCCATCACAATGGCCAGACGGTATAGTTATTCTTGTCCTTAATCTTGGGAAGAACTCAACTTCCCTCGACAGCTACCATCTGATTATCCTCACCCCTTCTCTTCCCGTTTCTCCGCTTTGGCGTTTGAGGTCACACTTTTTCATCTTCCTCCTCCCTGTGTGCTCCTGAAGGCCCCCCCCCTCCCCCTCCCCCCACATCTTACACATTACAGGTGACTGGGTAATGCATAATTCCCAGCCCTAGGTCGACAGGTAGGGTTCGTACATACTACTGGGTACAGATCGGTCCCAGACAGGTGTGATTGCCTGAGCAGCTACCTTCCAAATTGCCAATTTATCCATCTGTCAGGTGTTTGGGAGGTGTGACATGAGGAGTCAGTCAACTTCGGGGGTGCACCCCCTCCTGAAGCGGTCCCACAGTCGGGACGAGTGCACAAACGGAGATGCTGGCAATCGTGGCGATTCTCTGGCAGTGAGCCAATGGTCTTCAAAATCGACGTCTACAGAACATAAATGGAATGAGACTAAAGATTCAAAGACCCTTCCAGCTGCAACATGGTTCCTCATGGTCTCACATACTGAAGTGTTGGGCATCTGCAATGACAAGTCCATGTATTATTCAGAAAGGTCTCAATGCCATTAACTGAACCTGTAAAATCCTGCTTTCATTTGTGGAATGGTGCTTGGCTCTTGTAGACTACTTCTGATTCTCGAGCATGACAATTGCTAACTGCCTCACTTTTCTGCGGCTATCCAGTTCACGCCGAGGCCCACGGAACTCTGAATTCTTCCAGCGGTGTTATTTATACTAGGCCACTCGACAGTCCGATCGAGGTCAAAATCCGGTCTTACCTCTCTGATCAGGGTGTCATTCCCGTCCGTCAGATGAGGTTAAAGGTAGATTCCTCCTTAGTGCCCTCAAGCGCTATTATTCTCACCTTTGATAGAGTGGTGCTTCAGTCTGAGATCAGGGCAGGCTATGAATTTATTACAGTCTGACTGTACATTCCAAACCTGATGCACTGCTATCAGTGTCATCATTTCAATGACACCGGAACATCTTTCTGACACCCAGCCAAATGTTAGGGATGAACACGGGGCTGCCTGATACAGAGCGGAAAAGGAGGTGGACAAATGCAATGGCTCAAGTTATTGGTTAGTCACAAACCCTACGTTCTCCCATCTGGCACTTTTAGTTCTGTTCTTATTATCCCTTGTTCACGAAGGACATGGCCATGCAGAAGTGCGACCTCAAATACAATCTGAGTTTGTGAAATTGCCCAGTGTCGAGGTAACATTACCGTCACCCTGTCCGGCTGTGCGACGCACCATCAGATTCTCGCCTCGAGAGGCAAAGCCGCTTGCTACACAACTGGCAGACCGGAAAGGTCGGGAGGAGAACTCCCGTCAAAACTTCCTTTTCCCTCCAGCCAAACACCACTCTTGTCTTCCTCTGCTAACTGGTGAGGGTCGAAGTAGTCCAACAGAGGTGTGCGGTCTTCTCCTTTGCTGACTCGAAGATCCTCTTAGACTGTGTCGCCACGTGATGCCTTGGCCCGGCCGGCCCCCGTGTCGATAGTACGCACTGCCAACTGTTTCTCTGCATTGGACTTCACAGACCGATAGCACGAGAGAGCCGACATTTTTGTGGACCTCGTGGCCACAGTCGACAGGGGGGGATGTCATTGAGCCGACCTCAGGTGCGACTGAGCCAGCTGGCCAGCTCTCACTTCACTCACTTCAGTGTGGATGGCGAACTGTGTCTACCTATCTTGCCTCAAGGTGAAGGCTGCACAGGGGATGCAGGGTCCTGCCAAATTCCGTGCACTTTGCTAATAGATTCCGTGTGCCATCTGATGCTTGTTGGGTAGAGGTGGGGGGGGGGGGGGGGTGTTCGCTGAGCTGGATCAGAATGCATCTTTTGCCAGGATAGTGGCCACTCCTTCGGCAAGATCAAGACGGTCACGTGGGGATAGGGGTTTGTTAGTTATTGGGAGCTCCAAAATTATGCTGGTCGTGTTGCTCCTCAGGAACATAGCAGCTAGGGTGGGGAAGAAGTCCAACATTTACTGAATGTGCTTGCAGGGGGGGCCTTGTCCAGAATGTGGAAGAGGCTCTTCCAGTGGCTATCAAGTGTGTGAGGTGCAGACACCTACAGATTGTTGCACGTGTTGGCACCAACGGTGCCAGTCATCAGGGTTCCGAGGAAATCCTTGGGTCCTTTCGACAGCTAGCTAAATTGGTGTAGGAGCTCTCCATCTTTCGAAGAGTGGAAGCCGAGCTGATGATTTGCACCATTGTACCCAGGGTGGACTGAAGTCCTCCGGTTTGGAGTGGAGTGGAGAATCAAACCGGAGGCTATGTCGCCTCTGTGATGAAAATTGTTGTAGATTCCTTGACCTACGCTATGGGGTGGACGATTGTAGGACTCCCCTTGATAGATCAGGGGTGCACTACACACAGGAATCAGCTACACGGGTAGCACAATACTTGTGGCATGCACATGGAGGTTTTTGGAATTGGTTCCTTCCCATGGGAAACAAATCGTTGGCCTGAAAAATTACCAGTTCATAACACTGATGCAGGAGTGCCAACTGTAAAAATTGTTAGTTGGCGCAAACAGGTCATTCCAAAAGATTTAAATATGCTAAATCTAATGTTGGTAAATTGCTTAAGTGTCTGTAGCAAGATCCCCGTAATACTCTCTGAAATAATCAGTAGAAATGCCAATATTGTATTAGGTACCGAAAGCTAGGTGAATCCAGACATAAATAGCAGTGAAATTTTGAACTCAGATTGGACAATGCTTAGGATGGATAGGACTGATGCTATGGAGGTGGTGTGTTCATTGTAGTTAAAAGTTGTTTAAATGCAGTTGAGATCAATACTGAGTCAGACTGAAATAGCCTGGATAAAGCTGTCAATCAGACAAGGAGTGACTATTGTATTAGGGTGTTTTTATAGACCATCAGCATCCACAACAAACGTTGCAGAAAATTTCAGGGAAAATCTTGAGCATATAGGAAATAAATATCCAAATTATCCATTAGTTTTAGGTGGACACTTTAATCTGGTGTCTATTGAAAGAAAATTACATGTTTATCACAGGGGCAGAAGCAAAGACTCGTGTGAAATTATTCTAAGTGCCCTCTCAACATAAAACCTTGAGCAGTTGATTAGAAAACCAACTTGAGACGGGAACATATTAGATACCTTGGCAACAAACAGAACTGATCTTTTTGAGGAAGTTAATCTAGAAGAAGGTATTAATGACCATAAATTCGTTGTGGCTTTTATGTCAGTGTGAAGTAGCAAAAAAAAAAAAAAAAAAAACAACAACAACAGAGAAACATCATAGAGACTTTTTTTTTGGGAAAGCAAATAAAAGTGTCATTAATGAATATCTTCATAATCAGCTCCAAGCGTTCACCACAGGACACAAAGATATTGAGCATCTTTGGTCAGAATTTAAATGTATTGTCCACCATGTGCTAGAGAAATATGTGCCTAGAAAAAATATAGGAGTGCGAAAGGATCCACCTTGGTTCAATAAACATGTTAGGAAGTCGCTGAGAAAGCAGAGAATTTTGCACAGTCATTTTAAACGTAGTCTCTGTCCTGCTGTCAAACAGAAATTATGTGAAATGAAAGCAGCTGTCAAAAGTCAATGAGAGATTCTGACGGCTATCTGGAACATCCAGTTAGTTCCGGATCTCTCAACTAACTGTCGCGCAGGATACCTTAGTAGACACAGTCGTAATCTCTAACTCATTGTGTCAATACTTTGCTCATATTTCAAACTTTTCTAATTACTCACCAGCCTTTCTCTCAAAGAATTTGGTAGCAGAATAGTGACCTCTTACTTTTTTATATGAAAATCATGAAAGCTACAAAGCCTTTTATTCTACGCCGGAACTCATACATGCATTCTCCTCCTCCCCGCTGCTCTGGAACTGGATGCTATCCATGTCCTAATGTTGCTGCACCTATCATACCCTAGTTTGTGCTACCTCCTTCACCTTTATAACCGACTTCAGGTTGACAGTACCTTTCCCAGAAGTTGGCTGGAAGCTATCATTATTCCTGTTCCAAAACCTTGAAAGTAAAAGCATTTCCCCTCTATCTGTTGCCCAATCTCTCTCACGAGTAGTGTATGTAAGATTTTGGAGCATATGGTAGATTGCCATTTAGGCTGGTGGCTGGGGTCCCAAAACCTTTTAACACCTGCCCAATGCTGTTCCTGAAAGCATTGTTCTGCAATTGACCATATTTTTGCTCTTATCACTTACATCATGAACGAATTTCTCAGGAAACGCCAAACAGTAACAATATTTATTGATCTGCAGAGGGTTTATGATACCTGTTGAAAAACAGGCATCCTCTGCATACTGTGCTCTTCTGGCTTTTGAGGCTGGCCATCCCTTTTCATCCATGAATTTATGTCAGAGTGCACATTTAAGGTGCAGGTGAACATTTCTCTATACTGCACTTTCTTCCAAGAAAACGGGGTGCCCCATGGCTCTATGCTAAGTGTTGTACTGTTTGCCAAAGCCATAAATCCAATTATGGATTATCTTCTTCCTGATGTCTTGGGCTCCCTCTTTGTGGATGCTTTTGCAATTTACTACAGCTCTCAATGGATCAGCCTTCTTGAACAACATCTTCAAGGATGTCTCGATCGCCTCTACTCATGAAGCATTGAAACCGACTTCCAATTTTCTCACAGTAAGACATTCTGTGTAAATTATTGGCATCGTACGGAGTATTATATGCCTTCCCTACACCTACGCCCTGTTGACCTTCCATTTGGGGACATCGCCAAATTCTTGGGACTTAAGTTTGACAGAAAACTGCTGTGTCATATCATTTGGATTGCTGTCTGCAATCCCTCACATCCTCCGTGTTCTGAGTGGTATCTCCTGGGAGTTGACCGAGTGGTCCTCCTTCGTCTCTATCATGCCTAAATGCATTCGAAATTGGACTATGGAAGCATAGTTTATGGCTGTGCACAGCCATCTATTCTTTGGCATCTAGACTCTGTCCACCACCATGGATTGCATTTAGTGTCTGGAGCTTTTTACACTAGCCCTGTGGAGAGCCTTTACTCTGAGACTACTGAACATCTGCTGTCAACTCGGTGAGCTGTCCTTCTGAGTCATTGCACTTGTCATTTGTCTTCCATACCTGCTCATCTGACCTATGCCATTTTTTAGATATCTCCTTGGATTTAGAGTATGCAGGCAGCCCTTCCTCTTTACTACCACCACCGGGAGTCCACTTCTGTCAACTGCTACATTCACTCTCCTTCCAATTTCCTAAAATTTTCTACAGAAATGGGGGTACGACACAATCTTGGCTTCACCCCCAGACCTGCCTCCTCCATGACCTTTTTCAGCTTCCCAATGATAGTACCCCCCCTATAGTTTATCATCGGGCATTTGCTGCTCTAGGCACACAAATAGAGGATGCCACATTTATTTACAATGACGGCTCCAAGACCACATTTGGTGTCAGGAGTGCCTATATTCTTGGTGACACCCTGATTAGATTTCTGCTTCCCGACAAGTGTTCAGTTTTTACTGCGGAGCTTTATGCTGTTCACCATGCTGTCCAATAAATTCATCACCATCTAGGAATACAGAATATTATATACTTGGATTTTCTCAGCTCTCTTCTCAACTTCCAAGCCCTTTATCCCATTCACCCTCCGGTCCACCAGACTCAGGACTGCCTCCACTTGCACTACTTGGAGGGCACCTATGTGGCATTCCTCTGGATCCCAGAGTATGTTGGTATACGTGGAAATGAGGCAGCCGATATAGTGGCAAAGGCTGCAGTCTCTCTCCCTTGGCCCACTGTTCGCATGGTTCCCTTTGCCAATCTACAGAGCATTTTATGTCATCGTGTTGCTCTTTTATGGTGCACACACTGGTCCGCACTCCAGGATAATAAATTATGGGACATTAAACCTCTTCTCTGTTCTTGTACCTCTTCCTTGCAGCCTCGTCATTGGGAGGAGGTAATTTTAACTAGACTCCAGATTGGGCACTGTCTTTTTAGCTACTGACATCTTTTGAGTGGTGCTCCTCTCCCGCTTTGTCCCTACTCAATCATGGATGGTGAGATACCTTTTACTTCAGTAGTGCTACTTTAATCTGCTATGCACCTGTTTACAGCTGTCGCCTGATATATATTCTGTTTTAGCAGATGATGTGCACTCCACCGATCCTGTCCTTGAGTCTATAAATGTTAGTGAGATGACGTCAGTCATTTGAAGCTCTCTTCAGGAAAAACAACCCCCCTTCAATAGCACTTTTCTCAGGTCTCCTTCCGTTTTTAGTTTCCCCTTCTGCTTCAGTTTCACTCCAATTCCTCTTGATTTACATTCTTGTTTTTATCCTCCAATAAGCCACAGAATGGGTACTTTTTTACAATGGTTGTTTTGCACCCTAAAACCATAATCAAAAATAAATAAATAAATAAATAAATAAAACAAAATAAAGACTGGAGCACCCACATTCCTTTCTGATTCCTCACACACCTATTCCCATTTGAATGTATCCTTGTGCACTGCCCAGCTTGCCCATCATCTTGAATGGTCTGTACTTTCTGAAACCTACTCAGGCAACCATTTCCCATGTGCCATCCATTACTGAATCCTATCGTACCTACGTGCACACCCAAGTGGGAGCTTACTAAGGCTGCTGTAAGAATGTTCCATTCCTCTCACCTCCTCTTTACCACACCTTGTCCCAGTCCATTGGTGGTCTGAGGTATGTGTCAATGCAATTCATGTGCTGACACGTGCTCTCCGAATTATTAATTGTCATCCTATGAGTACAGTGGCATTCATTATAATCAGATGTATGCGCAGTGTTGTTGTGTTCTTTGGGATATTAAAAAAGCTAGCTGGATTTCATGTACTAGTTCTTTTAACAGTTCTACCCCTGCCTCTGTTGTGTGGACCAACCTCTGACAGCTCTCTGGGACCAAGATCCATTTGCCAATTTCCAGACTAACAGCAATAGGGTCTACAATGAGAATGCCTGCTACTATCTCCAATACCTTGGGTCCCCATTTTGCTGAAATTTCGAGATCTTCCCACTATCACCCTGCCTTCCTCCATCGGAAATGGGTGGAGGTGGCCTGGCAATACCTTTCTCTTCTCAGAATCGTGAGTGCCACAATGTCGGCTTTACTATGGGGGATCATGCTCTCAGTTCATCCCAATCCTTCTCCGCAGGGCCAGACATTGCAGATGTTGCAGAACATTTCTGTTGTGGGCAAGTACTTTTTCGTTCAAACGTACAACCACATCTGGCAGAGGGCGCATTTCCCAGATGTTGGTGTGAAGCCACTGTCATACTCATACCTAAGGCCAGTAAGGACAAAAACCATCCTTCCAACTACTGCCCCATGATAGTAATTTGCGAGATTCAAGCCAGCATACCAGCTGAGCATGAATCATACATTCTAATGACTGCACAGTGTGGACTTCGAGTATGCCGTTCTGCAGTTGACAATCTACTTACTTTGTCCACCCATGCCATGAATGGTTTTCTGTGGAAGTACCCGACTGTTGCCATATTTTTTGATTTGGAGAATGCCTACAACTACTACCGGAGAACTGGTATCCTCTGAACTCTTTACACATGGGGCTCCAGTGGCCCCCTGCCCCATCTCCTTCAGGAATTTTTAAAAGACAAAGTTTTCAAGGTGCGTGTGGGTTCTGCCTTGTCAGACACCTTTATCCAGGAAACTGGTGTGCCTCAGTGTTCTATCACGAGTGTCATCCTCTCTGCCATCACCATTAACCCTATAATGGCCTGTATCCTGTTGGGCACCTCCAGCTTCCTTTTTCTCGACAATTTTGCCATCTATTGCAGTTGTTGCACCCAAGTTTTAAGTGTCTGCCATTTCCTGATGGAATTCCCATTTATTTTAACTGTTTACATTTCCACTTGGGTTTGCCATCTGAGTTACTTGCCGAGTTGTCGACCTCATTTTAGTTTTTATGGTGAAGGCCATTTAATTTTTAGTTCTTGACCTCTGTTTCTCTTTGGTGTACTTTATAGACCTTTCTCCAAGTCCCTATTTTTAGCTGACTTCTCTTACATTGATTGGGATTGATGTGTATTCATTTTTTGACTCCTCTCTGTCTTCAGGTTCTATGGTTTTGACTTGGGCGTGTATGACCCCAGTTGTTTTTTCCCCTTAAACAAAACAGCCCAATCCAATAACAAATTTACTGCTAACCAAAAATAGACTGGTCAGAATTGAAGCGTAATATCCAACAACCTTGTCAGTTTGAGAAACCTGCTGTTCTTGTTTCAGAAAAAAAAATCTCATAAATTTAAATGGTTAAAAAGTTATTAATGAAGATATGATTTCAAGCATCCCATTTTTATTCGATCACATTTTTAAAATCTGTGTTGATAAAGTTGCGGCCTGAAATTTTCTGAACAGGGTGATATTCTTGCTTTCAAATATATTGCAATTGGAAGGATTTATCTAAAGTTCAAACCTTTTTAGAATAAATTGCAAATGGTGACAATGGGAAACTGGAACAGTTCTGTCGAAAATAAGGTGATGATATCAAAAGAGTAATCATCAAGCTTTTGCAAAATGCAGATACAAATCAATGAAACATGAAATAATTAGTCCTAAAACCCAGTTTGATTCCCTTTATGATACTCTTGTTTTTTTTATTGATTAATTCATCATTTTCTTGTTATTGGCACACAAATCACAAATCACAGAGTTACAGTTTGGCATCTCGTGGAAAGGCTACAAACAGTTGTGATCGACACCAGACAAGGAAGATGAGAAGTGTATTCAGGAGAGGACGAACAGTGACAGTTGCAGGGGTGAAATCCCATGTGTGAATTATGAAGTGTGTCCCGTATGATAACTGCACAAGTCATCCACAACTGTTAATGGAAGACATTAGGGTGTGAGCAGTTAGGTACTGACCCATCGGCACTGTACTTGTATGTGACGGAGCAGAGCGTAAGTACAAATGCGTATACTATATATTCCAAGGTTGCAAATTATATCTGGCATTATTCATATTATATGTTGTGGGAATAGACTACCCATGAGTAGCAACTCTCTCTCTCTCTCTCTCTCTCTCTCTCTCTCTCTCTCTCTCTCTGTGTGTGTGTGTGTGTGTGTGTGTGTGTGTGTGTGTGTGTGTGTGTGTTTGTGTGTGTACTAAATCACTCATACACACACGCACACACACACACACACACACACACACACTCACACACACACACACACACACACTTATTCCATATCCTAATGTACCACTGGTGACATTATGATTTTCAGGGGAGATGGTAGGCATGACAAGGAATGGAAATTTTTCACACTCTGTCAGCACCATCCCACACCCTCACCAAGGTTCCTGGAGGCCATCGCATCTATTGTCTGTGGGATGCTCTCCTGGAGCCACTCCTAGATACCTGGGTATGCCATTGGTGATGTTACCATTCAGGTCTACACTGCTGTCACCATCTGTGGCTGCTGCTTCCAGCTGTGCCCGGATGTTGTGTAGGTCGTGCAAGGGCATGCCTGCTGCTGGGGGCATGCACCACATTGTTACATTCTCCTTCACAGACATTATTTTTAGCAATGAACTAAATGAGTTCTGAGAAGTTACTGCATATATAAATATGGTTGTTAGTAAGAACTGCAGAATAGAGGAGATGGATGAGAGACAATACGTGAATAAGGAGGTACTATGAAAGGATGGCAGTAGTGCTCGAAAATACACACACACACACACACACACACACACACACACACACACACACACACACACACACACTCTCTCTCTCTCTCTCTCTCTCTCTCTCTCTCTCTCTCTGCATGATGAGTGAAATATTTTCTAATGTCCATAAATGATATCATATTCAGTTGCAAATCAGCCTTAATATAAATACTTTAGTTGAAACTTCATATCATATTAAAACTGTGGCGGGCTGAGACCTGAACTCAGAACCTTTGCCTTTTGCGGGCGAGTGCTCTACCAACTGAGCTACCCAGGCATGACACACGACCCACCTGAACAGTTTTAATTCTGCCAGTACCTTGCCTCCAACCTTCCAAACTTCACAGAAACTCTCCTGCAGACTTTGCAGAACTAGCACTGCTGGAAAAAAGGACACTGTGGAGACATGGCTTAGCCACAGCCTGGGGGATGTTTCCAGAATGAAATTTTCACTCTACAGCAGTGTGTGTGCTGATACAAAGCTTTCTGGCATATTAGGAAGTCAAAGGCCCCAAGTTCGAGTCTCAGTCTGGCACACAGGTCAAATCTGCCAGGAAGTTTCATATTAGCATACATTCCACTGTGGAGTGAAAATTTCATTCGGGAATACGTCAGTTATTGGTTGTAACAACAATGGCAACAATGCTGCTGCCAAATGAGGTAACAACAGGACAGTTAATTACAAATGACTTAATTGTAGTCATTTTTTCCACTCAGTGTAGGCAAAACTCAAAGATGTACACAGGTAGCACAAATGGAAAGTACCTTGAGAAATTTATTTAAGAAGCTACTTAATAGAGTTTTACTTTTTGTTTATGTTTGATTATTTTTGTCTATATTTCTTTCTTCCTATCTGCTCACATTTGTAGCTATTGTTAAGATTTATTGAATTAAATAGTATTTTGATAGTGAAGAATTAGAGAATTATTAGAGAAAACATAGACTATTATGTACAGAAATTCACACATCTTGATGTATCATACTACTAATGACTTTAGCCTTAAAGGAGAGCCTTTGTGATGGCAATATGTAAGTAATTAATAACTAAGTTGAATATTCTCCTCCAGATGCACATTGTAACGTATTTATGTGAAATGTTTCCCAGTGATAGGACACCGTGACAGCTGACCTGCACCTGCCATTATCATGGACCCTTCTTTATGCTGACGATGTGATACTGGCAGCAGAAAAGAAGCTTGATCTGCAGAGCCAGACTCAAAAATGGAGTGACCAGGTGGTGCAACACAGTTTGTGCCTTAATTTGAAGAAAACCAAGTACATTATATCAGACGGACATGAAATGGGAACGATCTTGATTAATGGTGAATATCTGACTCGTGTGAGTAAGTTTAAGTACCTTGGTTTCACGATCCCTGTTGATGACCACCTCACCGAAGAGGTCAACACCACAACTCTGGAAGCCTGGATGAAATGGCAAATAACAACCAGAGTCATTTTCAACCACAGGATGAAAGTGCAATAGATTTTTGATTTTAAATTATCTGTCATTTGACCAGTTGCCTTGTATGGTTGTGAGTGCTGGCCAACTACAGTTGAGACAGAACGCCACCTCAGTGTAATGGAAACAAAGATGCTAAGGTGGACAGTGGGCCACACTAAGTTAGATCATGTTTCCAATAACAGCATTAGGAAACAGTTTGGTGTTGCACTGATCCAAGACAATATGCGTTAGAGTCATCTTCAATGGTGTGGGTAGCTTTTACAGGCCGGTGATGACTCTGTGGCCAGAGTGAGTTAGACACTTGAAGTCATCGGCAGAAGACTCAAAGGATGACCTAAGCAACATTGAGCTGATACGATTCATAAAGACCTTAAATACATGAACATCCACCCAGACACCCAGATTACAGCCCGTGATAGAGCAAAATGCAGACAATGGACCCATGTAGCGGATCCCACAGGAATGCGGGACAAAAGCTGAAGGAAAAGAAGAAGAAGAAGTTTCTTGGTGATAGGTGCTGATAGGTAAAAATCAGTTAGTCAATCAGTAGAATTTTCATAGGTTAATTCTTCAAAGTAATTGCAGTATGTATATTAGTTGCCACATTTCATGTGCTGAAAAGGTTCTGCTTATCTGTGTGGATCAGCTCTTCTGAGCTCACTACTTTTCCTTTTGTGTCAAAACATGCTGAAATAGATTTCTGCTGCTCAGTGTGTCCACTGTAGTAAGACACCAAGATAGTTTGAACTCTGTGTATTGCTTGTAACATACAATTTTAGATGACAGATGGACAATATCTGCATCTATTCCAGTCAGACAAGAGAATATACATCTATTGTATCATGGCAAGCATTTCGTGGATGTCACTGCAGTCACATTTTCTCCATGAACTTCATCCATAGCACCACAGAGCAGAACTACTCGACACAGCATGTAGAAGTGCCCATTCGTGAATTGCCTCTCCGGCAGCACAGGATCAGTACCACTCCGATCTACACAGAGTGTGAAACACCTCCTGAAAGTGCGGTGCTTGCTGGTTGCCAACTACCTTAACTCATGAACATCTTCCTTTGGCCAGCAGAGAGGAGAGAAGTGGACCTCTCATTCTCAGAATGACACATCATGCTTCACCACTACGGGCACACATGCACGCAAGTTCCCCAGATATGTGATATGCAGATGAAGCCCCTCATTGGTCATAAAATGACATACAATTGGCATATGGAGGCAACATGTACAACAACCTAGAAGAAACAGTAAGAATGGAACACCAAGAATGAAGTGCTCCAATTAAAATGGTCTAACAAGGGAACAGTGTGGTGAATGAGTTTTTGCAATTTTTTATGTTTAATATAAGTAATGTCCTGAAATCCATTATTAATTTCCCAGAATAATTCAATGCACTTCTCAATAATTCTCAAGAAATTCTACTTTTAAGTTTTCTGACTGCCTTTAATATGTATAGTGAGGTCCCTTTCTGTCAATAGGTCATGCAGTAGGATGCTCATGTACCATGTAGGTGTTGTAGGTTCAAATCCCACCTATTGCAAATTTTTAAATAAAGGTTCCTGTGCTACTAGCAGTTCCATAAACTTAAAATACACAAAAATAGAAAAAAATTCAGTGTGCAAGGCTGGTAATTATTGGTTTGCATCTCATTTCAGGCATTATTTTTTTCATTATTTCCCTTTTTTCCATTCACTTTGAATCACTAAGCCATTTAAATATAAAAATCAGCATGTATCTGCAAGGTATCATATCGAGTTGCTATTTTTATCAAAAATGCACACCTCCAAATTATAATTACATATCACACACAAAATATTTCATTGCAAATATACTTTTGAAATTACTGATCTTTTATAAAAGAATTACTGATATGTTGTAAAAGATTCCTTAAATTAAAGAAAAGCATTAAAAATTAAATTCGTTTTCATCTTCACATATTTTATGCTCCATGGGATATCCAATAAATATGCAAATTTGTCTAAAATTTGAGCAGAGCTAGGGATTGAACTTGTGCCAAACACAGAGTAGGCAAGCATTCTACTACACAGTCACATGACCTGTCAAAAAGAAGTGACCTCAATTCAACTTATCAAAGGAGCTCAGAGAACTTCAAACTTTATTGTCTCCAGACGTTTTGAGAGTTGCATTGAACTGCTTTTGCCAACTGAATTTGAGATTCAAACTTCATGTAACAAATGTAAAAACACACTAAGTTCAAGTGTCATGTGGCCTCCTCTAAAGACAAGGATGTGAGCTTTCTTCCATGCTGTTCAATCTGTGCACTGAAAAATCTGTGATGGAGCTTAGAGAGGTTTGTGAGTGGGCCTAAGATTCAGGATGGAAGGATATCAATGGTGAGATACACTGCTGGCATCGCTATTCTCAGGAGAAGTGAGAAAGAGTTACACAACATACTGAATGAAATGTACAATCTACTGATAACATAATACGGACAGAGTAAACTGAATGAAGACTGAAGTTCTGAATAAAGCAGAAGTGAGGCTACAGAAACCACAAAGATAAAGTGAAGGAACTAAACTGCCCTGGGAGCAAAAAAAAATGTATAGTGGATGAAGCATTCTCCTTCCAGCACACTGTGCCTTGTGAGCTACTCCAGCTGCTGCTGTAGGCATCCTGTACGCACCCAGATAATACACATTGTAGGAAGAAACTACCAATAAATAGCAGTTACATGTGTCAGTGTGTTTTATTATCACCCAAATCATTCGTACACCAACACTCTGACGCTGAGTGCCAAGTGAAAATCTGAATATAAACAAACACACGGAGAAGCTCAACATGATAAAAACCAGAAAAGACTATTTTGACATGCTGAGAAGTTTATAATGCATTAAAGTCCCCCCCCCCCCCCCCCCCTTGCCAACTCATGTAACACTGGAGCCAGTATGTGCGAGGATGGTGGGCAGTTCTCCATTGAGACTGCGGACTACCCTAATATCAGTATATAGGACACAAGTGCCACAATATGCTGAACTGAAAGTGGCATCCCACAAACCTCTCAGAGTGGTGGATCCTCCCACTGGAGGGGGCAGCCATGTGCTAGAGGGCTATGTCCAATGTGCTGGTAAGTAGACCCTCCTTCCAGCAGTGCTGTCCCGCGCTCATCTGGACCATTTCGTTGCCGGCAAGTCCCGTGGTGGAGTACGGCCATTGCCATTGCCATCCATGATCGCCGTTGAGCTTTGCAACACTTTAAGAGGCACCCATCCATAGCCAGCCTTACTACCTTTAGATGCCTTCACGCTAAAGCCCATTATTTAATCAAACAGAGCAAGCGGATATGTTGGGAACGATTCGTTTCTTCCCTTGGGTCCACTGTCCCTCTGTCACGGGTATGGGCTACACTTCGCTCTCTCCAAGGTTGCCATCAGCAGTCCACCCTCCCAGGCCTTCGTCTCCCAGATGGCATTTGTACGGACCCATTAGTTCTCGCAGAACGTCTTGCGACCCATTTTGCAGTGGCATCAGCGTCAGCCTCCTATCCAGCTGCTTTCTTTCATCGAAAACAGCAGGCTGAAGCTCTCAGCTTATGTTTCACCACTTGTGAGCCAGAATCTTACAACGAACCTTTTACTGAATGGGAATTTCTTTCTGCTTTATCTTCTTCTCATGATGCGGCCTCTGGCCCAGATTCCATTCATAACCAACTGCTTCAACATCTCAGTGCTCCACAACGGCAACATCTTCTTCGGGTGTTTAACCATATCTGGCTCCAGGGTGACTTCCCTTCTCAGTGGAGGGATAGCATTGTGGTTCCTGTCCTTAAGCCTGGTAAGAACCCCCTATCTGTTGACACCTATCGGCCAATTAGTTTGACCAATGTTGTTTGTAAGTTACTTGAACGTATGGTAGCCCGTCGGCTCACTTGGGTCCTCGAATCTCGGGATCTATTGTCCCCTTACAAGTGTGGCTTTCGAGAGGGAAGATCTCCAATCGATCATTTACTTCACTTGGAATCCGCAGTTCAGCAGGCTTTTTCCCCACCGCCGTCATTTGGTTGCAGTGATTTTTGACCTTCGCAAGGCCTATGACACGGCCTGGCGCCATCACATCTTACTAACCCTTCATCAGTGGGGTCTTCGGGGCCCACTCCCGATTTTTATCCGCCTGTTCCTGATCCATCGGTCATTCAGAGTTCGAGTTGGTACTGCTTTTAGTTCTCCACAGACCCAGGAGACGGGCATCCCACAGGGTTCTGTCTTGAGTGTCCTTCTTTTCCTCATTGCTATCGATGGACTTGTGGCCTTTGTCGGTCCCTTGGTCGCTCCTGCCCTGTATGTGGATGATTTCTGCATTTGGGTTAGTTCCTCCTCGATGGCATCTGCAGAACGGCAGCTCCAGGTGGCTATACGGCGTGCCTCTGCATGGACCCACTCACACGGGTTTCAATTCTCTCCTTTAAAATCGCGGGTGGTCCACTTCTGTCGCCGTACTACGGTCCACCCTGATCCAGAGCTCTATCTTGCTGCACAATTATTGCCATTGGTTCCACAGTTTCGTTTCCTGGGTCTTCTTTTCGACAACAAGCTCACTTGGCTGCCCCATATCAGACTCCTGAAGGTAGGATGTTTCCGTAAACTCAATGTCCTTCGCTTCCTTGCCCACTCCTCTTGGGGTGCGGACCGTACCCTCCTCCTCCGTCTTTATCGTGCTCTAGTTCTGTCTCGTTTGGACTATGGTTGTCAAGTTTATGGTTCAGCTGCTCCTTCCACACTGCACGTGCTGGATCCAGTCCACCATCGTGGTATCTGTTTGGCCACCGGTGCCTTCCCTACTAGCCCTGTTGATAGTCTCCTGGTTGAAGCTGGGATCCCCCCCCCCCCCCTTTCTGTTCGGCGGTCCCAGCTTCTGGTGTCTTATGCCCTCACTATCCGTTCTCCTCCCACTCATCCTTCCCATTCTATCCTGTTCCCAGACCAAGGACGTTGCCCACCCGACTCCCGCCCTCGGGCGGGTTTACCGGTTGGGCTGCGCCTTGCATCTCTTTACCGTGATTTTCAGCTTCCTTCTTTGTCCTGTCTTCCTCGCTCCCTCCCCTCCACCCCTCCTTGGTTAGTTCCTCGGCCTCGAATTCAGATGGATCTCCGCCGTGGTCCGAAAGATTCCATCCCCCCTGTGGTGTTCCGTGCCTTTTTCCGCCAAATTTTATGGAAGTTTTGGGATACTGTTGTTTTTTACACTGATGGCTCTAAGTCTGCTGATCATGTTGGGTATGCCTTCACGTCCTCTGTTGGAACGGAAAATCATCTGCTGCCACCTACATGTGGGGTGTTTACTGCGGAATTGATGGCAATTTCCTGGGCCCTTACCTTTATTAAACAATCACAACACAACCGCGTTTTGTTATGTACAGACTCGATGAGGTGCCTTCTTGCTATTGACCGGTGTTTTTCGCGCCATCCCTTGGTCTCTGCCATCCATGACCATCTCGCTGATACTCACCGTGCTGCTTGTTCTATTGACTTCCTTTGGGTCCCTGGCCATGTGGGTATCCCGGGTAATGAGCTTGCTGATCGTTTGGCTGGGGGAGCAGTTACTTACCCCCCATTTTCTGTAACCCCTCCTGCAGCGGATTTACGGCTTCACATCAAATCCCACTTCGCACAGTCATGGGCCAATTCTTGGGAGGCTACTCCACTGTCTAATAAACTTCGTGCAATTAAGGTGAAACCAGGCCCATGGCATTCTTCCTTTCACCTCTCCCGAAAGGACTCGACCACACTGTGTCGTCTCCGCATTGGCCATACCAGGCTGACCCATGCTTTTCTTTTGCGTGATGAGCCACCCCCGCTATGTGGTTGTGGCGCCTTCCAGTCAGTAGCCCACATTTTGGTTGAATGCCCCCTTCTTTTGGCTCTGCGTGTTAAGTACAGACTCCCCCACACTTTACCTTTGATGTTGGCTGACGATTCCCGGATGGTCTCCCTGGTTCTCGGTTTCCTCCGGGAGAGTGGTTTTTATTCTCAGTTTTAAGGTTTTTAATCTCTCTCTGGTGTTGGGGCAGGGCGGTGAGTGTTTGGGTGTCTCCCACTGTAGGTAGTGTTCAGAGATTCCCGTTTCACCTCACTGACCGGAATTCTTTTTCTTCCCCTTTTACTCTGTTTTTACGCCCTTTTTTTTTAAGGCTTGGTTAGTCTTTCTATTCCCATATGTACTTTGTGCATTATAGCAGTTGTATCTTTTAAGTCGCAGGTGGTCTTGCCTATGCTGCTTCAGCATAGTGTTGGGTTCGTTTCTCTTGCCAACTTCCCTCATTTATTTTTTATCAATGACAACGTGACTGCCCTTTTACGTTTTTCCCTCTTTCCGTTTTATTGTCCTGACTTTTCTGAGATGTCCCGTTAGCAGAATGGAGTATATTTGAAACAAGGGACTGATGACCTTGCTGTTTGGTCCCTTACACCTCAACCAACCAACCAACCAACCAACCTTCCAGCAGTGAGGCTGACATGAAGTCTGCCATGCCATTGAGGTTGATTTGAGAGACCGCAGTTGGTTTTCTGTCACATTCAACAATTCAGTCTCCCACTGATGCATGATGCATCTGTGAGAAAATGGGATGGTGGCATGCAACAGGTGGGACATTGATGGACAGCACAATCCCAACATGCTTCCTTGGTGACTTTGTTAGCCATGTTGTTGTCCTGTATCACGATGTGGCCAGGTATCCAGCAAAGGGCTACATCCTTATCACAGTGTTGGAGCCACTGCAAGGAGTCGTGGATGAGCTGAAGAGCTGGTCGACTGGATACATTTGGTAAAATGCTTGCAGTGCACTAAATGAGTCAGGACACACAAGAAAACTTGTATGATGATGGCTGTGAACCCTCTCCAGTGATATCAATATGCCATATAATTCCAATTCATAATTTATAAATTCTTCTGAAAGACACACTTTAAAAACCCTATCAGGGAAAACAGCAGAACAACCGAGGACATTCCCTTGCTGGGATCCATTTGTATAAACTATGATTAAACTGTAGTACATACTTAAAATGGACAAAAACAAAGTTATAAAAACATAATCTGGAGTCCAAGTTTTCTTGTACTGCGTAAAGCCAAAAATCATTTTGGGCCTCTGTAGATGCCAAAGCGGCAATGCATTCCATCCTTTGCTTGGTTGCATGGACCCAATTCATGAACAGCCATTCAATGTTTCATCGGACCACTGATGACCGAGGTGACACTGAATTTTTTCAGCACCTGGCGAGCCACAAGGATATGTCGCCGAATCCGGAGTGATAAGGGGTACACTCTGGTGACTCATTAGGACGCTACAGTCCTTGCCTGGTTTCCAGAAAGGAATTAATATTGCCTCCTTCCAAGTCGTGTTATACTGTCCATCAAAGCAGATCTGATTGAAACAAGAGAGAAGCTCTCCTTTCACTTCAGGGCACAGATGACGAAACATGGCATAATGGATCTCATCAGGTCCTGGAGGAGTGTCTCTGTCTGCAGACAAAGCTGATTCACTTCCAACATGGAGAACTGTATGTTGTAGATTTCTTCATTATGCAAGAAGAAACTGAACTTCCTCATCTCTGCAGCCCTCCAGAATACTTGAAAAGCAGAAGCTTGTCTGGATAACATAATAACAGTTTAGGTTTCAGCTGAACAATTGTTTACTATGTCTTCTGGTGTGTCCACAAAGACGCCATTTCTTAACAAGGTCATAAGGGGACGTGTACTACCCTTGATGAAATCCGCAATACTGATTCCCAAATTTGTGCAGTGGAAGTGGACTGATTAATGGGAGTCGTGAATTCCCTCCAGGAATCTCTTCTATTCTTTTGTCATTCACGAGGCATGTACTCATGCAGATCTGAAGACATGAAGGTTTTCTGTAGTTGGACAGTGTTTGAAGTTCCACAGAGCTATTTGTCTGGCCCAACTGCCAATCGACAGTCGTCATTACACCAGGTTAGAGGCCACTGTCTGAGATGGTTACTAGACCCAGGAATGGACTCTGCGGCAGCACATAATATCTCAGAAGTGATATCGGTCACCATCTCCTGTACACAATACTTTTGTTCAGAAATAACATGTTGACTGCACAGCAACCAATTTCCCTTTGTAGCATCCATCTACGTGGTCTCCTGTCAGCCAACACCCTAGTTGGCAGGCAGATCCACACTGGTAAGTGGTCACTAGAATGTAAATCTGTAGCCACTTCCCACTGAACTGAGTCTGCAATAGCTGGGGAACAAAAACCAAGATCAATCGCTGAAAGAGACCCTATACCTGTGGGAAAGTGTGTCACCTGACTTGCATTCAGAAGGCAGTAGTTCTCAGAATGGACGGGTTGCTCTATCATCCATGCCATGGAGCAATTAGGAGCCAAGGGCCATAGCACATTGTGTGCATTGAGGTCTCCCACAAGGAGGAAAGAGATTGGGAGTGCCTGGAAGAGTTCTACTGCTGCCTTTGCATCCAATGCATCATTAGGTGGAAGGTATAGAGAACACACTGTGATATTAAAGGGTGCAACAACTTTCATGGCAATTGCTTGAATGATCATGGTAAGGGGGACAGGAGAGGAGCAGCATCTGTTCTCAATGAAAAAGCGACTCCACGTTTAGCCCTCTCTCCAGTAGTATTATCCTTCATGTATGAGTGGTAACCCTGTAATACAGGTGTGTCGGTGACTTTAAGATGCGTTTCTTATAAGCAGATGCAGAACGGTTTCTCCTGAAGCAGGGGCTGTAATTCTGACAAATCTGAGCGACGCTGTTGTTGTTGTTGTTGTTGTTGTTGTTGTTGTGGTCTTCAGTCCTGAGGCTGGTTTGATGCAGCTCTCCATGCTACTCTATCCTGTGCAAGCTTCTTCATCTCCCAGTACCTATTGCAACCAACATCCTTCTGAATCTGCTTGGTGTATTCATCTCTTGGTCTCCCTCGACAATTTTCTCCCTCTACGATTTTTACCCTCCACGCTGCCCTCCAATACTAAATTGGTGATCCCTTGATGCCTCAGAACATGTCCTACCAGTTGATACCTTCTTCTTGACAATTTGTGCCACAAACTCCTCTTCTCCCCAATTCTATTCAACATCTCCTCATTAGTTATGTGATCTACCCATCTAATCTTCAGCATTCTTCTGTAGCACCACATTTCGAAAGCTTCTATTCTCTTCTTGTCCAAACTTTTTATTGTCCATTTTTTACTACCATACATGACTGCACTCCATATAAATACTTTCAGAAATGCCTTCCTGACACTGAAATCTATACTTGATGTTAACAAATTTCTTTTCAGAAACGATTTCCTTGCCATTGCCAGTCTACATTTTATATCCTCTCTACTGCGACCATCATCAGTTATTTTGCTCCCCAAATAGCAAAACTCCTTTACTACTTTAAATGTCTCATTTCCTAATCTAATTCCCTCAGCATCACCTGACTTAATTTGACTACATTCCATTATCCTCATTTTGCTTTTGTTGATGTTAATCTTATATCCTCCTTTCAAGACACTGTCCATTCCATTCAACTGCTCTTCCAAGTCCTGTGAGGTTTGCTGATGACATTGTAATTCTGTCTGAGACAGCAAAGTTTTTATTTCTTCTCCATGGATTTTAATTCCTACTCCAAATTTTCTTTTGTTTCCTTTACTGCTTGCTCAATATACAGATTGAATAACATCGGGGATAGGCTACAACCCTGTCTCACTCCCTTCCCAACCACTGCTTCCCTTTCATGTCCCTCGACTCTTATAACTGCCATCTGGTTTCTGTACAAAGTGTAAATAGCCTTCGCTCCCTGTATTTAACCCCAGCCACCTTCAGACTTAGAGAAAGCTTTTGACAATGTTGACTGGAATACCCTTTTTCAAAGTCTACAAATGCTAGAAATGTAGGTTTGACTTTCCTTAGTCTATCTTCTAAGATAAGTCGTAGAGTCAGTATTGCCTCACGTGTTACAATATTTTTACGGAATCCAAACAGATCTTCCCTGAGGTCAGCTTCTACCAGTTTTTTCATTCATCTGTAAAGAATTCGTGTTAGTATTTTGCAGCTGTGACTTACTAAACTGATAGTTCGGTAATTTTCACATCTGTCAACACCTGCTTTCTTTGGGATTGGAATTATTATATTCTTCTTGAAGTCTGAGGGAATTTTTCCTGTCTCATACATCTTGCTCACCATATGGTAGAGTTTTGTCATGACTGGCTCTCCCAAGGCTATCAGTAGTTCTAATGGGATGTTGTTTACTCCCGGGGCCTTGTTTTGACTTAGGTCTTTCAGTGCCCTGTCAAACTCTTCACGCAGTATCATATCTCCTATTTCATTGTCATCTAAATTCTCTGCATTTCTATAATATTGTACTCAAGAATGATATCCATTAAATTCCACTGCAACACAGAAGTGCCTGTGGAAGCCATTGTTTAGGGATGGTTGTCCTTTTCTTTCTCCATCAGAGGTATTGATTTATTTTGGAGGTCAGGGGGAACTTTAGCAGGTTCACGGCTCTCTGGTTCCTCTGACTGGAGGTCCATATCCTCCACAGCATAGTCCCCATCAGAGAGGAGGGGAGCTTGCTGATCCGAAGGTGTAACTACACTTTCTTGGATTTGGAACAACTTTTCAAAGGACATTTTTATTTACTGATGGTAGAAGGTGGTTGCCTGGGTTGCAGGGATGGCTTGGTTGGCTTCTTATGGTGGGTAGTAGTATGTGGCTTAGGTGGCAAGCCCATTGCTGATGCTTTCGAACAACTTCAGTTTCATGTGGAAAATTTCCCCCACAGGTACACCCACAAATGCATGTACTCATACTTGAACCTATGGTCTGAGTAAGTGTGAAGGCATCACACTTAGTGACTGGCATCTTAAGGGCTGAATTAACAGATGTAGCAAAGACCCAGAGGTTGTGTAGCTTTGAAAGCTCTTTTAGCTTCACCATAGAGTATGCATCTCTTGACTTTCAATTCCTGAATTTTCCTTTCCTCGTTGTAAACCTCATACATTCTGCTCCACACTGGGTGACCCCTGGGGAAGTTTAGACATTTCAGAGGAAGTGTACAAGAATGGCCTGATTCATGAGCTGAGCCTCCACAATTGCTCATAACATCCCATAGTGGTATGGCCAAATTGTTGACATTTGTAGAATTACATTGTGTCAGGAACAAATGGGTGAACCTTAAGACAGATATAGCCTGCAAGGAATGTTCTGCTAATTCTGGAGTATTAAACATTAGAACAGACGTTGCTGATTTTTCCAGTTTTCCATTGACTCTCTTCTTACAGTTCTGCACTTCTGTGATGCCCATATTTTTCCATTCATCATGTAACTCTGTGGTTTCCACTTCCAAAATATTAGAGGAGGTTACCACACCCCTACTAAAGTTAGGGGTGTTATGTAACTCAGACTTGACTGGGTAGTCAGGTAAGGCCTTACATCCCAGAAGCTTAGATACTTGGTTCCAAATAGCAGTTTCAACTAGAAGTTGTTTCATTTCAAAGTTGTTTGACATTTTTTGGAACCCAGCAATACCTTCCAATGCCTTATGAATCTAGAAATGGGAGACCTTCACAAAGGTTCCTCCTGTTCGCTTGATTACAGTGGAAGTGTTATGGCACACTAATGCCCTCTTAACGTCATAATGAGACTTCTTTTTGAAGGACTGACCAACTGAGCTATTTTGATGAGTGGGTATATGTATTACCTGACAGTACACCTGCCCTGTGAGTAGTAATAGTTTGATGGGACCATTCCATAGGGATGCTAGGGAAACAGCTGTTGACACAGGCAGTGGCCTGCATGCTAGAGCAATCCTTATACAACTGGGCTGCAGCAGGTGTCCCAGAGGTTGCCTGCTAGTTTTACCTCAACAGCCACTCACCTCATCAGGATGTAACACATCTTGAGGGTAAGGTTTTTTTTTTTTTTTTAAATAGAGGTATGAACTTTCCTCATGGTCCAGGTGGTGAAGCCATGACCCCCATTCTCCAAAACACATAACATTCCACCACTGCACCACATGGTGGTCGCAGAAGCATGCCCAGAGCTGTGGTGATAGAAGGCTGGTGGTACTTACTAGTCTCCAGCTAAGGAACTTCAGATCACCAAGCCCGTACTCAGCACACAAATGCTGAGCCCCTGAGGGGTGGATAAATGCATGCCATGATGATGGATAACATTGAGATAGCATAAGAGAGACAGATGTACAGATGCATAAATGAAACACCCGTAGTCTAGTTTTGAATGGACAAGGGACCAGTATAAATTGAGGAGGGTGGTTGGATCTGCATCCCATAAATTACCATTGACGACACATAGGACACTGGGGGATCAAATACAGTGGGCTGCCACTTAAGACATGTAGGAGGACCAAGAGAGATTATTATCAAGCATGAGCCCAAGAAATTCCATAGTTTTAACATACAGAAGAGTAACAGATCCAAGACTTAAGGACAGTGGAAGAAACCAACTGCAACACCAGAAATTCATACAAATGGTTTTGTCAGTGGAAACACGAAAGCCACTGTCAACGCTCTATGAGTAAAGACAATTGAAACAACACTAAAACCACTCAATGAGACAAGTCCATGCAGAACTGCAGTAGATGGCAAAATCGATAATGAAAAGGATGCCAGTGAAGACTGGCGGGAGACAGACCATTACAGGATTAATGCTGATATCAAAGAGGACGATGCCCAGGATGGAGCCATGAGACATACCATTTTCAAGGATAAAGGTGTCCGTCAAGGCAGAATCCACAAGTACCTTGAAAACTCGGGCTTTTAAAAATTCCTGAAGGAAATGGGGCAAGTGGCCATGGAAACCACACGTGTAGAGTGTACAGAGGATACCAGTTCTACAGCAGGTGTCATAGGCTTTCTCCATCTCAAAAAACATGGCAACAGTCTAGGATTTCCACAGAAAACCATTCATGATGTGAAGTACTGTATATTCAGTCTCTTTTGCAGATGAACTAGTTTCCTACAATTCTTCAAATAAATCCAAATCAAAATGTTGCCTTCTTTACTAACATACCTGTGTTAATTCCATTTCATATTGCTTTGCAACATTATGCCTAGATATTTAATCAACATGGATCATGTTGAGTGGCCCATTTCATAACTGCAGCAGTGCACCAAAGTACACTGTTTTGTCCTGCGAGTTTACCCAGCTTCTCTCTAGATGTGACTTATTCTGAATTTCCCCTACGCTCTTTAGACAGTTAATGAAACATGGAACTGCATGTAACATATACACAAACATACACAAAAGATATTTAACTAGATTGTATCACCACCATCCATAGTGTGGATAGGAACTTTGACTGCTGTGTGTTCAGGTTCCAGGTGAGTTGATGACTCTTTACTCACAGCTGCAGGAGTCTTGGCTTCAGTGACACAGCTTGAGGCTGTTGCAAATGGGCTTACTATGGGGGGGGGGGGGGGGGAGGGGGGTTCATACATGGGGATCTGTGGATGTCCAGCACGTGACCTCTGTCCCCCCAATTGGTTCACAACTGTGGCTGCCCTGGGTGCTGCCCACACTGAGGTTGACCTCTCACATGTGGTTGGGTAGGAGGTGGTTCTGAGTTGATGCGAGTAGCAAAAGACTGTCCCAGGGGTCGATCACAGTGCCTGTACAGTAAGTCTGTCAACTGCAGACATCACTCAAAACTTGTTTGTCAGAGACCCAGAGTCAGATGCAGTCACCATACTCCATAGGTAGCTTCTTGGCTTTCACAGGGGGTGGGATAACATGCAGTTGCAAGCACCAGTGTTAGGCACACATTGGGGCCCTTTCTGGATATGGATACCAAAGAGGGGAACCAATCCAGTGTACTCATTGTGTGCATACCAGGAGAAGTCAATCCAGATGTGGGAAGGTTGTTCCCAGATGGCATGAAGTGCACAGGGTGCAGCCAATTGAGGGGGCTGGATCATGTTGCAACTAAGGATGTGTGTTACTTTGGACCAGAAGAGATTCTTTCTGGTTTCAGATGGCTAACTGAAGCCTTAAAGACTGCAGTCTTGCTTGCGAGATGAAGATGGAGCTCACAATCTGCAACATTATTGACAGAACTGACTGAGGTCCTTTGATTCAGAGCCTCCACTCATCTCTGTACCAGATATTAAAATGGTTCTGTGGCCATGTAGGCTGCAGATTCATTGACTTGCACCATTGAGCAGTGAGATTCTGGGTTCTGCTTTCAGAAGTAGTTTCTCTTTCAAATAAATGGAAGTAGATAGTTCTACGGGAATTTATACCTATGTGTATGAAAACTTTGTAGTTCTTTCGAGATGCTTCTGCTGAGCAATCCTGTGGGCCATATATTTTGCTAAAGCATTTCTTCAACTGGTGGGTCTTGATTTCTGGACAAATATCTATTGTGGAATTTGGCACAACAGTGTTTTGTAGCAAAGAATTTCCTATAACAAGGAATGCAATTTTTTTGCTGTGTTTCTCTTTACTGAGATGTTTTGAATTCTTTTTACTGTATGTTACACAGCTCAGCTGTATTGCAAAGATCTGTACCATCAAATACCTTGAGGACAGCAGTGTTGCCTCCCACCCCCGTTCCATCCAGCCCTTCACTTCACCCTTGCGGATGATTGTGGCATAGTGAATAACAAATTGGATTGGGTGCAGACTTTACTAAATTTCTTGGATGAAAGAATGATTATAACTAGGTTACTACACTTGTTGGGGAACACTTTGAGTGAAGTAGCAATGTTACAAAAAGCAGTTCACCATGCAAATAACTGATGATTAGGTCCTGAGCTGTTACTACCATAACAGTTCCTAGCCACAAAAACTACAGCGTGGCTGAACAGTTTATTTGCAGCACGTAGGTGAGTTTACAGAATGAAGATTTTCGTTATTCCACCACTTGTGGACTGATGTAATCTTGCTTCATCTGTGTTCATTCCATACTTGGAGTGATTCACAAAAGTGAGTGTAGATGCACACCTCCAATACTTCATGGTACATCCTTTGCAGAGAAGTAAAAAGCTATGTGAAAATTGGTATGGGTAAAGACACAAGAAGTGCTGCTAATATAGGAAGGAAAGGAGACCTATGTGATGATGTCAGCAGAAGAGTTACCACAGTGTGAGGGAGTCCCACAGTTTGCCTTATGTAACAAATCCAGAGAAGTAAAGTTGCCACTCACCATATAGCAGAGATGCTGAGTTGCGATAGACACAACAAAAAGATTCACACAACTGTAGCTTTCGGCCATTAAGGCTTTTGTCAGCAGTAGACACAGACACACACACACACACACACACACACACACACACACACACACACACACACACACACACAGCGAGGAGCAGCACCAGTGCATGATGGGAGTGGGGACTGGGTGGGAGTAAGAGGAGGCTGGGGCAGGGAGGGCGAGGGATATTATCATGGGGGTGGCGGACACTGATGTGTTGCAGTTTAGATGGAGGACAGGAGAGAAGGGGCAGATAGGGGGAGAGGCAAAGTAGCACAAAGGAGAGAAATAAAAAGAAATTAAAAGAATGTGTGTGGAGGTAAAATGACAGCTGTGTAGTGCTGGAATGGGAACAGGGAGGGGACTGGTTGGGTGAGGACAGTGACTAATGAAGATTGAGGCCAGGAGGGTTACAGGAACATAGGATGTACTGCAGAGAAAGTTACCAACCACACAATTCAGAAAAGCTGGTGTTGGTGGCAAGGAACCATATAACACAGGCTGTGAAGCAGTCATTGAGATGAGAGATATCTTGTTTGGAAGAGTGTTCAGCAACAGGGTGGTCTACTTGTTTTATGGCCACAGTTTTTCGGTGGCCATTCATGTTGACAGACAGCTTGTTAGTTGTCATGCCTACATATAATGCAGCACAGAGGTTGCAGCTTAGTTTGTAAATCACGACTGGCTTCACAGGTAGCCCTGCCTTTGATGGGATAGGTGATGTCAGTGAGCGGACTGGAGTAGGTGGTGATAGGAGGATGTATGGGACAGGTCTTGCATGTAGGTCTATTACAGGGGTATGAACCATGAGGTAAGGGATTGGGAGCAGGGTCTGTGTACAGATGGACGAGTATATTTTGTCTGTGGGTGGTGGAATATCATGGTAGGAGGGGTGGGAAGGATAGTGGGTAGGGTATTTCTCATTTCAGGGAACAACGAGAGGTAATCGAAACCCTGGTGCTGAATATAATTCAGCTGCTCATACCCCTCTAATAGACCTAGATGCAAGACCTGTCCCATACATCCTCCTACCACCACCTACTCCAGTCCGGTCACTAACATCACCTATCCCTTCATAGGCAGGGCTACCTGTGAAACCAGTCATGTGATTTACAAGCTAAGCTGCAACCACTGTGCTGCATTCTATGTAGGGATGTCAACCAACAAGCTGTCTGCCCACATGAATGGCCACCGACAAACTGTGGCCAAAAAACAAGTGGACCACCCTGTAGCTGAACACGCTGCCAAACATGATATCCCTCATCTCAAAGACTGCTTCACAGCCTGTGTCATATGGATCCTTCCCACCAACACCAGCTTTTCTTAACTGTGCAGGTGGGAACTTTCCCTGCAATACATCCTATGTTCCCGTTACCCTCCTGGCCTCAACCTTCATTAGTCACTGTCCTTACCCATTCAGCCTCCTCCCTGTTCCCATTCCAGCACTACACAGCCGTCATTTCACTGCCACACTCAATCTTTTAATTTTTTTTTATTTCTCTCCTTTATGCTACTTAGCCCCTCACCCTCTCCGCACCTTCTCTCCTGCCCTCTGTCTAAACTGAAACACATCACTGTCTGCCACTCCCAACATACTATCCCTCCCCCTCCCCACCACAGTCTCCCCTTACCACCACCCAGTCACCACTCCCATCATGAACCGGTGCTGCTCCTCGCAGTGTGGTTCCACTTCTCTGAGACTGCAGACGTGTATGCAAGTTGTGTTTGCATGAGTGTGTGAGTGTGTGTGTGTATGTGTGTCTACTGCTGACAAAGGCCTTAGTGTCTGAAAGCTATAATTGTGTAAATCGTTTTGTTGTGAATATCGCAACTTAGCATCTCTGCTATATGGTGAGTAGCTGCTTTCCTTCTCTGGTATTGTTACATTCCATCCTGGATTTTCCATTGTTAGACGTTTGCCTCATGTGGATGATTCAGACTAAGACACAATTATGTTATGTGTAACTGTTCCTGGGCAAGGCAGAAGCAGCTGAATAATTTAGAGAAGTGTTGTTGCTACACCTTTTTTTCAGACTATGGGCATTCATTTAGTTTAGTATCACTGTTTCCTTAGAAAATATGAAGTAAATTGTTACAAGCAATGAAAGCCAAGGATCATGACCAGAATGGATTTACAAGATATCAGATTGCTAATTAACGGTAGAAACAGTGACATTGTGGGCAAGGCATTCTGTCTCCCAGCTACCATCATGGAGCAGCTCACATAATGTGACACAATCTATGTTGTATTGGCCAGAAAAGGCCATACATTTGTTACCAACCCATTACCTAACGCCGGCCGCGGTGGTCTAGCGGTTCAGGCGCTCAGTCCGGAACCGCACGACTACTACGGTCGCAGGTTCGAATCCTGCCTCGGGCATGGATGTGTGTGTTGTCCTTAGGTTAGTTAGGTTTAAGTGGTTCTAAGTTCTAGGGGACTGATGACCACAGATGTTAAGTCCCATAGTGCTCAGAGCCATTTGAACCATTACCTAACCTTCCAAAACAAGACCCTAAACCCAGACCTACATTCGTTAAATTAATTCAAAACACAAAAAAATCCTTCAGCAGATAGAACAACATTACAAAAGAGGACTCCACGGCATCATGACTATAAGTGTACAGACTTAGAGTGCTGTATTAGTTTGCTTGGCTTATGGCAGGTGCAGTCTGCACAAAATACAAGACCTGTACACCCTTCAAACTGCCGGTATGTAACATACTTGCTGACTGGTTTATCAGTAAAAGTAATAATTATGTAAATTAGAGTTAGAATAATAGGTTACCTGTTATATGAGAAAAAGTAAGCGAGCTTGTGAACTTTAGACTGCTTTGGAATGGTGCATGAAAAATTAGTTTAAAGGAGAAACATTTATGTACAAAATGTGGAATTATGGTACTGATGACACACACTCACAAATTACTGTGTTGAGTAGATGACCCTTTCTTCAGCTTCTGCTATTGCAGCATACTGCCATTTCAATTTTTGACTCTTATCACAGACTGATGTCTATGTAACTGATGTCTCCCCACCTGTTAGGCACAGGCTGTGACAAGGATGTAGTTATGTAAACCCCATTAATAAATTTCCTGTAGAGATGGTTCTGAATGGAGCAGATCCAAAGAGGTGTCAAGGGGGGTCACGTACCATCAACCAAAACAATATTTTTGTAAAAGCTTTTATAATATCTTAAAGTTTTCTGAGCTAAGCTTTGTCAACTTCAGCATGTGGATGAATTCATGCCTGTAACCTTGTCCTTATGGACCATGAGGCCAATGTTGCCAAGTGGTGCTTGGCAAACTAATTTGTAGCCAGCACTACAAGGGGTTGCAAGTGTGGTGTAGTTACAGCCGTTATTGCTCATAATAGAGAAGTACAGACTGTGTGCAGTGGAGCTGCAAAAAGAATGGCCAGCAAATGATTTGCCTTATTTATTGAAGTTCTTGGTTTCTGAAAAGTAAATTGAGTTATGTCAAAAATTTTTGGTAACCTATAAGCAGGTAAAAAGATGTGGGAACTTTATCACAGATAAACTTTATCAAACAGAGGAGACAGCAGTGGACTAGAAGAATTTCTGAAGAGATATTTATATGGAAATTTGTTTGAAACAAAGTGAAAACCCTGACTGTGATGGCGTTATTTCCAAAAAAGACTTAAGCTATTCTGAGGAGTACAAAGATGGTGCTAACAAGAGTCATAAAAGGAAAATATCCTTCCAGGCACTACAAACTACTGTGATTCCTCACTGTAATTTACAGTCATACTTTTAAATCATTCATTGTTCACTTATGTGACCTGGAACAATGTGATATTCGCAGACTCTGAGATATATTTCTATGTGCACCCATTTCAAAGGCATCTGGTCGTCAATAAGAAGTTCGCTGCATGGCGATACATAGCATTCAAAAAATTTTGATAATACGCAGACCACATCTGCAGTAATATATTAATGATAAAATGTTGTGTTCAATCATTTAGTGTGGGTTAATGTGGAGAAACTGAGTTTTTGCAGAAAAACACAGATTCAAACAATGATATCTACTATGGTACAGGATGCTATGTTAAAACAAAACTTTTACCTCTCCCACCATCAAAACTAAAACACTGTTGTCATTTCCTGTACAAATCAGCTGTTACACCATCTTGCTCATGACAGGTGTTACCAATGAACAGTTCAAGGTAACTGTGTGGATGTCACTATAATGTTTTTCAGAAAAGGTTAAGCAAATCCACACTTTCCTTATGTGCAACTGAAGAGTGACAGCAGGTTACAGACATACCACACAACCTACTAATACTTCACCTGGCCAATTTAGGTGAAAGAATGAACCTACTCTACGAAATTTGAATCTAATCTCACAAATGTGCATCCTCAAATGACATTTTGTTGGATAACTCTGGTCATTTAGAATGTTTCCATGAAAATTCCATCATTTACTTATACAACCACAGCCCAAATACTGATAATGAATAAAATACCATATATCTCATCCAATCAGTTTCCTTGTCTTTATTCATTAAAAATCATCAATTCAGCAGGCCATATATTTTACCTACAATTTTTAAGTTTAATTTTAAAATTAAAAATATTTAATATATAAGCCAAAAGACAGCAGCAGTAATTTCAGTATTTATTAGGAAGGTGTACTTTGTTTATATCAAAAAATTATATCTATTGTCACTTTTATCAGTTGGCAACATGGCAATGCTCCTGTGTTTATGCATCATACAAATAAAATGTGTTGTGCCATAGTTTTAATGGAGAAATTATTAGCAACAGTATGCAGAACAGAAAGTAAGTGCATCTAAAGAGTAATGTACTGTAGACATACAGCTCTTGAAATATAATAGACAAACAAATTTGTTATTTTGAATGGGGCAGCTGCAGCACCCAAATTGAAGTTAATTTCTGTAATGATGTGCCAACTGATGATTTAAGTATGTATTACACCAGTTGAAGATGGGTTAAATTCTGAAATGTATGTTGCTACAAATAAAAGGTCATACAAAGTGGCTGCTTACTACATTGTTTAAAGCAATAAAGAAATTTGTTTGGTTTAAGGCTACACACTATCTTCATTGTTTTCAACACTGATCTCTGAAATTTACCTATCTAAAGAAAGAACTGGAATGGATATATGCTAGAAGGCCTACAGTACATCAGAAAAACAATATCTTCAGGCTATCCAGTGAAGACCACTTCTGGGAAATGTTCCAAGTAGACTGATGCCTGAACACATGCACCGTGAACTGTTTGCAAAACTGTCTCCTGATATTCTGAACAAAATAGCTACTTATGTTCTCAGTAGTAGACACAGACCTTCTAGCTTGCCCCTGCCTAGACTTCAATCTACTCAATTCTCATGACCCTTAATCAATAGAACCTCTCAGTCCAGTCCCCCCCACCCGAGCATGCACCTGTGCTTGCTCTCTCTCTCTCTCTCTCTCTCTCTCTCTCTCTCTCTCTCTGTTCAGAGGCTAGGCACAATTTCAGTTTCATACTTTTGCCAATCAAATTGATAGACAACTGGAAATGTGACAACATTTAAAAAGTGACAGGAGTGCCAGTTTTTGTTTGTGTACAGTAACAAAATTTGATACAGAATGAAATTGGAACACATTTCTCGTGGATGAGTACTGCTTACTTTTGAACTCTAAATGGGCTGCAAAATTAATTGAGTCAAAGGAGCAGTCAGATGACACCTAATGAATCTGGTGTATTGCTAGGATCATAAGAGGTTTACACTTTTCTTTTAGTACATGTCTCATCTAATTGGTGTAGTACTTTAGGAGCACAGATCTCAACTTTTCTGAATGACAGCAGTGACAGCCCATTGGTACTTGGCATTAGAAAATGATTTTTCAGCTCTTGCTGTGTCAAGTGCAACTTTATAACTTCTGAGTTGATAAAAGAATGCATTAATGATGCTGCCAATGTTCTGCATCCACTGAATGCAAATTGGTTTGGAATAATCAGTCCTTCTTGGCATGAGAGAGCAGTACATGTCAGAGAAGTATGTGAGGTTATAGTTCAATTCATTTATCTTGGCGGCTCGCGCATGCCCGCCCAGATGCAGGAGATTGCAGCTTTGCCAGTTGTACGCGCCAAGAGAAGCAGCGCCGTAGCAGTGTAGTTCTCAAACTTACGTTTAGGGGGGAGCGCGCAGTTTATGAAGTAAAGCCACCACGGCCGCATTAAACCTTTCGCTGCTACAGAGACGTGCTCCACGCATTCCATGCCGTGCGCGATTTTGTAACCACTGCACTGCTCGCCTGTGCAGACACATAGTGTTCCGACTGCTTTGACACACTTATCATTCGATTTCACAAAAACTATTTGGCCCAAAAATTTGATTTTGACACATCTTCTTGACTGATACCTTCCCCCCATAAATGACTTAATTTTGTTTCGATTTTCAACGCAGTTATATTGCAGCATTAAATGTAGTAAACCATTGCACGAAATTTTGAAGAGTTTGCAGAGGTAAAGTTCATAGCGTATACTTTCCGTATGTTCGATTGTAGTTACCACAATGTTGAGAATGAAATGTGGACAAGATACCTAAATTTCATATAAAATTTACTGTATAACAACATCTCATTTAATTTAAGTACCAGATTGGTGTCGTATGTAATATTGAGAAATATTCCGTCTCTCGCGACTGTAATAAAAGTTTTATTTACACCAGGCGCATTTGACTTTATTTTAAAGCACGTCAATCAATCAAAAGGAAGTACACAAAATACGTTAAACAAAACTGTGGACTTACAAAAACATTAGGACTTGAATATACTGTGTATCAGTGCTCTGGGCTATGTCAAATATAATTTTTGTGTGTAGCACACACAAAAAGCATTTATTTGCTAAAACACTGATCGGCCGACACAAACGTTGAATATTGTGTTACCTCAGCACAAAACTACGAAAGGTGACTTGGCAATGGAGGAGACACAATGCTGTCCAATGAAGATGCTTCAAAAGAGAAAAACGCGTCTGGTCTAAATAAGACGCTTATTACAGTTGCAGAAGAGGAATATATTTCAATACCATTGGTAAAATTGCAACTGTGGAACAAAAACAAGAAAGAGAACATGAGTATTATTGTGTATGTGCCTTACCCTTCATTGTTGTCAATCGCTGCAATAGTCTTCTGCATCGCTGTAGTCAGTGTCGCAGTCCGAATCATCAGGTCTTAGAGTTATGACGATGGGTTCAAGCAGATTGTCAATTACAATTTCCCTGTCCATGTCCTCCTCCTGTAGCCTTTGTGCATGCCGAACACATTCAGCCCATGCTGAAGAAGTAATTCTGTCAAGTGCTTCGTGCAGAAGCCCTTCTGTATCGGCAATTTTAAATGTCACGTTTCGTTCTGCGACATACCCTTTCACTTGTGCCCAAATTAACTCTATCGGATTGTATTGGCAATGGTACGGTGGCAAACGCAAAACTGTGTGTCCATGTTCCTGTGAAATACAATCGATTTCATAAACTTTTGTGCGAGGCTTATGAAGCACTACAAGATTCAACATTTCAGCACGAGTTTGGTTGGCAGTATGTGGAATATTTTTACTTGCAAGCCATAACATGATATCGGCTTTTTTTGTACTTGTTGTGGGTGTCTTGTCAACAACAACAGAGTGATAAGTCGCATTGTCCACTACAATCACCGAGTTTGCAGGCAAGTAAGGGAGAAACTGATTCCTAAACCACAATTTAAATGTCTCAGAGTTCATTTTGGAATGATAATCCCCTGAATTTCTCTTTTTTGCCCGGAACACTAATTTGCTTTCTGGAATGAATCCAGAAGCAGAACCAGCGTGAAGCACAATTATTCATCCACCTTTACCAACTGGTACTTTAAACCCACCCGAACCATCACTCATTTTCCAACACGCTTTCCTTGTGTGATTTTGGTTCACCTATGTTTTGTCCAAGAAAAAAATGTTCTTATTCCCGGATTTTCTTACTTCAATAATATGTCTTAAAAACTGTGCCCTTGAAGCAGCGATATCACTATGTTCCATTAAAAACTTTCTTCCGTCATTTGTATGTACATATTTGAATCCAATGTTTTTAAGTATTCTATTCATTGAAGTCATGCTACCTTTAAAATTTATGGTTTCACGCATTTTCACAGTGATTTTTTTTTACAGTAGGAAATTCGCCTGTGTTGTACATGTTGAGCACTTCTCGTCTTAGAACATCTTTGTCGAAATTATCTAAATTAGTTACAGTCCTCTCACGAGTGCGATATTTCCCTGGCGATCTGAAGAGTGGGCTTCCACAGGTCTCCGTAGATAACTTTCCTTCATTGGCAATCCGCTGAACGGTTCTCAAGCTAACGCCTGTCGCTTCTGCAGTGCGTTCCTGAGATCTGGCGACATCCGTGATAGGTCCACCGTTTTCTGCTTCGCGCTTGAAAAAAGCGTGAATCCGGTAAATTATGTCCCTCGCCTGTTTATGGAGAGTTTGTTGCTTACCACCATTATCAGCCATGACAACTTGCAACAAATGCGATAAAAATTCACCAAAGAATAACTACAATCACATTTAACACTCGCACTCGCCAAGACATTCCCAGCAGACCTTTCAGAAAACTACTGAACACTCATTGGCTGTCAGCGGATGCGTGACGTCAGGTGCGTAGAACGAGCCTTAAATCGACCGCAGTCGTTCATGGTTCCAACTATACAGAGTGTTCATTTTAATTGGAGACATTGAAATATCCGCAAATCTACACATCGGATCAAACAAATTTATAACCAATTTTTTTTTGACTCAGAGGGGGACATCCAATGTTACCAAATTCGACGAATTTGTAGTCAAATTTGTTATAATTGGATGTCCCCTTCCGGGAGGAACTAATTTTCATTAGGATTTCTTTGGACTCTGTGTGTCGTTTTCAAGAGATTTCAATGTCCCCATAAAATGAACACCCTTTACAACGTAAACAGTGTTTATAAATTGGGAAATATTCTATCTTTAGCAACTGTAACAAAACTTTCTTTATACCAGAGTCATTTCGCTTTTTTCTAAAACGTTCTGATTAAAACGAAGTTGGCGAAGTACACAAAACTGAATTTTGGACGTAATAAAACATAAAACTAAAATATATTGCCAGCGAGGCACAGTGCGCAAACATTTTGTTTTTGTCACAACGGACAGCAAATACTTGCCAAAACATAGATCAGTCGACGAAACCATTCAATATGATGTTGCCAAAGCAGCGAAGCAAAGAATTCCGTCAGACAATCAAATAGCTCGGCAACGTACGAGCCGAAATTCTGCTCTAAATAATACTTTTAATACTGCCACAAAAGAATATATCTCAATATGAATAGTAAAACAGCGACTGCGGAAGAGGCGATATACAAACAAAACGGATAACATGAATATTGTATGTGTGCCTTTTTGTTGTTTTTAATTGCTGTGAAAAGAAATATTGGAGGAGAAAATTACAAAAACTGAAAACTTATTATGATTATAATAAAGCACAGGAAATTTCAAAACATTACATGCAAACGAATAAAATTCATTAAGTAAGACACTTCGCTATTGTTTTTAAATAAATAAAATATTTAGTATGCAACAAGCCTTGAACTCAGAATCTTCCGATTAGCAGCCCAACACCTTAACCATTACGCCAACGCAGCTACTCATTTCTGGCATCTCCTGGAGCACTCTAAACGTTTGCAAAATACCGACAAACACTGTTTGGGTGACTATGAATTACTCACGTTGCGTCGAAGTACAATAGGAAATAAACAATTACCACTGTTCTTTATTGCGAAAACGCGGTTCGTGAGACTGATACAAACACCTTTCCTTGCTATCGCCTGAATTAGGAGGCTTATTGTTTGTTTGGTTTAATTAATTAATAGAATATGAAGCAATTGGTGTAAAGAATGCTTTTTCCAAACTTTCTATAAAAGAAAGTCTGCTATCAAGACATTGCTTTTGTTCAATTACTTCATTTATGACTGAACGTTTCTAAAATTAAAGACACTCGTCCGTGCTCTGCACTGCAGTCGAGATCTGGCAACATCGTTTTCTGTTCATTGGCTGACTGTGATTTGTGACGTCAAATGCGCAGAACGAACCTAAACTCGGCCGCCAAGATATATGACGCGCACCTTAGTGAAAGAAAAGTACCGAGGAGCAATGATGCAGGTGAGAAGTAGTGTGGGCATGACAAAGGAGTTTTCAGTAAAAGTAGAGTAACATCAATGATCTGTGCCTAGTCCCTATCTCTTTGACCTGATTATGGATGTGCTGGTGAAAGATGTGAAGAAGGAGGCGCCATGGAATATGATGTTTGCGGATGATGTGGTTCTTTGTGAGCAGAGCATTGACAGACTTGACGAAAAGCGGGAGGATTGGAGGAAGGCACTAGAAGAAACAGGGATGAATATTAGCAGGAGAAAGTCAGAATATTTAGCACTGAAGGATGTCCAGATGAGGTCTTGCAAGATCCAGGATGATGAGCTGAAATCGGTCTGCAAATTTAAATACCTGGGGTCATACATACAGAGCGACGAAGGACTGGAAAGCAAGATACAACACCAAATAAATTGTGGTTGGAGCAACTGGAGGAAAATGAGTGTAGTGTTGTGTGACAAGAAGGTGAGCATTGGGTTGACAGGGAAAGTGTACAAGTCAGTGGTAAGGCCTGCTATGATATACGGGGCAGAGACATGGCCAATCACAGTAGCCCAGGTAAGGAAGATGGAAGTGGCAGAAATCAAGATGCTGAGGTGGATGTGTGGGTTAACAAGGAAGAACAGGATTAAAAATTAATTTGTTAGAGGAGCTGTGAAAGTGGGACCCATGGGGAAAGAGATACAAGAGAGCAGACTAATGAGGTATGGACACTTACAAAGAAAAGGGGAAGAGTATATCAGAAACAGAGTTGAAGATATAAAGATTGAAGGTGCAAAAAGGAGAGAAATACTGAAGATGAGGTGGAAGGATAAGATATCCAGGGACCTAAGGGGGAAAGGATGGAAGAAGGAAGAGGCAACGGATAAAGTACTATGGAGGAGAAGGATCCAGAAGATCAACGCCAACCCTATGTGACATGGGTCAAGGCGACGATGAAGAAGAAGAAGAAGAAGACAATGTACGACATCTTCAGGTGTGCAATAAAATTCCTTCATGCATCTGAAGTCTTGTCCTTCATGACATTAGATCCACATTCCAACGTTCATGTTGCTACAATCATGGGTTGTATAAGCAACCAGTTAATCAAAATTACTACACAGTTAAGACTAGTCAGTTGCTTCAGAGTATCATCAAAGCTGTCAAACAATCTGCAATGTTTGTTGTAGCTGTGACTTATAATATAGTGTAAAAATATTAAATAAAACATTTTCTGAATCCAGCAGGTAACAGCAAGAGCATGTAGGTTTCCTTGAACATACATCTGTTGAAATCTTATTGGAGCGAGTACACTGACGGAGGCATTTTATTACGTAATATTTTGAAAATTAGAAAGTTTCTCTATCTTGCCATTTGTTAATACCAAAAGACTGACTTAACAGTAACACACCAGGTTACCAAAATGCGCTTTAGTGTAAGTAGATGACAAAGCAGAAAGGATGGCATCATGCATATCTTCATGACTAGTAGTTCAGCCCTTGAAGTATCATCTATACAAGGACACTATTGAAGTTGTTCAATATATCAAAGATGCCATTGACTCCAGACCTCCAAATGATAAATCAATATTACAATAGAGGAGAATACTAGAAAAGAGATAGTTGGAAATGTTCAAGTAATCTAGTTAGTGACGACAGACTGTTGCTTTAAAAAAATGTTTCATTACAGCAATAAAATCTTTCTTTGACTTTGTTGAAAGCCAAAAGTACCATGAATGCCAATTATAGGTGAAGTTACATGTTAAGTCAACATTACGTGTCATCAAAATCAGGAAAAAATGTTTATAATAATTCTATGCTGTTTGGTTTAAGTATCTTACCAACTAGCATAAGGAGATGCACTCTGTTCCTACTTGACACCTCAACATTAGCAACATATATCCTATTCTTGTATCATTCTGCTACATCAATTGCTCAGCTACCACACACAAATGCTACAGGTGGCATGTACAATGACACTGTTATGCCTGACCTTTTGGGCTATTCAAATAATTTGGTCAATGCTGTTCATGAGATACCTGCAATTAATACTGCTGCAAAGATCTCGGTACGGAAGTATGATACAGAAATACTGACCACTAATTTCTATCCAGAGCATTCACTTCTGCCCAACACCATGTCGTGTATCTCTTCCATACACTTCAGTCATGGTTCAATCCAGGAACTGCCACAACATGAGGTCCAAATGATTGGAAAAGAGCACAAGTAGTTCCAGTTTCCAAGAAGGGTCGTCGAGCAGATGCGCAAAACTATAGGCCTATATCTCTGACATCGACCTGTTGTAGAATTTTAGAACATGTTTTTTGCTCAGGTATCGTGTCATTTCTGGAAACTCAGAATCTACTCTGTAGGAATCAACATGGATTCCAGAAACAGCAATCATGTGAGACCCAACGCGCTTTATTGGTTCACGGCACCCAGAAAATATTAGATACAGGCTCCCAGGTAGATGCCATTTTCCATGACTTCAGACTGGTCAGATACAGGCTGCCAGGTAGATGCCATTTTCCTTGACTTCTGGAAGGCATTCGATACAGTTCTGCACTGTTGCCTGATAAACAAAGTAAGAGCCTATGGAATATCAGCCCAGTTGTGTGGCTGGATTGAAGAGTTTTTAGCAAACAAGACACAGTATGTTGTTCTCAATGGAGAGACATCTACAGACACTAAAGTAATCTCTCGCATACCACAGGGGAGTGTTATGGGACCACTGCTTTTCACAATATATATAAATGACCTAGTAGATAGTGTCGGAAGTTCCATGCGGCTTTTCGTTGATGATGCTGTAGTATACAGAGATGTTGCATCATTAGAAAATTGTAGCGAAATGCAGGAAGATCTGCAGCGGATAGGCACTTGGTGCAGGGAGTGGCAACTGACCCTTAACACAGACAAATGTAATGTATTGAGAATACATAGAAAGAAAGATCCTTTATTGTATGATTATATGATAGCGGGACAAACACTGCTAGCAGTTACTTCTGTAAAATTCTGGGAGTATGCGCATGGAACGATTTGAAGTGGAATGATCATATAAAATTAATTGTTGGTAAGGTGGGTGCCAGGTTGAGATTCATTGGGAGAGTCCTTAGAAAATGTAGTCCATCAACAAAGGAGGTAGCTTACAAAACACTCGTTTGACCTACACTTGATTATTGCTCATCAGTGTGGATCCGTACCAGGGCGGGTTGACAGAGGAGATAGAGAAGATCCAACAAAGACCGGCGCGTTTTGTCACAGGGTTTTTTGGTAAGCGTGATAGCATTATGGAAATCTTTAACAAACTCAAGTGGCAGACTCTACAAGAAAGGCGCTGTGCATCGTGGTGTAGCTTGCTGTCCAGGTTTCGTGAGGGTGCATTTCTGGATGAGGTATCGAATATATTGCTTCCCCCTACTAATACATCCTGAGAAGATCACAAATGTAAAATCAGAGAGATTCGAGTGCACATGGAGGCTTTCTGGCAGTCATTCTTCTCACGAACCATACATGACTGGATCAGGAAAGGGAGGTAATGACAGTGGCACATAAAGCGCCCTCCACCACACACCGTTGGGTGGCTTGCAGAGTATAAATGTAGATGTAGATGTAGGTCATGGTAAGTTACCTGAGCTGGTTGGTTAAATACACAAATCAGGATGCTTTGCCATCACATTTTGATTTTACGAGTTGACTGACTCACCTCCATTCTGATGTTGGGATTAGATTAGACAACAACCTCACTTCAGCAGAATTCCATGCACACTATGTCTGAATATCACATTGGCCCCAGTAGCAGAGAGGAGGTGATACACTTTACAATACAAAGAAAGGGAATCTGGCTATCTCTCACTACTCCTGTGGAGACACCATCAATACTAACATTGTTCAGGATGCATACTCTTGCTGTACAAGTTCGTGAATCATCTCAATTATGAACCGTGAATCAATGCCAGGATTAACTCCTGTCTCAAATACTGATTTTGTATGTTCAAAATCTGGCACAAGGGGAGTGTGGCAGAAGCCAGACATTTTCTGCATGTGAGATAAACACCCATTGTAAAATTTGAAGAGCTTTACTGTTGGTGTTTAATGAGTTAAATCTGATACAAAATTCGTTTACATTTGAAAAATATTGAACACTGAAATGATATTGACCAATGGATAGCCATCTGATACATGTAAATCTTCTACTACAATACTGACAACACTCTGCTATGAAGTGCTGTGCCGAGAATGAATATAATGGCACAGTCCAGTAAAAATTCAGACATCTTACCTGGCAACTTAGGAAGCAGAGGAAAGCAGGCCAAGCTGCAGTAATAGAGTGACATTTCGTTTTGGGGAGACGGTTGATATTGTAATTATGTCCAGATTATGGAACAGATTGCTGCATACCATATGAGCTGGGCTGTCTGAGAAGCCTATGGAGCAAAATATCTTAGGAGGGAGGTGCTGTCATTCTGTTTACCATAAACAATTAAGCAAGAAAGTGTAACTCAGATGAAATAGCAGTATGCTGATGCTACGAAATACAGCAGCGAGAGTGACTGGAAAGTAAAGTTGGGTCATCATGGAGCGTTCAGGAAAGCTGAGCAGACGGACAAAGCAGATCAGATGCATGACGAACACATAGCAGCCTCCCACAAGAACTACTCATTTCCAGTACAGTTATTCATTCTGCAGCAGAGCAGGCTGGAGGAGCAACCTATGTCAGTATGCTGTCTACTTGTCAAGCTGTCTATGTGATTCTGTGGAACAGCAGGACCCATTGTGGAGACTGATGTCGTTTAGTGCAAGTTGCATAGAAGTAGTGTAGATGTAGATTGATGACATGCTCCAGTAAGTGCATGTCAGAGGGTTCTTTGAACCATGTTCACATTTTTTCTCTACTGTTCCACTCTCCAGCTGCATGTAGGAAAGACAAACACTTAAGAGAGTTCAGTTTCCACATGGATACATTTAAGTTGTTAGAATTGTTGAATTGAAATTTCTCCGTACTTACATAGGTGTCAACCAAATATTTCCACATTTCTACGTAAATCTAGCTTCAATGAAAAAAGTGTTTGTTTAAATGGTTGCCATGACAATTATCATATCAGTGATTTTCTCTCCGCTTCACCTCCCCCCTCCACCCATTTCACGATATTACAAAATGAAGTGTCCTTCTTTAAACTTTTTCAGTGTACTCAATTAGTCTTATCTGATAAGGATCCCATAAACCACAAGAATACGTTGGTGTCTACTAAATGTTCTAGCAATAAAATGCAGTCTTTGGCTTGGCTTCTAAACAACATTATCATTTCAATTTAAGTTGTTTGTAACTCAAAAGCCTACATATCTAGTAGAACAGACTACCTTTTATATTTATGTGGTTTCCTGTGTAGTTGAAATTTAACAGATTTATTTTGGTACTTATGTGAATGACCTCACACTTTTTATTTATTTATCTTTTTTTTTTGGGGGGGGGGGGGGGGGGGTGGTATCACATTTCCATTCTTCACACCATACAGATATTAAGATTAAATAATTTTGCAATTGATTTTAATACTGTGATGTCTTCCTTGGATGGCAAATATCAGTATCAGCTGCAAACAATTTCAAAAGGAGTCCTCCTAAGCCATTTATATAGCTTGCCTCGAGTGAGAGAATGGCCCATTATCCATGGGATATGTGCAGCTGGTGGCAATGCTCTTCCTTCCCATTGCCCCATAAAGTCTTAGGCAGGCTGATGGGCAAAGCTGGTTGGGACCAGTGAGTGTCTACTGCATTTTTCAGAGCTCTGCAGTCTTCTAAGAACCAAGCTTCAATAATGCAGAATAAGTTTTAATTTCTTCCTGTTACTAGATAGAATTGATCAGACTAGGAGATGCATGTATTTAATTCAGATGTTTGCCACATTTCTTTATATGAGCTATGACCGTCGAGTCCAAACACTACATTGGTTGTTTAATTCAATACGTACCTGAGCCAAAATGATCTAACAGTGTTTCCATGTTCACTAACCTCACTGATACATGGAATATAAGTGACCAGTCAATTTTCTAAGAAATCATCGCTCATATGAAACATGTCCAGTGAGAATCATCTTACTGCCTCATTTGTGAATTTTATGTAGATTCATTTTAAGCAAGGAAAGTATGCAGATATTTTCGCAAAGGTTCCAATGATACCATTCAGGAGTATGTAGGTCTAATATTTTAGATTTTATCATGTGTTGAGTGATAATGGCCAAAAACAGAACAAATTTCTTTGTGTCCATACATCAGCACCAGCAGCTTGACCAGTGTACATTTTGAAACCTTTATATCGTGATTATGGACTGCTTTGTAGATCATCGTTCAGTTCTTTCTTGAAAGAGCAGAATGTAAAGTTAATCAGAGCTCAATCAGTAAGGAATTCACTTTGTGAATAGAAAGTTTGGAAGATTCTTCAATAATTATTATAAACCAGAATATAGGTGAAAAATTTTTCAATAACTTATACTCCTGCTATTCCCAATTCTTGTCACATATATGATGTAAGAAGCTGTTGTAATCATGAAAATGGTAAGTTTGTTTTGTTATGGGAAGGTCAATTATTAAATTAGCAATTTCCCATTGATCATGACATTAACTTTGAGATCAAGTCGCATGGCATTCATGTTGGATAATGTGATACTGATGCAAGTATCTGTTGTGTGACAATAATTCATTGTCTATTAATTCTCAGAGCACGAGTGACAGAACAGCATTCGGGCATCTCAAGTGTGCACGCGACAACTGGATGTATCTTAGTGTTGCAGACTGAATGCCAAAAACACAAAAGTTAATCAAACTAGATGAAAGGTTAAAAGCCATGATCTGTCATACCAAATGGGAGGGGTAGGCACCAAAGTGTTCAAACCTGTGCAGTATAAATGAAAGATGAGACATGAAGGTAGGTAATACTTCACATACCAAGCCTGCACAGAATATACCCAGTAACTGAGGCACACTTTCAAAGTGTCGGCTGCATAGGACTGACAGGTCTGGTGCCATTACACAGCCGGAGCTGATGCTGCTGCCACTCGCCTCAGACAGCGTGTACTGGGTGGGTGCTTCTGCCACTGTGCTGGAGTGTAGAAAAGTCAATCATTGCACTTTATCAAAAATAACAGTTCTGTGTCTTGATACTGTTTCACTAATGCCCGTGGGTGTCAGATGAGAATCCACTCACCACACCTGGTGTGATGGTTGGACAGCCTCCTGAACCCAGCCAGCCCTCTGAGCCCAAGTGATCAATTTTTTTACGGTGTGAGTAGCATGGCTATATACTTCAGCAACTCTGCAATGGAGCAGTAGTATTGCATGTGCAAAGGAGCAGTAATGTAACAGGAGCCCATTAAGATTTTGTAGCCATTAAAGAGTGTTGGCAAGCTGAGCCGGTACAGGGAAAAGCCTCACTGAATATCATTAGCTGCAACAGGATTTATAGGCATGGTAATTTGGTGCCTCTTTGTTTTGGATAAATTCACTAACAGTGTATCAGTATTTATTCATGATTTGAAAGCTGCCCTTAACTAACCATATACAATCATATCTCATCAGGCCGGTTTGCAAATTTAAGGTGGAATGGTAACTCAAAGATACACATAATGTACCTTGAGAGATAGATTAAGGAACAGGCATCTGAACAGATTATTAAAAGGCTTTACCAACTGTATTGCAAACGGTTGAGTTGGACACTTTCTAGAGAACAGCTGAATGGTTTGTCACTGAAATGAAATCAATCAGTAGATGCATTTTCAGACATAATTACGAAGGTCAATACACAATCCTAAGCATTAAGGTAAAACGCCAAAACTGATAAGATTTATTCTGGTGGAGGCTAGACCCTGGATGTATTTTTTACGAGCATTTCCAGGCAATATGTTGCAACTACATGATATAGGTTGTGTGGAGTAAGAGACAATGATGTGGTGTCATTGAGATCAACATGGCTCAGTTTCATTGTTGGTGTATGAAATTTTCAGGACCAGATGTAATTACTGCCACTCATTGCTGATGGGTACTGTGTTGCCCCATATCCAGAAAATGCAGATCAAGGACAACAGTCCAGATGCAAACGACCACTGCTAGTGTGACATTGTCACAAGTTTCAAGTATAATGCAGGTGATACCAAATACACTGCAGATGTGTCCACTGAAGTTCAGTTTGCACAGTATTTTACCAACAGATACAGAATTGATAGTCTTGGTGACCTATCAAGTGAGATGATGAGTGCTGTGGAGCTGTTGGAATCCACTAAAGAGATGAATACATTGTATATTTTCTGCGTGGTAATATAGCAAGCGTAAGATAATAGGTCGAGCTTGTATAGTCGCGAGGTGTGTGGATAACTTCAGTTCAGATGAGGTCTGTCTGCCAGGGAATTAAACTTGGACATCCTGCGGGATGATGATTAGGTATGTCAAGAGGAGACAGTCCCACGCAGACTGTCAATCCATCAACATCACATGAAGAGGTGATTCACTTTGTGCAGACAGACAGAACAGTGGTCAAAACTTTACTGTGATGACTTAGACCTTTTTAAATTGTGGTGGACCATTACCAGCAACAACAGCTATGCAATGTATGATACCAGTGGGTAGTGATGGACAAATTCATGGGAAACCATACAGAATCCTGAAAGATCTACAGCCAATAATGTAAGAATTGCTCGAGCAATAGGTTGCTTATGGGATTATTGAATGTAATGATAATCTGCATGGTGCATCTGTTTTAATTGTTTCCCAAAAAAGTCATCAATTGGAACAAGGAAGTATAGCTTTTGATTATACAGGAGACCCTGGCCATCATCTATGGTTTAATGTACTTAAATTGTTACTGGCATGGAAGAAATTATTAAGATGTGACAGACCATGCTGCATTGAAGTCGTTTCTAGGATTAAAACACTCTTCAATTAGATAACCACCAGTAAGCAGAAAGGCTGGAGTACTGTGAGCAATGAATAAGAGCACTACAGAGTGAAAGAAGGAACTTTTGCTAACACTGACAGCCAAATTTAGGGAGCAACCACAGTCTGTGACACACAGAGGCTTGTTGCGCAGAATGACTGTGGACCATGCGTGGTGGTACCTGCAGCTTTCTAGGAAAGCACTAATGCAAGCATATGACAATTTTTCGGTAGATCATGGAGGTTGGCCAAGGACCAGAAGCAGGAGCCGGATTTTAGAAATGGTATGATGTCCTCCTCCTTGCCGTGTCCGGCGACAGTGACTCCGTCAGTCTTCTCGGTCCTTGTTGTGGTAGGCTCGTATGTGGCTCGCGAATCCGAATTTCGCTTTGAATATCATGTTGCATGGAGCACAGTGAAGTTGACCAGCAGAGTTGTAAGTATACGTGTAGACAGGCTTGAGCTGAGATTTTCGGAGCTCTCTTTTAGCATCCAGGTCCATTACATGCTTTTGCTCGAATTGTTCGATTCTCTTATGTACAGTTGATCGCCACTCCGATCGGCGCAATGCTAGCTCCTCCCAACGGTTGCTTGGGATGCCACAGGCTGCAAGGTGGCGTTTAATGGTGTCTTTATATCGCAGGTGTTGACCACCTTTCCTCCTCTTCCCGCACGAGAGCTGCGAGTAGAACACCACTTTAGGTAGCCTACTGTCATCCATGCGTACTATGTGACCACTCCATCTCAGTTGATGTTTCATTATTAAAGCTTCAATACCAGCCAGTTTCACGCGGCGCAAAATCTCCGTGTTTGGGACACGGTCTTCCCATTTGATGCGCAGAATTGATCTCAGACATCGAAGATGAAATTTATCTAGCTTCTTAATGTCAGCTTTGTAACAGCACCAGGTTTCCGAGGCATAGAGTAAGGTGGATAATACTAATGCTTTGTAGACTGCAATTTTTGTTTGTAGTTTGAGATCATGTGATTTCCATACTCGGTCATTAAGCTTACCGAAGGCTGAGGCTGCGCTGGCTATACGCGCTGCGATTTCCAATGTCAGGCTGTTGTCACTTCTAATTTGGCTTCCCAGGTATTTGGACTTTGACACATTTTGCAAGGGTTTGTTATTTATCTCAATACTAGAGTCATCTGCATTAAGACCTCTAAGTGGTTGTTTAAGAACTTGCGTCTTAGTGATGCTAATGGCTAAGCCAAATCTTCTGCAGGAGGCATTTAGCAGGTTTATGTAAGTCTGAAGAGTTTCGCAAGAATTAGCCATCATGCATACATCATCCGCGTAGAGAATCTCTAAGATGGATAGTTTGGTTACGCGACTTTTTGTTCTGAGGCGAGAGATGTTGAAGACACTTTTGTCTGTCCTTGTGTCGAGACTAATTTGATTACTACAGGCTTTGGTCGCGTCTCTCATAACAACTGCGAAGTAAAGTGAGAAGAGTGTGGGAGCCAGAACACAGCCTTGTTTTACACAACATGTCACGGGAAACTGTTCTGAGAGCTTGTCCTCATGGCAGATTTTTGCCATCATGTTTTCATGAAACTGCCAAATCAAACTGACAATTTTGTCAGGGCACCCAGTTTTCTTTAGTATGATCCAGAGAGCTTCCCGTGGGACACGATCAAAAGCTTTTTCCAGGTCTACAAAGCACATGAACAAAGGCCGATGTTGCTCTAAACTTTTCTCTTGCATTTGTTTGACAACAAATATGGCATCCACTGTGCCTCTGTTTGGGCGAAAGCCACACTGGGTCTCTGGTAGCAGTTTTTCTGCAAAGTGTGTTAACCAGGTGTTAACTATGTGGGCAAGGACTTTTCCCGCTGCTGACAGAAGAGAAATGCCCCTGTGGGAGCTGCAGCCTGATATGTCACCCTTGCCTTTATAGATCTTGGAAATACAAGCATCTTTCCAGTCTTGTGGAATCATTTCATACTCCCAAATCCTTAAGATCAGAGCAAACAATGGTTTCTTGATGTTTGGCCCCCCATATTTATATAGCTCTGATGGCAAGTTATCTAATCCTGCTGTTTTGTCATTTTTCAGCTTAGCCAGTGCTGAAATGAATTCATTGTAGGAAGGGGCATCCGCAAGTTGTTCCTCAACTGGCAGGTCTTCAAGTGCTTCTATGTATGGAATATCGGTTGTCTGATGGTCAGGATTAAGAACGTCATTAAAATGTTCCGCCCACCGAGACAGGATGTCACTCTGTTGCGTCAGCCGACAACTTTTATCTTTGTTATAGACTGGTGCTATCTTCCCAACTCTTGGACCAAAGATAGTTTTCAGGGACTCAAAGAATCTGCCCGTTTGGTGTGTGTCGGCATATAGCTGTATTTCATTTGCTTTATTTGCCCACCAACTGTCTTTGAGAGCACGTACCTTCACTTTCAGATTGTAATGCGCTGCTCTACGCTTGTTATCATCAGGGGTGCGAAGAGAGGTTCTGAAATCATTAATTAGCTTTCTGATCTCTGGATCTGAGTCGTCAAACCAGTCCTGGTGCTTCTTCTGAGGCTTTCCCAAGACTTCTGAAGCACAGCCACGCAGTCTGCTAGCATATGCACTCCACTGTTCATCTACAGGGGCAGATTCAGATATCAAAAGGCCATCGACACCAAATTTTTCATCCAGTTTTGCTCTCATAGTCTGATCATTGGCCAAGATTTTGCAGGACAATTTTGTTGGTATTTTGTGTGAAGCTCGGCATGGTGCCTTCAAAGTTATCTTTAATTTGGACCTCACGAGTCGATGGTCTGTCCATCCCTGAGCGCCTCTCATTGCACGTGTGACCAGTACGTCACCAAGATCTTTTTTCCATACTATCACATAATCCAGAAGGTGCCAGTGTTTAGATCGCGGATGCATCCATATCGTTTTATATTTTTCAGGCAGACGAAAATATGTATTTGTCAGACAGAGTTCAAACTCGGCACATAGAGTTAGAAGATCCAAACCATTCGAGTTGCATTTTCCAATCCCATGGCGACCGAGGACTCCATTCCAAGCACTGAAATCATTCCCAACACGAGCATTAAAATCACCAAGTAACAGAAGTTTATCTGCAGAAGGAATATCCCTAAGGACATGTCGGAGGTCTTGGTAGAACTTGTTCTTCTCTTCATCCGGAGATGGCAATGTAGGTGCGTATACATTGATCAGGTGAAGATATTTCTTGGATGCCAGGTGAAGTCTGAGTGTTATTATTCTGTCACTGATACCTTTTGGGAGTTCTGTTAGTGAGCATGCCAATTTATCGCGTATGGCAAAGCCTACCCCACTTTCCGCCCTTTCAGTGGATGATTTTCCACTCCAGTAGTAGGTATAACCTCCGAGCGGTTCACATAACTGTCCAGAGTCACTAAGATGTGTTTCACTTATGGCGGTAATGTCGATGTTATATCTAGCCAATTCCCTTGCGATAAGTCCTGTCTTTCTCTCTGGGCACTGATTATGGTCATTATCCTGTAAAGTACGGACGTTCCAGACTCCAATCATTAGATATTTAAGGTAACTGTTTATTTTATTATTCTTTTGACCGCATATGTTAGTGAACAAGTGACCGCAGTTTGCCACTTGTGCTGGGTTGAGACGGGCTATGTTTAGGCCACCTTTTCTAGGCCCCTCCCTGGATTAGGGAAAGCAGAGCGATCCTAAATAGGGCTGCTTTGTCATCTGACGAGCTGCCGAACCAGTCCTCCCGTCTCTCACGAGTACCAGAACGACCATCACCGTCTGACCGCCTAACGTGCAGAGCACCAACTAAGGTTCAGGTACACCAAACCCTTGCCTCCAAATCAGTACTCCATCGCCGCAGGACTTTCAATGCTCATAGTCCATTGAAACTTTGCCGGAGTCATCTGCGCGTGAAGCTATTTAAAGTGGACAAGCAGTTGCTCAGATGCAGATCCACTCTCTCGTCCTCTGCCTCTGAATGGCAGTGGATCGTAGGGCCGATACAACTGGCAAGAGGCAGGGGATGCAGTGAATGGCCATATGCCACTGGAAGTATCCTGACATATGCCCTTAAGGCACATCACAGGTGCCTTGCTTCGTCAGTACAGAAGCCGTGAGTGTTTACCTATCGATATTACCCGCCTCCTACACCGATGAAGAGACTGACAGAAGGGAAGAAGGAAAGGGAAGGGACTGGAAGGGAAAGGGAGGAAAGGACGGTAGGTCGTTGTGAGGCACACTTCGTCAGGCTCCTCTGCTGAGACCTGACTGGCTAGGTTGAACCTGCCAGTAGCCACGTTACCACCGGTGTAGCTCTCGGCATCACAGGAACACGCAAACTCTCCCACCCGCACGGACAGTGCTACGATAAGGTGGAGATGGTATACTGTGTGCACAACATGCCGATTTCAACCTATTCAACTGCAAAGTTTGTCAGAAGCATCCAAACAATTTGAAATAGTGTGGATGGCTGTTGCCTGATAATTTATGGAATACCAGGTGCTACTGAAATTTCATGTTGCTGACAATAATAACAGATGAAGCTATCAATTTTATGTCCGATTTGATGAAAAAGTTATCAAATTTGCTAAGCATTCACAACCTTAGGACTAGACCTACCCTTCAAATGGAAGAAGGCAGCATTTTCATCTTACAATTGCCAAATTTTACATTTTTTGGTGAACACCAACCAAATGACAGAGGTGTGACTCCCATATGCTGTATCAGCTTAGAACTGTAAAAGAACACAGCAATAATGTGCTTTCACCCTGTCATATAGTGTAGTATATGGCAGGAAGATGCCTTCACCATTTGAGGTAGTAAAGCCTTTATTTGGGAGAAATGGGGACTCAGCACAATATTTTTAGAAACTTCTTCACTATCTGTAACAGAGGGTGAAGAAAAGCGATGCTCAAGCATCAGGACCACACAGGACAGTGCGTCAGCAACCTGCCTCAGTTGGACAATGGGTTCTGCAGACGATGATGGGTTATGTCGTCTCTATGGATCCATTTTCTATGAAGAAATACCTCTGCTGCTATGCATTGAGTCATGTTATAGGACATTGCATATTGGCCAGCAGTATGGCTATCTTAGTAATGGATATATGCGCACTTTTGGAAAGGGGGAAAAATTGACACACATTTCTTTCTGCCAGATGGTTTGATCCACATCCTAAATACTCGGGAATATAGTTCTATTGGTTCTATCCTTCAATAAGTGAAGAGTAGTAGAATCGCTACAGTATCAGCTGCCTAAATCAGGAGTATTACTTGCCAGAAAAATGGGACACCACACTTGCTAGTAATCATTAGAAGTTGAGACTGTTGCTTCTTATATTTAAAAGAAGTCTCAGAATTATCAAACTCTTAAGTATGGGCTGTTACTGGCTCTAAAATTACATGGTAAAGAAAACAATAGATTTGATGTGTACAATATTTGCTTCCATACTTAAGGACTGTTTACAGTCTTCAGTGTCTCCCAATTCCCTCAAAGTTTGCAAAGTACTTCCAATATTTAAATTAGGAGACAGTCCTGATAATAAGACAGTCCTGATCAGAAGACAGCCCTGATCAGAAGACAGCCCTGATCAGAAGACAGCCCTGATCAGAAGACAGCCGTGATCAGAAGACAGACATGATCAGAAGACAGCCATGATGAGAAGACAGCTGTGATTAGAAACAACCCCCTGTTTTCAAGGGCATTCTTGAGAAAAAATAAAGTTTTTTCAGAGGCGGAACGAAGTTCACCGGGTATAGCAGGTCTTAAGAATAATATGTTATTTTGTTTCGCCATCTAAATTATCTCTGGTCTATAAGAATAATGCATATGTGTAACACAGTGTATACATGTAACACAATAGCCATTGTTGGTGGTAGCTCGTGACACAAACAATAATAATAACTGAAAACTGTGTAGGGAGTGAGAAAAGGCTAAGGGGGAAGGGCGTTTCTATGGTAGATCACTTGGATTTAACAATTGCAGCCAATACACAGTTCTTCCATGAGCATACAAACATAGCAGCAACTTTGTGTAGAAACGTGTTCGCCAGCATTATGAATTAGGCCAAGCCCACACACATCGATTTTTATTGTAAGTAAAAATATTGTACAGTTAAATTCTTGTAGAGGAACAAAGGAGAGCAGAGGAATTTCTTTGTCCTACTAAAAGAATTTGATTGTATGATATATTTCCATATGATAAAAATCGATGCATGTGCACTAGGCCTAAATGTCGGTTTGGCAAATGATGCGTGCTACCTAGGTGAACTTCTCAGTCTAGTTATGTTGATTTAAAGAGGGAAATTTGAGTCATGCATTTTGGTACATTTTCTTCAATTGACTATCTATTGAATATCATTGGTACACATTTGGAGAGGATAACTGATCAAGTGATAATTGATCAGTTATCGACCGGGGTTGAAATTATTTAATTACTAAAATTGCTATTAAAAATGGGGGTTGGTGATAGAGGGGTGAAAATTTAGGGTTTTGTGTATTTTGTAATGCCACACCATAAAAAAAATAAAAATAAAAAGTTCTGTCCAAAAAAACAAGAAAAAATTTTTTGGGGTGGACCATTCTTATCACTTAGGGGTATGAAAAATAGATTATGAGAGATTCTCAGATGTACCAAATATACATGTAAAATTTCATTAGGATTGATCGAGTCATTTCAGAGGAGTATGGCACTGTGACACAAGACTTTTATATATAAGGAGGTGGATATTCTGACTAATCAAAATTACAAACTGTTATAGTATCTGTCTCAGAAGTTAACATAATACCTATTCTAAATGCATGCCATTTGTTCATTGTTAACAATTTGATAATGGAAGGACAAATAAAACAAACGAAGAAAAAAAGTTTTACATTAATTTTCTGATGGATTTCCTTTATACATTTTTCACATAGCAACCCTGTCATCTGGGGTACCACTAGTTTTTACTCATCATCATCATCATCATCATCGCACATCTGTGAAATTTATATCATCGTGGTCACATTTGGCTGTTTCTTCCTAATATGTTGCCATTTCTGATGATGTGGTTACCTTGCGATCTCAGAATACAGCTATTTTTATGCATATACGTATAGGATTATGCTTCTATTTTGACATATGTTACAATATGTCTTGCATCCAAAGATACTGCCAATGAGAGAGTGGTGAGAAGACAATGTTAATCCAGCATCAGAGACATGGTTTCATTCCCGTCATATGTCACAGTGACTGTCGACTACATGGCATCATGAAACACTTACGTATGCCTCTGTTCCTCATCTAGACTTTCATTTTCTCCTGCAGAAATGAATACTCTTGTTGAGTTCTTGTAAAATTTTACAGTCAAAACTCAATTCCGACTACAAACTGATTCAGGCAAACTGCAATTTAAACATGTTACATGTTCCTAAAAAGCTGAAGCACGCAAGATAGATTCCAATGGTTGGCCAATAAAACAATGTAATTTGCTGGCCATGCGCTACTCCCCTGCCTGTACTAATCAAATTTTCACCTAAGCTGATATCACTGTAGAAGGATTGGAAGAGGAACAGTGTTGTGCTTGATCAACTGTTAAACACTGACTTGTGCCCCAGAAGATATTGCAATCATATGTAACAGCAGCAGCAGCAACAGCTAATACATAATTTAATATCATGATTCAGTTCAACTGTCAAACTTCCTCTCGGCTTCCATCTTCTGACATCTATTGGTACCAGCTCTATATCACGTCTTGAGACTGTAATTTATTCTTGCAAATGCATTTAATATGATCTATTTCATTTGTTCGATCATTTTTTGTCAGAATATCAGCATCATGTTCAACAGCTGATTAAAAACTGGTAACATTTTTATACAGAATTCTAATACATGAACAGCGACCGAATTTATCATTTGTAATGCACTTATCAAATCATTACAGTCTCTCAATCAAAATATTGATCCAGTTTCAGAATCCAGTAACTTTTTTGAAGGATAACATTTCTCCTTTATTTCAACATGGTATCCATACATGTACGAGAACTTCTACTCTGAACCTGATCAAATACAACAAGAGTCTGTAAATGATACAATATGGCACGGTTTCCTCCCACATTCCAGAAAATAGTCAAATTTTATGCAGAGCAACATATTTTTGTAGTAGCTGTTTCATAGTTTCTCGCATATCACTTACACAAGCAATGTCTGAGTTGTCACATGACTCTTTGCATAGCGTTGATAGTTTATCAAGGCACTTCGGCATATCGTGATATCTTGAACCTGTTGGAAGTCGAGTTTTATTTGGCCACCTCTGTCCTGAATTCTTCAAAATAAATTTCTGTGTGACCTCAATAGCCAAAGCTTCATTTGTAAATGTAAGACAACCACTATATATCCTGTTAAACAATGGAAAAATGTTGACCTTAGCAGCTATAGCTTTATCAGTGAATATAAGGTGACTCTTTATTTTCCAAAACATGAAATGGGGAAAAAACCCTTGCCTTATAATTGTTTGAGATATCTCACTTACTTACATACATCCAATTACTTACCTTATATGAAATGAGCAAAGCATTTTGTAACACCACAGCTCTTATGCTGTATGGATTTATTTATTTATTTTTTTTTTTTTTTGCTTTATTTAATGTTACATTGTTGATCTTCTGTAAATGTGATTGAATCGATAACATAAAATTGTGTACTGTTTTCTTTATATAAACTTTGATGTCATGTTTTGGTTCTATGCAAAGTAGTGTATCTGTAATTTAAAATCTTTGTCCCATTTGGAGGGAACAAAACTTACTGTATATAATTGTAATTTTGTGTGAATAATTTGTTTGTAGAAGTGTCAATATGTGAAAATGTTCTGTTTTATTTCATGTATTTGTTTGCTGTTATGTAAACTGCTGACCTTCACTTAGGTTTCTTAGTTATTCTGTATGTAAAAGGTGTAGTGGTTCCCCTCGGGAACAGAAGTGTTTAGCGCGCACAAATTGTGGTTGGCCTAGGTGGAAAAGGTGGAACTGATAGTCAGTCGGAGACGAGCCAGCAGTCGGGGACGAGCCACGAGTCGGGGACGAGCCACGAGTCGGGGACGAGCTACCGGTTGGGGACGAGCCACGAGTCGGAGATGAGCTACGAGTCCGTGCACTGCTATTATAAAGGTGCATATTGTGCTGATTCAGAGAGAGGCTTTTCCTGCTTCTTTCCAAGGCCTCGGATGGATGGATAAATAGCTGGAACTATTCTGGAATTTGTATCTGTCGTCGCCGCCAAGAAATGACAGAGTCCAGCAATTCTGTCCACGACTCCACCTACCAACATGCAGTTGCCACCACGTTGCGCAATCATTGCAACGTAATACTATAATAATGTACAGTGAAGGATCAGCTTAATGGATGTGCTAATGTGCTGAAATATAAGGTAATTTGTATCTAAATTTATGTACCTACCTTGATTTTCTCCTCATCATAACACCTCTCAGGTTCCTTTCCATTTGAACTAAAGTAATTACCGAGTGTCACTACTGAAAGAACATTTATGACCAGAGTTTTGCTAATTAATGCCTCTTGAACTTAGTAAAAAGAAAGTTAAAGTTAATGTGGCAATAGAGTGAGTTAAAGTAAATATTATTTTTCAAAATAATTTTCCTATTAAAACTGCTATTTAAAGTGCTGTTGCTAACTTCAATATTAAAAGTTCTTAAGACTGAGGCTTATAAGGCAAATGATCACATTATTGTCGGTAGTAAATTCTAAAAGGTGAGTCAGTTTCTTGCAATTTGATCAGTATTGTGTTTCGCTGTGGTAAAAGTGAGAAAGCTGCAGTTGTGAAACATTAAATATTCATGTTTGCTAAGTGTTTGTGTTTCTTGTGTATTAGAAGTGCTTGTTAATAGTAATGTTATAAAGACCATTCACTTTATGTAAGCCTGAAAGTAATAGGGTGTATCGGTATCTCTTATAATTTAGCAAATAGTTTGTGCTGCTCCAGTTGTTAGCTTCAATCTTAAAACATATGTGTGTCAGAGTTCATTGCACTCGCGTGTGGCTAAGTCTAGGTTGTGTTTGTCCATTATAATTACTTATACCTACTTTTATAAACGAGAACTTTATTCTTTCTCTTGCCTAATTAGGCTGGCGACCGTTTCCCTTATTTTATAAACAGTATAGCTAGGCAAAATTTTGTTTGTTACTATACAAATATTTACGTAATTCTGACTTTCATTTCCGATAAGCCACTTCCGTTAGCAACAACACGGTCAAACTCACAAAATTCCTCTCAGAGGGTAACACTGCTCTGTTGCTTTGTGCCATAGTTGCTTTTACAAAATTGTTTTATGTTACAACCTGCTTCTGGCATTGAGGTTATGGTTTAACAGTAGCAGGTAGGAGTGTTATACGTGGCGACCGTGACAGGACGTTGTTCAGTTTGCACCTACAGACGGAAAAAATTAAAAGTAGTTAGCATTTTACAATATGGCACAGTTTCCTCCCACGTTCCAGAAAATAGTCAAATTTTATGAAGAGCAACATATTTTTGTAGTAGCTGTTTCATTGTTTCTCGCATATCACTTACACAAGCAATGTCTGAGTTGTCACATGACTCTTTGCATAGCGTTAATAGTTTATCAAGGCACTTCGGCATATCGTGATATCTTGAACCTGTTGGAAGTCGAGTTTTATTTGGCCACCTCTGTCCTGAATTCTTCAAAATAAATTTCTGTGTGACCTCAATAGCCAAAGCTTCATTTGTAAATGTAAGACAACCACTATATATCCTGTTAAACAATGGAAAAATGTTGACCTTAGCAGCTATAGCTTTATCAGTGAATATAAGGTGACTCTTTATTTTCCAAAACATGAAATGGGGAAAAAACCCTTGCCTTATAATTGTCTGAGATATCTCACTTACTTACATACATCCAATTACTTACCTTATATGAAATGAGCAAAGCATTTTGTAACACCACAGCTCTTATGCTGTATGGATTTATTTTTTATTTTTTGCTTTATTAAATGTTACATTGTTGATCTTCTGTAAATGTGATTGAATTGATAACATAAAATTGTGTACTGTTTTCTTTATATAAACTTTGATGTCATGTTTTGGTTCTATGCAAAGTAGTGTATCTGTAATTTAAAATCTTTGTCTCATTTGGAGGGAACAAAACTTACTGTATATAATTGTAATTTTGTGTGAATAATTTGTTTGTAGAAGTGTCAATATGTGAAAATGTTCTGTTTTATTTCATGTATTTGTTTGCTGTTATGTAAACTGCTGACCTTCACTTAGGTTTCTTAGTTATTCTGTATGTAAAAGGTGTAGTGGCTCCCCTCGGGAACAGAACTGTTTAGCGCGCACAAATTGTGGTTGGCCTAGGTGGAAAAGGTGGAACTGATAGTCAGTCGGAGATGAGCCAGCAGTCGGGGGACGAGCCACGAGTCGGGGACGAGCCACGAGTCGGGGACGAGCTACCGGTCAGGGACGAGCCACGAGTCGGAGACGAGCTACGAGTCCGTGCACTGCTATTATAAAGGTGCATATTGTGCTGATTCAGAGAGAGGCTTTTCCTGCTTCTTTCCAAGGCCTCGGATGGATGGATAAATAGCTGGAACTATTCTGGAATTTGTATCTGTCGTCGCCGCCAAGAAATGACAGAGTCCAGCAATTCTGTCCACGACTCCACCTACCAACATGCAGTTGCCACCACGTTGCGCAATCATTGCAACGTAATACTATAATAATGTACAGTGAAGGATCAGCTTAATGGATGTGCTAATGTGCTGAAATATAAGGTAATTTGTATCTAAATTTATGTACCTACCTTGATTTTCTCCTCATCATAACACCTCTCAGGTTCCTTTCCATTTGAACTAAAGTAATTACCGAGTGTCACTACTGAAAGAACATTTATGACCAGAGTTTTGCTAATTAATGCCTCTTGAACTTAGTAAAAAGAAAGTTAAAGTTAATGTGGCAATAGAGTGAGTTAAAGTAAATATTATTTTTCAAAATAATTTTCCTATTAAAACTGCTATTTAAAGTGCTGTTGCTAACTTCAATATTAAAAGTTCTTAAGACTGAGGCTTATAAGGCAAATGATCACATTATTGTCGGTAGTAAATTCTAAAAGGTGAGTCAGTTTCTTGCAATTTGATCAGTATTGTGTTTCGCTGTGGTAAAAGTGAGAAAGCTGCAGTTGTGAAACTTTAAATATTCATGTTTGCTAAGTGTTTGTGTTTCTTGTGTATTAGAAGTGCTTGTTAATAGTAATGTTACAAAGACCATTCACTTTATGTAAGCCTGAAAGTAATAGGGTGTATCGGTATCTCTTATAATTTAGCAAATAGTTTGTGCTGCTCCAGTTGTTAGCTTCAATCTTAAAACATATGTGTGTCAGAGTTCATTGCACTCGCGTGTGGCTAAGTCTAGGTTGAGTTTGTCCATTATAATTACTTATACCTACTTTTATAAACGAGAACTTTATTCTTTCTCTTGCCTAATTAGGCTGGCGACCGTTTCCCTTATTTTATAAACAGTATAGCTAGGCAAAATTTTGTTTGTTACTATACAAATATTTACGTAATTCTGACTTTCATTTCCGATAAGCCACCTCCGTTAGCAACAACACGGTCAAACTCACAAAATTCCTCTCAGAGGGTAACACTGCTCTGTTGCTTTGTGCCATAGTTGCTTTTACAAAATTGTTTTATGTTACAACCTGCTTCTGGCATTGAGGTTATGGTATAACAGTAGCAGGTAGGAGTGTTATACGTGGCGACCGTGACAGGACGTTGTTCAGTTTGCACCTACAGACGGAAAAAATTAAAAGTAGTTAGCATTTTACAAACATAGAGTGAACATAAAACGTCCAGCGGCATGAACCTGTACATTAGCTGACAGAACTAGTAGTGAAAGTTCAGTTTAAATTATAAATAAAAGGTATCAGTACTTAATAATAGCTAAAATGGACAGGAAACTAGAAATAAATGTAGACACGCGAGAGCAGAATGCAACCGAGAGCAGTTCAGGCCGCACACCAACAGATCGCATGACGCGCGAGTTAAATTATGTACGTTATCACGCAGACGTTAATAAACAGATCGAAGCTATGTGTATAGCGCGTACTAAGCAAGACAATGTAGGCGATGTTGTCGAAGACAGTGGCTATGCTGATGAATCGATGGATATGCTTGAATCACCAAAAACTGAAAGGAAAGTAGAACTTGAACACGAAAATGTAGCAGGACATAAAAGTGAAAAGAATTCAGATATGATAGAATTGTTAAAAATGTTGTCTGCACAAATTGCAGCACAGGGGCAACAAAATGCAGCAGAAAATGACAGAATCAAGGCACAAATTGCAGCGCAAAATGACAATGTCAATGACAATATTAAGGCACAAATTGCAGCACACAGTGACAATATTAATGCACAAATCGAAATGCAGATGACCAGACTTAGTAAACAAATTGAAGAAGTCAACTCAAGGGTAGGAACAGTGAGTAATGAAATTAAAAGTATTAAAAGCGAAATTACTGTCATCAATGGCAATATTGCCAATGTACAAGGACAAATTGATGACATTAACGAAAGATTTGACTCTGAAGTAATTAAAATTCAAGATCAAATTGAACCCTTAGTCTGTACTAACGTTGACGAAAAGGTATTCGGTATTAAATCCGAAATACAAACCGAATGTAATGCAGAATTTGCACAGATTAAACAATCTGTAACAGAAACAAGCAGAGCTCTAACCAAACAGATTCTTACTTGTGAAAAGAAGTGTGAACATAACACTTCACAAATCCAAGGCAAAATGTATGACTTGGAAAGAAAAATACAAACCGGACCTACACATTTTACTGAAAAAATGCCTTTCAGTAAAATATTAGAGGGCGAGGAAAAATTCGACCCAGCAAAGAGGCATAACGGATGGCACCCCCCTAGACTTTGTAAAGAATTGCGAAGGAAATTTTCCTGAATATTTGTCTGACCAGGAAAAAATTAATGTTGTAATCAGTGCATTAACGGGAGAAGCAAAAAGGTGGGGGTTGAATCTTGATACTAACCAGATGTCTTTTGAAACTTTCAAACAAAAATTTATTGACGAATACTGGTCAGAACAAAAACAAGACCAGTTGTGGTGTGAATTTCTAATGGCCAGGTTGTATGACATCAGAGGTAGGCAAACCATGAAAGAATTCTGCGAATCATGGTATAGAAAACTGATACATTTGAAGGCTAGAAGAACTGAAGCTGAGATCGTTTGGGTGCTTTGGCAGAAACTGCCTGAGGATTCGAAACGATATGTTGGGAGTACACACAGAAGTTTTTCTGCGTTCTTGGAAAGGGTAGAGGATGAAGATCACTGGCGAAGAAATCGCGAGTACCGTCCCCATAATAACAATAATTATTCGTGAGAAAGTAATGACCAAGCTGAACGACAGGAAAACGATAGATTTCGTGTAAACACGATTCATAGAGGTCGTGCGAGAGGTAGAGGAAATTATACAACGCGCGGCAGAGGATACATAGCACGGAATCCCCAAACTAGAGACGAAATGGAAAACTAAAAACCGCGTGTGTTACGGGCCGGATTCACGCGGAAACCGGTTTTGGGCCCAAAGAAAAGATGCCAAATATTAGATTCGAGAAGGAAAGATGTAAACTACGGGGCAGGAAGGTTAAGGGCGCGCCTATAGCAGACGGGCGCGGAGTGATACATAGTGGCGTTCCCAGTGCGAAGTCACGTGACCGTTCGTGCTCGGGCCAGCGGTTGCCGGAGCAGCGTACATTGCACTTGGCAGCAGACACAAATGGCAGACGTCAGAACAAGATGGCTGCCGTAGAGAGAGACAGAAGAGGCGGGATCGGACACTTCCGATGGCCGGTTTCAGTAGTAGATGAATGTAGAAATGAAAATAAAGTTAATATGTCATATGATAATGATAACTCGGTATTGGAATCGTGTGAAAAGACTTTATTAAAGAATAAAAGGGAGCCAGAAAAGGCGAGTGAAAAGGAGAACATTTGTACTGCTAATGATGTGTATGAGGTAAAAGATGTAGATGTGGGGGAGGTTGTGATGAATAAAGAGGAAAGGAAGGTAGAATACGCCACGCAAAAGACATGTGCTCAATTAATAATAGGTGAAAATGAGGTAGAGGAGGACGTTAGTAATCATGACATTATGAGCAGTGCAGATGAAATTATTGTTGATGGAAAGTTGTTTAATAGTTTTGATGCAGAAGGGTCTAGTAAGAATTTCGCACGATTACCTGAAAATGACAACATGGAAGAAAATGAAATGAAAGTTATTGAAGTATGTGATGATTATACTAAGTATGAAGTTAAGGCTGAAATCGTTCAAAGTGATATAACAGAAGTGACTGACTGTCCAAACGATGTGCATTGTGTAGAAAATGGGTCGGAAAACGAAGTGACTGAAACATCTAGTGATAATCTGCCTCACTGTTTAAAAGTTGCCTTATTGCTCGAATCTGATGACAAAAATGAAATCAGTGATAGTTCAGACGATGAAGGATATATGAATACAGATAAGAATGAATATAATAACTTTCCCTATTGTTCAAAAGTCGAGTACTTAAGTGAATCTGATAGTGAGGAAAAGAGTAGTGATGACTCCAGTGAAGATGAATTCTCAGGTGTAAATGAAAGTGAATATACTTTTACTGAAAGAGGGTATGAGAAAATTAGTGACATTTTTCCAAGGCAAGATACAGAAAGTGAAACTGGGCCAAAACCGAATGAATTATTCAGTAATGTAACACAGGGGCATAATTTGCAGGAACCTCCAGATGATACTATACTGGGGCAAGCCTTAACAAATGTAATGAAAGAAATAGATTTACAGATACCAAAAGAACCACCTGTTAAAATGATAGCAGAACAAGTAGTGATGTACCTTGCTAAAGACTTTGAAATTCCAAAACCTAAAAAGCCACCCGATGAAACAAAATGTTGGCAAGATCTGAATGGGTTAGTGAAAGATGTAGAAGATAGGAGGCCTAAAAAGCTACCAGACTTCGTAACTGTTTTATGAACCATAAAAGACTGCCTTGTTAATAAAGTGACTGGGGGCAGGTTGCTGTATTTGTACATAATTTTAATATAATGCATGACTTTATTATTATTATGTCTGAGTGTTACCTGGAAATGAATTATTGTTCTGTCGATCTTCAGGCCTGTGGGAGGTTGTTGCTTATATACTGTAGTGTACTGTTTGACTTTGCTTAGGAAATGTTTATTTTCAATTTAATACTTACTGTTGCCAGTCTAATCATAAAGGCAGGTCCATGTAGTGTGAGAAACCTGAGAACTTTATGACTAATGATGCTTATAGTAACTTAACGAGAGTGCAGAGAACTCCAAAAGATAATAATTTATTTCTCTTATAGTTAAAAATCAGAAAGGGCTTCTGTTTGCATTATGTGGTTTACTTAAAGGTACATGTCCTCAGACAAGGGTTGATAACCCTCAGGGGGCAATGCACTCTTTGCGTTGTCAGGTGCCTGACGAGCACCAGGGACCCGAGTCGTTGCTAGCACTACTTCCGTTTCTTTTCGTGCTGCCAACCTTCCTCTTCATCATTCAGAACTTTTACTATCTTTTTTCCTTCTTCTCTATCAGAGTGTATTGAATAGTGTGGCAATGATGTAAGATATTGTGTATTGTTTGTGGATAAGTAAATAAATAATTACATTGGATACACTAGAAAATGGCAAAGAATAATGGAAGCATAGTGGGTATTGTAAAGAGAAAATGTAATGGAAAAGTAAAGGGAAAAATAGATGAGAAAAGAATAGCTTACTGAAAAGAAAAGGTAAATGAATGCCATAATATGACTAAATGTAAATGTTTTTGAAAATAGGGATAAATATGATATTGAAAAACTGTATGTTGTTTAAAACTGTGGAAATGAACCTGGCTAACGTGTGTAAGATAGATATGAGATGTATATGTCTTGTGCCACAAAAAGGGTTGGCAGAAATCACTTGCAATAGGATATGAAATTATTGTCCTGATCTTGATGTATGTAATGACCTAACTGTGTGTGAAAAAAGCAATGGTAAAGGAGTAGTAAGAAATTCTTAATCCTGACGTGAGCCCAAGTATGACATTTAAAGTTTTTTTGATTAATGTATATGTTACCTAATGTTGTCACTTGAAAAGAAATGGTTTTGTTGCCAGTGTCTAATTACTGTTTCAAAGTTGCAGGTTTTATGTTTTATACCATTAAAGCAAATTTTACCAAAGATGTGACAGAATGATGAAAAACTTGGAGATGATGACAATAAACTGCTCAAAAGTATGTTGTTCGGCAGCAAAACAAGACAAAAGAATAAGAATGCTGTGATTCTGAAGCTAAGGATTATAAAATATGCTATGTGAGCAGTAGCCAAAGGACTTGCCATTGTGGGGCAAGAAGTTGATAAGTGGTCACGAACTGCCAAACCTAGAGGATGGGGCAGTGTGTCAATTTAAAAAGGTGTTTTTTTGTGTGTTCTTAATCTAAATTGTGATTTGTGTCTAAATGTTAGAGGTAAAGACTGCCAAACCAATAATGGGCAGAATGTGTAACATGGACTGCTAGTGCTGAGGCAAGCAGTGAACTAAGTTTGGTTTTTTGAGCAATATGTTATAAACTGACTATTCTTATTGAAGTCAGTGAAAAGTTATTATAAAATATATATGCATTCTTATTTAAATGGATGTAGATGTTTTGATACTAGGTTTTTTGAAATAATGTAAAGTTTTGGACTGCCTTGTTTTAAAACACAGCAGTGATGATTAAAGATAGGCTCTGAATATGTTAGTGTGTTTATGTGCAACAAATATTTTGGACTGCTATTAATGAAGAGCAGCTTTAAAGTTAATTATTTTGAAACAACCTTGCAAAGTTACTTTGGTATTTAAAGAGTCAGTTGGAAAAAGGTTCTCATAGTTTTTTGTGTAAATATTTGTGCATATGTGAATGCAAACTGATATTTTCAATATTTCATTAATTGCTGAACCTTGTAAAATGTACCGTGATCATAAATATGCTTGTGTGTCTGTGAAATTTTACATTCCTTTAAAATTATTGAGAGACAAACTTCTGTTTTGCTAAGTTAGAATGTTCTGTGCTATTGTATATGTGTTTATTCCTTTATTTTATTTTGAAGGCTTTACCTATTCTACTTATATGTAGATGAGTTTGTGTACTGTTTGTCAGTTATTTGAACTGTGTGTGTTTGAAATGAACATGCTTAAAGATATCTTGTGTAATGTTGAAAATTAGTTTCCTTAAACAAGTGTGAATATGAAAATATCTGTAACTTTCTTATTTTGAAAATCTTTTGGAAGAAATGTAAGCAATTTCTTAGTGCATATACTGTATGTTTGTAATGTGTGTGTTTTTTTTTCTCCCAACTGAAGTTGGATGGAATAATTTTTTTTGCAGCTAACACCGCTTAGGTGTTATGGATGTTTCCTTGAAGTATCCCTGATGGGAAACTTCAACGAAACATGGGGCATGTGTAACACCATAGCTCTAATGCTGTACTAACTTATTTTGCTTTTTTTTTGCTTTATTTAATGTTACATTGTTGATCTTCTGTAAATGTGATTGAATCTATAACATAAAATTGTGTACTGCTTTCTTTATATAAACTTTGATGTCACGTTTTGGTTCTATGCAAAGTAGTGTATCTGTAATTTAAAATCTTTGTCCCATTTGGAGGGAACAAAACTTACTGTATATAATTGTAATTTTGTGTGAATAATTTGTTTGTAGAAGTGTCAATATGTGAAAATGTTCTGTTTTATTTAATGTATTTGTTTGCTGTTATGTAAACTGCTGACCTTCACTTAGGTTTCTTAGTTATTCTGTATGTAAAAGGTGTAGTGGCTCCCCTCGGGAACAGAACTGTTTAGCGCGCACAAATTGTGGTTGGCCTAGGTGGAAAAGGTGGAACTGATAGTCAGTCGGAGACGAGCCAGCAGTCGGGGACGAGCCACGAGTCGGGGACGAGCCACGAGTCGGGGACGAGCTACCGGTCGGGGACGAGCCACGAGTCGGAGACGAGCTACGAGTCCGTGCACTGCTATTATAAAGGTGCATATTGTGCTGATTCAGAGAGAGGCTTTTCCTGCTTCTTTCCAAGGCCTCGGATGGATGGATAAATAGCTGGAACTATTCTGGAATTTGTATCTGTCGTCGCCGCCAAGAAATGACAGAGTCCAGCAATTCTGTCCATGAATCCACCTACCAACATGCAGTTGCCACCACGTTGCGCAATCATTGCAACGTAATACTATAATAATGTACAGTGAAGGATCAGCGTAATGGATGTGCTAATGTGCTGAAATATAAGGTAATTTGTATCTGAATTTATGTACCTACCTTGATATTCTCCTCATCATAACACCTCTCAGGTTCCTTTCCGTTTGAACTAAAGTAATTACCAAGTGTCACTACTGAAAGAACATTTATGACCAGAGTTTTGCTAATTAATGCCTCTTGAACTTAGTAAAAAGAAAGTTAAAGTTAATGTGGCAATAGAGTGAGTTAAAGTAAATATTATTTTCCAAAATAATTTTCCTATTAAAACTGCTATTTAAAGTGCTGTTGCTAACTTCAATATTAAAAGTTCTTAAGACTGAGGCTTATAAGGCAAATGATCACATTATTGTCGGTAGTAAATTCTAAAAGGTGAGTCAGTTTCTTGCAATTTGATCAGTATTGTGTTTCGCTGTGGTAAAAGTGAGAAAGCTGCAGTTGTGAAACATTAAATATTCATGTTTGCTAAGTGTTTGTGTTTCTTGTGTATTAGAAGTGCTTGTTAATAGTAATGTTATAAAGACCATTCACTTTATGTAAGCCTGAAAGTAACAGGGTGTTTCGGTATCTCTTATAATTTAGCAAATAGTTTGTGCTGCTCCAGTTGTTAGCTTCAATCTTAAAACATATGTGTGTCAGAGTTCATTGCACTCGCGTGTGGCTAAGTCTAGGTTGTGTTTGTCCATTATAATTACTTATACCTACTTTTATAAACGAGAACTTTAATCTTTCTCTTGCCTAATTAGGCTGGCGACCGTTTCCCTTATTTTATAAACAGTATAGCTAGGCAAAATTTTGTTTGTTACTATACAAATATTTACGTAATTCTGACTTTCATTTCCGATGAGCCATCTCCGTTAGGAACAACACGGTCAAACTCACAAAATTGTGCCATAGTTGCTTTTACAAAATTGTTTTATGTTACAATCTGCTTCTAGCATTGAGGTTATGGTACAGTAGTAGCAGAAAATGAGTGTTATAATTTGTCTACATTCCCTTTGACATCCTAACAACAGAACTAGAATTTTATGAGGTATGTAATCCAGAATTAGCTTGTCACAGTTGAAAATAAAGATATGAAGCTATTACTGCTATTTAGTATTATAAATACACCCCTTTATGTGGTGTTCAAAAGGGCACATTACTTGGACCATTCTTCTTCATCGTCATTATCAGTGACATTCCTCTCTACATAAATCATACGCTATGTGATGACACAACACTGGTCGCCTCACTTCGGAAGATCTATGTCTTGCATAACAGTAAACAGGAAACACCCAAATCTGCCCTCCACTGGTTCTCAGCAAATAAATTACTCTGTAATCCAGAGAAAACAAAACAGCTTATTTTATGATTGCCCAAGGACATAGAAAACAGATCAGTGAAAGTGTTAGGAATGCATATTGAATCCAATGTTAACTGTGAAGAACATGTTAGTCAGGTATTAAAAATATTTCTAGGATCTCCTACTTGCTTTGGAAACTTACAGAAATGATTAGTATTGACTTCCTGAGACTAATATACTTTGGACTGTTGCCATCACATATTACTTATGGCCTCCTCGTTTGATAACACACCCTCCTACACTGCCAAAATTCTCAGAACTCAGGAAAGATTGTAATGCATAATGCGTAAAACAAGTCCCAGAGAGCACTGTCATCCTCTCTTTACCAGGCTCAGACTATTGACTGTTTTAAATGAAAATATGTACACATATATCTGTTTACTATATGTAAACATAAAATTCTGCTAGGGTAGAAATTCGTACTACAACAACAGAATGAAGGTGGATGATGACGTACCAAGATACAGATTAACACCACCGTGTCTCTAACACAAGGTGACTATTTTAAAACTCTTCAAATAATAACACAAAGTGCTTGGGGCATGCCATTACAAATTTTTAATGAAAAACTGCACAATTGGTTATTGGACAACCCATTTCTCTGTTTGCAAGATTTCATGATCTGAGTAGTGCTGAGATCAGTCTGTAAAATCGACTATATCCACTGTTTATTTTGTGAACTGATAGGCCCTCACAAACAGAATAATGTACAACGGTTATTAGCATGCAAGATAACAGCTAATTGCACTGTCAGCATACAATTAATAATTCTTTAATCACTGCATCAGTATATTTTGTATTTGTTAGCGTCGTACGTTAATTGTGCTCACCAGGTTAGTAATCGTAATGTGGAATGAACACTATGTTCACTGCCTTACCATGTAAAGTATTTACAAATTCCTTGTATGTCAACCCTTTCTATTTACTGCAAATAGCTTCAGAAAATTTTATTGTGATCTGTACAAAAACAAAGCCTAATTCTAGCTGAATGACCATTGGCGATAAACATTCTTGACAGTCAGTTACCTGATATCCCACTTTGGACACAATGACAGTTTCAGAAAATTATAGTTCAAATTGGGGATGAGTATGGCAAAAAACCAAATCACAGTGAACTCTGCTGGCATAGCTGCAGAAATGTCCTGAAAAGATTTTTTGACTAGAGAATACCAATAAATCAGTTTTTAAAGTTAAAAAGGAGGCATCACCACAAAACAGAATATTCATAGTGGGCTGCCGACCTTGGTTTGCCTTGGATATTACAGGACATTTGATTGCTTTGCACACTAGCCTGCTAGGTGAAAATCAATTAATCTATGAAATGACTGAAAAATATAAATCACTTTCATGAGAAAACTTCCAATGTGGAAAGACAGACAAAGCAGAGAAATGTGCTGCATTTTTCTGATGACAGTTATTCTCCAGGATAAGAATTACAAGTAGTACATTCTCCTAATTAGTACAATGAAGGCTGAACCTGGACGATTTAGGGATATACTAAATCCATTCCAAGCTTTCAAATTATTTTTGAGACCACTTGCTACTTCTGTAGATGACACTTCCTGCAATTTGTAAATGGAAGTAATACATGGACCTACAAAGTAATTGTCCTCTGATAGGCAACTCCTTTACAGAAAGAAGTTTAATACGATATTATCATAACTCTGCACAACAACAGCTTCCTCATCTTCATTACGAGCTTTCCAATATTGGGTTTGAGATAAGTCTGAAAAACAGATTTTCAAATATTAAGAAAATTAATGAATAACTGTTAAATGCAAACAGTTATGTAAATTTTAATCACTGAATGAAATCTAGTACAAAACTGATACTTAAAGACAAGAGCAATGTCATTGTAAATTCACCTTGTGGTACTTAAATTCGATAACGATTTTTTGCAATTATAAGTATACCGTTATTGAAGTAGAGAAGATCATGCAGGTCCATACATTTGGTGAGGTTATACATTTGAATTCCTGAAAATACTAACCACAAAGCATACTTCAAACTGTTTTAAATGCTTGCCATCTGGAGTGAGAATGTAATACTGCTTGTGGTGTTTGTTGTGACAGTGCCATGACATTTAACAGTGCCGCCACGACAGTACTCACAAACGGCGATAGAGGCGCTCCGCAACTCGGCTGAACACGGGAGCGCCACCTAGCTACGAATGGTGCCAGCTATTGTTTCTAAGTGAGAGTGTTTGAATATCCACGCAATTATTGGTGATTAAAGGCTATAACACTTTTTGGCGACAAGGTCAGATATTTTCACTGCGTTGTGGATTTGTGTGTTCGTGACGGGGCAGACATGGAACAGCTTATGCAAGCGCTCATTGAACAACAAACACAGCTGACGGCTGCTATTCAGGTGTTGTCGATGTCGCTTACTCATCGTCTGTCTTCCTCTTCTCCGCCTCCATTCCCTCCTTACGACGAGGCCGCTGAAGACTGGGAGGATTATGAGAAGCGTTTGCGGCAACACTTCTTGGCTTTCGGCGTTGTCGACGCTCCTATGTGTAAGTTGTTATTTCTATCTTGGATTTCCCCACGGATCTATCAGCTGCTATCTCAGTTAGCCGCTCTGCAGGAACCTGCTTCTCTGTCCTTCCAAGAAATGTGTGACTTATTGTCTGACTATTACCGAAAAAACACTCATGTTGTTGCCGCCGGCGTGGTGTTCTGCCGGCGTTGTAAACAGCCGCATCAATCTTACTGGGCTTGGGCGGCGGAACTACATGGTCTGAGTAGGAAATGTCAGTTTGTCACGGACACTCATCATGTGTCTTATGCTGATTCAATGGTAGGGATGCTATTCTACAGCTTGCTCCTAATAAAGAAGTTCGGCAATGTGCCCTACAACTGCCAACCCCGTCGTTGGATGATGATGTTTGGTTTGTGGGGCGCTCAACTGCATGGGTATCAGCGCCCGTACAATTTCCCAACCTTTGCTCAGTCCAATTTCGCCACTGTACTGGATGATGATGAAATGATGAGGACAACACAAACACCCAGTCATCTCGAGGCAGGTGAAAATCCCTGACCCCACCGGGAATCGAACCCGGGACCCCGTGCTCGGGGAGCGAGAACGCTACCGCGAGACCATGAGCGGCGGACAACCCCATCGTTGTCGGAAGTTCTAAGCATCGCTCAATCCTTTGAAGTGTCTCACACTGCTGGCGCGCAAATAGACACATGGTGTGATGTAGGCGCTGTACAGTCAACTTTCAACATGGACAATTTGCCTGTTTCACAGGAGAACGAAGATGTGGCGGTGGTTCACTCACGTAAACAACGTTGCGTTGGGCCGCAATGCTTGCAGCGAAAACAGCAACCACAGAAGCAGGTTCATTCCGTACTTCCTTCTTGTCCACGTTGTTTCATACAGCATGAGAGCGCCGCGTGTCCAAAACGTTGGGTCACGTGTAATTTGTGTAGGAAAAAAGGCCACATTGCTTCTGTGTGTCAGTCCCCTAAAGTTCCTGTCAACGAGGACAAGGCATCGAACAATGATGTTAACTGTGTGCTTTCTCAAACAAATAAGTTGTTTGTTACTGTTCGTATTCTGGATAAAGACATTTGCATGCAAGTGGACACTGGCTCTGCAATAACTCTCATTAATTCTCGCACATATTTTGAGTTGGGCTCCCGTCCCTTGTCTCCAGTTACACGAAATCTGATAACTTATAATAAACAGAAAATTCCTATCAGTGGCCAGTTTTATGCTTCCACTGCCTACAGGTCTGTTGTTAGGCCCCTCACGTTTTATGTGGTGGATCATGTGGGCACTGAAAACTTGTTCAGTTATGATGCTTTCCAGTTGTTCGGGTTCTCCATTGATGATGATGTGCACCTCATATCTGAGGATATTCCGTATCAACAGCTGGATGGATTGTGTTCTGAATTTTCGTCCATGTTCTCTGCTGGTCTGGGTCGTGCCAAGGATTTTGAAGCCCACATTAGTCTTAAACCTACAGCTCGCCCAAAGTTTTTCCGGGCACGCCCTATTCCACTGGCGTTGCATGCACCTGTCAAGGCTGAGATAGACAGGTTAACAGCTTCAGGGCTTCTCCTTCCTGAATGGGCATCGCCAATCGTGGCAGTTTCTAAACCAAACGGGAGTATCGATTGTGTGGCGATTTTAAAGCCACTGTCAATGCTCAGAACCTCATTGACACTTATCCTCTTCCCCGTCCTGAGGAGTTATTTACCAAGCTCGCTGGGGGCCAGTTCTTTTCCAAACTTGACTTATCGGAGGTGTACCATTTGGCGTCGCTAGCGTGCCAGCCATTTTTCAGAGGTTTTTGGAATAGCTCACGGCTTCTGTTCCCGGCTGCATAAACTGTCTGGATGACATTGTTGTCATGGGTGCCTCCACTGAGGAGCACCTTCGCAACTTGCGTTCACTGTTTCGGGTTTTGCATTCGGCCGGGCTGAGGTTCAAGTTACAGTTCTTCCAACCCTCCATTGTGTATCTTGGTTTCCACTTGTCCCGTGAGGGTATACGTCCTCTACGTCAGCACGTTGCGGCCATTAACGCTCTACCCCGGCCGTCTACAGTCAAAGAACTTCAGGCATTTCTAGGCAAGATTGCTTATTATCACAAATTCATTCCATCCGTGGCAGCTGTAGCTCACCCCCTGCATCAGCTGTTACGCAAAAACGTCCCTTTCTGTTGGTCCAATGAGTGTGAGCAGGCTTTTGTCTGCCTGAAGGCTCATTTGCTGTTGGCGCCTTGTCTTGCCACATTCCGTCCGGGTCAGCACTTGGTTCTGGTGACTGACGCATCACAGTATGGCCTAGGGTCTGTTCTCGCCAATCGGTATGAGGATGGGTTGGGACGACCCATCGCCTATGCTTCCAAGACCCTCAACGATGCGCAACGGCGTTACTCTCAAATCGAAAAGGAGGCGCTCGCTATCATTTATGCTCTAAAAAAGTTTCACCTCATCACCGACCACAAGCTGTTGGTCTTTCTGTTCAACCCATCGGCGTTGCTTCCAGATAAGGCAGCTCACCGCCTGCAACGTTGGGCCTTATACTTGTCTCGTTTTCACTAAGAGATTCACTACCACCCCACGGCCCAGCACTCCAACGCTGACGCATTGTCGCGATTGCCAATGGGCCCCGACCATGTTTTCGATCGTGATGAACCACTCTGTTTCCACATTGATGAGGAAGACCATCGTGCGGTTGAGGGTTTTGCACTTACAGGTTAGCAGGTCACGTCGGCTACTGCGCGGGACCCGGTCCTGCGCCAGGTGATCGGTTTTGTTCAACGGGGTTGGCCGGACAGGACCAAGGGCTGGGCATCGGATTCCCTTCGCAACTACCATGCCTTGCGCCTGCGTCTGTCTGTTCATGATGGTGCTGTTCTTCTGGCCACGGATGGCGCATCTCCACGGGTCGTGGTGCCAGCCTCTCTTCGCAAAGGTGTTCTCAAACTGTTGCATGAAGGCCATTGGGGTATTTCTCGGACTAAGTCCCTGGCCCGCAGGCACATTTATTGGCCCGGTATTGATTCGGACATTGCCCACACGGTTGCTGCATGTAGTCAGTGTGCTCAACAACTGGCTGCACCTCGTACAATGCCCTCTCTGTGGCCTGATCCGGCGCAGCCATGGGAACGGGTGCACGCTGACTTTGCCGGCCCCTTCCTCAGTACTTATTGGCTACTGTTGATTGACGCCTTCTCGAAGTTTCCGTTTGTTGTTCGATGTCTGTCGCCCACCACTGCGGTGACGACGCTGGCTTTGTCCAAAATCTTTGCGCTAGAAGGTCTTCCATCCACGATCGTCACGGACAATGGCTCTCAGTTCTCTTCGCAGGCCTTCCGTGATTTTTGTACTGGACAAGGTATTCGTCATGTTACAGCACCGCCCTTCCATCCGCAATCAAATGGGGAGGTCGACCGCCTTGTCCGCACTTTCAAAAGCCAGATGAAAAAATTCTTTAGAAATTGCAGCTGAGTGTCATTCATGGAAAAATCACTGAGTTCTTATCGCTTCACACTTCTGGGTGATTGCAGCCCTGCTGAACTCTTGCATGGCCGCCAACCGCGCACTCTACTGCACCTGCTTCACCCTGTCAGGCCTTGTGCTGTGTCCCCTAGTGTGGGAAAATTCTCAGTGGGCACCGACATGTGGGCACGAGGGTATGGATCTCGCCCTAAATGGATTCCAGGGGTGGACAAGGCTCTTCGCGGCCACCGGCATTGTGAAATATGTACGGACGACGGCACGGTTGTTCGCCTTTATGACCAGATGTGCCCACGAGTGGTGGCCACGCCAGTGCCACCGCCCCTTCCTTCACCTCCACCAGCCCGAGAAGCCAGTCCTGTCACTACTGCCGATCTACCATATGTGTTGATGCAGCCAACGTCGCTACCACTTCCGAGTACACCAAAACCGGCCCCAGTCGCGACGCCGCCTTTTTCGGGACCCGTCACGCTGGAACACACCCCCAGGTCCACGACACCTATGGATGCTGCTCCGGAGTTTTCACCCATTATCTCGTCCAGGAGGCACGTTCCATGCACGAGCTTCTGTCCTGGACATTTTCGACCATACTCTCGTGCCTCTCCGCGGGATCTTCTCGGGGCCTCACAAGAGGCCATGAATGTCTCCGCACTGTCCATATCTCCAAGGAAGTGAGTGTTTTTTTTTTCAAGGGGGCAAAAGTGTTGTGACAGTGCCACGACATTTAACAGTGCCACCATGACAGTATGCGCAAACGGCGATAGAGGCGCTCCGCAACTCGGCTGAGCGCGGGAGCGTCACCTAACTATGAACGGCGCCAGCCGCATGTCACGGCATGACAGTCGAATAAGAGATACTGAGTTGTTATCATGTAATCAGCTATTGTTTCTAAGTGAGAGTGTTTGAATATCCACGCAATTATTGGTGATTAAATGTTATAACAGTGTTGGTTCTGAGTGAGTTACTTGCAAATGAGAATTTCGTTCATGGCAAAAAAATTTTAGCACTCCCAGCAAACTTCGCTGGCTATGATCGCATATAATGTGTGTGTTTACACGTCTTGTAGACTTAAAACTTTTGTATATTTTATATATTTAGTCAACATAGTATTCTGAATACTTCTTGAACAATTCAAGAGCTCTGTCTAAAAATGTTGCATTATGGCAATCGCATCTGATTGTGTAGTTAGAGATGTAAAGAATTGTTCAATGTTGTTCTAACAAACTACAACTGTTTTGTCAATTTGCATATTTATGAAAGGCATTTTAAACCCCCTTCTATTGTTGCAGGATGGGTTATTAAATACCAAAATTTAAGAAGAGAAGGGATAATAGAGGAAAAAGATACAAAAATAGAATGAAAGAAGTGGTTAGTTGTATGATGGAAGGAAATCTACACACACCAGAGAAGATACAGGTTCTCCTGGTGATAACTCTTAACAGACTTTAAGAGGTGAACAGGCTTGTAAAGAAAGCAATTTATGTGCGATTGTGAAATGCCACATTTTCCACAACCTCCAGACATGTAATGTAGGGGTCTGCTTGCAACAGAGTGGTAGGCTGATGACCATATCTAACTTTGTACTTTGAAAATTTCCTGTCTAAAGAAGATTAGAAGTATGACAATGGTAATATACTGTAGATCGGGACCCACTTTATGGTGCTAATACTCATTATGGAGGAAATTTTTAAATACGTCATTTTGGATTCAACACACAAACAAAGCACATCACATGTGGCACATGATTTTTGTCTAGACTTTATGAACGATGAGGATATGCACTTAATCTTTACCTGCCTGTGACCATGAACAACGTGTGCAAAGTGTCAGGTGACACAATTACTCACAATCCTTGGGCTACTACAGCAGGAGACGTCTGATCACAGTATATGTAATGACAGAGTTTGTGATAAATGTGAAATGAGCATCCTACAGGAGAAAGAGCAAGCTTCAAAGGGTGAGGACTAAAGTTAAACATGTTTGATTAACCACGTGTATCCCACAGAGAAACAGGAGCACAAGACAACAAGCGCTACCGCACACCAGAAATATATCTGTTTGTCCATCTAGGGCTGTAAGTGTCACATGCATTGCAAGGTCAGGTGAGAGGCCATACGCATGGAAGATGGTGCATGCATGCATGTTGTATAACAGTGGCATTCATTTGTGATGGGCGATAGTGGCTAATAATGAATCCGTGCACAGGCCTGTTCGAAAGTTCATTATTGGTGTTGTGAAGATGACACTTGGTAGTGAGATTACCAAAATAGTGTTTGTACCAAAGCATGGGGGAAAAGCATGGGGACTACACACCAACGGTGGAGGTGACCCAGACCTACCCTCAGATTTTACAGCTGCACGGGAGTTGTCGAACCTGTTGGACCAACATTTTGAAAGAGATACTATCATGTTGGAAAGACAGACTTTGTGATGTGATATTCCTGACAATGCAAGTGATGGGTGTCACTGTCAGGTAACATCCCTGTTTTCCCAACAGTTGCATTTGCAAAATGTGGCAAACAGTTCCAGTTCTTAGGATCTGTCACCCCCACACCCACAATGCCACTTGCAATGTTCAGGCATTCACTAACAATTCACGCTAACAAACACACAGAGGATTAATGACAGTGTGAAAGTAAGGTCTAAGTCTGAAACAGTGACTGAACGCAACACAATATAACACCAGAGAAGATGTGACAAACTGTTGCAGCTCTTGTATTCTGTAGCACTGCCAGATTCAAGGTGGCAAGAATTCGCCTGCATATGTATACCAAATTCTATGAGGTGTCTCACAGTAATGGCTGCATACACTTTCAACATCACCATTGTGAAGCCAATCGTACAGGCTGTATGGTGAGTGGGAAAGTGGACAATCGCCAATGTTAAGGTCTGGGGCACCATTGCGTGCAACATAAGAGCATGTTACCTATGTTTTGAGGACTACCTGAACAGTTACCACTAAATCATGGAGGTTTTACATCCCAAGTCACTGGCCGTAATTCAAGCCATTCCACATGGCATATTTTAGTGTGACAACATTCAGCTAAATGTAGTAAGGAATATGCAACTCATCTTCGAAGAATGAATGGTGCCATCACTTCCGTTGCTTGTCTGTTCATCTGACATGTCACCCATCAACCGTGTGTGGGATATGGTTGGTTGGCAACTTGTACATTCAGGTGTACAGCAGCCCACAATTGATGCTATGTAGATGTGCCTAAAAACCATGTGGCAGAGTATTCTCCAGCAACATGTTCACGTGCTCTTTGACTGTGGCAGTTCAGTACAGAGAAGCGCCACCATCGAGCTGCCATCGTTGTCCCTAGACCTCGTGGTATAGAATCATAGTGCAGGTACAGGTCCGTAGTGTTACTCATGTGTGTAGTGTCAAGTCTGTAATCAGTGGTATCAATTTCCCTGTGATCACATCTCTCAGTGTTTCACTTTTTCAAAACTCTAGTGTCTTAACAGAAACATCGACAATGGATGTCACACGCCATTTTATACCTGCACTTTTCAATTTTCATTTTTCCTCAGAAGAAACGGTATAAAGATAATCCATTGATGGTAAGTTCAAAAGAAATAATTTTTTGTGGAGCTCCTGAAAGCAGGTGGATGAATCGCAACATGTTCTTGCAGTGGTTGTAGCATTTTAAACTGCACATTCTGCCAACAGGAATGAATCCAGTCCTCTTAATTGTGGATTTCCATGCTATTCATAAAGAGCAGTCACTTAAAGAATGTACAGGTAACCATCACATTTGTGTGCTGTACACACCATCACGTAACATTTGCAAGTTACAACCATTGGACAGGAAATTCTTTAAGCCTCTTAGGGCTGCACTTGGAACTGCAAATTCAACACTGAAGGGATGACAGTCAGTGCCTCTAGGTGCAAGATGTGATACTGTTCCTCTTGTGCAGCCATTTACACTCCATCCCATATGATTCTCCCCTCAGACCTGATTAACTGAACCAAATTAGTAGGTGAGTGCATAATCAAGGACGTTTCAACAACAGAGGCACAAAACAACACATACGAATGGTACGGAACTAGCAACAAGTTTCAGCAGATTTACCACTCCTCCAGCTGCAGAACAACCCTTCTAATTTTATTATACACACACAGAAAATCCCACAACTGACCACACTGTCTGTAGTGATCCAGTCCCTTTCTTGTTATAGAGTTTAATTCCTTTTCTTGCTTGTTGCAAGTGTCTACTACAGCAGCAGTGTCAAATAGGAGTGGTGAAGTGAACTTCCTTGCTAAGACTTCCTCCATTATAAAAATCAGAGCAGGTCACTGCAATTCCAGCAGTCACATCCCATAATTAATCACACCCAGTGGCAGCCCCTTACAACACAGGTGCACACAACTGAGGCCTGAACCGTTGCCATCCAGTGCATGATGGCGAGCATTTGTCAGCCTGTTTGTGGGCGCTGGAATTCTCAGAAATGCCAGCTGAAGCAGAAGAGCATTGCTCGATTTTAGTGCTGTCTGCAGGTAGAGATCTCGTTTGGAGTAGGTGGCACATGATGGTATCAGGCACAGTGGAAAGATCAAAGGTATCAGCTTGTGGCCCTGATGCTCCAGAAATCTCTCTACACAGATATAAGTGTTATTTCATGACTAGTAACCTTCCTGCCATGAGCACACTGTCAGAGGAAAATAAGTATCAAGGACAATGCAGAAAATGCAGACAACAACCCACTCACTTTCCAATCCTCAAAATAGGCAAGCAAAGACCTGAAGAGGTCTGATTTTACATTCTATCATATTAAGGAGCCTGGAAAAAATACTATTATTTTCATACCATCTCATAAATAGTGCTTTCTGCCATGACTGTGGCTAGATCACCAGAAATATCTTTATTATGTACCATATTTGGGTACATCACCTCCCCACACACAGTTCCCTCCTCCAGCATCTACTAGTGACTCGCTCCAATTATGGGATCCTCTCCCTGGGAATGCCCAGACCAGCAAGCTAACACCAGTCAGAGACAGTAAGGAAGGGCAGAAGATTAATGGCGTCATTGTTGATGGAACGGTGAATACTAGACATGGAGTGCTTGAAGAAGACACTATTTCAGGTCCAAGGGCTGCTGGCTCCTCTACAGTTCCTACCCCCACAGGGTAAGTCCTTCAACAGTCCCAATCCTTCAAAGCTGTTGAAGAGAAAAACAAGACAACTCAGGATAATGCTACTCCAGCAAATCCAGACGTCAGATTCCCTCAACCTATCAGACTCAGAACCTACATATGTCAATGTCTCACCATCCTAAACTGGGCAGATGGCATGAAGCACCACTATGTGATGTCATCGGTGTGAAACACAAAGTTTTTGTTCTGTCAGTAGAGGAAGCTAAAACAATGGTAATCATCACTGTTGACAGCTGTGATATGAATGGAGGGTGCCATACTGAAGACATACTGATATTGTGCTTGTCTGTGTCCCTGCAGTCAATTTTTTAAGGCAAAATATTTGTAGGCCAGTGGGCTTCTACACAACAGTTAGATTACTAATTGACTCCCCATGCCATGTGTCACAAGCTGGAGTTTAAGAACCGGCTACAAATATCTGGCCACTCACTTCTGAGTGTTCCTTCAGTCTGGTCACCCACAATGCAAGCATGTGTCACATGCAACACCACATCCAAAAATTTGAAACAATATGATTTTTGCTCTTTCACATTTTTCAAGTATGTGGTTGGCAAAAAGAAAATCACTTTTCAGATAATCTATACAGTCCTGCAGAATTTATCAGCGTATTCTAAGGATATTGATCCTACACTTGAAGAATCGGAACTGTCCTTCCAGTTCCTTGCTACAGCACAGTGGCAGTACACACTGGGATGCCCATCATTCTGTAAGGGAGAAACTGGCACCTGGAGATGATCTGGTGTGACAGAGTGACTGAGTTGAGCATGAGCACTCCTGCAGGTTGGGTTCTGAGAGTTTGAACTCCATACGGGGCACATAAAAGTGAAGTATTTCCCCGAAATATTATATTGTAGATTGAATCAGAGTTAAAGCACAAGCAGGACGCATACGTGTTTGAAACATGAGCATCAAAATCTCGTATAGCTCAATTCTGAATTGAGGTAACTGTTACACAGTGAAAAGGCCATTTTACATGAGCCGGCAATGGTAAACACAGACAAGCTCCTGATAAATGAGTGAGTAAATTTGCAGAGTGTGTGCACTAAGAACCAATAGGGTTGTGTCTTGCAAATTTAATGTGGAATAAAACTACATAACACAAAAGTCCTCACATATTACAACCTCTTGAACATTAATAGAATATTTTGGAAGACATAAATTTGTTGCTGTGAGCCTAAGATGTGTGCTCTGTTTATTCTCCCATGCTGTTAAAATTATTATTATAAAATAGTTGATGTGGCAGGGGGGGGGGGGGGGCCCTTGTAAAAATTTTTCAAATGTCTCATCTAAAGTTAAGGCACATTATACAAGCAACCTATTGCAACGATAATAGTTAAGCATTTCAAAGGTTTCTACAAAAACTGGACTATTACAGCTTGAATTTTTTATCAAGATTCTTCAGTCGCTAGAGGACCTTCCACAGCCATACAGACCAAATAACTGAAAATTGAAGATGGAGATTCCCAAATGCGTACCATTCAGAGATCAGCAGCCTCAGAACCCACAAATGTGTAATGACAACAATTATGGCAGTTGGTTCAGTAGAAATAGCTATGAGTAGAAAAAGTTTGTGGACATTGGATCCACAGACTGAGGAAATAATCCTATAGGATGATGATGACAATACAGGTGATAGTCGAGTCAACAGTCAGGATAGAAGAGATGATGATGATGATGATGATGATGATGGCTGGTTTGTGGGGTGCTCAATTCAGTGCTTATCAGTGCCTGTACGAAACCATAACTTTACTCAGTCCAGTCTCGCCACTTTCATGAATGATGAAGAAATGGTGAGAACAATGCAAGCGTACAGTCGCTGGGTTGAGAAAATACCCAACCCAGCCGGGAATCGAACCCAGGACTCCGTGAACGAGACACAGCACCACTAGCCACTAGATGGGATAAAGAGAGCAGTCATAGTAGCACTCACTTTTTACATCATGAAGATATAAGAGGATGGCATCTGATATAAGTTGTTTAATTTTATTTTCATCTACACCTACATACATACTCTACAAGCCACAGTACAGTGTGTGGTTGACTGTATCGTGTAACTCAATTAGTCATTTCCATTTCTGTTCCACTCACAAACAGAGTGAGGGAAAAACAATTACCTGAATGCTTCCATTATGCCCTAATCTTTTTTTCTCATCTTATCCTCATGGTCCTTATGTAAAATGTATGTTGGCAGCAGTACAATCGTTGTGCATTCAGCTTCAACAGTGTTCCTCAAAAAGAAGGCCACTTTCCCTCCAGGGATTCCCATTTAACTTCCCAATCTCTGTAATACTTGCATGTTGTTCAAACCTATGGGTAAAAGAGCTTGCAGCCTGCGTCTGAATCTTTCTTTAATCTGACCTGGTACTGATCACAGAAAGTCATTCACCCTGTGATTATTTTTGCAGGTGAAGACTTGCTGTTTTGCATGAAGTGTTACTCTGGTTATCAGCGACATCACGTATGGTAAGAGTGAAGATGAGAAACCTCGCTAATTCTGTCATAACAAAGAATTGCAGTTATGGAAACAATTGTGGAGAGAAAGAAGTTTTAACTGTAGGAAGAAGGAAATTCAATACTAATTAGGTTGGCCCAGACATACCGAGGACATAAGCTGTCACATACACAATTTTAGCAGTAGATTTTTAAAATTAACATCAAGTAGTATTGAATTTCAGTGGTGGAAAAGTAGAGCTCAATGTAAATGGTATTTTTGTGTTGTTAAGGGCAGCTGCATCAAACCAGTACTTGGACCGAAGGCCACAACAAGAACATTGTTTGAAAACTGTGTTTTGATACAACATATTGGAACAGACTGACTGAGGTTCCTCACTCCTCCTAGATCACGAACTGAGCTAGGATCCTTTGATGGGGGTAACGGTTAGATTGGGATGTCATGTTGTGACCATGATTCATGTTCTGAATTGCCCTCAAGACAACTTTCACACAGATTAAAATTGTATGCTGGACTGGGGCTCAGTTCTAGAAACTTTGCCTTTCATGGTCAAGGCCTCTACCAATTGAGCTATCCAAATATGTCTCATGACCTGCCTTCACAGATGGATATCAGTCCCAAAATGTATGCAGGAAAAATTCAGTGAAATTTGGAAGGTAAGGGATGAGATACTCACTAACACTCCTGGAAATGATCCCTCAGGCTGTGGTTAAGCCATAGTTCCAAAACATCCTTTCTTCCAGGAGGGGTAGTCCCAGAAGGTATGCAGAAGAACTTCAGTAATGTAGGGAATGTACGAGATGAGGCTCTGGTAGAAGTACAGTGGTGAGGGCTGTTCACAAAGTGTGCTTGGATAGCTCAGTCAGTAGTGCACTTGCCCTCAAAAACAAAAGATGCCATGTTCAAGACCAAGTCTGGTATATGGTTTCCATCTGTCAGGAAATTTCTAGTTTCTAATCAGCACGAACCTTGCAGCAGAGTGAAAATTCATTTTCAAAATCTATATAAATTTCATCACGTTGAAAGTTCTTCAGATTCAGACGGACTTTAAATGGTTGATTTTTGCAATATCAACCTCACGAGAAGGGGAGGCAGAGAAAGAACTGGCACTAAAAGGATGCAACATATTATTGGCAGAGGTAACAAATTCCCTTATCATGCAGGTCAACACCTTACAAATCCATCCATATCTAAACACCGACCTGGCATCCTCATAGATTTCCCACATTCACCATTGGAAGGCATACCAGTAGTTCAACACACCAAAGTTGATGAAATGTACTCATTGTTTCAAATATGAACAACCATCAGTGTATAATGGAATGATAACAATGAAAATTTCTGACAGACCAGGACTCTAACCCAGATTTCTCTTTACTAAACACAGTACTTACCATTAGCCTATCCCACCATGATTCATGGGTAAACCCAAACTTCCACTTATTGTCAACCATGTGTCTTCAACTTGTACTCTTACATTCATTATGTGTACTCCTGTACAGGCGAAATATATTAATCAAAATTCACAATTTGTTTTAAAGTCACTTACCTGGTGTCAGCAGATAGACCTGAACAACATAGCGCATAAGTACAATGCACTGTTGCTTTGGACATGCATGCCTGTCTGAAGGAACATTGCACTGTATATCTGAACATCACAAGCACTGAATTACCCCACCCCAGTGTTCACATTACCACAATTCACACATTGTATAAGGAAAAACAGGTTATTACAATTACTATACAGTTATGGCTAGAAGTTTTCTTCTGACATTCATCAAGGCTGTCAAAGAGGATGCAACAATTTTTGTAGCTGTAACATAAACCTGGGTATTTTTTGCACCCATATTTTGTGTTGGTACAAATACAACATTTTCTTAACCAAGAGCAGAGGCTTTTTCTAGAACATCACACCTGTTAAAGTTGTCGCAGAGCCATTTAATAGATGGAGGTATTATGCTATGTAACAGACTGAAGTTAAGAAGTTTCTGTACCACATTCTTCATAACTAATCAAATGAGTGGCCTAACAATAACAAACTGCATTGCTGAGGTATAACTTTAGTCTAAATGGATGAGAAATGCAGGATATATAGATGACATCATGCCTATTTCCATGATGAATAGTTCAGTCCTTTAATGACTTCAGCAGAATAACCCTTATGTCATTAAGTACATTCTGTGCAAAGACACTATTTGATGTACTGAACTACAGAATCCCAAAAGATAAAGGTTCACCTCTATGCAACAGATTTCGAATCCTTGTTACAATTCAAGAGAATATTGTAAAAAATTACTCAATTGCAGAAACTCTCAGCAACTGCATCCACTGCCTAGAAGCTGCTGAATGGTGTCACTCTAGCAGATGGCTGGCCACACTCACACACACCCTCTTACCCACCCACAAACACAAACATACAAAAAAAAAAAAATTATGGGCAAGTACGAAGCTTGCTGCCTATGCTAACTGCGATTCAGTGTGTTTACACAGATTAGAATGAGATGAGAAATGGGTAACAGTGCTGCGACATCACACCCCCCTCATGAGGCACCTCAGGGCAATGCCAAGTGACATAGAACATGGTTGAACGTCACTACACTTCCTATTACAACTAACAACAGCTTCCAGCTGAATGCTGTTGCAATGGAACTTGGGGTCAATGTAATGCCCAGAAACATCACAACCTACAGAGTAGGAGAAGAGAAATGATCTAAACTTGTTTTCAATTCCCTGGTGTCTCTGGCTAAGACACAACAGCCAATGCATGTGATGTTGGTGGATTGGTGGGCGGACTACAGATACGGAGAAATAGTTTGCTGCCACAATCCCTTAAAAACCCGGTTCCATTTATTCAGGGCAAGTGCTCAATCAGACCATTGGGCAGTGAACTTCTTATTGCTCATAGCCAGCTTCTACTGCTACATCTACATCTACAGCTAAATCTGTACTCTGCAAATCACTGTGAGGTGCGTGGCATAGGGTATGTGCCATTCTACTATTTCTTCCTGAGCCATTCATTTATGGAGTGTGGAAAAAATAATTGATTGAATGCCTCTGTGCATGCAATAATTATTCTAACCTTATTCTCACAATCCCTATGTGTGTGATATGTAAGGTGGTGTTGTATATCCCTGGAGTAATCATTTAAAGCCAGTTCTTGAAACATTGTTAGCAGACTTTCTCAGGATAGTTTACAACTATCTTCAAGAATCTTCCAGTTCATTTCCTTCAGTATCTCTGTGAAACTCTACCACAGATTAAATAAATTGGTGACCATTGACCCTGCCCTTCTCTGTATATGTTGAATATTCCCTGCTAGTCCTATCTGGTACGGGTCCACACACTTGAGCAATATTCTAGGAAGGGTTGCCAGAGTGATTTGTAAGCCATCTTTTTTGTAAACTGATTGCACTTCTCCAATATTCTACCAATAACGTGAAGTCTACCACTTGCTTTATTCACAACTGAACGTACTTTCTCATTCAGTTTCCAGTGACTTATTGATATAATAGTCATAGGACATTCAGTTTTTTCATTTGTGAATTGAAAGATTTTACTTTTCTGAACATTGAGAGCAAGTACTAAGTCTCTGCACCATATTGGAATCTTAGAAACATCTGACTCAATATTTCTGGAGCTTCTCCCACATAGTATTTCATTATAGGTAACAGCATCATCTGCAAAATGTCATTAATATACAACATAAAAAACAGGACTCACAACTCACTTTCCGGGAGGCACACCCAATGTTACTTCTGCATCTGATGATGACTCTCCATCTGAGATAACTTACTGTGTGCTCCCTACCAAAATCTTCAGATAAGCTCCAACAAATCTATTTTCTCACTTGGAGTAGTGGCCTCGAAGTTCACACTTGGCAATGCTGCAAGTGTGATTCAGCCATTCACTCTAACCCTGTGAGCAGGAACACCTACTTCTGTTGTGCAGCCAGTTGCAGCCTTTGCTTTTTATAATGTATACAATCACCCTTCAGTGTAGTAATAAGTCTGAATGCAAATTGTGTTATTCAGACCCAAGAGTTACAAGAATTTCCTGCACCTAGTAGCCTTTAGAATCCCAAAACTTGTGACCCTCATATATGGCCTGTGATTGTTGGAGCTGATCAAAGCAATCAACCTGCTGTCACTTAAAGTTTGTCTTTCTGCATTTGCCTCCAATTCCTTGGGAAGTGCAGACTGACCTATATCACCTGTCTTCCTTCTATCTGATTTTATGACAACAAACTACGGTGGTTGGTAGTGACAAAGTGTTGCATTTTCAAAAATGTTTCATTATGTCAACAAAACGTTTCTTTGGTGTTCAAAACCCTTAAAAGTACACTACTGTCCATTAAAATTGCTACACCAAGAACAAATGCAAATGATAAACAGTTATTCATTGGACAAATATATTATACTAGAAGTGACATGTGATTATACTTTAATGCAATTTGGGTGCATAGATCCTGAGAAACCAGTACCCAGAACAACCACCTCTGACCATAATAACGGCCTTGATATGCCTGGGCATTGAGTCAGACAGAGCTTGGATAGCATGTACAGGTGCAGCTGCCCATGCAGCTTCAACACGATACCACAGTTCATCAAGAGTAGTGACTGGCGTATTGTGATGAGCCAGTTGCTCGGCCACCATTGACCAACATTTTCAATAGGTGAGAGATCTGAAGAATGTGTTGGCCAGGGCAGCAGTTGAACATTTTCTGTATCCAGAAAGGCCCGTACTTTCATCATGCAGTCGTGCATTATCCTGCTCAAATATAGGGTTCAGCAGGGATCGAACGAAAGGTAGAGCCATGGGTCATAACACATCTGAAATGTAACATCTACTGTTCAAAGTGCCATCAATGCGAACAAGAGGTGACCGAGACGTGTGACCAATGGCACCCCATACCATCATGCCGGATGATACACCTGTATGGCGATGGCGAATACCAGCTTCCAATGTGCATTCACTGCGATGTCGCCAAACATGGATGTGACCCTCATGATGCTGTAAACTGAACCTGGATTCATCCGAAAAAATGACATCTTGCCATTCATGTACCCAGGTTTGTCATTGAGTACACCATCACAGGCAATGCTCTCTGTGATGCAGTGTCAAGGGTAACTGCGGCGAAGGTCTCTGAGCTGATAGTTCATGCTGCTGCAAACATCGTCGAACTGTTCATGCAGATGGTTGTTGTTTTGAAAATGTGCCCATCTGTTGACTCAGGGATCGAGACGTGACTGCACGATCCGTTAAAGCCATGCAGATAAGATGCCTGTCATCTCGACTGCTAGTGATACGAGGCCATTGGGATCCAGCACAGCATTCCATATTACCCTCCTGAGCCCACCGATTCCATATTGTGCTAACAGTTATTGGATCTCAACCAATGCAAGCAGCAATGTCGCGATACGATAAACCACATTTGCGATAGGCTACAATCCGACCTTTATCAAAGTCGGAAACGTGATGGTACACATTTCTCCTCCTTATATGAGGGATCACAGCAACGTTTCACCAGACAATGCCAGTCAACTGCTGTTTGTGTATGAGAAATCGGTTGGAAACTTTCTTCATGTCAGCACGTTGTAGGTGTCACCACTGGCACCAACCTTGTGTGAATGCTCTGAATAGCTAATCATTTGCATATCACAGCATCTTCTTCCTGTGGGTCAAATTTCACATCTGTTGAACGTCATCTTTGTGGTGTAGCAATTTTAATGACCAGTAGTGTATACACATCAGTTACATATTAAATTGTAAACTAAATCACGCTAGCTTGTTTTTTGTTTTTGCATGTGGGATCTGTGTAATTTTTATAACAATTACACCATTTGGTGTAAGGAAAAAAGGTTGTGTCTTTACACTAGTTCTGCAGACTGGTGAGGTCACCCTATGATCTTATTTGATACCTCAATATTGCCAACATATCTCCTGTTCATTTATTACTCTGCTCCATCATTTGATCAGCTGACACACACAAATGCTATGGACAACAGATTTCATTACAATCTTAAGCTTCACCTTCCAGCCTATTCAGATAATTAGGTCAATGCTTTGGTTAATGCTGCCAGGAACACATCAGTACAGAAATATGGCAATGAAACAACTAAGGACAAATTTATATCCCGTTTTCGCACATCTAAATGTCATAGTTCAATCCAGAAATTTCCATACAATGTGAGTTTATGCGAAGTTACCTGAGCTCATTATCTGCATATATAGACCTGTAAAGTCTGCCGTGTCCCTTTGATTTGATTGGTGGACTGACTGATCTCTATTTTGGTGAAAAAATTACAAGATTTGAGTTAGGTGAGACAACAGCATTGCTCCAGCAGATCGCCACAACTTTGGATCTCTGCTTATTACATTGGCCACAGTAGTGGGGAGGAGATGGTCCACTTCACAATACAAGTAGTGGAAATCAGGGTCTCACAAGCAATTAAAAAGATATCTCTATGAAATTTGTGTGTTTTTCATACTTTTTGACACTAATATTACAGGTATGATAGTATCCCATACTAACAAATATACTGACAACCTTAGAACAAACTACAAATTCATCATAGATTGTAATGTTACAGATAGGCGTGAAATTATGGCACTATTTGGCGTTTTACATTTAACAGGTATAGAGAAAGTTGGTTGGTTGGTTGATTGGTGTTGAAGGGACCAAACAGCAAGGTCATCAGCCCCTTGTTTCAAAGGTGATCCACTTGAATTGATTCACATCTGAGAAGAGTCATAATGATAAAAGGTAATAGACCAAAAAAACGTAAAAGTGCAGTCGTGTTGCAATGGTGAAAACAAAAGGAGGGAAGTCAGCAAGTGGACAACCTCAAGGATTTGCTAGAGGCAGGAAATATCCCACCTTTGATGCAGTACAGGCAAGATCACCTGCTATTCAAAAGCGTTCAACCACTAGAATGTAAGGGTGCGTATTGTAAAAGGAGACTAACCAAACCTAAAAAGTGATAAAGAAAGAGTAAAAGGGAAAGAAAAGAGGAATCTCCAAAATACACCTTACAGTGGGAGACACCCCAACCCTCACTACAGTTCCCCTATTCCAGAGGGAAATTAAAAACCTTTAAACTGAAAATAAAAACCACTTTCACAGAGGAAACAGAGAACCAGTTCAACCATCTGGGAATCATCTGCCAATATTATAGGTAAAGTGCGGGGAAATCTGTACTTGGTATGCAGAGCCAAAAGAAGGGGGCATTCCACCAAAATGTGGGCTATTGACTGGAAGGATCCACAACCACATAATGGAGGTGGCTCATTACGCAAAAGAAAACCATGGTCAGCCTGGTATGGCTGATGTGGAGTCAACATGGGGTGGTCAAGTCCTTTTGGAAGAGGCAGAAGGAAGAATGCCATGGGACAGGTGTCATCTTAAGCGCACGAAGTTTATTAGCCTCCCAAGAGTTGGCCCATGATTGTGCCAAGTGGGATTTGATATGAAGCTGTAAATCAGCCGCAGGAAAAGTTACAAAGAAGTGACTGCTCCCCCAGCCGAACCATCAGCAAGGTCATTACCTGGGTTACCCACATGGCCAGGAGCCCAAAGGAAGTCAACAGAAGAATCAGCATGGTGAAGATCAGCAAAACAGTCATGGATGGCCAAGACCAAGGGATGGCAGGAAAAACATAGGTCAATAGCCTGAAGGCCACTCATTGAGTCCGTACATAACAAAACATGGTTTGGTTGGGACTGTTTACTGCAGAATTGATGGCAATTTCCCAGGCTCTTACCTCTGTTAAACACCCAACATGCAGTTGGCAGGAGATGATTTTCCATGCCAACAGAGGACATGAAGGCATATCCTACATGATCAGCAGATTTAGAGCCATTAGTGTAAAAACAACAGCATCCCAAAACTCCCATAAAAGTCAGTGGGAAAACAATGGAACATCACTGGAGGAACAGAATCTTTCAGACCTCAGTGGAGATCCATCCGAATACGGGGCCAAGGATCTAACCAGTGAGGAGGGAGGGGGGGGGGGGGGAGGGAACGTGACAGATGGGACAAAGAAGCAAGCTGAAAATCATGGTGAAGAGACACAAGGCGGAGCCCATGGATAAACCCACCCAAGGGCGGGAATCGGGTGGGTGACATCCTTGGTATAGGAACAGGATAGAATAGGAAGGATGAGTGAGAGATAAATGGACAATGATTGAGTAAGAGACCAGAAGCTGGGACCATCGACAGAAATCTTCAATCAGGAAACCATCAACAGGGCTCATAGGAAAGGCGCTGGGGGCCAAACGGATACCACGATGGTGGACCAGATCCAGAAGGTGCAGTGTGGAAGGAGCAGGCAAAACATAAACTCGACAACCATAGTCCAAGCGAGACAGCACTAAATCCTGATAAAGGCAGAGAAGAGTGGAACGATTCGCACCTCAAGAGGTGTGGACAAGAAAGCGAAGGACATGGAGTATACGGAAACATCCTATCATCATAAGTCTGATATGAGGCAGCCAAGTGAGCTTCTTGTCAAAAATAAGACCCAGGAAACGAAACTGTGGGACCACAGGTAATCATTGTGCATCGAGGTAGAGCTCTGGATAGGTGTGGACCGCAGTATGGAGACAGAAGTGGACCAACCACAATTTTAAAGGAGAGAATTGAAACCCGAGTGAGAGGGTCCATGCAGAGGCACAACATATAGCACCCCGGAGCTGCCGCTCTGCAGAGGCCATCGAAGAGGAACTAACCCAAATGCAGAAATCATCCACATACAGAGCTGGGGTGACCAATGGAGGCCACAAGTCCATCTATAGCAATGAGGAAAAGAAGTTCACTCAATACAGAACCCTGTGGGATGCCATTCTCCTGGGGCCATGGAGAACTAAAAGCAGTACCAACCTGAACCCTGAACGACTGATAGAACACCAACTGGCAGATAAAAATCCGGAGTGGGCCCCAACGACAGCACTCATGAAGTGTAACTGAGATAAGATGGCGCCAACCCATGTCATAGGGCTTGCAAATGTCGAAAAATACTGCAACAAAATGGTGGCACTGGGAAAATGCCTGATGAACTGTGGATTCCAAGCGAAGTAAATGATCGATTGGAGACCATCCCTCTTGGAAGCCACACTGGTAAGGGGACAATAGATCACAAGCTGCAAGGACCCAATTGAGCCGACAGGCTATAATCCATTCAACTAACTTGCAAACAACATTAGTCAGACTAATTGGCCGAAAGCTTTCCGCAAACAAAGGGTTCTTACCAGGCTTAATGACGGGAACAACGATGATATCCCTCCATTCATAAGTGAAGTCACCCTGGAACCATATACGGTTAAGCACCCAGAGAATATGTTGTCGTTTTTGAGCACTGAGATGTTGAAGCAACTGGTGATGAATGGAGTCTGGGCCAGGGGCCATATGATGAGAAGAAGAAAATGTGGAAAGAAGTTCCCATTCAGGAAAAGGTTCATTGGTAGATTCTGACAGAAAAGGGGTCGATTCTTCAGCCCACTGTTTCTGGTGAAGGAAAGCAGCTGGATAGGAGGTTGATGCTGGCGCTGTTACAAAATGGGTCACAAGACACCCTCCCAGATAGCCTTTGCATGGACCTCTTGATTCTTGCGGGACAACGACTGGGACGGAAGACTTCCGATGGCAACCTTGGAGAGAGCAAAGTGAAACCCATCTGCATCTACATCTACATACATACTCTGCAATCCACCATACGGTGCATGGACCCACGACAGTGGGACAGTAGAACCGAGGGGAGAAACAAAGCATTCCCAATACACCAGTTTGCTCCATTTGATTAAGTAACGGGCTTTGGTGCGGGGGCATTTAAAGGTAATAAGATTGGCAGTGGATGGGTGCCTCTTAAGGGGTTGCAAAGCTTGGCAGCAATCACGGATGGCAATGGCAATTGCTGTACAGTACCACGGGTCATGCCAGCTGTGAAATGGTCCAGATTAGCGTGGGATACAAGGCTAGCAGCATGAACATTCGCATCAGACATGTCACGTAGGACGTCATCAATACAACCCAACAGAGAGGGAGAAAAAACTACCTGTGCAGTATAGATGAAAACTGGCACATTGGTAAGACCAATGAGGTAACCTGTCCATTGGGGAGCGGGAAGGTAGCGAGAGAATCAACGGGAAATTGTCACTATTGCAAAGGTTGTTGTATGGCAACCAGTGCAATGAAGGGAGAAGGGAGCGAGAAGAAAGAAAGAGATCAATGGTGCGAAAGGTACCATGACCGACACTGAAATGGGTAGGGGAGACATCATTAAGAAGGCACAAATCGTGGTCTGCAAGGAACTGGTCTATGAGAAGACACTGACTAGATGGAAATGCACTGCTCCACAAGGGATGATGAGCTTTAAAATCCCCGAGAACGGGGATGGAAGGAGGAAGTTGCTGAAGAAGGGCAGTTAAAGCAGCAAGTGTAAGAGTCCTGTAAGGAGAGAGATAAAGATTGCAAATTGTGACTGCAGAGTCCAGCAACTGCTTCCAATGAAGTTTGAAGAGGAATCCATGTGCTAGTAGTGTCCATACGAACCAATGTACAAACGCCATCAAAGGCCTGCAGGGGGCCAACACGATTTCGGCAGAAAGCATGGAACCCGTGGAGGGCCGCCGAGTGATCATAAGTAAAATGAGATTCCTGTAGAACCACAGAAGCTGCAGAGTAATACAAAATAAGGGATTTCAACTCCGGAAGGTGATGGTAATATCTGTCACAATTCCATCGGATAAACACATAATCATGGTTCTAATGGGGGTGAACAGGCTAAAGCCAGACACGTCACTGGGTCACTATCCATCACTGACAAGGAGGGGGCGACATCCGTGAACAGTAGGTCAGAGTCAAGTCTTCTTCTTTTCTGTTTGAGATCGAGGAGGGCTGTGCTGCGAAAGGGAGCCAGCTGCAGCAAGCTCTGGAACAGAAAGAGAGCGGGTGACCTGGGGCCTCACAGATTGTGGTTCTCATGGTTGTAGTGTGGCAGCAGACCTTTGGCCTGGAAGGTACCAGGAAGGGGGGTCCCAGGAGGGGTGCCCTTGACCGGCAGATGCCGAAGAAGCGGGACACTTCTCCGGCTAGGGAGTGGGAGCAGCGCCAGGAGGGGAAGGTGGGGGAACTGCAGGGAGAGGGGAAGAGGCGTTTTGGACTGGGGTAAGGAAGGGGGAGGAAGGGGTGAAGATGTAATTAAAGCATAGCTAGGTGTCATTGACACAGGATGAAGACGTGTATACTTCTTACAAGCCTCAATATAGGTTAGACGATCAAGGAACTTATACTCCTGAATCTTCTTTTCTTTCCTATAAGCAGGCCAATCCAGTGAACATGGAGAATGATTCACACGCCAATCCTGTTTGGTCCCGCCACATTTTCGTTAGTGGCAACCCCGCAACCGTTCCTGTCATGGTTACAGCATTGTGGTAACAAGGTAAACGGTAGTAGTTGTTAGCATGGAGTCTACGTTGGTCTGCCTTCTGGAACAACAGCAGCAACTCGTGCAGCAGCAGCTCACGCAGCAGCAGCAGGTACAGTTAGCAACCATATGAACTTTTGTAAGATGTCTATCAGATAAAGTCAGTGTCTGGGATGCATTTCCACAACAGTTTCTGAGTCCTCGGGTGTCCGATGCTTTCCCAGGTCTACCGTCGTTCCCACCATTTAATGATGCTAAAAAAGACTGGGAAACGCACTTAAACTGTCTGAAAAACATTTCACAGTTTTTCGGGTCACGGATGACCCCTTGCAGCGGTCGTTGTTTTTGTCGTGGGGCTCCCCAGACACATTTTTTCTTCTCCGCAATTTGGCCTGTGGCTTGCTCTTTCCAGGAGAAATGCCTTTTGCTGCCAAACTATTATTCTCAGCACTACCATGTGGTCGCCTCTCAGATGGAGTTCTACCAGTACCATAAACAGCCTGCTCAATCATATTGTTCCTGGATCACGGACTTGCAGGGTGTCGGCTGTCACTGCAATTTTACATGCACCAATCATCAGTGTAAGGCTTCGTATGCAGATTTCCTCATCCGGGATGTGGGTGTTCAGTTGGCTCCTGATCCTAAAGTCTGCACTGCAGCATTGAAACTCGATAATCCCTCATTCAAAGAGTTTCTCCTCATTGTTTCCGGGCACAAAAACGTGCAGTAAGAATTATATGTGGTGTGAACTCAAGAACATCCTGCAGAAGCCTGTTTAGGGAACTAGGGATACTAACTACAGCTTCCCAATATATTTATTCCTTAATGAAATTTGTCATTAAAAATATATCACTTTTTCAAACCAACAGCTCAATTCATGGAATCAATACTAGAAATAAGAATAATCTTCACAAGGATTTAAAGTCACTTAGTCTTGTACAAAAAGGTGTGCATTATTCAGGAACACACATTTTCAATAACTTGCCAGCAGCCATAAAAAGCTTAACAACCAATGAAATTCAGTTTAAGAGAAGCCTAAAGGATTTATTGGTGGCCAACTCCTTCTACTCCATTGATGAATTTCTGAGGAAAACCAACTGATTTGTATATAAGTACAACATAACTTCCGCACAATTTCAGTGCAGTAATGTGTTCACTGAAAATTTGTGTGTGTGTGTGTGTGTGTGTGTGTGTGTGTGTGTAAGTATAATCTAACTTCTGCACCATTTCAGTGCAGTAATGTGTTCATTGTAAATAAGTATTACAGTAGTTGTATTACATGTTTCTTACCTTATAAATAAATATAAAACTTTTTTATTTTAAATTCAGTGCAATAGTATTTGTAAAATGACTCTTAGTGTTCATTAAAAAATGACGATCATTCCACTTGGGACCTGTGGAATGGTACATTAGCTTATTTGTTTTAGTTTAAATATTTGTCATGTATTGTTGTTTTTCTGACATGTTCCACATCCTGGAGGACCTCCTCACTACGGATCAATTGGAATGAATAGTAAATCTAATCTAATCTAATTGCCCACTCATTTGAAATTGCTCAGGTGGCTAACGAGCATCTTATGGCACAGCCGAAAGTGGCAGCGATTGATGTGTCTCTGTGGGTTCCGCCATCATGACGTAGACATGGCGTAGCCAACAGAGGCCAGCACCATCGGGATTCCTCTATGTCTGATATCTCTATTGCATCAGAGCCTCCAGTCGCCCCTCATCACTGGTCACGCAGTCCACTTCCACCTTGCCCACAGTGCTTTACCACACACTCTGTACACGTTTTCCAGCGGTGGGGGGCAATCTGATAGAATGTTTGAGAAAGAGGGCCACATCCAATCTGTTTGTTGTAGTCATTCGACTTGCTCCCATCCTGCCCCTACTGGGCCTCAGGATACAGCACATGCTCTGCAATCAGTCATCCAGCTGGAGGACCCATCAACATAGAAGCTATTCCTCATGCTCTGCCTTTTACTGAGGATGTCAGTTTTCAGCTCAACACTGGGGCCACCATCTCCCTGATTAATACTGTGACATATACCCACCTTGGCTCCCCTGCATTCTCGGCATTTGGTCGCCTATGTCGATGGTTCCAATCCCCTTCATGGGCAGTTCGTCATCCAGGCGACATACACACATGTTGCCTGGCTCCTTACCCTATTTGTTGTCGACCATCCATAGGTTTAGAATATTTTTGGCCTGGATATGTTTAAACTGTTTGACTTTTCAATTTCTAAAAAAGCTAAGGTCTGTTCCTTTTCAGGACTTGGATGCTCTGTGTTCAGCTTTTGTGTTGCCATTTCCAACGAATTTCGGATGTGCTTCAGATTTTCAGGCGCACATCACACTTTGGCCGGATGCACAGCTTTGCTTTTTCTGGGCCTGTCCCCATTCGGTGGCCTTATGGCTGGCAGTCAAGTAGGAACTTGATTGTCTCCAGAACGCCAGCAGCCTGGAGCTGGTACATAAAGTGCCTGGGCGACATCATTGGTGGTCATACGGAAACCCAATGGGTCAACTTTGGCTGTGTGGGGACTTTGAGCACTGATAGTAGTGCCAGTCTTTAGTAGAAACTTACCCCATTCCCCGCCAAGCTTGTGGGGGTGAGTACTTTTCTAAGATCGACCTGGCTGAGGCATACCACCAGTTACCCTTGGATTCCGATTTCCAGAACGTCATGGTTATCAACACACCTTTTGGATTCTACAAGTACAAGTGCCTTCCATTTGGTGTCACTTTGGCACCGCCTGTTTTCCAGGGTTCCTGGAGCAGCTTACACAGCCTATCCCAGCCTGCGTGAATTATCTGGATCACATCTTGGTCACCTGGAATTCCTGTCAGGAACATTTGCACAACCTCAGCGCATTATTTCACGCTCTACAGTCTGCAGGTTTATGCTGTCGGTTGGACAAGTGTCGTTTTCTTCACCCGGAAGTGGGATACTTAGGCCACTCGCTTAGTAAAGATAGCATTTGCCCTTCGAATCACAATGTCGCAGCCATTGAGGCCCTTCCTCGTCCCAAGGACATATCTGCACTCCAGGCGTTTTTGGGCAAGGTTACTTATAACCTAAAGTTTTTACCCCAAGCTGCCTCCGTTGCTCAACCACTCAATCACTTGCACCGCAAAGGGATGACTTTTGATTGGACTCCTGCCTGTGACCACACTTTTCTCTGTTTAAAGATGATGCTGTAGTCCACCCTTTGCCTTGCCCCCTTCTCTCCAGACGGCCCCTTGGTTGTGGCAGCTGACACATCGGCATATGGCATTGGGGCCGTCCTCGTACATTAGAATACCAGTGGCTCAGATCAGCCCATTGCTTATGCATCTAAGACGTTAAACCCAGCACAACGGAAATACTCCCAAATTGAAAATGAGGCCCTGGCAATTGTGTTTACCACCCAAAATTTAAAATCTATCTTTTTGGGGAAAGTTCAACCTGCTGACAGACCATAAACCTTTAGTTATGCTTTTCGGACCCCACTCTCACATTCCAGAGTGGGTGACTCTATGTGTCCAGAACTGGGTTTTATTTTTACGGAATTACACATACACCATCCAGTATAAGCCCACTGCCCACCATGCTAACGCAGATGCTTTGTCACATCTCCCAGCAGCCCCCAATCCTGCGTTCGACCAACAGGACGGCCTCTGCTTTCGCATTGATTCTGACCGCCGGGATGCGCTGGATTCCCTGCCTCCTATGGCTGACCACATTGCCACGGCTACACACCAAGACCCTATCTTGTGGCAGGTTCTCCACTACATGGTCCATGGTTGGCCTTCCTATACTACTTGTTGGATGGAGACTGACATAAGTCCCTGGTGCCACCTGTCGAACAGCCTCTCCATGGTTGATGATGTCCTTCTTGTTACACCGTGCGCACTGTGCCACATGAAAATTTTGGCTCGCCGGCACGTGTATTGGCCCACCATCAATGGCGGTATTGACAGCCTGGTCTGCAGGTGCACTGTGTCTGCGCATCAACAGGCAAGCCCCCATCAGTCATTCATTTTGTAACTGCGACCAGGATGGTCATGGGGTAGCAATGATGGAAGGCACAGTGGGACCCACAGAGAGGCCCGCGTACAATAACACAACATAAGAGGACAGACATGACTAACAAAGGACAGAATGAATGCAACAAGACCGAACAACAGAGTCACAAGGAAACAAACATGTCCACTCGTACACGAACCAGGAAGTAAGAAGTCTAGTGCAAAGCAAGGTGTAAACCGACGTAAGCAACATTAGACTGACTGGCTGAGCAAGAGGCCGCTGCTTAAGTACCCTATCAGGGGTGCTGCTATTGGCCACTGGGACCATGTGTTCCACTGTGGTGTGCCCACACTAAATGAGGGCCAGGAGGCGCACGCCGCTACAGCTTATGGCGCAATGGTGCAGAGACCTCTATGGGTCTTCGACGTCCATTACTTCTGGCATGGATTCAAATTCTGTGGCACGCGTTTCCAGATCACTCCCTCCTGAAACTTGTGCATATGGGTGGAAACGCCCTGGACGGTCCCAAGGTGGGCGGCAGTGGGAAAAGGAACTGTGTGTGTCAACAGCTGCTAGTGACAGGGAGGAAGTGACGCCCAAGGTATCCATGACAGCCGATCCAGAGTCCATGGGCAGCGGAGGGAGCTGCCAATCCATCCGGAGGTGCAGAGGGCCGGCAGCAGGCCCGCGGGGAGACGGCAACCGGGGGCTGGGATGGTGACTCGACGACCACGTCCGTACCTGAAGGAGGTAGAGAAAGAGGCAGTGGCGCTAGTCCTGTGGCAGCATGAGGGTGGAGCTGATCGTGATGGTGGCGCTCCAACACTTTCGACGTCTGCACTGACATAACATGCCGCCCGTGGGCTGCGACATCCACGGCGGGTGTCCAACCCACCTTGTGCCCGTACTCGCGGGCCCACACGGCCGTGCCAGGGGCATACCGCTGCGAGGGCTGGGAGTGGGCGTGGGAGGAGGACGGCATCAGCATGGACCAGGACCAGCATGGACCAGGGTCCATGGCTGTCGCCCATGAAGGCGCTCTGCCGGCCTGCGACCGTTAAATGGCGTAGTGCGATAGGTGCTCAAAAACAGAGTGGGGGCCAACGTGGTTGGAGATGTGTCAACCGCCTTAGTCAAATGGTGTTTAAAAGTGTGGACAAGCCTCTCCGCCGCACCATTGGATGAAGGGTGCAAAGGAAGGCTACAGATATGCTTGATACCGTTGGCCTGACAGAAGTCGTGGAATTGGGGACCATTATTGGAGACCAACGTGTGGGGCAGGCCCTCAGTGGTGAGAACCTGGACCAGTTCCGTGAGTGTAGCCTCCGTGGTGGTGGATGCCATTCTGACAACATATGGGTATTTGGAGTAGGCATCAACGATGAGTAACCACATGGACCCCAAAAACGATCCCGCAAAATCGACACGGATGTGATCCCAGGACCGGCGCGGCACAGGCCAGTGTGCACAAGACTGTGCGTCACCAGGCAAGCCCCCCTCAGACAGTACAGCCACGGATCAGGTGCTCAATATCACCTTCGATGCCGGGCCAATACACATGCTGGCGAGCCAAAACTTTCATATGGCACATACCCCAGTTCCCGTGGTGTAACAAACTGAGTACCTGAAGCCGCATTTCGGGAGGGATGACCACCCGGTGGGCATCTGACTCCACGGCCAACAGAAGGACATCATCAACCACGGAGAGTCTGTGGGACAGGTGGCGCCAGGGACAGGAATCGGACTGCATCCGACAAGTAACATAGGATGGCCACCTGTGGACCACGTAGTTGAGAACCTGCCGCAAGACAGGGTCATGGTGGGTAGCCGCAGCAACGTCAGCAGCCATAAGAGGAAGACCATCCAGCGCATCCCGGTGGGCAGAATCAATGTGAAAGCAGAGGGCCTCCTATTGATCAAAAGCAGGATTGGGGCCTGCTGGGAGACGTGACAAAGTGTCCGCATTAGCATGGTGGGCGGTGTGCTTATACCGGATGGTGTAAGCATAATTACATAAAAACAATGCCCAGCGCTGGAGTTGTTGAGCCGTCTGCTCGGGAAGGTGAGAGTGGAGTCTGAAAAGTGTAACCAAGGGTTTATGGTCCATCAGGATGGTGAACTTTGCCCCAATGAGATAGGAATGAAATTTTTGGATGGCGAACACGATCGCCAGGGCCTCCTTTTCAATCTGGGAGTAGTTCCATTGCACTGGGGTCAACGTCTTAGAGGCATAAGCAATGGGCTGTTGAGAGCCATCGGCATCCCAGTGGGCAAGGATGGCCCCAATGCCGTAAGCTGACGCATCAGCTGCCACAACCAAGAGGCGGTCCGGAGAGAAGGGAGTAAGGCAAGTTGCGGACTTCAGCATCACCTTTAAATGGAGAAAAGCCTGGTCACAGGCAGGAGTCCAAACAAAAGGTATGACTTTGCGACACAAGTGATTGAGGGGTTGAGCAATGGAGGCACCCTGGGCCAAGAACTTTAAGTAATAAGTAACCTTGCCCAGAAACACCTGCAGTTCCAATAAGTCCTTGGGACTAGGAAGGGCCTCAATGGCAGTGACATTATGACCTGAATGGTGAATGCCATCTTTGCTATGCCAGTGGCCCAAGTATTCCACTTCCAGTTGAAAGAAACAACACTTGTTCAGCTGACAGCGTAGACCAGCAGACTGCAGAGTGTGAAATAGGGCACTGAGGTTTTGCAAACGTTCCTAGTGGGAACACCCAGTGACCAAGATGTCATCCAGATAATTCAGAGATGCAGGGATAGGCTGGGTAAGCTGCTCCAGGAATCGCTGGAGAATGGCTGGCGCTGAAGAGACACCAACGGGAAGGCACTTGTACTTATACAATTCGAAAGGCATGTTGATAACCATGATGTTCTGAGATTCGACATCCAAGGGCAATTGGTGGTATGCCTCAGTCAGGTCGATCTTGGAAAAATACTCTCCCCCGGCAAGCTTGGCAAGAAGGTCTTCCTGTCAGGGAATGGGATAAGTAACAACGAGGGACTGAGCATTGACTGCAGCGCCAAAACCCCACATAGCCAAAGGGGCCCATTGGGTTTCCGTATGACCACCACTGGTGTCCAGTTCCAGCACGCCAGCGGCCTGGAGCTGATCAAGTTCCTGGTTGACCAGAAGGGGCCTGGCCCAGAAAAAGTGAGGCTGTGCATCCGGCCATAGGGTGATGTGCGCCCGAAAGCCGGAAGCACATCCGAGATCCGGTGCAAACAACGACACAAAATCAGAGCACAGATTGTCGAAGTCCTGAAAGGGAACAGCCGGGGAAACGACCTTAACTTCATCGGAAATTGAAAAGCCAAACAGTTGAAACGCATCCAGGCCAAAAATATTCGAAGCCGACAGATACTCTACGACAGAGAGGGTAAGGAGCCACAGAACATGCTTGTATGTCGCCTGGACTATGAACTACCCAAGGAAGGGGAATGGAACCGTCTCCGTAGGCGAATAAACGGCGAGATGGAGGCGACAACGCAGGAGAGTCCAGCCGGGTATGTGTTGCCATAGCAATCAGGGAGACGGTGGCCCCAGTGTCGACCTGAAAGCTGACATCCTCTGTGAAATTGCGGAGCATGAGGAAAAGCTTCCACGCTGATGGGTCATCCTGTGGGACAACCGATTGCAGAGCATGGATGGTATCTTGAGGCCCAGGATGGGCAGGACTGGATCGAGTCGAGCGACTATGACAAACCGATCGGATGTGGCCCTCCTTGTTACACAGCGTGCACATTTTCCAGTGGTGGAGACAATCAGCCCGCGAATGGGCAGTAAAGCACTGTGGGCAAGAAGGAAGTAGGCCGCTCGACCGGCGCCGAGGGGCGACAAAAGGGCCAACGCCATAGAGATGTCGGAACACAAAGAGTCCCGATGGCACTGGCCCCTGTTGGCTGGGCCACGTCGACATCGCAAGTGCGGAACCCGCTGGAACTCCTCGATCGCTGCCACCTGCAGTCGCGCCACAAGACGCTTGTTAGCCACTTGAGCAATTTCAAAGGAGTGAGCAATGCAGAGAATCTCTTCCAAGGAGGGGTTGTCAAGATTCAACACCACAGTGCAGACCTCAGGGTCGGGAGCCAACTGAACCACTACATCCCAGATCAGGGAGTCCGCATACGAAGCCTTACACTGCTGATTGGTGCACGTAAAATCGCATCAACAGCTGAGACCCTGCAAGTCCGTGACACAGGAACGATACAATTGACCGGGCTGTTTATGGTACTGGTGGAATTCCAGCCAAGAGGCGACTACATGGTAGCATTGGGCATGCGGAGATGATAGAACGTGTCCGGAGAGGCCCAAGACGAAAACAGTGACCGCTGCAAGGAGTCGTCCGTGTCTTGGAAAGCCGTGAAATATTGTTTCAGCCTATGTAAGTAGGTTTTTAGCGTCATTAAAGGATGGAAAGGACGACGGACGCGGGAAAGCATCGGACACCCAAGGACCCTGAAGCTGATGCGGTAATGTGTCCCGAGCATCAACTTTGTCAGTTACAGCGGCTTTTGTAAGATGTGTAACTGGAGCTGCTGCTGCTGCATGAGCTGCTGCTGCTGCATTAACTGCTGCTGTTGCTCCAGCAGACAGACCAACTTCGCCTCCATACCAAGAACGACAACTGTTTACCTTGTTGCCAAAATGTTGTAACTGCGTCCATGACGTCTGGCACGGATTCAAATTCCACCGGTCATGGTACCAGAATTCACACCCTGGCGTTTGCCACGCTTGCCCTGGGATCGCATCAAACTTAATTTTCCAGGTGCGGTTTTGGTGTCCATGTGGTTACTTATCTTTGGTGCCTATTCCAACTACCCACATGTTGTCTGCATGGCACTCAACAACACAGAGGACACAGTCACAGCCCTGGCTCAGTTTCTCACCACTGAGGGCCTGCCTCACACATTGATACTGTAGGCCTGACAGAAGTCTTGGTAGGAGAACGCCATGAATTGGAAGCCATTATCAGAGACCAAACATATCCATAGTCCACATTTCCTCCAATGGCGCAGTGGAGAGGCTTGTCCACACATTTAAACAAGAGATGACAAAGGCAGTTGAAACAATGCCAACCACATCAGCCCTCACCCTGTTCTTGAGCACATATCGCACCAACCACTTGACATAGAGCAAGGTTCATTGCTGTCACCCGATGGAGAAGCTCTGCCGGACTATTTGCTGATACCTTCACCCTCCCACCCCTGCTACTGGCCCTCCCAGCATTATGCCTCTTGTGCAGCCGTGTGGGCTCACGTGTACGGGAACAAGGTGGGTTGGATGCCCGCCTCAGTCATCGTAGCCCATGGGCAGCATGTGACATCAGTGAAGTTATTAAAAGTGTTGGAGTGCCACCATCATAACCAGCTCTGCCCTTGTTGTGTCTAGACAAGACAGCCTAGACACAATGAGAGGAAGCCGAAAGGCACCCGCTTAACCTCACGCAGGCTGGCATGAGGTCTGAAACAGGATACGTAATGAATGCTATAAAGACAAGTACGTAGCTTCTGGAATACTTAACTTTAATCCACATTTGTAGAACATCGCTCTTGATGATACATTAATAGAATCTCAATAACAATTGAATACGGTGCCTTGCTAGGTCGTAGCAAATGTAGCTGAAGGCTATGCTAACTATCGTCTCGGCAAATGAGAGCGTAATTCTCAGTGAACCATGGCTAGCAACGTCGGCTGTACAACTGGGATGAGTGCTAGGATCTGTCTCTAGACCTGCCGTGTGGTGGCGCTTGGTCTGCAATTACTGACAGTGGTGACATGCGGGTCCGACGTATACTAGTGGACCGCAGCCGATTTAAAAGCTACCACCTAGCAAGTGTGGTGTCTGGCAGTGACACCACGGCCCTCGTACCCCTGTGGGACTCCCACTGCTGTATCTTCCTGCACTCCCTACTTCGGGTACAGACACTGTCTTCGAGTTGCCACCGGTTGCTGCCTCCCCGCGAGCCTGCTGCCAGCTCTTCCCACCCCCTGGTGGACTGGAGGCTCCCTCCGATGCCGTGGCCTCTGTGTTGGCCATCGTGGACACCTTGGACGTCCCTTCCTCCCCGACAGTGACAGTTTACAAGTCTGGGTTTTCTCCCATCTGCCGACCACTGTGGCAAGTCCAGGGCATTTTCGCCTCTATGCACAAGTTTCAGGGGGGAGGGATCAGGTACCGAGTGCCGCGTGTTTCAAATCCGCACCAGACTGCATGGAACTCAATGACCACTGGAGGTCTCTGTGCTGCCATGGCTTACGCCATGACTACTGCACACTCCTGGCCCTGAGTCTAATGTGAGGGCTCCACTGTAGAGCACATTGTCCCAGTGACCAATAGTGGCATACCCTGTCATATATTTAGGTGGCAGCCTCTCACTCAGTGAGGCAGTCTGGTATTCACATTGAATCGGTTGATATCTCGCTTACAGACATCGTGTTTACATTGCATGTGCTTGCTTCCCATTTATGAGTGGATGTTGTATTGATTTCATGAGGCTCTCTCTTGTGACTCCATTGCTTAATACTTTGTTGTTGTACTTGGAGTCTTGCTCGGTTGTCTGTCGTCGTGCCGTGCTTCTCCTTCCATTCCCGTTCATCCATCTTGTTTGTTTGCGGGCCTCTCCCATTTGGTCCCGCTACATTTTCGTTAGCAGCAAACCCATGACAGTTCCTGTCGTGGTTATTACACGATCCAATGTGGTAATCTTTGCACCGCCTTGCTAGGTGTTTGGTGTGACAGGTTACAGTGTAAGGAAGGGCATTATGCGCTACCAAGCCAGGAGTGAGAAATGTTTCAATGGTGATTGGTGAACCAACTCTCGCTATTTCATATTATTTCCATAATTCTGCAGCAGGTAGTCATTTAGCAGTTGCCAGAACACTTTCTAAGATTAGGGAGCACCTCGCCTGACCTGGACTGTATCAGGTAATTCAGAGTGAGAGAATGTCAGAGCAGCAAGGTAGCCAAGTCTAACCCTAATTCTCAGAATGGGAGGTTGCATTCTGGGAAGGAAAATAACCCAGTGGGCTACCTGTCCATTGATTACATTTGTCTGTTATCTAGGACACAGGTTGGTGACCTTTATATCCGGGTTGTCATGGATTCTCTCTCCAGTAGTGTGTGGCTTGTAGTAAGTACTGGCATCACAGTCAGTCTAAAGATTCGGCATTTACCTCAAATATTTTCCATTATTGGCCTTCCGAGATCATTTTTTAGTGATAATGCCCAGTGTTTGTTTTGCATCAGTTTAGGAGGCTTTGCTCTGCGAATGACACTAATCATTCCACCACAATACCCTAGTATCTGCAACCCTCCTTTGCAGAGTCTTAATCTGAGTTTGAAATTGATTCTTATTGCATTTCATCAGCATTCTCACTGAAGACAGGACACCTTGCTTAAATGGTTAAACCTGAGTTTTAACTCTGTTCACTGCAAGGCAAGTAAGGCCACTACAGCCTCTTCCATGTCGAGCTATCCCATGAATTACCAGCATGTAGGAACATAGAACTCTCACTCCAGAGAGGTGCACCATTATAATGAAGGGGGTCACTCCTCTGAGGTTAAGCCAGGGGAAAAGGGGTTCATCCATAATTTTGGAGTTTGGGGGGCAGGGGGACGGGCAGGGCAAAAAGGTAATCTTCAAATAAGCTATCCCCCCAGTTTGAGGGGCCCTGTCAAGTTTTTAAGGTTCTTAATCCAGTCAGTCTCTTGGTCCAGAATATGCAGACTGGAAAAATCTCAAGTCCACATATCTCCGGTCAAGAAGTTGACTAGTTTCCTTCTTGCTGTGAGAGAAAAGGGAGAAGGTACCTGCTTTTCTGTGGAGGAGGAAAGGCTGTGTGGCACACCGATGATAGCACAAATGTGTGAATTGATGTATCTTCTATAATGCCTTAGGGCTGGTGGTGGCAGTGTCTGCTGGCCATTTTCATACAGCTGGGAGGTATGGTTCCGAGCTGTGGACAGTTACGGATGGACACCAGTTAACAGCAGATGTCTCCTCCCTACTATGACATCTGGGCTGGTTTCAGCACAAGTTGGCATCGTGTAACAACGAGAGCCACAATTGTGTCCTTGCAGGGCTGTAGCGCTGCAGCTAAGCTGTGGATGTGCAGTTTGGAGTGCTCGAGTCTTCCCTGGGAAGCATCTAGTGCATTCTGCTGGACGATACTTTGCTACCTCAGATGTTGCTAATGGCCGGTTCTTTCATGAAGTGACAGTTATCATGTGTGACACATTTCTGATACATTGTCTCACATTTTAAGCCTTTTGTGTTTAGAATCTCTAATGTGACCACCTCCCACACCTGGCTGCCTAGTTCAAATTATAAAAACCATTCTATTCAATTTCTTATTGCATTTTTTTTGGGTGAGAATAGAAAAATTTGCTCAAACTAAAATAGGGTCAAAAGCTTAATAACTGAGTACTACACAACTTGAGATCAATTTTTCCCCTGAGAGTAACAGGCACACTGTATTTCAAATAATTGTGCCTAATCAATGACCATTATTGTGCATGATTGTAGGTGTCTGTTTCACATCATGTAATAAGTAGGCCTAATTGCCCCTAGGCTGAATCAAAATGGGGAGAAATTGAGCTTCCACATTTTCAAAACGGGCATCTACAAAACTCTGTGTCCATGAGCTATAGAATGAAAGTGATCTCATGAATGCTTGGGTTTACAAATCGTGAATCCTAAATGTGCAGGGTGATCAATTTCCAACTACATCACCATCCTTATAAAGACCCCGTATCAGATCATGAGGGTGAAGGATTCATACCACAACACCCAATAGATTTGAACAGTAATTACATCCGTCCAAGCTTGATACAGCAACTAAAATGGGACATTCCAACACAGAAAATTGGAATTCACTTAATCAGAAGCTGCAAGACGTGCTGGCAGAACAACTGAAGTTAACAACAAACCCAGAATGAGTTCTCAAATCAATTACTGATAAATCTGATGGACTGTTCACTACATTGCCACAACCCCATGAGCTACTAAGGATGATACATGAGAAATGTACATTTATTATCTATTGATAATGGAAATGATGAATTTCTTTACTACTCATATATTCATCCAGTATTTGAGACTGAGAACGCCTAGTGACTCTCTCACTTATGTACATGAAGTTTGTTTGGAAAGTTTGTGAAATATTAGAATTAAGTTTGAAATGCAATACTTAAAACAGTAACTAATTTACGAGTAATCAGATGACTGAAGCTGTTTTATATATGAGAGCTCGAGTCTCTAAGCATCAGGGGGTTTACTGGTACATTTAATACATGAGAATGTTCAGGTACAGCATTTCCTCAAATAAATTAGAGGTAAGTGGAACCACCAATTCAGTAACATGACTGTTCACAACAATAAAAAGGTTCATAGCAAATTAATATTATGCCTGCATTTTTATCACATAAATATTTTGAATACAATCAATTTTTTAGACATTACATAACATCAGTGTATATCAACATGCAGTAATATAAACACACAGGGCAGAGAGCAGAAAATAAAATTTGTGTATGACTAAGGATTTTATTCCTGAAGTCTTACTTAATGTGTTTTGGAGCTACAACTCAATTTTCAAGGACTGTTTGCATATAATAGGCTGAAAAACTGAAGCAAATGAAATGCCCAACGACACAGATTTCATGACAAAATATACCCTCAAGTGGGGTAATTAGAGTAGACATCTCTCTCCTCTTTCTGGTATTTTAACTTATTACCTGCATCTGATGACACAATTTTCACTTCTACATTGGTGAGAAACATTTGCACTTACAATCTGAAATTATTTGACATGTTAATGACGGTACTATGTGACTCAAATGTTGCATATTTAACCATGTTACAGTCATGTGATGAAGTAATGGATTAACTTTAACTTTCATTTCCACTACTAACAAAATACAGGAAAAAATATATTACGAGGAGACCTGACAGTTAATTTCAGGTTTATACACATATTCAACATGATATTTTACTTGCTTATTAAAATAACAGTTATTTAAGTATAGAAGCAGTAGACGACTGTATGAAGTATGTAAGAGAGGGGAGTTGAAGTGGGGAATGTTGTCAACTTCAGAACCTCTGGTCCTTAAACTGTCACTTTCCTTCAAGAGCCATCTTGATCGTGTCTTGCTGAAAGGCCTGTAAATTGTCGGGAAGTGATTTCCACTTATGAGGTGCCGGCCTACAGCTTGCATCTTTCTCTACGTATCTTGTAAGCTAGGTGCTTTCAAGTCAGGCAGAAGTAATAGCCCAATGCCACTAAAGACTTCATTCAGCTGCCAGCATGATCATCTTTGTCAAGTGAAAGATTGCAGGTGAAGTTCTGGCTGGACCTCTTCTCATATTATTGCTGCCAGATCAGCAGAATGATCTACAGTGAAAAGAGATCACAACTCCTCCAGTTGTAGTCAGCAAAATACAAATGATGAGAATCAGTGAAGACATCCATGAGGTGTGAGACAGAGAGAACTTGGAACATGGTACCATCTGGAGGCTGTGTACTGCTGATATACTGCTTTTGGAAGAAGTACACCAATATCTGATACTTTCAGAAATGTTCCACCACAACATTCTATCCTCATTTTCACTTTGTCTACTCTTCGCACCTGGCAACCACAAAATTACTTTGCTTGTGAGGAGTCTACAGCCTGATGCACAGTATAACTGGAATTTTGAAACAGCAGTCTGCTCTTGTCTCACTTTCATTTATTCACTAGTCTTCAAGGTACCTTCAGCACTGTTCATCTGTCCAGGATTGTCCCTGTAGTAATTGCAGCAACTTAGAAATATTGGAGAATATTAGAATCATGTAATTTCATTGGTGATGACACCGCCAACAGCAGCAACAGTTAACATTTGACATGGTTTACATCCTTCTGGTAAGGATCCTTTATGATGTGTAATGCTTCTTTTTCCACCCCCTTTACTGATGCAGAGAAGCATCACCAACTATGGTTCAAATTTTGTTCCCAAACTGGGGGTATTGTGAGTGTATGGTCATACTGACACTGCTGTCTACACATCAAGTATGGCTTGTTCCGACCTCACCATCTCTTGCTTGGCCTTCACATCCGAGAATTATTTTCAGGCCTGTGACAATGAAGATTTTTACATGCATCATTTACCAACTAGACCACATAACACCCAGCTTGGAGGACCAGGCTTTCTCCGATTGGTTTGCCCCCTAGGAACGCTGGCTTCCCCTTCACCAGACCTGAGACAGCACCCTCCCCCTTCCATGGGAGGTGAGATTGAAGAATGAGAATGAAAGACGCCCTCTGGCCTCGCAACCTAATACCATTGGGGGCGAATAAAACAATAAAAGAAAACAGATGATCGACAAGTAAGTGGAAGCAAGGTCAGACTTTGTTTCATTTGTGCAAATAGTCTGCTAGTAATGGTTAACGTTGCTGTACTAAGAATTGTCAAATTCTTAACAGCAATAATTCTAGTCTAATTGTGCTTCTATATTATTGTTTACAAAGGAGTGATGATGTCGAATAGATCAGCAGCATTATTAAATAAGTAACTTTTACCATGCACAGTATGCAGATACTTCTTTTAAGTTACCTTCTATTAGACATTGAAAGTTTTTTTATCATTACACAACCAAAGCTACATGTAGCTAAAAATAAAAACATCTTGAGTTAAAATTTTCTTAATCTCAGTTATAGTTGAAATAACTATGCTAGTTGTTTGATCTGGTCATAAGAAGTCGTGTATTCATTACAATTCAACTGTAAAGCATTTTTTATGTCTACCATTTACCAATCATACTACAGACAATTTTTGTAACAGGCATTATTACAATGCCTGTAAGAATTAACACTAATTTCAAAATCTCAGCAATATTTCAGATTATATTACTGTTTCCTTTCAGAGAGAGGGATTCCAATTGACTGATATACAAATGTCAGTGATGATAAATTTATGAAATGCAAATATTAGGAAGAGTTCTCTGACTGAGGCACAATTTTTTTCCAGATCCAGAGGAAGACTTCAAGCACATAACAAATTCCATTTTTAAGAACTACTTTGAAAAGTCTGTATGAGCACATTTGCAATATATTAAAGAGTGAAAATGAAAAATTATCAAGTGTTACATACACTGTTTAATCCATACAATGACAGACTTTAACAATATGAAGAGACACAGAAGTTCGTGTAAGCACATTAATGGTAATGAAGGGAAAATACAATTAAGAAAATCATGGATTCTGTAATTAGTTGTTCCTTTTTCAAATAGGAGAGGTAGGTTTGGACAGATTACAAACTGTAAAGAAAACAAATGTACAAAGTAGGCCTACAATAACACTCGGCTACAGAGAACTGAACATCATCCCCAATGCTACTGTTACATCTGACAGGTCTCACGAAAATTTGGTACCCAAGTGCAAAAATGGTTTGGATCATACCAACATCAGAGCTCAAGCAATCTCTAGTTTTATCTATATTAGGTGTGCTGAATTATCACAGCTGCCTATTCCTGCAATAGTTAACTCTCAAAGGAAATCTTTTTTAGACTAAAGAACAATAAGCGTTACAGAGTAAATGTTGTGCCCGAGTCCCACTCACCTGAAAAACCATTGTACTCACACAAAAAGTCAAAATTTTGTGTTTTCTTCCAGAACATGCAAAGCATAAGGAACAAAAGTTTAGAACTACAAATATTTTTAGAAAGCTTTAGAGACACTATAGATGTGCTTTGTATAGCCGAGCATTGGCTTAAAGATAATGACGCTGCCTATTTTTCCCTTCCAGGCTTTCAAATGGTTAACAATTTTTGCAGAACTAATAAAAAAGGGAGGTGGCTGTCAAATACTTGCCCAAGATAATATAGAATGTAATCCATTACTTAAAACCAAGCATACGAACTGTGAAAAGCATTTTGAACACATAACTAAAAGCTTAATAGATTTAACTTCTACTGTGACATGTATCTACAGACCACCTGATGGTAACACACAAATATTCACCTCCAAACTAGATATGCCACTACAACAGTACAGTTTAAAATATCCCAGTATTATCTTATGTGGAGACTAAGTTTTTCATGTTATAACATTGCAATATATTCACTATTTTCCAGGAAGCAGTGGATTCTAATAGGAAATCTACACTCCTGGAAATTGAAATAAGAACACCGTGAATTCATTGTCCCAGGAAGGGGAAACTTTATTGACACATTCCTGGGGTCAGATACATTACATGATCACACTGACAGAACCACAGGCACATAGACACAGGCAACAGAGCATGCACAATGTCGGCACTAGTACAGTGTATATCCACCTTTCGCAGCAATGCAGGCTGCTATTCTCCCATGGAGATGATCGTAGAGATGCTGGATGTAGTCCTGTGGAATGGCTTGCCATGCCATTTCCACCTGGCGCCTCAGTTGGACCAGCGTTCGTGCTGGACGTGCAGACCGCGTGAGACGACGCTTCATCCAGTCCCAAACATGCTCAATGGGGGGACAGATTCGGAGATTTTGCTGGCCAGGGTAGTTGACTTACACCTTCTAGAGCACGTTGGGTGGCACGGGATACATGCGGACGTGCATTGTCCTGTTGGAACAGCAAGTTCCCTTGCCGGTCTAGGAATGGTAGAACGATGGGTTCGATGACAGTTTGGATGTACCGTGCACTATTCAGTGTCCCCTCGACGATCACCAGTGGTGTACGGCCAGTGTAGGAGATCGCTCCCCACACCATGATGCCGGGTGTTGGCCCTGTGTGCCTCGGTCGTATGCAGTCCTGATTGTGGCGCTCACCTGCACGGCGCCAAACACGCATACGACCATCATTGACACCAAGGCAGAAGCGACTCTCATCGCTGAAGACGACACGTCTCCATTCGTCCCTCCATTCACGCCTGTCGCGACACCACTGGAGGCGGGCTGCACGATGTTGGGGCGTGAGCAGAAGACGGCCTAACGGTGTGCGGGACCGTAGCCCAGCTTCATGGAGACGGTTGCGAATGGTCCTCGCCGATACCCCAGGAGCAACAGTGTCCCTAATTTGCTGGGAAGTGGCGGTGCGGTCCCCTACGGCACTGCGTAGGATCCTACGGTCTTGGCGTGCATCCGTGCGTCGCTGCGGTCCGGTCCCAGGTCGACGGGCACGTGCACCTTCCGCCGACCACTGGCGACAACATCGATGTACTGTGGAGACCTCACGCCCCACGTGTTGAGCAATTTGGCGGTACGTCCACCCGGCCTCCCGCATGCCCACTATACGCCCTCGCTCAAAGTCCACAACTGCACATACGGTTCACGTCCACGCTGTCGCGGCATGCTACCAGTGTTAAAGACTGCGATGGAGCTCCGTATGCCATGGCAAACTGGCTGACACTGACGGCGGCAGTGCACAAATGCTGCGCAGCTAGCGCCATTCGACGGCCAACACCACGGTTCCTGGTGTGTCTGCTGTGCCGTGCGTGTGATCATTGCTTGTACAGCCCTCTCACAGTGTCCGGAGCAAGTATGGTGGGTCTGACACACCAGTGTCAATGTGTTCTTTTTTCCATTTCCAGGAGTGTATATTAAACAAAAAAAACCTACTAGAACAACTAATACCAGTTCATCTGAAATAGATACTGTTTTGGTTAACACTGGCATGTCATCTGTCTGCAAACTAGACATAATCTCCAACGGTATATCAGATCACAACTGCTTGATACTGAATATGACCATGCAAGATGCAAATAGACAGACAAAACCTCCCCAACAGACTTACAAAAGATCAACTGGCAATAAAAATAATATAGCACATTTCTCACTTCTGCTCCATAAAGCTGACTGGAAAGGTGTCTATTGTGCCAGCAATGTTGACAGAAAGGCTAATGAATTTATGAGTATCTTGCAACACTGCTATGAAGTGGCATTCCCAATCAAACATACAGCTAAAAAATACACATCTCAACTGTCCAATAATAAATGGTTAACATGAGGAATAGAAACCTCTTGCAGAAATAAGAGACTGCTATATGCCTACATTAAAACTAGAATTCTTTTATACTGCATGAAATAGTTACGGTATATCTCACTGTCTATAAACAAGGTAATTCATGAAGCAAAGAAAATGTATAATAGGCAATTCATTATCAACTCAAGCAATAAATCAAAAGCCATGTGGAGATTGATAAATGAAACAGTTGGCAAAAAAGACAGGACACACTCAATAACCTGCATTAAAGATCAGGATGGTGTTACCAATGACCCTAAGCAATTATGTGAAATATGTAATGACCATTTCACAAAAATTGGTGACAAGTTTTCTTCTTTAATCAAGACTGCTGCACTCACTTATCACTCAGATTCAGCAGTATTCCCACTATAAATGTTCCCTGACCCAGTCACACCAAATGAAATCTGCAATATTATAAGGCAGAGACCAAACAAACATTCCTGTGGTCTTGATGGTATATCTGTTTGCCTTTTAAAACGAGCCTGCCATCATGTGTGTGAACCACTGACAGATATAATAAACTGCTCTTTATCATCGGGTAAATTTCCTAGAATTTTTAAAGCAGCAAAAATTATTCCTCTGTTTAAAAAAGGGGAAAGGAGTGATGTAAACAACTACAGACCCGATCCATCTCAGTCTTTTCAAGCTCATCAAAAGTCCTCAAAAAATCAGTATATGACCATGTTATAAGTTTCTTGTAAAGTAACTGCATACTAAGTCCTCACCAGTTTGGGTTTAGGAAAGGGAGATCAATAACTGGAGCATTATACTCATTTTTAAATGAAATCTATAGGGCACTCAATGACAGAAAACACACAACAGGTGTGTTTCTTGATCTCACTAAAGCTTTTGATCTTGTCAACCATGTATTACTTTTGGAGAAACTACTACGTTATGCGATTAGGGGAAATGACTGGTTTAGGTCATATCTCTCAGACAGAATACAGAAAGTAGTGACTGAGCATTTTCACCAATTTTCATGTAATCAGAGGAGCAAGTTGTAAGACAAGGTATTCACCAAGGCTCTACACTTGGTCCCCTTTTATTTCTAATATTCATCAATGAATACCCCAAAGCATTCAGGAAAGCCTGCCGGTAATGTTTGCTGATGACACCAATATACTGTTTTCAAATCACTGTCCTCATCAGCTCAACTCCACAATTGCTGATACAAATTGCAGTCTGGTAAACTGGTTGAACAAAAACAAACTTCTCCTAAATAAAGATAAAACAATGTATATAAATTTCCACACGACACAAAAGGTATTGTCTGTGATAGATGATATCAGGATTGAGAAAGTGCCCATACAGCGAGAAAGAGCCACAAAATTCCTTGTGGTGTCGATAGACGACACACTACAGTGGGACATACATAAAGATAAATTATTAAGTAAAATGAACAGTTTGTGCTATGCTTTTAGTATTTGCAGTAAAATCTGTGATATCAAAACACTAAAATGTGCCTACTTTGCGTTAGTAACTCAATTATGTGCTTCTGCATAATAAATACATTCTTAAGGGAGAAGCCCCAAAAAGGAATGCAGTATGTAATTATTAAGACAATGAAACAAGTACCCCTGTCTTCCACGACTAAACATCTCTTTAAGGAGCTCAGTATTTGAAAGTGTCAGGTCTTGCCAGAAAGGATTCAGATCCAAAATAAAGTCAATCCTGCAGAAGCACTGCTTCTATTCAGTGGAATAATTTATGAATAGTAATCTAAAACAATTTTTGTGATGTATTTTACTGCATGTGTTAAAATATTTCTTTCAACTGCCTTATTTGACTCTATTTACATTGTGTTATAACTGTTCCTCGTTATGGCTCATCTGCACTTATGATATCTGTGAACAGTGTTACATACAGTCATCAGATAATGATTATAGAGTAACATACCAAAAAAGTTATGATTCGCTATGTACAGCATATAATTTATATAAGTCTATACCTTAAGTATATCTACGTATCATAGCATGTTAACTGTAACTTATCCTACATCTATGTGTAATAACACAACAGGATTTCTGAATAAATAAATAAATAAGGGGAGTCTATGATGAGAGGTATTCTTCTGTGGTGTTTGTGAGGAATCACAGGATAGACAAAATTACTTTTATCATCATCTATCAGCAGTAACATTTTATGTTCACACTGACAATACTGAGATACACTGGGAATCTGTGTGATGTTATTGGCTTGCAAAAATCTGTGACAATACTGTCTTCTAATCCTTATTTATTATTATTATTATTGTTATTATTATTAGTTTCCTTCACAGACCACACTCACAGTACTATACAAAGGCCATAATAGAGAAGCCAATGTAACAACAGAACAAAATTCAATATCCAATGAGATTACATAGTTGTCTTCACATACTTATCATGAACTATTTATCACATCATCAGATATACTACATTTCTCCAGGTAAGAAAAATAACTATCACAATAAAAATGTATAAAACAGTGAACATAAGTTTGCAGCATTCTAGTTATACACTGTCAGGACAAACAAAGCATAGCAACATCGAACAATTTCTGCCAATATGTTGTAAGATTGTATTAATGTATGAAAGTAAATTTGTTACATTCAAAGAAAGGGAATTTTGGAATTAAGAAAATTGCTATTACCCCCACAGTGACTGAACTGTATGTATAGAGTGCGCACTCTTTATTAACATAAACTACACATAAACCCAAAGGTAATTAGGACGTACACCAAATATCAATCATTAAATTGAACCCACTACAGTGAAATACAAGGAAATCATGTTAAGGAATACAGTAATAAATTATACATCCAATATTTATTAAGTACCTAATATTATGAAGAGACTTGCAATAAATGAGTCCAGAAATACTCTTATTACATAACTAAAGATTCTTAAGCATATGGATGATGACATTGTATTTGAAGACAACACACGAATGTAACGTGAGAGCTTCTGAATGTGGTCTTAGAACTGTCAAATTACTATTCTACTTTAGACAAAAGGGGGAGAGGAATGTTAATATCAGTAGGCCACCAATACTAAATATAATTCTGAAACTGCATGCGAGTATTCCACATGCATAATGATTGACTGGAAACACAACTATTCACAAATCAACCACAATAGTGTACACAAAACAAATTTAGAACAAAATGTATAAGCCAATAAATTTGTGATTTAAATACTCACACAAAGTGAAAAATGGGTAGAGTTCAATAGCACAAGACTAATAACACATGCTTGTTTATCTCCATATGAACTTCAAATTACACTGAGAGCATAATTACAGTTATTAATATAAAACTGTCTTTAGATAAATACAAAGATACAGTGAGCACAGTTACCTAATATTACAGAAGGAGTTATAAGATCACATTTGGTTGCTTAAGAACACAAATTTTCTACAGTATATAATAAAATCCATGGATCATTAAAGAGCATAAAGGCATGAAAGCACAATTATAATACATTCGTTGTGTTGGCCCTTGTAACTTTCATATCCATTCTAAAGCACACACTCTTTATTACCATATTGCTTGTCTTTCAGCTCTAATATCTAAAATTATATATAGTCTACAAATTGCTGAATTTTTCAGTGAGGGAAAGTCATTGAGTGAATGTAGTTAGATGTTTTGGTGCTTTCCTATCATCACACATCTGTAGAAATAAATCAAATCAACTACTCGTGAAATAAAAATGGTTTACAAAACCATCATCAGCATGCAATAATGGCATTGAAATTCTTAAGATGACATGTACCATGGAACTGTATGCAGCCAGCAGACATAGCAGTTACAATTATCACTGGACGTAGTAGTTACAAGTTGTAAAGGTAACAAACATACACAGACTAATAACACTGCTGACCATTAGATGAGAACACAAATGTTTAACAACAGATGGCATTGCAAGAGAGGGTGTGGCATCCTGCAGCTCCATCTTATGGAATTATGTATGACTTATAAATTCCTGAATATTCATAAAATGCTGTTTGTGTTTCTATGCATTTTTTTAGTTTACACTTATGTTGTATAAACATTTATTACAGTTGTTGCATTGCATTTCTGTTGGTTTAATGCTCTTTATAAGTGTTTGTGCCAGATGGCGTTGCAGATGCAAGTATGATGCTACATAGTGACAGTTTTAATTGGTGGTATGTACAAATATATTACATAGAATTTTTACATACTAGCAATGGTCACAATAAAAATAAGCTTGGTTCTATACATAAAACACAAAACATATAACTTGAATAGTACATTTTCCTGCCTATTCCAAGTGGAAAGTAGCATATGTAAGTGCTAAGACCACTATATGCACTCTTTAGCATAAATATTGACAAGGAATTACACACATGGTGTCAAGAGGTAAGTACAATGAAACAGTGAGTTCTGAATTACGAATTGCATATACAAGCACTATAATAGCTACACGCATTGTACGGCCTAATTGGTTACAAGAAAATAAACATTTAGTACCAACTTATTAACACAAAAGATATCCATATAGTACTCAGCCTATTTAAAGTTTAAATTGGTGTAAATAAGTTCCTATTTATGCCATGCCGTGCATGAAGCTACTGCAACAAGTAATGAGTAGTAACTGCTGACCTATTGGCACAACAAACAGCACAGTTCTCTGCTTGTTAAAAGTGAGACGCAGGGTACATAAGCGGTAAAGCAGCTAGGTACACTGCACGGCATAAATAGTTACAAAGAATTACACATTTAGTGACATCACATTAGCACAACAAAACTAATTATAAAAATATTTATGACAATCAGTACATCTGTAATGAATAAGTGCCATAGACCTATGCAGAATAAAAACATGAACAGTTACTGTATAGCCCTTTGTTTCACTTCAATTGATATAGTTCTCATTGGAGACAAAGTATTAGGTCTCAAGGAGATGCTAAAACATTATTACAGAAGGCAAAATATAAAACATGGAAACCTCAGTCAGCAAAAGTATTAATAGCAATTACAAATCAAACAGTAAACCCCTGATCATTTATGGAGTCAAACTCCCATGTTTTGAACTTATTTGCAAAGCAATTTGATGCATAAGTTGTTTCAGTGTGTTAAATGGTTTGACATTAAGTGTGCAAGCAAGAAAAAATTAGAAAGGGTTTGTGAAATAATGTTTAATGTTTTCTTGGATATTTCTAAATACCCTCATTGTGAAATACTGCATATGTCTGCATGTCATGAGTCCTGAACACCCCCCCCCCCCCCCCCCCCCACACACACACACACTATTAGATCAAAGGCTTGATAAATAACATATCCTAAACAGAATCAAGGATACTGCTTCTTGATGAGCAGATTGTGTCGAATTTTATTTCCAAAATCAATATCTTTCTGAAATTGAGTGTATAATCAAATTTTTGTTGCTCCTAGAAGCTTTTGTCACGTACCATGGAACTGGCACCGAGTGTCATGTGTCATGAAACACATTAGTCATGTAGTATTATAGATGCACTTTCTGTTCTGTGTCCTTTATTGTCTGATTTATGCTTATCTGCCAGCAGTTGTGAATGATGTAGAGTGAAAATTTTCCATGTTTGACAAATGTTCTGTTACAATGCAGGTGTCACCCATTAACAGTCAGCAACAACATTTTATCCAAAGTCTAACTGGTTTGCTGTTACCTCCCTTTCTGCATACCTAAGAAAGATAAATTTTACGCAATTTAGATCATGTCACAGAGTGTGAGGAATTCTCAGTGACACTCAATAATGAGCATGTGTAGGAGATGATGGCACCAAATTCCTGGGCATTCACTTAGACTGAAAACTACACAGGGTATGTTCCAGTCTGAAATCATATTTAGCTCAGCAGCTTTCGGATCCAGAATGCTCTCTTGTATTAGATACAAAACAGTCACAAAGACTGCATGTTTTTGCTTTTGGGTACTCCATGTCACATGGAATTATGTTCTGGGGAGATCTCTTGCTCAAAATATTTTCATTGCTTAGTAGAATGATAAGAGTTATATGTGGGTTAAGTCCAAGAAAGTCCTCTTGCAAATTACTGAGCAAGATGATAATACTTACCAGTGGTTATCAAAACACTTTTTCTCCAATTTGTTTTGTTATCATGGTCTCCATACCCTTTGGACACAACACTCTAGTTCCATGTGTGACAAAAATGGAATATCAATTACATTACCTGTCCCTGCTGTAGAGAGACACTAAGTACGTAGTAAATCTCTATTCAAATCAAACGTACACCAATTTCTCTTGAATGACTCATTCCAGTCTGGTGAGCAAAATTGGAGTAAACAGCTTACCTAAGGTACAATCAATTGTGGAACTGTTGAGCTATACCTTTATGTAAGTATTTAGGGAATCGAGGACTACGCCTACGGAAGTGAAGGTACATTTAAGTGTCCTACAGATGACACCTGGGTGCTGGTAAGGAAGCAATGGAACTGACTACCAGAGAATATTTTCATATCTCCTGACTATATAAGACTTTGTGCACATTGAGTCCTTATGTAATCAGTGATTGTAGATTAATTAAGTAAGAATAAGGACACTGAAATCAGAAGAGAAATGACTCAGCACCACATCATAAGCTCTTTTTCAGGGCCAAACATCTAGAAAAGTGGGAACAAATATTAAAATATGCCAGCTGATCATTGAGGGCATTACCAGAACCAAATGCCAAAGATTATAAGAGATACTGTTTAAGCTCATCGTCTACATTTTTGTCCTAAATACTGGGATATGGTACCATTGGTGCAGCATATCACCATGCCTATGAAGTAGTCACACACGTCCAGACTAAAACTGTGAATGCTTACTTGCTATTCAGTTGCACAGACAACAGTATTCATTAATTCTGAATAAAAATTGGGGAACTGACCACACGTAGTATCCACAAACCACAATGTTGCTCCTGGCCAACATATGTTTTTGAAACATCTTGACATCCTCCACCAGATGCGATTGCCATATACACTGATGGAAAAAGAAACTCAACTCCAAAAAGAAAATTAATTTAGAGGAATGAAATTTTTAGAATATATTTGTCTAGGTGACTTATATAATTGATTAACATTGCAACAACACAGGTTAATGTAAGCACAAGATAAGCCACTGCAAATGTGAAACGCTGTTACGTTAATAACTGGTGTAACCACCAGAATGTTGAATCCAGGCATGCAAATTTGTATGCACTGTGTTTTACAGGTGGCAGATGTCAGTCTGTGGAATGGAGTTCCATGCCTGTTGCTCTTGGTTGGTCAATAATGAGAATGTTAATGCTGGTTGTGGATGACCCTTAAGCTATCGCCCAATGATGTCCTACATTTGCTTGGTAGGAGACAGAGCTGGTGACCATCCAGGTCAAGCCAACACATGGACATACTGTATAGCATGTTGGGTTACAACAGTGGTATGTGCGCGAGTGTTGTCCTGTTCAAAAACAGCCCCTAGAATGCTATTCATGAATGGCAGCACAACATGTAGACTCACCGGACTGACATACAAATCTGACGTCAAGGTGTGTGGGGCAATCATGAGAGTGCTCCTGCTGTCGTACGAAGTCTCATTCCAGACAAAAACTCGAGGTGTTGGGCCAGTGTGTCTAGGACAAAGGTTGATCACAGGCTCAACAAACATTCTTTACTAACACCACATCCAATCTCAAAAGTAAGTAACACTCACGAACACAACAGTGTCTGCTTGAAGCAATCCTGATTTGCATCCTCATACTGGCATTACTAGTGCATCTCTTATGTGAGTAGAGCAAAATCTGAACAGGCATCTTTCAAATATTGAAGCATGACTAACAGCTTTCGTTTATGTCTAACAACTTTTCTTTGTTGCTGCTATTTTTTCACTCAGCATAGAGTATCTGAACAATACAAGGATGCCTTAGTAAACTAGGCAGTTGGAAAGAACATCTATTTTACTTTCAGTGCTAAAGATGCCAGTTCCACCAGTTCAGCGGCTTGGAAACATGAGAACCAGCCAGACTCACATTTTGTCACTGGTGATGGAAGCCAACGTTTGGTTGCCATGACTAAAAATATTGTCAAATTTCCCTGCTAGTCAACACTACCTGCTTTAGAACCAATCAGCATAAGTATTCCATTTATTGGGTTGCTGCCTAAGAGACATACATACCAGTTTAGTCAATAATATATTATCCTTCACTATTTGAAACAGTCTGCCAACCCTGGGGTAACTTTTTGATTCCGCAGCTGTAGAAATAACAGGTGGTTTTGTAGTGAATAAGTCTCTGAGCCATGTTTGGAGCACATTTTCAGCAGGAAGGGAAATTCCAAGAAAGTGGTTTGATATGGCGCAAAAGGTGAAAATCTGAGGATTTTGTTTTGCTTTGTCACTCAAAAACAACCAGGGCACATGTGCTCATGGCAGAACTGTAGAACATGACGACAAAGAGAGGAGTTAAAAATGATTACACATTAATCCCAATTGACAAAATAGAAGATAGTTAAAAGAAAAAAAAAGGGGTCATGGAGAAAGTTCTGTGCTGGCCAGAGTGGCCGAGTGGTTCTAGGTGCTTCAGTCTGGAACCACTTGACCGCTATGGTCGCAGGTACGAGCCCTGCCTCGGGCGCAGATGTGTGTGGTGTCCATAGGTTAGTTAGGTTTAAGTAGTTCTAAGTTCTAGGGGGCTGATGACCTCAGGTATTAAGCTGCACAGTGCTCAGAGCCATTTTTGAAAGTTCTGTAAAATACTCCATAGAGAAACAAAGCTCATGAACTAAACATTAAATAGCCTTCACCATATTGCTACGATGGATAGAAAGTAAAGTGCGGTCGACACCAGTCACTAAAATGACTGATAGCTAACACGAATTAACAAATGATGATGGCTAAAAAGACAGTACATGATATGCAACCTAGCTGATCTTGCAGCGAGACGGCCGAGAGGAGGTCATCCAACCCACTGAGAGGTGCTTAATAACCTGCAGCTTGTTCCCATGAAGGGAGAACCAGTGGTGACACCATCTGCTGACAGACAGCAACGCAGATCATTGGAGGGAATGTAAGAACCAGTGGGTTGAGGTATGACGACTGCAGCATTGACAGCATCGTCAGTGGCCTAGTTTCCTGTCACACTGAGGTGACTGGGAACCCACATAAACATCATCCATCAAGAATGAGCATGTGACAGCTTTCCTGGACCGGTTGCACTAATGGATGGACATTGTGCCCTTTAAAGCCTCTGTGTTCTGTACAGAGTCTGAGCAGATGACGCAATTGAAAAGCCTGTGTCACCAGATGTGCTGTGTGGCCTGATACAGGGCGAACAGCTTTGTTATAAATACTGAGCACTGTACCAGAAGATGATATCGAAAAACGTCAGGACCAATGATGAAGGCACACCTGACACAGTATCTTTGTCAGTACAAGTGTCATCAGTGTACACAATCGTGAAGTTCTGTGCGAAGGTTGTGAAATTGAAGGAGATAGAACAAGGCTGGAGTAGTATCCTTAGGAATTGAATAAAGGCAAAGTTGAACACGGGCCGCCACATGAAGTTGATGAAGATGATGATAACATTGATGTTGTTTGGTTTGTGGGGCACTCAACTGTGTTGTCATCAGCACCTGTACACATTCCCCAATCTGTACACAGTCCAATCTAACCACTGACATGAATGATGATGGAATGATGAGGACAACACAAACACCCAGATCCTGGGTGTTTCGCCAATGAAAAGAAGCCAGACAAGTCTGGTGGGAGACAGGCCATTATAGGGTTAGTGGCAATAGCAAAGATGCCGATGCTCATGACAGGACCCTGAGGCACACTATTTTCCTTGGTAAATGCATCCAACAAGGTGAAACTAACATCCTGTTATTAAGAGTTCCTGAAGCAAACATAGTAGGCAGCCATGGAAGCTCCATGCATAGAGGGTATGGAGGATACCTGTCCTCCAGAAAGGTATCTTACACTTCCTCCAAATCGAAAAACACTGCCACAGTCGGATTTAGGCAGAAAACAAATCATGACATTGGTAGATATTGCGAGATGGTCAACTGCAGAACTGCGCACTAAAATCCACATTCTGCAGTGGTTAATAAATTGTGAGACTCGAGCCACCGTACCAGCCAGGCATGAATCGTATGTTCCATCACAGCTGGTGAGGGATATGGGGTGGTATCTAGAAGGAAGGTGTTTGTCCTTACAGGCCTTAGGCATAGGTATGACAGTGCATTGGAAATCTGATCTCTGCCCACACAGTTGCATGGATGAAGGAGAACGTGCTTTTCCAGCAGGAGAAAGATGCTGTAACATCTGACTGTGAACATCGCCTGGCCCTGGAGGGGGATTCGGATGAAGCGAGAGCATGACCCAGCTGCCTCATAGTAAAGGCAGTATTGTAGTACTCCAGATTCTGAGAAGAGAAGAGTATTGAACGAGCTGCCTTTGCTCATTTTTGATGGAGGAAGGCAGGGTGATAGTCGAAGGAGCTCGAAATCTCAGCAAAATTGTGGCACAAGGCGTTGGAGATTACAATAGGGTGCATGATGACATCGTATGCTACTGTCAGGCCGGAAACTGGACTATGGCTATTGGTACCACAGAGCTATCAGAGCTTGGTCAACATGATGGAAGAGAGAGTGGAACTGTTAAAAGAACTAGTGAATGAAATCCAGCACGTTTTACACTATCCCGAAACCAGGATGACACTGTACACCTAACTTTTTATAGTGAACACAGTTTGTCATTGTAGGATGACGGTAAAAATGTGAAGAGTGTGTCCCCGTGTGTAATTGGCGTCGCGGCATGCCTGAGTCCACCTAGGGACCAGGACACAGCGTGGTAAAGAGGAAGTGCAAGGAACAGAACATTCTGTGGCGGTAGGTTTAACATACTAAGATATTCTACCTAGTCATCACAGCTGGGAAAACGCTGTCTATTGAAGGTTGCCAGAGTGGAGTAAAGCCTCCAGTCAGCTTTAGTAAGCTGCTGTCTGGGTGTGAACGTAAGTGGGGTAAGAGTCAGTAAACGAATAGTACAGGGGGAATTGTCACTCGAGTATGTGTCAGAGAGCAGACCACTCAGGTTGATGGGCAGATGGGTAGTGCAGGAGGATAGGTAAAAATGGAAATATGTGTGTGTAGAGTCTGAAAAGACTCTTGCGTTATGGCAGAAGAGGTTACGCTGACTGAGAAGGTCGGCTAACGGGGCACCTGTCTGACAGGTTCTGGGTTAACCCCAAAGGGCATTGTGTACACTGAAGTCACCAAGGAGCAGAAAGAGGTGAGGTAGCTACCCAATAAGCAGTAGGAAGTCTGTCCTGGTGACGTCAAATGACACAGGGATGTAAATGGTATGAAGAGAAAAGATCAAGTGAGGAAAGAAAAGGTGAACTACAACAGCTTGAAGGCAGGTAGTCAGGGAGATGGGTTGACTCTGAATGTCATACCGCATGAGCAGCATGACTCCCCCATGCGATGGAATGCCATCCTATGGGGAAAGGAAATGCGAGCACTCAAATTGGTCATGGGGACGCTATTATTTTTTTTCTGGAGGCAGAGAACAAGAGGACATTGTGATTCTAAGAGCAGCCATAAATCCTCTTTGTTGGATAGAAGACCACAAACATTTCATTGAAGGAAAGTTATTATGAGGATAAAAAAATGAAAGGGTGTCACTTTGGTGGCTGCCGAGTGTCAGCCTTCGAAGACTTGCTGCTACAAGGCACAGAGGCAGGAGGATCATGCTCCACGAGGTCTGGAGAAGTGTCAGAAGGCTCCTTCTGTGAGCCTGCGGAATCCAGTGCAGAAAAATGGTTGGTGGTGCACACCGGAGAAGCACAGGCAGCTGGGCCAGGGTATCAACTGGCAACACTGTCTAAGTAGATATCAGACTTGGTGAAGGAGAAGACCATCTGCCTTTGACTTCTTGTAGACTTCCCGGTTGGCACAGGAAGACTGATGTTTGTTGGCTGAAGGGATGTAGTAGGTCTTTGTGTATATTCATTCAGTCCTTCCTGGCCTGCCCGTTGTGTAATACATGACTTCACCCCAGTAGGTCGATGTTTGGTGGCTTGTTGCACAGTTGTATGAGGAGACGGCAATGCTGCCAGGATGATGGGTGATTTCATAACCTCAGTGCCGAGTTTGATGTCACAGGTCTTTGTGGCCATGTCCTTGATGGAGCGAGACATAGCAAGAACAGTACTGTAATTAGCAGATGGTAGAACACGTGGTTTGAGACTAGCCAATAACTTGCAATAACCAGGTAAGGAACTTCTTCCTTTACCTGGACCTCCTGGACAGCCTATTCATCGAGATGCACGAGACAATTTTGAGAGGAGGCAGCAATGGTCACCATTGAAGTTGATACAACCAGGAGGAGGAGGAGGAGGAGGAGGAGGAGGAGAAGGGGCAATTGCCCTCATACGCATCCCTACCACAGGTTACACATTTGGCTCGGCGTTGACAAGACATTCCAGTGTTTGGATTTCTGCATCAGGCAGACTAGTGTAAATGACACCATGGGAAGTATTCAGAGTTCAATAGGCTTCAACATGAACAGGATACCTGTGGAGAAGCGAAGCAGCAAGTAGTTGTGCTTAAGACTTGCAGAACTACACATAGTTTCCAAAACCAAAGTGGCATTGCATAAATGAGAGCAGGATTTTGCAGGGCCGGCAACTGCATCAATACCTATCTGAATAAGAAACTGATTTACTGAGGCAAAGGATTGGCCATCTTCAGTACATGAAATCATGAAGAACCATGGTGTATCTGGAAGTGTCTATGAATCAGGAGCTTCATTCCATTTACATTTAGTAGATGCAAACTGTGAAGATGACTGCCACCATATCCAAAGGTATGCTTCATCTAACTGGTGGCTCCCTCCCTCAGTCTGGGGCTCACCTGCTTTAGGTGATTGTTCAGACCTCAGGTCACACCTCTTCATCACCTGACAGAGAGACCAATTGGCAATTTAGGAAGGTAGCAACTCAGGCAATAAACCCTCCCTGGGCCTGGTCTGTACCAGGGGGTGCATGTGAAACCTGTCAACCCAGGTCTGGGAATTACACACTACCCAGTCATCCGTTATATGACAGATGCCTTCAGGATCACACAGGGAGGAAGAAGAAGAAAATGAGTCTCAAACACCGAAGCAGAGGAAGGACAGGAGAAGGTGATCGAAGGAAGAAAAAAAGGAACTAAAAACAGTGGTGAAACATATCAGCTACTGAAACTGCAGAACACATCCCTAGAAACATCCCAGACATGTTCTCCAAGGGAAGCAAAAAGGAATAGCAACAGGAAGGATATCCAACACAGAAGGGTAAAGATGCTGCAAAGGCTGGGGACCTATGGTAGCCAAGCACATACACACCAAAGAGTGGTGAGCCCCTGAGGGAGAAACCTGAGGGTGCAGTATCAGGTAAAAGAAGTGAGGGCTAAATGACTTGATACTGCCTGTATGCTGCTAGGCTGCGAAAAAACACTGTACAGGAGTTGGGTTGTCATCACTTCATGCAGTCTTCCTGGTCATTGTCATTGAATTGCATCTGCAATTCATTGTACACCACACTGTCCTTGTTCTACCAGATGGACAATATCTTTTGTGGATGTGTGCATGTCTTTGTGCTGGGAGTTGCTTTGTTTGCACTAAACCATATGCCCACTCCTGGTCTTTGCTATTTTGGTTTAGATCATACAGTACCCATACACTCCATTTTTGAACCTTTCTCATGCATGCATATGTTACACTTCAGTGTACATGAAACTGGCAACTGTAATGAACTGTGATCATTCCACAATCGTGTATCACTGGGGGGGGGGGGGGGGGGGGGATGTGTTTAAACACTCTTCAACCCCCAAAAGTCTATCTGTATATGAAAAGTCACAGATGTCAGAACGATCCTCCTCAAAATGAGAAAACCATTTGCTTGCCGTGCTCTCTCCAGTGGCATTATCTCCATACATGGTGCACATGTTTTTGGCTGCCTCTGCTGCTGTCACTACTCCATATGGCACTTCATTTTCTAGCATCCTCAGATACTCTATCTCCTAGTGATAGACCAACAGTATTTAAACTCACATATAAAAATGACAATTGATAATCTCTTAGTAACCAGAATATCAACATTCAAAACAAACCTGTGACTAACATGCATCTATTTAATATGACCTTAATTCCTCAATCCAGAATGTACCTAAAAAAAAAGCTGACTGGAATGCTTTCCTGGATAAATATCTGGACTGGATTCCTCATCCTGCTCATATCTGCCACAATTTTGTACATGTAGTTACCAGAACAACTAACAAGTGTTTGTTCTGAGGATATCAGAAAGGATATATTTTCTGAGGATATCAGAAAGGATATATTTAAGGCTGGGATGAGAAATGTGAGGAATGCAACAATGGTTTTCAAAGTGGTGGTTACAGTTCACTGATTAACTGACACAGCACCTGGATACTGCACAAAGTAAAATCCTATCATCTCAGTAGTTTTCATCCATATTTAAGTATCACCAGAAAGCATGGTCCTTGCTGTAAAATTAGGTTGAGCTGTAGCCAGCCTCATCAACTGAGAACATTTTCTCCGCTTCACTCATGGTCAAAACATCTGAAAAAGCACATCACTGAGAGACTAAACATGAGCTCAAAGATAGAAAAGCAGCAGTCGTCTAGGACACTAAATATTTGTGACATAACCCTTGAAGAGATTGCAGACTTAATCTCTTGGCTCAGTTCACATACTCCCAAAATTTCTCATCAAGTCTGGCAAATAAATTTGAACATGGTTAGCAAAATTGGTCACCTCATTACTGCAGATGAGAAACAGTCCCCAAGAACTTAAAACATACCAAGGTGACTGCTCTCCCAAAGCCAAGCAATGCTTTGTCCCACTGCATTGCTTAGTGTCATCCATAAACTTCTAGAACTTGTACTGTTTTGCAAGACTGGTCAAACAACACTGTAGAACAAGCTGGCATTCACCCAAAACGAATCTGTGTGGTTTAAGTCCTGGCCCTCACAGCACACATTGAAATGGGCTTTCAGAAGATGAAAACATCTTTGGCTTGCATCAATCTATTAGCAGCCTATGGTACTGTCTGGAGACAAGGCCTTCTCTATAGACTGATGGATGTAATCTAAGCCAAAACATTACATAGCTTCAAAACATGACTGAATTTAGGATTCCAGGTCATCATGGAAGAGAAAATCAGGAGCCAGAAATTTCTCCATAATTGCTTTCCTCATGTATCGATATTAGTCCCACTGCTCTTTATCTTTTATACTGGATGTCCCACAAACAGTTTTTAAGCACTTTGGTTAACCTGACTGGGCCACATGAACAAGGCACATTTTTTGAAGTCATGCTGAAAGTCCTGATATCAGATTTGTCTGTTCTGTTGTGTTTTAGGGTGCAAGAACTAAGTTCAAATGTGCACGTATCATAACCATGGGACACTAAGATGAAAAAGGAGTTAAAAGCAACTACATATTCAGGCATGTTACTAACTATTTGGTTGTATAAATATTTTTTTTAACCATATGTGTTCAAGGGAAGCCCAGGTATTTATCTTGTGACTATAGACATCTACCTCAAGCTTCAGGAAGGGTAGGCAAGCAGATAACAACATAGCAGTGGTACAAAGGATCTATGAGCAGTGATCGTGTGTTGGTGAGGTAAACTGTGGTATTAGTTAGTATTGCATTGATCTAGCCCAGAGCGTTTCCTGGTAGGGGATTGATTGATTGATTGAGAGGGTTTATGGGACCAAATGGTGAGGTCCTCTGTCCCAAAATTCTGAAGTTATTCACAGAAGAAAAAGGGTCCACTAAAAGTGGACAGATCCAGTCAGGAGAATCAAATTGTAAAATAATTAAGATTAAATGCTTGCAGAACAAGGCATAAAAGGTGAGACCAAATCTAAAAACTAGAAAAGAGGGCAGTCATTCCATAGGGGAGTGGTCATGGGGTCCCACACCGAGAGTGCATGAAGAGAGGTCACAACTGCAAACAGTCTGCCCCTGCTCCAGGCGTGAAACAAAACCTTATATCTGGAAACAAAAATCACTTCCATGGAAGAAACTGAGGACCAGTTCAACTACCTGTGAATCATCTGCTAATAATAAATTTAACGTATCTGAAAGATGATACTTGGCACAAAGAAAGAACAAGAAGGGGACATTCCACCAATATGTGGGATACATTCAGGCTTTTTTTTTTTTTTTTTGTGGTTTTAGGGTGCACAACTTCAACGGTCATTAGCGCCCAGACTATGTTAGGAATGCACCGCGAGTCAGAAGTTTAAAACAGCAACGAAACGGAAAACACGATAAAAGACAGACTGAGGCATAGGATTAAGAAAAAGGAAAACAGCATAATCAAATGTGCTTAGAGAGGGTTGTCAAATTGATAAAATGAAGAACGCGAGCAGCTGCTCGTGGGTCATCCAATAAAAGGGCTTCTAGAGTACATGGCAGGCCAAGATCAAGACGCAGTGTGTTAAAATCCGGACAGGACGTTAAAATGTGGTGGACCGTCAGCGATTGCCCACATGGACAGAACGGTGCCGGCGCAGCCGTCAGCAGATGGCGATGGCTGAACTGGCAGTGTCCAATTTGAAACCGGGCCAAAACTACCTCCTCCCGCCGAGAAGGGCGTGAGGAGGACGTCCAAGCCACAGGAAGAGGTTTCAAGGCCCGAAGCTTGTTGTCTGTAAGTGCAGCCCAATCGGCATGCCACAGCGATAAAATGCGCCAACAAATGACCCTGCTAAAATCTGACGAAGGGACACAACAAGAAGCTGTCTGAGGCTGGAGGACCGCAGCCTTGGCCGCGGCATCTGCAGCTTCGTTCCCAGGGATACCGACATGGCCAGGAACCCACATAAAGCTAACCGGAGAACCGACGTCCACCAACTGCTGAAGAGAGCGTTGGATCCGGTGCATGAAAGGGTGAACCGGGTACGGATCACTGAGGCTCTGGATAGCGCTCAGGGAATCAGAGCAGATGACATATGCAGAATGTCGGTGGTGGCAGATGTAAAGAACAGCCTGGTAGAGGGCAAAGAGCTCAGCTGTGAACACCGAACAATGGCCATGGAGCTGGTATTTGAAACTTTGTGCCCCGACAATAAAAGAACACCCGACCCTGTCATTGGTCTTAGAGCCATCTGTATAAATGAAGGTCATATTAATGAACTTCGAACGAAGTTTGACAAAACGGGAGTGGTAGACTGGACCGGGGGTAACCTCCTTCGGGAGCGAGCTGAGGTCAAGGAGGACGCGAACCTGAGCCTGGAGCCAAGGTGGCGTATGGCTCTCGCCCACTCGAAAGGTTGCAGGGAGTGAAACATTACGGTGTTGAAGGAGGCGACGAAAGCGAACTCATGGGGGTAGCAAGGCAGAGACATACAACCCGTATTGACGGTCGAGAGAGTCATCAAAAAAGGAACGATAAGACGGGTGGTCAGGCATTGCCAGTAGCCGACAGGCATGCCGACAAAGCAGTATATCGCGCCGGTACGTGAGTGGCAACTCACCAGTGCCAGCATGAAGACTCTCGACGGGACTAGTATAAAACGCGCCGATCGCAAGTCGTAAACCCCGATGTTGTATGGAGTTGAGGCGGCGTAAGATGGATGGCCGTGCAGAGGAGTATACGAAGCTCCCATAATCCAGCTTGGAGCGGACGATCGACCGATATAGACGAAGTAGGACGGTTCGATTTGCTCCCCATGACATACCACGAGAACACGGAGGACATTTAAAGAACGGATACAACGGGCGGACAAATATGACACATGTGGAGACCAGCTAAGTTTCCTGTCAAATGTAAGGCCTAAAAATTTGGTTGTCTCCACGATTGGGAGAGCAACGGGACCGAGTCGTAAGGACGGTGGGAGAAACTCTTTGTAGCGCCAGAAGTTAATACAGACTGTCTTCTCAGCTGAAAAACGGAAGCCATTGGCGACACTCCAGGAGTAAAGACGGTCAAGAGAACGCTAAAGACAGCGCGCCAGGACACGTGTACACTGCGCGCTGCAATAGATGGTAAAATCGTCCACAAAAAGGGAGCCTGATACATCAGCTGGGAGGCAATCCATTATTGGATTGATCACGATGGCGAAGAGAGCGACGCTCAAAACTGAGCCCTGTGGCACCCCATTCTCCTGGCGAAAGGTGTCGGACAGGACAGAACCCACTCGTACCCTGAACTGTCGATCCATTAAAAAGGAACGAATAAAACGAGGGAGGCAACCGCGAAGGCCCCATGTATGCATGGTGCGGAGAATGCCCGCCCTCCAACAGGTGTCGTAGGCCTTCTCCAAATCAAAGAACACAGCCGCGGTCGGGCACTTCCACAAGAAGTTATTCATATTGAAGGTCGACAAGGTAACCAGATGGTCAACAGCAGAGCGGCGCCTACGAAATCCACATTGTACATTGGTAAGTAGGCGTCGAGACTCGAGCAGCCAAACCAATCGAGAGTTAACCATTCGCTCCATCACTTTACAGACACAGCTGGTAAGCGAGATAGGTCGATAACTGGAAGGCAAGTGCTTGTCCTTCCCTGGCTTAGGAATCGGGACAACAATAGACTCGCGCCAGCATGCGGGAACATGTCCCTCAATCCAGATGCGATTGTATGTACGAAGAAGAAAACCTTTACCCGCAGGAGAAAGGTTCTTCAGCATCTGAATATGAATAGAATCTGGCCCTGGAGCGGAGGACCGTGATCGGCCAAGTGCGTTTTCGAGTTCCCGCATGGTGAATGGGGAAGTTAGGTGGCCTAGCCTCCTCTGCCTGTTTGCGGGGGAGGAAGGCAGGGTGGTAATGAGCAGAGCTCGAAACCTCTGTGAAAAAGCGGCCGAAGGCATTGGAGACAGCCTCAGGGGCCACAAGGACGTCATTCGCGACCTTCAAGCCAGAAACTGGTGAGTGGACCTTAGTGCCAGATAGCTGGCGCAGGCTACCCCAGACAACAGAAGAAGGAGTAAAACTGTTGAAGGTGCTTGTGAAAGCAGCCCAGCTGGCTTTCTTGCTTTCTTTGATAATACGATGACACTGAGCACATAATTGTTTATAATTGATACAATTCGCCACTGTAGGGTGGCGTTTAAATGTGCGTAAAGCACATCGACGAGCATGTAAAGCGTCTCTACATGCTGCGGTCCACCAGGGGACCGGTACGCGACGTGGAGAAGAAGTAGTGTGAGGGATGGAATATTCACCAGCAGTGAGAATGACTTCCGTGAGGTGTGTGACCTGACTATCGCAGCTTGTGAAGGTGTGATTCTGGAAGGTCGCCCTGGAAGAGAAGAGCCCCCAGTCTGCTTCGGAGATGGTCCAACTAGATGAGCACAGAGAGGGGTATGCTGCAGGAGATGGATAACACACGGGAAGTGGTCGCTAGAATATGTATCAGAAAGTGCATACCACTCAAACCGGCGTGCAAGTTGGGGAGTACATATAGAGAGGTCTAAATGGGAATAGGTGTGAGATGTGTCCGAAAGAAAAGTAAGGGCGCCAGTATTGAGGCAGACAAGATTGAGCTGGTTGAAAAGGTCTGCTAACAAGGAGCCCCTCGGGCAGGATGCTGGAGAGCCCCAAAGGGGATGGTGGGCATTGAAGTCTCCAGTTAACAAAAATGGTGCAGGTAGCTGAGCAATAAGTTGCATCATGTCTGCCCTGGTAACGGCAGATGACGATGGAGTGTAAACGGTACAAAAGGAAAACGTAAAAGTGGGGAGAGTAATGCGGATGGCAACTGCCTGCAGGCCGGTGTGCAACGAGATGGGATCGTAGTAAATATCATCCCGGACCAGCAACATAACCCCTCCATGAGCTGGGATACCTACCACAGGGGGTAGGTTAAAACGCACAGAGGTGTAGTGTGCCAAGGCAATTTGATCGCATGGGCGTAGCTTCGTTTCCTGGAGGGCTACGACGAGCGGACGGTGCAAGCGGAGCAGCAACTTCAAGCCCTCTCGGTTGGAGCGAATGCTGCGAATATTCCAGTGAATAAGTGCCATCGTAAGAAAAGGAAGATGAAAGAAGGGGTCATCTCGAAGGCCGCTGAGGACATGGCTTCGAGCGAGCACTGCCGCCGCTATCAGTAGGCGGACAGTCATAGTCCATTGGGTCTATAGGTTCATCGGAAATCTCGGGAGGATGGCCGGGACGGGGACCTTCCTCCGCCGGTGAACGGCCAGATGTACGGCTACCAGCGGTGCGGCCAGGCGAAATGGATGACGGCCTGGGGCGGCAACCACTGGGTGGCGCAGGATAAGAAATGCGCCGTGGCGGAGAAGGAGAACTGTGCTTCCTATGAGCCTTTTTGGAAGTACCGGTCGAAGGCTGGGAGGTCGAGGTACGTAGGAAGTCTGCACGGGATGGTTCCTTCTTGAAGGCCCGTGCATCTGACTTCGGGGTCTTCGTCTTAGCAGAAGGTGATGAAGGGGCTGGTGTCTGTGGGGTGATGGGAGGAAGAGGAGACGTCGACCGCGCGATCTTAGCACTGGCCGAACGAACGACCGTGGTGCTGAAGGTCAGGTTGCATGTCTGGGTTGCCACCACCCTGGTAGTCCGAGGAGAGGCGAGGACAGTACTGTAGTTCCCCGCTGGGAGCAGCGCGGGCTTCCTACTAGCCAATAGCTTGCGAGCAGCCGAGGTGGACAGTTTCTCTTTGACCCGAATTTCTTGGATACAGCGTTCTTCCTTATAGACAGGACAGTCGCGGGAGGATGTGGCATGGTCACCCTGACAGTTCACACAATGAGGAGACGGAGGTGGACAGTCACCCTCATGGGCATCCCTGCCACAAGTGACACATTTAGCCGCATTGGAACAAGACTGTCGAGTGTTATTGAAACGCTGACACTGGTAGCAGCGCGTAGGTGTCGGGACATAGGGGCGAACAGAAATAACCTCGTAGCCCGCCTTGATGCGCAATGGCAGCTTAACACTATCAAAAGTCAAGAAAAGTGTCCGGGTCGGTACAAGGTCACTGTTGACCTTTTTCATGACCCTATGGACAGCCGTCATGCCCTGCTCAGCGAGGAAAGATTGAATCTCCTCATCAGTCAATCCGTCGAGGGATCTAGTATAGACCACACTACGAGACGAATTCAAAGTTCGGTGAGCCTCCACCCGGACAGGGAACGTGTACAGGAGTGTGGCCCGAAGCAGTTTTTGTGGCTGAAAGGCGCTCTCAGTTTCTAGTAATAAGGTACCGTTACGCAACCTGGTACAAGATTTGACAGATCCGGCTATGGCATCTACGCCCTTCTGGATAATGAAAGGGTTGACAGCAGAAAAATCCTTTCCGTCCTCGGATCGAGAAACAACGAGGAACTGTGGGGCAGGCGGTAGTACTTTTGTCACTGGTGGCTGGTCACGTTTCCGTTTTTGGGCAGAAGTCGAAAGAGATGGAGTAGAATCCATTGCGGAGGAATCCCCCATGATTGCCAGCATCTCCGATGGCGCGCTTCTTCCTTGTGGGGACCCTCTCAGAGGGCTCTCCCGCCTTAGGTGAATGTTTACACCTCAGGTCACACCTCCCGAGAAACAGCCGGAGAGACCAATCGGCATGGTCAGAAGGTATCAGCTCAGGCAATCACCCCTCCCCGGGCCGGGCCTTTACCAGGGGGTACGCACGTGCCTTACATGTCTACCCAGGGCGGGGAAGTACGCGTTACCCCGTCACCGGCTACGCATGCGAACGCATGGGTCGGCCTTCAGGCACGCACAGGGAGGAAGGAAGAAGAGGAAAAAGAAGAGAGAGAGGGAGAAAGAGGACAGGCTGTCTCAAACACCGAGGTGGAGACCAGAGAAGGCAAGGAGAAGAAGGCAATGAGAAGGCAAGGAGAAGAAGGCAACGAGAAGGCAAGGAGAAGAAGGTAATGAGAAGGCAAGGAGAAGAAGGCAATGAGAAGGCAAGAAGAAGAAGGCAATGAGAAGGCAAGGAGAAGAAGGCAGTGAGAAGGCAAGGAGAAGAAGGCGATGAGAAGGCAAGGAGAAGTCAAGGGAAAGAGTAAGGAAGACAGTGAGGTGGAGAAGAGCAAAGAAAGGAACCAACAAAAGGAAGGAAGAAACGAGAAGTGAAAAACCAAAAAGGCCACAATTATAGGTCGTGGAACTGTCCGTCTCCGGACGCAGGCGCTAACTACCCCCGTGAGGGGGATGGACTCCTTTTAGTCGCCTCTTACGACAGGCACGAATACCTCGGGCCTATTCTAATCCCTGGACCCGCAGGGGGAATGCCTAGAATGGTCTGTAGCAGCGAATGGAAAAGTAACAACCAAACTAATGTCTTACACCCAAACATGTGGAGAGAACAATGCAGTTGCTCTTATAACGTTAACAGAAATATGCAGGGTGAAAGTAGTGAAAAATGACAGATGAATGTTGTGGTGACACCACAAGGCACCACACTTGCTAGGTTGTAGGTTTCAAATCGGCCGCAGTCTGTCAGTACACATTGGACCCGCAAGTTGCCACTCTCGATGCTAGCAGAAAAAGTGCCGCCACTCAGCTGGTCTTAAGAGACAGGCTAGCTCACTGGCCAGTTCTACAGCCAACTTTGAAGCCATAACAAGTGAACCATTCCTACTAGAGATCTCATTTGCAGAGATACGCTAGTTAGCACAGCCTTCAGCTAAGTCAGTAGCTATGACCTAGCCGGGTGCCACTTACAGTTTACACATTGAAAATTGATCTATATGCGTGAAGCAATCAGAATTGTAAAGAATTATTCAGTCTATAACTACACTTCTAAATATTATTGTACAAAGTCAAGATCAACGTTCACTGCTGATGCTGAATTAAAGCTAAGTATTTAATTGTATTCCTGTCTACTAACTTTCTAACCACCTAAGTTACAGATACATCCCATCAAGTATAGTTCATTGATCCTCATGTGAGCCCACGTGATCAACACTGCAATTAATGGCCACACGGCATAATCAGACTAAGAGTCAAACTGTGTGACTCAACCGGGTCACCCTTTTCCCACGAGGCCCATAGTTCCGCCTCATACATAACAAATGTGTGTGGCAATAAAAAGGAAAACATTCCTGCAAACACGAGCTAGTAAATTAGTCTTTAGTGATGTAACTGTAGAAGTAGCTGTAAATGGCCACTGATTTAAGTCAAATATATTTGTACTAAGTAATATAAAATTTCTGAAGATAAACTTTTAAATTACCTAATTAGGCTCAAATATTATCCATGACCAACACATGTACATTTCCTTTAACAGGTAATTGTGTGAAACAGATATTGCCAAGTAATGTCATGAAGTAGTATTGAACTTCCTGTTCAAATACCCCATGGATGAAATCTTAGCACAATTAAATGAGGAAAGTTTGCATTTAATGGAAATTTTCACTAAGCCAGACAGTATTCCATATGAGGCAGTGGCAAGACCATATATTTTCACTCTTGCTCACCATTCACTTCTCCTTATGATACATCCTGTACAAAACTTAACTGAACAGGAGGATAATGCTAAATACATGGAGAGACCAAATACAATTGCTCCAGCAGGAAAATTCTAAATACATGTCAGATGTACACCTAGCCATGTTTAGGGAGGAACACAGTTTCTCTCAAAATATTAACAGAAACACACAAACATTAACTCAACAGATGCATTATGTACCTAATCTAACTATCCAGACCTAACCAGTGTTGAAGATGATGCTGGGAGTGTGCTTAAATGAACTTGCATTATAAACTCAGAGAAATGTAATAATTTGGTAAGGCAATACATGGAGAAAATACTGCAATGACCGACTCTGCTATCGAGTTTTATATGTTCATCTCTCACATGTATGCTTGCTCTTCTGAAACTGGTGCCAGGGACCTGCACCCACAGATTAGGGATCTCGTAGGAACAGGATGGAGTGGAAGCACTTCTGCAACACCGGCGACCAGATAATGCTAAGCAACTTGAGGTTGCCATCAGAAATGATTTACATGAGCAAAGCATATTCTGTTGTTACTACTTACCGGAGTATACAACCACTACCTTCACTTGTCCTGTTTCAAATTCAAATTTAAATGGCTCTGTGCACTATGGGACTCAACATCTGAGGTCATCAGTCCCCTAGAACATAGAACTACCTAAACCTAACTAATCTAAGGACATCAGACACATCCATGCTCGAGGCAGGATTCCAACCTGTGACTGTAGCAGGTGCGCAGTTCCAGACTGAAGCGCCTAGAATTGCTCGGCCACCATATCCCGTTTCCTCTGAGGTTAAGTCACCTGAGGCCATCACCATCCATAAACCCCAATCTGCTTCTTCCCATAAATTCTAGTCCAATCTCATTCCTTATTTTCTCATTCAGAATTCTTGAACATACTGAGATACAGTTGATCCAGTAATTCATTACAGACTACAATACCCTAGTCCCAGAACAGTCTGGATTCTGTGGATTCTGCACCGAGCATTCCATGATCCACTAATTCCTGCACTCAGCAGATGGCATCCTCATGGCAAAGTATCAGCGATAAAGCACTACATTAGTGTTCCGGAAACAGAGAGAACTTTTGACCCCATCTCCTGTGATTACATAATATTTAAATCACACACCATATTGTAACCAGGATACTTGCTTATAATGATCGATATGTTTCTGGGGTGGGATGATTCTCTGTTAGGAATGTCAAACATCACAGCAGCATAAATTTGATTAAGGCTAGAATTCTGTAGATTGTGTGCAATCCCGCACTGTAATATCTACACAAAAATGTCCCCAAAGCGTTTGGTAGATGATATTACCCTGGGAAATAGGTTATTCCACAAAAATGGAAATAAAGCCAGACAAATACTGCAATTCAGGAGTATACAAAATAAACTGAAATGGCTGAGACAAGTTTTATATAGGACAAATGAGGAGCAGATCCATGACAAGTTTTAGGGAGTAATCCTATGATAGAAAAGGAAGTGCATATACAATGCACTTCTAATGGAGAAGCATAAGTTATGTCACCTAAATGAAAGCATGGAAGTGTGGTGTAGAGCCCCAAAGGGAGAACCTAGAAATTTTGAACCACAAAAAAACACAGGTCCACAATATTAACGAAACAAAATAAATTTAGCCCTAAATGGTTTTTTGACATTTTTCCAGAATTGCTGGTGTAATGTATGCCAACTGTGGCATGCTCTCCTGCTGCTGACTGGGCCACACCTCACCTCAGATCTGCTGGTCTGGCGGATTCACTGCTGGTTGCACAGTAAATGACCAACACTTGGAAGTGAGTTGCTGGTTCATCCACAAGATAGAGTGACCTTCAAAATATTTGAATTTAATAGTGAGGTTCTTTTTTCTATTAAGAAAATAATATATTTTACAAGTCTACATCTTCTAGTGTATTCTTGGTAGGCTTTAGTTTATAAGGCACAGTTTTTCTATCCATTATACAAGCCTAATTGTAACAATACTACTTCTATTTATTATTATTATTATTATTATTATTATTAAATACTGCCATTTCATGTGCCTGATGTGTAGATAATATTAACAGATTCAGTGATTACTTGGTAAGTTTGGGTCCACTGCACATGGACTACATGTCATATTTAAAAAGTTGTCCCATTAGTAAGAAATTTTACTGAATTTAATCCTGTTTTATAATTTGAATGTGTATATTTGTAATTTAACTTATTTCTGCTTTTTAATAATTATAACTAGAAGAAGGAAAAATACAACAATAAAAAAGTGAAACTTGAAGGCAATGTTTCCCACATCAGTGCTGCCTGTAAGCTGGAACTCAAATCTTTGAATTAACTTTCAACCAGTTATTAAGTGACGAGCTGATTAGACATAGATTTCAATATTGACACTGAATTTTGCTTCACAAGTTCGAAGTTTCTTTGTGAGTGAACCTTTAAAATAATTTTTACTTTTTAAATTTTTTGAGCTCAATGTCGTTAACAAGCATCTATCACTCTTTATGTTCCTTTAATCGTTATTGCAGATATCTCATGAAGACAATGAACAAAGACCATATTTTTAATGATCTAGACAGTTTTATTTGCTTCAAAAGTTTCATTGGAGTGAAGGATGATCTCAGTACATTCATTTCTGCTAATATTTATTCTATGTAGATCCTACTAATACCATGTGAAGACATTTGTGTAGCTACTGTTGCATTTTTAGCATTTGCAAGGAAGAATGCTCTAGTCACTAACACTAGTAAGCATAACCCAGGGGCAAGAAGTAACACCATTCAAAGCAGAACTAAATACCCAATCTGTGACAAGCTGGTGTCCACGGTTCTTCAAATTGTCATGGTGTAAAGACTGTTCCATTAAATTTTTGGCATTCACCCACATAAATTCTGCTTTTTCTTCTTCTTCTTCTTCTTCTTCTTCTTGTAATATTTTGGCTGAATACCATCCAGCCATCTTCAGAGAGATCAGAGGTGACTGACACTCAAGCACTTGCTCTGTCATTTTTAACTCTAAGACTGAGCCACTGAATATGCGGCCTTAATGAGCTACAACAGATTTCTGCTTGTAATGCATTGTATGAGGTTTGCTAATATTTCCACTCAAAATGAAAGGAAAAACTTGACAGCATAACCGCTGTCAGAAAGTGTCCACATTCCTTTGCAATCAACCTGAAGTGATCATATAATCCTGCTGATTATGTGACAATCAATGAAATGTACACAAGCTGCCAGTAGTGGAAGACATGTTAGAGAAAAAAATTGACCATCCTAGGCACTCTTCACAAGAAGGAAAGAGAGATCCCTCCTGAATTTCACATCTAAGAGATCAACCTGTGGAGTTTCAAAACTTGGCTTCCAAGCTAATAAATCTCTTGTCTTGTACCCAACAAAAAGTAATTGTTCACTGATACTCGTGTCCACAATGCATGATATCAACCCTGAAACAGGAAATCCAGGTATCACTATTAAATTACAATCACACTGAAGGAGGAATGGATACTGTGGATAAAATGATTATAGGTTATGCTGTTTCCAAATTTAGGAGTTGGCCTATGGTGTTAGTTTATAGTATGCTGAACATGTGTGTTGTGTTGTGGTCTTCAGTCCAGAGACTGGTTTGATGCAGCTCTCCGTGCTACTCTGTCCTGTGCAAGCTTCTTCATCTCCCAGTACCTACTGCAACCTACATCCTTCAGTATCTGTTTAGTGTATTCATCTCTTGGTCTCCCTCTACGATTTTTAGCCTCTACATTGCCCTCCAATACTAAATTTGTGATCACTTGATTCCTCGGAACATGTCCTACCAACCAGTCCCTTTTTCTTGTCAAGTTGTGCCACAAACTCCTCTTCTCCCCTATTCTACTCCGTACCTCCTCATTAGTTATGTGATCTACCCATCTAATCTTCAGCATTCTTCTGTAGCACCACATTTCGAAAGCTTCTATTCTCTTCTTGTCCAAACTATTTATCGTCCATGTTTCACTTCCATACATGGCTACACTCCATACAAATACTTTCAGAAACGACTTCCTGACACTCAATGTTAACAAATTTCTCTTCTTCAGAAACACTTTCCTTGCCATTGCCAGTCTACATATTATATCCTCTCTACTTTGACCATCATCAGTTATTTTGCTCCCCAAATAGCAAAATTCCTTTACTACTTAAAGTGTCTCATTTCCTAACCTAATTTCCTAACCTAATTTGCTCAGCATCACCCGATTCCACTACATTCCATTATCCTCATTTTGCTTTTGTTGATGTTCATCTTATATCCTCCTTTCAAACCACTGTCCATTCCGTTCAACTGCTCTTCCAAGTCCTTTGCTGTCCCTGACAGAATTACATCATCATCGGTGAACCTCAAAGTTTTTATTTTTTCTCCTTGGATTTTAATACCTACTCCGAATTTTTCTTTTGTTTCCTTCACTGCTTGCTCAATATACAGAATGAATAACATCGGGAAGAGGCAACAACCCTGTCTCAATCCATTCCCAACCACTGCTTCCCTTTTAAGTCCCTCGACTCTTATAACTGCCATCTGGTTTCTGTACAAATTGTAAGTAGCCTTTCGCTCCCTGTATTTTACCCCTGCCACCTTCAGAATTTGAAAGAGAGTATTACAATTAACATTGTCAAAAGCTTTCTCTAAGTCTACAAATGCTAGAAAGGTAGGTCTGCCTTTTCTTAATCTTTCTTCTAAGATAAGTCGTAGGGACAGTATTGCCTCACGTGTTCCAATATTTCTGTGGAATCCAATCTGATCTTCCCTGACGTTGGCTTCTACCAGTTTTTCCATTAGTCTGTAAAGAATTCGCGTTAGTATTTTGCATCCATGACTTTTTAAACTGATTGTTTGGTAATTTTCACATCTGCCAGCACATGCTTTCTTTGGGACTGGAATTTATTTATTCTTCTTGAAGTCTGAGGGTATTTCGGCTGTCTTATACATCTTGCTCACCAGATAGTAGAGTTTTGTCAGGACTGGCTCTCCCAAGGCTGTCAGTAGTTCTAATGGAATGTTATCTACTCCCAGGGCCTTGTTTCAACTCAGGTCTTTCAGTGCTCTGTCAAGCTCCTCACGCAGTATCTTATCTCCCATTTCATCTTCATTTACATGCTATTGCATTTCAATAATATTGTCCTCAAGTACATTGTCCTTGTATAGACCCTCTGTATACTCCATCCAGCCTTCTGCTTTCCCTACTTTGCTTAGAACTGGGTTTCCATCTGAGCTCTTGATATTCATACAAGTGGTTCTTTTTCCTCCAACGGTCTCTTTAATTTTCCTGTAGGCAGTATCTATCTTACCCCAAGTGAGATAAACCTCTACATCCTTACATTTGTCCTCTAGCCATCCCTGCTTAGCCATTTTGCACTTATGCTGAACATAACTGGGCCAAATTGCCAAATTTTGTATTCACTTTCGCAACCAAAAAGAAATGTCATAATTCAATGTATTTATCTGAAGAATTTCCATTGGCAAATGAACACTTGAAGAATAGAAATTCAGGTATCAGTCCTCATTGAGATGATTTCCAACCTAAGAAAGAAATTCCCTTCAGAAGCTGTCATTGACACACCAGAGCCATCAGAGATGAAGAAGAATGGGTGTTACATGTGTGTGGAAGGAAAAAAAAGGCAACTCCATGATAAAAGTTTGTATGAAGTGCAGCACGTTTACTTGTCAAGCACATCTGACTACAGAGCCTTTGTGTGTTGGATGTCATAGAGAGGAGACTGACTAGATGTGTTGTGTCAGCTGTCTAATGACACTCTTATCAGTGGTCATGTGAGTATTGTCACACCCATTGCTCGGTTGGTTGATTTGGGGGAAGGGACAAAACAATGAGGTCATTGGTCCCACTGGATTATGCAAGAATGGGGAAGAAAATTAGCCATACCCTTTCAAAGGAGCCATCGCAGCATTTGCCTGAAGTGAATCATGGAAAACCTAAATCAGGATAGCTGGACGCAGGTTTGAACCATTATCTCCCAAATGTAAGTCCAGTATGCTAACCACTGCACCACCTCCCTCAGTGTGTCACTCACATGAAAGAGATCCTGGACCTACACACCGCACAGACAGCTGTATAGACAGACATATGGTGAGGGCTACAGTGGCAGTTCGTACAGCTACCACACACAGATAAGAGGTCTTGTGAGCCCATATGTGCCAGCACGAACTGTTGAAAATTGGTTATTAGCAGTCAGGCTAGCCTATCTTCCACCCATGGCACAGCATCGACTTGCACTGTTCGTGCTATCAGAGGATCATTTGGAAGACAGCATGGTGTGTGATAGACTTCAATGATGAAAGCAGATTCTGCCTGCAAGCAAGTGATGCTCATTTGCATGTATGACAGACCTGGTGAGCGATGTCTCATAAACTTATTTCATTCGAGGCACACTGGTCCCACCACAGTCCTTACATTTGGGGTTGCGATAAGCTACAATTCTCGTTTATCTTTGCATTTATGAAAGGGATGTGAACCATTGATCTGTATGGGCAGAATGTTGTTAGCCCAGTTTTTTTGCCATTATTGCACCACGAAAATGATGTGTTGTTCAAACAGGATAACGCTAGCCCAAACAGTGCCCATGGAACTCAACATGCTCTGCAAGACCTGAAGAAAATTCTTGGGACAGCACTTTCTCCACACTTGTCCCCAATGGAGCCCGAGCTGGAGATGATGGTTGACGAATGGCACAAGTCATTTCTTGTTCCAACAACTCTTACAAAACTACAAGAACAGGTCTGGCAGGTGTAGCATAGTGTATTCCTGTACAATATTCACCATCTGTATGATGGACTGGATGCCAGAGTCAGTATCCGCATTGACACATTTGGAGGCTGCACCACATACTAAAATGGAAATTTCAGCACGGACCGATATCTGAGACCTCAGTACCACTTCGGCTACCAACCTGTAAATTTAGTCATTTCATGTACTCCATACACACTGTTGCAACAATAAATCTTGAGTGTGAATGTTTCAACAAATCTTGAGTGAATTGGAAACCTCTGAAAGGGTTTACCTAATTCTTTTTCCAGGAGTGTATTTTCACACAAGTCACTATTCACTTTTAATTATGACAAAATCTGTATAAACCTGAAGTAAATATGTGGATAATGTCAAATGCATGGAAGAAACCAACACAGTTGCTCTCACAGCAGCAAAATACATAATACACATTGGACATATATATAGCTACGTGTAGCGACAAACACATTTTCTCTCAAAACATTAACAGCATCTTGTTAACGGGGACATTATGCAAATAATTCAGATGTCCACATCATATCAGTGTTGAGGATGATGCTGGGAAGATGGTTAAATTAGCTTACATTGCAAACTTTGGTAATTGTAAAAACCTGGTAGGGAAATACGTGGAGGCCATACCGCATATGATTAACAAACCAGAGGAGCAGTCAGCTGTCTATTATGAGCAAAGAATCCACTTTCAGGACAAAAAGCCAATATTGGCTGAAGCTGGCAAAATTCCTCAGAATGCAGTGAAAAAACTATGCTCGAAGAGTTTAGCCTGTTCAGAGAAAGTAGTCCTCAAATTATGGCCTAATCAATGTAGTTTTAATTTCAAATTCACCTAGTAAATGACGACAAGAAGTAAAACACAGCAGTTATTAGAAGAAAATAATCAGTTTTTGAAAATATAATGCAACTGAATAAATAAAAAGTCTACTCAGCAACCTTTGGCAGGAGAACAATCATATAGAGGGTATTACAGTTTGTAAGTTTTGGGAGCCAGTGGCCCCTCTCCTGGCAGAAGAGTTGAAGGGGAAGGAAGAGGGGTGACGGAGATGGCCTGATGAATTTTAGTAAAAGTAGTAAATTTGGAAAAGTCAACCAAAACAAGGGGCTATGGCTGCATGAAGCCTTCCAAATTTTCCCATCTCTACTCCTTTTTTCTAAACCTCACCAGTTCTTTTCCTTGACCACTCTTCCTTCCCCTTCAACATTTCTGCCACAAGGAAGGTCCACTGGCTCCATGAGCTTGTAAACTTTAAGACCTTCTATATATTAGACTCTCTATGTATCCAATTACATTATGAATTATCAGAAGAGTAAGTCAACTGAGGACATAAAGACAAGATAGACACTCGACACAGTGAAGGTGGGACATTCGATGCGCTCTGAGCATCGGTCAACCACAAAATACCTCGACCCAACTGAATTATGGCTCCTCCTCTCAAATGTCGTCAACCTTCTGTCATTACCTTCTTATGACACAATACAATTACAGCCTTAATTAATCATGTTTCCCCTCTGTTTCAGTCATCTGAATTCATCACCATTCCCTTTTACTTATTTATGTAGATAGTCCCTGTGAGTTAGTATGGATAGGTTATATTTGACAACTTGAACAAATTAATGACTAGCTCATTTTACCAACCACCTGGAAGAGTTGCTGAACAGCTCAAAGACATGCTCAGTCATTTCAAATTGGTACCCCAGTCATAGAATTACAGATGGTGATGACTTCAATCTACCCTCCATATGTTGGCTAAAATAGACATCACAAATTGATTGTAAGTATAAGATGTCATCTCAGATCGTAACAAAGGCTTTCTCAGATAAGTATTTCAACAATAATTATTAGCTCAGGGTCCCACTTTAAGCATAAATTGTTTCAAAAGCATAATAGACCAATTACCAACAAATAATCCTGAGCAAATAGGGAGCATTATGACTGATACATGGGTTAGCGTCCAGACATATATTGTAGTGAATCTAGATATCATAAGATCCAAGCACACAAAAATAAACACTATATAAACGCTATATACATATATAAAAGCAGATAAAAATTGTGGTTGACCCCTTTTTAAGAGACAGCCTCAACTTCTTCTAATCTGACTATGTAGACCTAGACAAGATGTTATGGATTTGAATAAATAGAATCGGTGGCAGTTGTGGGCTATATATCAAATAAAATGATAAGAGAACCTTCATAGTACACAAAACAGGTCAGAACACTATTACAGGAGCTATGAGGAAATGCATGCCTAATGTAAAATCCCAAAACTGGCAAAAAAGGTTTTACAAAAACTGGAAATTTAGTGCAAACTGCAGTGAGAGAGGCTTTTAATAGTTACCACAATGAAACTGTCCTTAAATCTGGCAGAATTGAAAGTGATTCTGGTTGTATGTAAAGTACAACAGTGCCAACATGCAATCAATACCTTCACTGCATGATAACAACGGTGATGTTACTGATGAAGTGCCACAAAAGCTGAGTTACGATGCATAGTTTTCTTTGCTGACACAATTTCAAAAACCAAGTAAATATTCCAGTATTCAAAACAAGAATGACTGCCAACATTACTAACTTAGTTATAGGTGTCCTCCATGTTGAGAAGCAGCTTACATCACTCAATAAAAGCAAGGCCTCCAGTCCAGGTTGTATACCACTCAGGTTCGTTTCAGAGCATGCTGATACAATAACTCCATGATTAGCAATCATACACAGCCGTTTGCTCTTCGTAAGATCCACACCTGAAGAATAAGCTGCAAAATTTGCACCAATACAAAGAAAAGGAATGGGAGTAATTTGCTCAATTACAGACCTATATCAATTATGCAGATTTGGTGCAGGATTTTTGAACATAAACTGTGTGTGTTCATCATGAATTTCCTCCAGGAAAACAACCTGTTGACACACAGTCAGCATGGATTTGGAAAATATTTTTCTCATGGAGCACCGCAATACAACTAGCACTTTAGTTCCATATAGTAATGAGTGCTATCGACAGGGGGATCTCAAAATGATGCCATAATTTCAGATTTTCAGAAGGCTTTCAACACTATTCCTCAGACGTGACTTCTAATAAAATTGTATCACATCTTAGTTGTGCACTGGATTCATGATTTCCTGTGAGAAAGGTCATAGACTATAATAATTTATGGAAAGCCATCAAGTAAAATGGAAGTAATATCTGGTGATCTCCACCAGAGCGTTATAGGCCCTCTGCTGTTCCTGATCTACACAAATGAATTAGGAAACAATCTGAGCAGTCCTCTTAGATTGTTAGCAGTTGATGCCGTCATTTACCGTCGTGTAAAGTTGTCAGATGATCAATACGAATTGCAAAATGTTTTAGATAAGATATTTGTATGGTGCAAAGAGTAGCATTTGTCTCTCAATAAGGAGAAATGAGATCATCCACACGAGTATGAGGGGATACCCGCCAAATTTTGGTTTCACATACATCAAAATAAAGGCTGCTAATTAAGCTTAATACCTAAAATTAGAATTACAGATGAATTAAATCAGAATGATCATATAGACTATGCTGTGAGGAAACCAAACCAATGACTGCAATTTATTGGCAGAACACTTGGAGAGTGCCAAAGGTCTACAAGAGAGACTGCATATAATCAAGCACATCCACCATCTTCTGAAGTATTGCTGTGCTTTGTGAGATCTGTGCAAGATATTATTGGCATAGGACAACAATCAGTTCAAACAAGGGCCGTTTTATTAGTATTATAGTGAAATTAGGGGAGACAGGGTCATGGATATAATACACGAATTGGGGTGTCAATCATTAAAACCAAGCCCTTTTTCATTGCAGTCAGATCTTCTGATGAAACTTCTGTGGTGTCACCGCCAGACACCACACTTGCTAGGTGGTAGCCTTTAAATCGGCCGCGGTCCGATAGTATACGTCGGACCTGTGTGTCGCCACTGTCAGTGATTGCAGACCGAGCGCCGCCACACGGCAGGTCTGGAGAGACATCCTAGCACTCGTCCCCAGTTGTACAGCCGACTTTGCTAGCGAAGCTACACTGACAAATACGCTCTCATTTGCCGAGGTGATAGTTAGCATAGCCTTCAGCTACATCATTTGCTACGACCTAGCAAGGCGCCATGACCAGTTTATATTGAGATTATATAATGTATCAACAAGAGCGATTTTCTCCAATTATGGATTAAAGTTAAGTATTACATCAACTCCGTACTTTATTTATTAGAATCAACTACTTTAATCTGTTCCAGACCTCACGCCAGCCTGCGTGAGTTAAACGCATGCTATTCGGCTACAAGTCATAGTGGATTGGCTGTCTGGTCAGCCCACTACAACTTCAATCACCAGCTTTCTCCTAGAGTGTGAAAATATTTTGTTGCCACCCACCTACATAGCGAGAAATGATCACCATCTTCACCAACACCAAATAAATTAGAGCTCACAGGGTGTGACTGAAGTGTTCATTTTTCGCTCATGCTGTCCGTGAGTGGAATGGAAAAGATAGCTTGAAGATGGGTAGACAAACAATCTGCCACGCAGTTTATTGTGAACTCCAGATCAGTCATGTGGATGTAGATTGTGTCAAGCATCACAGTACTGTATTTGAACATTAATGGCTTGTTTCTCCTACTCATCCACATTCACTTACATTTTTGTACATGTAAAACAAGCTGCCATTCATCACAATAAACAGAAATTCAGTCCACGTCAACATATTTCCTCCTAGAATCCCTAAACAATGTTACTTTTCTGTGTATTATAGTGTCATCAGCAGATGGTACTCTAGGTAAAGTGACCAAAAGGCGAAGCAGCTGAACATAATGCATGTAAGTATAGAAGAATATAAAGATATATTATTTGCTAATGGTTCTACAGGTCTACTAAAAGTTGAAAACAGCGAGAAGCTGCAACGGGCTGTTAACTGATCTACAAATTGAATCAGCAGTCTGGCAGACCACATCCACCAATAAGATTGTATACAACAATAGAACAACCCACATAATCTGCAAACATTCACTGCAACTGTGTTTTCCTTAAGGGTGATAAAGTGGTGAGTAGCCCTGTTACAAAAGTCAGTGGTGTTTGGCTGTGAGAGGCTATGAAACAGCTTCCTACTGGTCCACTTATTACGTTTAATCCACCACAGAAAATCTTGTTCCTAGAGACTGGATACTTGGTGACAGAACTCAACAATTCACAAGTGTGGCAGTAAACAAAACAATTATGTGCAGTGTCTCTGCTGCAGAGAGATGCTATGTATGCTGCTGTAAAAAATTTTCAACCTCCTTCCCACTGAGCTGAAAACCTTATGTTGTTTTCTTATTTAGTTCAGCTTTGAATAGTTATTTACTATTCCATAATTGTCCCTTTAATCACTATGTTGTACAATATGTTTAGAAACAACTTATCCAACAGAAGATATACCTAACAAGTTGCATAACTGACAAAAGATTAATAAAAGTATTTCAGCTGACAATGCAGCTTCACATGCACACATATCAATCTTAGACGACTCTTCACATGATCCCTGGGTGGTACTACAAAACCAACACATCAAAAGCCCTTTACCAGGTCCAAACATCTGCAGAAGTGAGACCAAGTATTAAAACATGTCAACTAAACACCTAAGGCATTAGTTGAACCTAATGCCAAATTCTAGGGAAGATGCTGTCTAAGCATGTTATCAACATGGTTGTCCAACAACAAAGTCATACAAGTAATGGAGATCAGCTATGGGCAAGAGGAAAGTGGCTAGCAAGCATCAATGTGCAGTAGCGTGTGTGGCAAGAAAGGTCAGTAGAGGTTGTGGGCAAGTGCTAGAGTGTACTGGAGAATATGAAATCCACTGGCAATCCACAGTCTGTGACAAAGGGTCAAAAGGAATAAATAAAGAGCTTCTTCTGCACAAGATTAATGCAGCATTGAATGAAATAGAGACTAACATTGACAATGCACCTCAAATAAATGTATATAATGGAACTTTCAGGAGAATCAAAAAAGGGCACAGGGTGTTCACCTTGCTTGGGTTCCAACAGTTCAAACTTTTCAAACATTTATTTCACAAACATTAAACCAAACAGGGCAAAGTAGACACGTGCGGTAGCCACATGTAATGTTAAGCAAATGTATGGGTCATTTGTGTAATCAAAATTTATTGCAACTGTGAAGAATTTTAACCACATTCTTAAAAAAAATTTGGTTGTGTGAAAAAGAGCAGGATTAAAAATAAAAATTTCCAACATATGCCAGAGACAGAGTGCAAAACAAATGGCCAGAAATTCCACAAGTCAAAGTCCTAATATGTGAAGTCTTTATTCAGTAAACTAAATGAAGTTATCAAAGGAGGCCGCTCAGAAATTGAAATTGTCAGAAATGGGTCAGAAGTTACAATGAACACTACCTAGTGCAAACCTGTCACTGAAGTGAAAGAGGATTTATAGAGGGAGGAAAAATAGAATCATGAATACATTTTAATGTCTTTCGTGTGAGGAAGATGGGAGCTATTACAGAAAATCTACATCCTTGCATTTTCAATATTTACTGTTAATGATCTGTGTATTGACACTGCTGTAAACAATCAAAGTAAACCCACTAAAGGCCAGGCACTGTTAAAGTTCAGAGTTTAGGAGAGTATGTATGAGCAGAGTGTATTCATTTTTGTATGACTTAACATCAGTTTGGTTCTCAGAATTCACTGATTCTGAATAGGTTTGTCAATGCATTCTTTCACACTTCTGTTCCATCCACTAGTCAGACAGAAATGAAGAGGAGAGTGTTTCAGGATTCGTCAAGGGAGACGATTAGGTTAGTCCATTCGTAAATATGGGTTTGGGAACTGCATCTTTAAGTAAGTCGGGGGAAGATGCTGGGCTCCAGGAGAATAATGATGATTAAAATGCTCTGACCAGCACTCAAAGTATGACTCAAACATTAGGGGACATGCCTGAAGCTAAACAGAAGGAACAGGTAAAAATATAAGGGTGTTATGTCGATCTATTTTAAGAACATCTTGTCCAATCAGATGATGTGCTTGTAAAACTCAAGTTAAGAATCATGAGCCATTCCATAGTAAATTGTACCCAGTACCCTTGCCCTAGAAAGCCATAGTTAATAAAGCAATTAAGGGTGTGTAGAAGAATCAGATTATTTAACACTCAGATAGTGAAAGTTCTAATGCAATCCACACTGTAACAAAAAGGGATGGCTGTGTGCATTTACTAACTGATGCCCACTGAGAAATGATGCAGTTTACTGTACAATGTGACCAACTGGAGGATGAAGGTATAGCAGGAAGAACACAGCCTTTCTGTGGAATGGAAGGTGTTAGCAGTTTAAAAGGATGGCCTTCGGGCTGTCAGTATCATCAGTGGCCTTTATGACAGCACTCACAGAAGTTCTAAGAGAAGAATTATTGATACACTTATCACCTACATAATGTTATTCTAATTAGTACTACCTTTAGGGAGAACATTTATACATTCTATGTCGTGTAATGTAAGCGTTTAGTGGATGGGTAAATAAGAATTTGCCAAATCGCTTGTTTTCTTGGGCATGTAATTTCTTTGCATGGAATCAAACCTGATCCAATGAAAATGGAACCAGTGAGAAATTGTCCTGCACAAAAATGATGTAATCAACTGAAAATCTCTCAGTTTGTGCAATTTCTATCACAGTATTTATCCTCGATTTTTTTATCTTCACAAGTACATCTCCACTGGAAATGGAATAAGGAATATCAAGAAGCATTTGAGTTAATTAAAAACCAATTGCATGAGGCACCGATACTTCACCATCCTGACTGAAGCAAAAATTTCTACACTGGAACCGATTCAATTTATTCCTACTGCTAGCTTAGTACATTTAATCCACCACGGAAAATGAATGAGTATAGCAGTCTCTCTAAATAGCCACATTACAAGTATTTAGAAACATTCTAGAGAAACACTCCAGCACTTTGCCTTCTTTTCAATTGTAAATGTACTAAATCACAGTAATAGAGGGGAACAATGAAAGAAGTGCGCAAACATGTCATAGCAGTACTCAGGCAGCAGTAGCTAACTGCGACAGATGCAGCAACAGATAAGTAACCATATTTGTCATTTACGAGTTCCTAACCAGGAGCGAATTTTATTATATCATCTGTCTACTTGAATAGTTCAATTTCTTGACTTTCTGCGTGTAAATTTAACATCTAATAGCCACAGTTCTCGTGTTTTCATTTGCGTCAGAAAGTAAACTGATTTTGTGACATATTACAAGTTCCAGATCAGGGTCAAATTATTTAGTTTGACCTGAGTGCTTCAGTAGTTAGGTTTCTGAACATACGCGTATTACTAGACACAGTTTGTGTTTTTGGCAGGTTCTATAGTAGAATTGCACAGCATGTGCTGACAGTTTGTTTATCTGCATAGTTTAGTCGTCCATGGTCTTTTGTATGGACAGGGACTGTGATTGTTGTGTGTGAATGTGAGTCGAGTTGGTGACACTTCGCTCTCAGCTTCAGTTAGTGTTTTTGGCAGGTTCTATAGTAGAATTGCACAGCATGTGCTGACAGTTTGTTTATCTGCATAGTTTAGTCTTCCATGGTCTTTTGTATGGACAGGGACTGTGATTGTTGTATGCGGATGTGAGCCGAGTTGGTGACACTTCGCTCTCAGCTTCAGGCTGTGATGGATTCCGTTACAGAGCTTGAGGCTGCAGTGGATGGGCACCACTGTTGTGGGCCGGCCGTGGGGACACAACGGACGTCCAGCACGTCAGAGTCTTCTGATCAGTCCTCACCAGTGGCCAACCCAGTTACTGCTCGCACTGAGGTTGACCCCTCACCTGTTGTCGAGTGGGAGGTAGCCCCGGGGCGAAGCACATGGTGAAAGGCTTCCCAGGTGGCCACACATAATGCCTCTCCGGTTTGTCTGACAAACAGGTTCCAGGTTCTGTCTGTGGCTGACACTGTCACTGAGCCAGATGCTGTCACCTGTCCTGTTTCAGAGGAAACCATTCAGCCTCCAAGATCTGGGCAATCACAGAGGCTGAGATTATTGGTAGTTTGGAGCTCCAAGGTTAGGTGCATTATAGGGCCCCCTTAGGGACTTGGATGACAAGAATGGTAAGAAATCCAGTGTGCATTCCGTGTGCATACCGGGTGGAGTCACTCCAGATGTGGAAAGGGTACTCCCGGATGCCATGAAGAGCACGGCATGCAGCCAACTGCAGGTGGTTGCTCAAGTTGGTACCAATTACGCGTGTCACTTTCGATCAAAAGAGATTCTCTTTGGTTTCGAGCAGCTATCAGAAGTGGTAAAGGCTGCCATTCTTGCTTGCAAGATTAAAGCAGAGCTGACCATTTGCAGCATAGCCGTCAGGGGCAATTCCGGACCTCTGGTACAGAGCTGAGTGAAGGGTCAGAATCAGAGGCTCAGACGGCTAGGCTGCTGATTCCTCGACTTGCGCCAAAGGGTGGTTGGGTTTCGGGTTCCGCTGAATAGGTCAGGTGCCCACCACGTACAGGTGGCAGATACACAAGTAGCAGGGTCTGTGTGGTGTCGACTGGGCAGTTCTTTACGTTAGAGGGTCTTGGGAAAACACAAAAAGCACTTCAGTTACAAAGGGTGCAGGCTGAACACAGCAAAAATGTAGATACAGGAACCACTGGTATAACAGTTGTAAATTGTCGTAGCTGTGTTGGGAAAGTACCAGAGCTCCAAGCGCTAATAGAAAGCATTGATGCTTAAATTGTTATAGGTCCTGAAAGCTGGCTAAAGCTTGATATAAGCTCAGCCAAAATTTTTGTGAAGAACCTAATGGTGTTCCAAAAGGATAGGCTAAACATGGTTGGCGGAGGCGTGTTTATTGCTGTCTGAAGTAGTTTAACTTGTCACGAAATTGAAGTAGATACATCCTGTGAATTAGTATGGGCAGAAGTCACTGTTGGCAAATGGAATAAAATAATAATTGTATCCTTTTACCGACCTCCCAATTCAGATGGCACAGTTTCTGAAAGGATCAAAGAAAACTTGAGTTTGATTTTAAACACATACCCGAATCATATGATAATAGTTGGTGGTGACTTTAATTTACCCTCGATATGTTGGTGAAAATACATGTTTAATTCTGGAGGTACGCATAAAATATCATCCGAAATTGTGCTAAACACATTCTCTGAAAATGATCTCGAGCAATTAGTTCATGAGCCCACGTGAATAGTAAACGGTTGTGAAAACACGCTTGACCTCTTAGCAAGAAATAATCCTGAGTTAATAACGAGCATAAAAACTGATTCAGGGATTAGTGAACACAGGACTGTTGTAGCAAGACTGAATATTGTAATCCCCAAATCATCATTCTTGTGAAACACAACTAGCTCTCTATTCACATGAAGTGCTGAGTGCTATTGACAAGGGATTTCAGATTGATTCCATATTTCTGGATTTCCATAAGGCTTTTGACACTGTAGGTACTACACAAGCAGCTTGTAGTGAAATTGTGTGATTATGGAATATCATCTCAGTTATGTGACTGGATCTGTGATTTCCGTCAGAGAGGTCACAGTTCATTGTAATTGTAGGAAAGTCATAGAGTAAAACAGAAGTGATTTCTGGCATTCCCCAAGGTAGTGTTGTAGGCCCTTTGCTGTTCCTTATCTATTCAAACAATTTGGGAGACAATCTGAGCGGCCGTCTTCAGTTGTTTGCAGATGATGCTGTCATTTATCGACTAATAAAGTCATCAGAAGATCAAAACAAACTGCAAAACGATTTAGAAAAAGAGGATCAGAATGGTTGGAAAAGTGGCAGTTGGCTCTGAATAATGAAAAGTGTGAGGTTATCCACACGAGTGCTAGAAGGAACTCATTAAACTTCAGTTACACGATAAATCAGTGTAATCTAAAAGCTGTAAATTCAACTAAATACCTAGGTATTACAATTATGAACAATTTAAATTGGAAGGAACACAGATTAGATTAGATTAGATTAGATTAATACTAGTTCCATGGATCATGAATACGATATTTCGTAATGATGTGGAACGAGTCGAATTTTTCAATACATGACATAATTAGGTTAATTTAACAACATACTTAAGTTAATATAACAACTTTATTTATTTTTGTGTTTTTTTATTTTTATTTTTTTATTTTTTTAATATTTTTTTTCTTAATTTATATCTAAAAATTCCTCTATGGAGTAGAAGGAGTTGTCATTCAGAAATTCTTTTCATTTCTTCTTAAATACTTGTTGGTTATCTGTCAGACTTTTGATACTATTTGGTAAGTGACCAAAGACTTTAGTGCCAGTATAATTCACCCCTTTCTGTGCCAAAGTTAGATTTAATCTTGAATAGTGAAGAGCGTCCTTTCTCCTAGTATTGTAGCTATGCACACTGCTATTACTTTTGAATTGGGTTTGGTTGTTAATAACAAATTTCATAAGAGAGTATATATACTGAGAAGCTACTGTGAATATCCCTAGATCCTTAAATAAATGTCTGCAGGATGATCTTGGGTGGACTCCAGCTATTATTCTGATTACACGCTTCTGTGCAATAAATACTTTATTCCTCAGTGATGAATAACCCCAAAATATGATGCCATATGAAAGCAATGAGTGAAAATAGGCGTAGCAAGCTAATTTACTAAGATGTTTATCACCAAAATTTGCAATGACCCTTATTGCATAAGTAGCTGAACTCAAACGTTTCAGCAGATCATCAATGTGTTTCTTCCAATTTAATCTCTCATCAATGGACATACCTAAAAATTTGGAATATTCTACCTTAGCTATATGCTTCTGATTAAGGTCTATATTTATTAATGGCGTCATACCATTCACTGTACGGAACTGTATGTACGGTGTCTTATCAAAATTCAGTGAGAGTCCGTTTACAAGGAACCACTTAGTAATTTTCTGAAAGACAGTATTGACAATTTCATCAGTTAATTCTTGTTTCTCAGGTGTGATTACTATACTTGTATCATCAGCAAAGAGAACTAACTTTGCCTCTTCATGAATATAGAATGGCAAGTCATTAACATATAATAAGAACAACAAAGGACCCAAGACTGACCCTTGTGGAACCCCATTCTTGATAGTTCCCCAGTTTGAGGAATGTGCTGATCTTTGCATGTTACGAGAACTACTTATTTCAACTTTCTGCACTCTTCCAATTAGGTACGAATTAAACCATTTGTGCACTGTCCCACTCATGCCACAATACTTGAGCTTGTCTAGCAGAATTTCATGATTTACACAATCAAAAGCCTTTGAGAGATCACAAAAAATCCCAATGGGAGGTGTTCGGTTATTCAGATCATTCAAAATTTGACTGGTGAAAGCATATATGGCATTTTCTGTTGAAAAACCTTTCTGGAAACCAAACTGACATTTTGTTAGTACTTCATTTTTACAGATATGTGAAGCTACTCTTGAATACATTACTTTCTCAAAAATTTTGGAGAAAGCTGTTAGAAGGGAGATTGGACGGTAATTGTTGACATCAGATCTATCCCCCTTTTTATGCAAAGGTATAACAATAGCATATTTCAGTCTATCAGGGAAAATGCCCTGTTCCAGAGAGCTATTACAAAGGTGGCTGAGAATCTTACTTATCTGTTGAGAACAAGCTTTTAGTATTTTGCTGGAAATGCCATCAATTCCATGTGAGTTTTTGCTTTTAAGCAAGTTTATTATTTTCCTAATTTCAGAGGGAGAAGTGGGTGAGATTTCAATTGTATGAAATTGCATAGGTATGGCCTCTTCCATTAACAGCCTAGCATCTTCTAATGAACACCTGGATCCTACTATATCCACAACATTTAGAAAATGATTATTAAAAATATTTTCAACTTCTGACTTTTTGTTCGTAAAGTTTTCATTCAATTTGATAGTAATACTGTCTTCCTCTGCTCTTGGTTGACCTGTTTCTCTTTTAATAATATTCCAAATTGTTTTAATTTTATTATCAGAGTTGCTGATTTCAGACATGATACACATACTCCTGGATTTTTTAATAACTTTTCTTAATATAACACAGTAGTTTTTATAATTTTTGATAGTTTCTGGGTCACTACTCTTTCTTGCTGTCAGATACATTTCCCTTTTCCGGTTACAAGATATTTTTATACCCTTAGTAAGCCATGGTTTGTTACAAGGTTTCTTACGAGTATATTTAACTATTTTCTTGGGGAAGCAGTTTTCAAATGCATTTACAAAAATGTCATGAAATAAATTATATTTTAAATTGGCATCAGGTTCACGGTACACCTCATCCCAGTCTAACTGCTGTAGGCTTTCCCTGAAATATGCAATTGTTAAATCGTTGACTGAACGTACTACTTTGGAGGACTGTTTAGTATTGCTGAATGGAGCTATGTCATATATTGTAACTAGCTGTGCACCATGATCAGAAAGACCATTCTCAACAGGCTGAGCATTTATCTGGTTAAACTTATCTTGGTCTATAAAGAAGTTATCTGTCAGTGAGCTGCTATCCTTTACCACCCGAGTAGGAAAATCAATAACGGGTGTCAAATTGAAAGAACCGAGTAATACTTCAAGGTCATTTTTCCTATTACCCTCTTTCAGAGAATCTACATTGAAGTCCCCACAAATAAAAATTTGCTTCCCCCTGTCTGACAGATAGCACAACAAGGAGTCCAAATTTTTCAGAAATAGATGAAAATTTCCTGATGGGGATCTATATACAGTTACAATTATAAATGTGCCTTTATTTAATTTAAGCTCACAGGCACATGCTTCTATATGTTTCTCTACACAAAACTTTTTTGTTTCTATACTTTTTGCACAATGATAACTTTTGACATATATGGCAACTCCTCCTTTCTCCATATTTTCTCTCATTACATGTGCAGAGAGCTTATAACCACTTACATTTACCTTATCCATATCAGTAACAATGTGATGCTCAGACAGGCATAGTATATCTATTTCATTCTCAGCTTCTAAATCTTCTAAACAAACCAGAAGCTCATCTACTTTATTCTTTAAACTCCCAATATTTTGATGAAATATGCTTACACTATTTTTAATCATACTTTTATGAGAACCTTTCCTTATTCTAACACTTGCAGTACTCTCCTGTCTGAGTTTCTCATTGTGCTTAGGCCTAGTTCCTATACCAGTGGTCACATGGTGTTCAGAGAGGCAGATTATGTCAACTGGGTTGGGTGACTTTAATTCATCAATGGAATTACCTAGGACTGAGATACAACCTGGTGGAGATAAAATTTCTGGTGATTGGTGAAAATTTATAATTGATAGCTGTGATTGGTGATCCAATGTGCTAGAATTGTGCTGTTTAATTTCTTTCCTAAACTGAAGATTTGTTTCAATCCTGACCTCTCGTAGAACTTGACATCTTTCTGTCTTACCTATCCTAAAAAAGGTGCTGCTCCAACACCTGTAACACACAGAAAATTATGTAGGGAAGGCTAACCAAAGACTGTGTTTTATTGGCAAGACACTTAGAAAATGTAACAGACCTACTAACAAGACTGCCGACACTATGCTTGTCCGCCCACTTTTAGAATACTGTTGCACAGTGTGGGATCCTCACCAGATAGCACTGACTGAGTACATCGAAAAACCTGAAAGAAAAGCAGCAGGTTTTGTATTATAGTGAAATATGGGAGAGAGTGTCACAGAAATGATATGAGATTTGGGATGGACATCATTAAAAGATAGGTGTTTTTCGTTGCGATAGAATCTTCTCACGAAATTCCAGTAACCAACTTCCTTCTCCGAATGTGAAAATATTTTGTTGACACCGACTTACGTAGGGAGGATTGATCACCAAGATAAAATAAGGGAAATCAGAGCTCGTACGGAAAGATATAGGAGAATGAAGAACCTTCCACAACTAGGAACTGCTTCTATCATTAGCCATAAATTAATGGATTGAGTTAATGATTTATGATCACCTAACAACCATGTATGCAAACAAGATCTACACTAATCAATGTTCATGTACCCAAAATTCTGACACATTAAGTAAGAAATGTGCATAGAGTGGACGTGCACGGATACATGCATCTGATGGAGAAAAATCTGTAGCCAATGGCTAGTGTAATAAAAATAGACAAGAGCCCCAATGAAGATGCACTAATATTAATAACTCAAGGCTTATTATGTTAAAAAAGTCACTTTACAATCAGACAGTATTGCGAAACTAACTTTAGGCACAGAAGTTGCTTACATAACAATGAATGACATCATCACTTATTAAACTAATGCTGTTCGAGTAACTGACCTTCAAGTTAACTCTTACACTGGGCTACTGGAGATTCAGCTGTATGTCCAGGAACCCGGTACCAGTTGCAAGTTGCCTAATTAATGCCTTCCAGGAACTACAAAAAATATTTTGAATAATTATTGATGGACTTGAACACAACAAGACATTTTTAACATAAGACTACACATCTTAGCGAATAGGTATTGGGAAGTAGTACAGTGGGAAACAGTGTGCTTGCCAAGGCAGTGTAACTGATCATGTGTGCAAATACCCACACTTTATTTATTGAGTATTTCAGGATGAGTGCACTTACAGACTTCTGATGAACTTCAAGCATGTAAGGAAGAAAAAGTTTAGCAAATGATTGCACTTATGCTTTAAGTGGAAAATTTAGCTCATTAACTTATTTGCAAACCAGTCAGAAGTTTAACTCTTGTGTACAACAGGGCATCAGAGTCTAAACAATTAGCAATTTACTGGTACCTGTACAATATCTGGACGGTAAGGTACTAAATTTTCACATATGAATGACAGGAACATGGAGATATCACTATAATTGGTGTACATACCAATGTCACAATGGTGTTGATATTCTGAATACAAAGAAATTATTGCAGTAACTTGTGAACAACAAAAAAGTTTGTTGTAATAGAATAAAGGTGACATGTATACTTTCTTATTAACAGCACATGCACTCTGAACATATTTATGAACAAACCATTGTACTATTACCTATTGTGTTTCAATCACATTCTTCATCACTGTAATACTGAATTTATAAGGGAAACATGGAAGTCGATAACTGACAACTCCAAACTGGGGTAACATTTCCACAAAAATATCTAAACTGATAATCGTATGGACATCACAGAATAATGATGTATTTGTATTATTGCAGATTTATATCCATTAGGTAAGACTAAAGCAAAGCTTCCTAAGTGCAAGCATTTTTTTTTTCACTGCCAGGTAATGAACTACTTGCAAAACAAAGTTTCAAGAATTTACAAAACCCTTACAAAAACTTTCTTCACTACATTGGCAACAAAATAAGCTTTACTGCAAACAACAAGCTTCCAAGGAATCCAATTGACCAGTTGGCATCATGACAAGAAACGAACTCACACACAAAATTAATATAAAATTTCGATCTGTGTAGTAATATTTATAACACTTGTATCAAGTGGAATGATGTCCATAATAGATATAAAGGAAACTGACTACTGAGCATCAGTAAGTCTACACTCGACACATGCCATCCATCTGCTCACTAAAAATCCAGAGTGTTTCACAATTCCTATTACAGAGAGGTTCCAGAGCAAACTCTATCCACCAGGTTTCATTACTGAACCCATGTCTGGAAATGTACAAAGTCCCTTCTTCAACTCTTACACACCTGTAACAGGAATTCTGACATGCCCTGGGTACAGCAAGAAAACCCTGTAGCAATTTTACAACAGATTGCATAGTTTACATTAAGTGCATGTAACACCAATGAAAATATCCCAAGAGCTTATGGTATTTATGACTACATAAATAAATGACCAAAATAGTGACTTTATCATTTCTTTTATCCATGTAATTCTGAAGTTATGGTAGTATCTGGGAAACTGTTTACTGAGGAGGTACTCTTTTGTGAGGAAGTACAGCAGTAACTCATATACTTTCAACAATGCTCAACTATAAAGTCCTGTCCTCATTTTCATTTCAGTCTTCTCCAAACACCTGGCACCTCCAAATTATTTTTGTGTGCATCAGGAATGTCCAGCCTTTTGCACAACTTCACAGAAATTTAATAATGCTCCTCCACAGCATGGTCATCACTGTTCTGATACAAGCATGGCTAAAGGTTTCTCCAGCCACATTGTGGAGATACGAAGTAGTATCACAACTACTTCCTCTTCCTCTTGTTCTTGTTCTTGTTCTTCAATACCCGAACAGGTCCTCCCCCATCAGAGAGAAGATTAAATAAGGAAAATGAAAGACACCCTCTGGCCTCGTAACCTAATACCATCGGGGTCGAAAAGATCAAGAGTTGGTCAAGAGAGACCGACAGAAAAGAAAACAGAATACGTCTGACACACGTAAGTGGAAGCAATGTCAGACGTTTCTAAAAAGAAGATAGTGAGACACATATGACTGTTCTGTTTATGGCAAGTGGTACCTGACCATATTTAAAACCAAAGTAATGTCAAATTTAATATGTGAGATTCACATGTTTATGCTGAGCTAACAAGTTGACACAATACCATGTATTCTAACATCACAAGTATATTCTTTGGACATAACACAATTAACAATGGGTAAATATACAAAAGTGAAACATTAAATGATTCAAAAATGTAACAGCACTTTATGCACTGATATATGCTGTTAGATATTCCTTCCAAGTACCTGGTACCTTGCTGATATTAAATTTTTTAAACTGTAATACTTGCAACATAGAAACATTAATGAAATGTAACATCTAACAAGCCTCTGTAGTCACTACAGAGAGATATAATATTAAATACTAAGTGTTAAAAGAAATTTCTTGACATCTATTACACTTGAAGTAGCTATTCAGATTGTTTGAGCTAATCATAATACACAAGTTAGTACATTCCATATTACTAATCTGGAACATCCGATTGTCTAAAATGCTGACTTAATTATATGAGGGGTGTTCAGTAAGTAACGCAATAATTTTTCTGAAAGCAGGTTGGCTTTATTCAGGATCCCATTACACCATATTATTTCCTATGATCTTTGATACAAAACCCGAGTTTTCAGCACAATTTCTGTTCAATTTGATGGCCTTACGCCACCTTACTGGGAGGGCTTGTATGCCTCATGACACCATTCTACTAATTGATGACAGCACCATCTTGTTGCATCAACAACTGCCCCCATCATCCACACACTGCTTTCTGCAGAGTGCAGAATGGACAGTTCTTCCTTGTCTACCCAACAGTCTGGACATCGCACCTTCTGGATTTTGTCTCTTTGTCCCAATGAAGTATGTGTGCTCCTCTCAGGTGTGCAGATTTGGTGAGGTCTTGCAATGTCACGGAGTAGAAGAGTTCATTTCCATTTTTGTGGTGACGTACATGCTGAAGTTGTTTCTTCAACTTCATGATGGTAGTGCAAAACACTACACCATGATGGAGGTAATCACACAGAATAACAACTTCAAAATTCCAGAAGACCACCACCATGACTTCACTGGTTGAGGATGCAGCTTTGAACTTTTTCTTCAGAGCAGGTGATGTGGTGCCACTCTGTGGATTGCTGTCTTGTTTCTCAGTTCAGAGTGTTTCACCGTCTGACAATGTTTGACAAAAATTATCACTTTAACCCTTGTAATGTGCAGACAGTTTGGCACAGGTGGTCATTTGTTGGTCTTTACAGTCTCCAGTTTGGCGGGGCACACCTTTGAGTACCCTAACTGGTGGATGAGTGTGTCTGCACTAACAACAGAGACGTCCAGCTGAGCAGCAAGGTGTTCCATCCTTCGCGATTGCCAGATCACGATCAGAGTGTTCGCATGTTCCAACATTGCAGAATCACAACTGTGTGCAAATGGCATACTTCTTTTTTCCACAACCAGGTCTCTCTAGATATTCTGCAAGTGCCTATGAATATCTGTGATGGTCTGCTTTTGCACTGAAAACTCAACAGGTCCCTGCTTGCAATACACCTCTGTTATAGACGCCATTTTTAAGGCACAAATAGTGCTGCCACTTATTGCAACTTTGTGGAATATTCCTTCTTCAGCCCCTATAGCTTTATCATATCCGAAGATGTTAAATGCAGAATTTTTCGAAGTGACATTGGCCGAGAATAGAAATATGTTGCATTACTTATTGAATGCCCCTCCTACATTGTGTTACAAATGCAGACTGTCATTATGTAGAAAATCATCATATAGAAATATCAAAGTTGAGAGATACTACAATTTTGGGTAAACATATTGCTATTGTGGTAATGATATAAATGTGCGCAGGTAACAATTTAACCATGGCAAAATATCGTAATTCCCTGTACACACAGGTTACCTAACACAAAGTGAATATAACTTGCCATAAATTCCTCTGTGTGTTTGTAAATTATTTATTCATAAAAATCATACTTTAGCATAAAATTTAAAAAGTAATGACAATCACATATTTACAATGTCATTAACAAATTCACATCTGCAGTTATTCCTTCTTGACCAGCAGTTATTGTAGCCACATTTGATTATATGCAGATCCACAGCCTCCATATATGATAATCATTTTGTAAAAGAAAATACTGTCCATGAACTGCTTCTTCACGTTCTAATGCATGTAACAGTGTAACAGACAACTAATATTCAGATTATTAGGACAATGGCAGAATACATTTCAGCAAACACATGTATCCATTACTTATCTGTGAAGTACATTTAGAAGAGTAACCTATAACTGAAATTTTTAATAATACTTTGTAATCATTTAGTGTGTATATTATTGTTACATCTGCATAAGAGAATTTCTAGCATGAGTGATGAGCCACATTATTATAAAAATACGCTCAAATTATGATGCATAATAAATATCTTCCGTATAAATCATATTCAGTATGTTTAAAGACTCAAACTACAAGGTATAAAACAACTTCATACTTCTGACTGCTTTAGAAATGCACAACTATGTTATGACATTAAGCATTTACGAGAGGTTTGAAATTATGTTTGAAGTTTTTTGGAAATCACATAGTGCTCTCATTATGAAACATGGGATATATGCAGTGGGTATAATTTGTGCAACTTGAGCTACACTGCTGCAAGACATATATGCACTGTTTCTGACTGTAATACTCATCCTACAGGGTTCAGCTTTTGTTATAAGTGCTAAGCCCCGTGGGATTAGCCGAGCGGTCTAAGGCGCTGCAGTCATGCACTGTGCGGCTGGTCCCGGCGGAGGTTCGAGTCCTCCCTCGGGCATGGGTGTGTGTTTGTCCTTAGGATAATTTAGGTTAAGTAGTGTGTAAGCTTAGGGACTGATGACTTAGCAGTTAAGTCCTACAAGATTTCAAACACATTTGAACATTCTACATGTACTAAATCATGGCAGGAATTTAAATTCACCCCACATCTGTACGAAATATTGAAAATTAAAGAAAGCACTTATATAGGCTACATGCAACAGGCACTGTTTGTCATGAACCCGATTAGTCACTTAGTAATACACCCAGAACAGTGTTTGGGTAAAGTAACACCTTCTGTCCTTCTGAGTCCTTCAGTGTCTCTGGTTTATGCTAAGATCTGCCTGCAGTAGTCAATGGTGCCCAGTGGAAATATACCATGTTTACAGATGACACCATCATTGTAACAGAATATCTGTCTAACACAATCTCCAATGACATTTCACCAAAATTCTGTAGCAGGTTTGTTAACCCCCTTCCTGCCAAGCTAAACACAATAAATTTTATGTAATTTACATAAAGTCATGAAAAGCCAGACAAACACTCAGTGACACTGAATAACCAGTACATAATCAGTTTGATTAAGGAAGAGTTCCCCCAGGACATATTTCTATCACCTATCATCTCCCTACTGAGCAGTGAAAATAATCATATATAGAATGAGTCCATCAACCTCCCATTGCAAGTAATTTAGCCAGCTGAGATAACTGACTACTGCTTCTCAACACTGATTTTCTCTAATGTATCGTGTTCCTGGAGACTGGATCCTTGGTGACAGAACTCAAAAATTCACAGGTGTGGCACTAGAAAAAAGAATTACATACACTGTCTCTGCTGCAGAGAGATGCTATGTATGCTGCTGTAAACATTTTTGATCTCCTTGCCACTGAGCTCAAACTCTTATGGAATAGTAAATCTCTTTTAAAAACTAAATGTCCTGACTTTACCTTGAATCAATATGTTGTACAATATGTTTATAAACAAGTTATCCAACGTAAAATATATTTTTATTAACCTTTTTTCAGTTACTTGTTACTATTTCAGGGGTCAATGCAGCTTCACAAGCACACATGTCAACCTCAAAGGACCCTACATGTGATCCCTGAGTGGCACTAAAAAAGAAACACAAGTGGCTAATCTCCCAACTACATGAGAAGTACATACCAGTCAGGGAACGAATGACTCATCATCACATCAAGAGCTCTTTACCAGGGCCAAAGATCTACAGAAGTGGGACCAAGTAATAAAACACGTCAACTGAACATTGAAGCATTAGTTGCACCAAAGGCCAAATTCTAGGAAAGATACTGTTTAACCACGTTATCAACATGGTTGTCCAAAAATGATCTCCGTTATTTGTATGACTTCAGCTACGTGCAAGGGTAAAGTGGCTAGGAAGTGGTGTCGTCGTTACAAAGTACCACTGTACCTAATGAAGGGAAAAGTACCTATACATCTTCAAATCTAATATCCCTTACAGCATCAATGTGCAAGAGCACGTGGCAAAGGTCAGTAGAGGTTGTGGGTGAGTGTTAGTGTGAACTGAAATCCACCGGCAATTCACTCACTGCGATGAAGCATCAAATGGAATAAAGAAAGAGTTTCTACTGCATGAGATTAATGCAGCATTAACTGAAGTACAGACTAACATTGATAATGCACCTCAAATAATTGTAGATAATGGAACTTTCATGACAATCAAAAGAGGGCACTGGATGTATGCCTTGGTTGGGTTCAAACAGTTCAAACATCTATTTCAGAGACATTAAACGAATGTGTTAGACACATGAAATGTTAAGCACATATATGTGTCATTTGTGTAATCAAAAATTACTCTAAAGGTGAAGAATTTTAAACCATTTTCTTAAAGTTTGGTTTTGTGCAAAACAACGGGATTAAAAATCAAAAATTCCAACATATGCCAGAGACAGAGTGCAAAAACAATGGCCAGAATTTCCACAGGCACAAGGCATAACATGAGAAGTTGTGATTCAGTAAACTAATTGAAGTTTTGGAAACGGGCTGCTCCGAAACTGAAGTTGTTGGAAATGGGTCACAAGTCACAACGAACACTACCAAGTGCAAACCTGTCACTGAAGTGAAAGAAGATTTATAGAGGGAGGTAAAAATAGATTGATAAATACATTTTAATGCCTTTCATGGAAGTCCAAGTATGCTGGATTATGGTCGCAACATCTATTTTGGTGAGGAGGACGGGAGCTTTTACAGAAATCTACCTCCATGCATTTTCAGTATTTCCTGTTAACAATTTGCGTATTGCCACTGCTTTAAAAAAATTGAAGTGAACACATTAAGGATAAAGGGTACTTAAAAAATTTCGATTTTTCCACAATATATACAATATATATATAGGGTTTAAAATGAAAAATTACCAATATATAGCAAATTTCAAAGTTACAATAATGTATGAAGTCATGCCTACTTTATTTCTGTTGCAGAAACCAGTATTATTTCGAAAAGAACTGATAACTTTCTGTTTCCAGTGATGATACATTGTATATGTTGTAACAGTGCAGGTTTCTAGTGTCCATAAATGATTATCTTTGCTAGTATTCACTTTTGTTTTGCTGAAGCAATTTGTTCATGTGTTACTGAATGTTTGTTGCCCAAGTACTACATATATTTGTGGAAGTATATATCATTTAGTGTGCAATAAATGCAAACTATGCCATGCATCAAGAAATTCAATAAAAGGAAATTCCATGGTAACCAGTTCACAAGCAAAGGAAGCCACACTATTGAAAGTAATGTACGTATCATCTCCCGCCAATCCTACTGCTGATTCAAATTTTTGTGTTAACAGTGACACTGTTTGTAGTGGATTTGTTGTTGTTGATGTGGGCACCTTATCTGCTTTGATAAAGGAAGTGGTGAAATGTAAGCAATGTGATGGTATAGGCTGTCTGGAAATAACTGAACAACAAACTAGCAGGAAGGGTTTAGCATCAAAAGTAGTTTTTCTGTGTAGATCCTGCAATAAATCTCGAAAATGACTTCAAACATTGTGTGTAATTCAATGTGATTTTGAAGTTGGTGTATGCATGTGTGCAATACGAAAAGGGAAAAAGGCTATCAAGTGTTTTGTAGTTTGATGGACCTTCCCCCTCCTCGCACTAGGAACAACAAGTACATAAAACACTTTTAGGTGCCTTGACTGTTGTGTCAAAAGCATCTATGAAATGTGCAGTGGAAGAAACTGTAAATATTATTGGAACCAGGGACATTGTTGTTGCATTTGACGGAACATGAAAACATAGAGGACAAGTGGTACTTCTCTAGAGAATGGAAAAGTTGTTGATGTTGAGTGCTTATCTAAGTACTGCCATACCTGCCATGGTAACACTGGAGGACATATTGAACATCAGTGTTCTAAGAATTATGATGGTTACACAGGAGGTATGGAGGAGTGTGGTGGAGCTCTTAAAATATTTCTGAGGTCGATTCCCATTTATAATGTTATATAGATGAAGTACCTAGGCAATGGGGACTCTAAAGCTTTCAATAAAATTAATGAGTTCAATGTTTATGGTGATACCTTGGTAAAGAAACTTGAGTGTTGTAGACATGTACAAAAGAGGATGGGTGCTAGATTGAGGAAGCTACAAAGAGAAATGACAGGAAAGTTGTTATCAGATGGATGATCTCTGTCTGGCTGAGGCAGATCAACAGAAACTGGAATAGACCTACTTCAGAGTTACTATGGACGGGCTATTATATGAACTGCACCTCTTCTTTTTTTTTTGTCGTTTTAGGGCACACAACTACAATGGTCATTAGCGCCCATACTAAGTTAGGAATGCACCGCGAGGCACAAGGTTAAAACAGCAACTAAAAGGGACAACACTATATAGGACGCAGTAACAGCCATAGGATTAAAAGAAACAGCATAATCAAATGTCCTTGGACAGGTTTGTCAAGTTGATAAAACAAAGAATGCGAGCAGCTGCTCCTGGGTCATCTGCTAAAATGGCATCCAGAGTACATGGCAGGCCAAGATCAAGACGCAGAGTATTAAAATCGGGACAGGACGTTAAAATGTGGTGGACCGTCACCAACTGCCCACATGGGCAGAACGGTGCCGGCGCAGCCGTCAGCAGATGGCGATGGCTGAATCAGCAGTGTCCAATTCGTAACTGAGCCAAAACGACCTCCTCCCACCGAGAAGGGTGGGAGGAGGACGTCCAAGCCGCGGGAAGAGGTTTCAAGGCCCGAAGCTTGTTGTCCGTAAGTGCAGCCCAATCGGCATGCCACAGCGATAAAATGCGCCGACAAATGACCCTGCTGCAATCTGATGAAGGGACACAACAAGAAGCTGTCCGAGGCTGGAGGACTGCAGCCTTGGCCGCGGCATCTGCAGCTTCCTTCCCAGGGATACCGACATGGCCAGGAACCCACATAAAGCTAACCGGAGAACCGTCGTCCACCAGCTGCTGAAGAGACCATTGGATCCGGTACACGAAAGGGTGAACCGGATACGGATCACTGAGGCTCTGGATGGCCCTCAGGGAATTGGAGCAGATGACATAAGCAGAATGTCGGTGGCAGCAGATGTAAAGAACAGCTTGGTGGAGGTCAATGAGTTCAGCTGTGAAGACCAAACAATGGCCATGGAGCTGGTATTTGAAACTTAGTGCCCCGACAATAAAAGAACACCCGACTCCGTCATTGGTCTTAGAGCCATCTGTGTAAATGAAGGTCATATTAATGAACTTCGAATGAAGTTCGAGAAAACGGGAGTGGTGTACCGAACCGGGGGTAGCCTCCTTTGGGAGCGAGCTGAGGTCAAGGTGAACGTGAACCCGAGCCTGGAGCCATGGTGGCGTGTGGCTGTCGCCGACTCTAAAGGTTGCAGGGAGTGAAAAATCAAGGTGGTGAAGGAGGCGACGAAAGCGGACTCCAGGGGGTAGCAGGGCAGAGACATACAACCCATATTGATGGTCGAGAGAGTCGTCAAAAAAGGTACGATAAGACGGGTGGTCGGGCATTGACAGTAGCCGACAGGCATACGACAAAGCAGTGTATCGCGCTGGTAGGTGAGTGGCAATTCACTGGCTTCAGCATGAAGACTCTCAACGGGAGTAGTATAAAATGCTCCGATCGCAAGACGTAAACCCCGATGTTGTATGGAGTTGAGGCGGCGTAAGATGGACGGCCGTGCCGAGAAGTATACGAAGCCCCCATAATCCAGTTTGGAGCAGACGATCGACCGATATAGACGAAGTAGGATGGTTCAATCCGCTCCCCACGGCATACCACTAGGAACACGGAGGACATTTAGAGAACGGGTACAACGGGCAGCCAAATATGACACATGTGGAGACCAGCTAAGTTTCCTGTCAAATGTAAGACCTAAAAATTTTGTTGTCTCCACGAATGGGAGAGCAACGGGACCGAGTCATAGGGAGGGTGGGGGAAACTCTTTGTAGCGCCAGTAGTTAATACAGACAGTCTTTTCGGCAGAAAAACGGAAGCCACTGGCGACACTCCAGGAGTAAAGACGGTCAAGAGAACGCTGAAGACAGCGCTCCAGGAAACATGTACGCTGCGTGCTGCAATAGATGGTAAAATCGTCCACGAAAAGGGAGCCTGATACATCAGCTGGGAGGCAATCCATTATTGGATTGATCGCTATGGCGAAGAGAGTGACGCTCAAAACTGAGCCCTGTGGCACCCTATTCTCCTGGCAAAAGGTGTCTGACAGGACAGAACCCACACGTACCCTGAACTGTCGATCCATTAAAAAGGAACGAATAAAAAGAGGGAGGCAACCGCGAAGGCCCCATGTTTGCATGGTGCGGAGAATGTCCGCCCTCCAACAGGTGTCGTAAGCCTTCTCCAAATCAAAGAACACAGCCGTGGTCGGGCGCTTCCGCAAGAAGTTATTCATAATGAAGGTCGACAAGGTAACCAGATGGTCAACAGCATAGCAGCGCCTAAAAAATCCACATTGTACATTGGTAAGAAGACATCGAGATTCGAGGAGCCAAACCAAACAAGAGTTAACTATTCGCTCCATCACCTTACAGACACAGCTGGTAAGCAAAATGGGTCGATAACTAGAAGGCAAGTGCTTGTCCTTCCCCGGCTTAAGAATCGGTACAACAATAGACTCGCCCCAGCATGCGGGAACATGTCCCTCAATCCAGATGCGATTATAAGTACGAAGAAGGAAACCTTTACCCGCAGGAGAAAGGTTCTTCAGCATCTGCATATGAATAGAATCTGGGCCTGGAGCGGAGGACCATGACCGGGCAAGAGCATTTTCGAGTTCCCGCATGGTGAATGGGGCATTATAACTTTCACGATTCGAGGAGCAGAAGTTAGGTGGCCTAGCCTCCTCTGCCTGTTTTAGGGGGAGGAAGGCAGGGTGGTAATGAGTGGAGCTCAAAACCTCTGTGAAAAAGTGGCCGAAGGCATTGGAGACATCCTCAGGGGCCACAAGGACATCATTCGCGACCATCAAGCCAGAAACTGGTGAGTGGACCTTAGTGCCAGATAGCCAGCACAGGCTATCCCAGACAACAGAAGAAGGAGTAAAACTGTTGAAGGTGCTTGTAAAAGCAGCCCAGCTGGCTTTCTTGCTTTCTTTAATAATACTACGACACTGTGCATGTAATCGTTTATAATTGATACAATTCGCCATTGCAGGGTGGCGTTTAAAGGTGCGTAAAGCACGTCGATGAGCACGTAAAGCGCCTCTACATGCTGCGGTCCACCAGGGGACCGGTACGCGACGTGGAGAAGAAGTAGTGTGAGGGATGGAATATTCAGCAGCAGTGAGAATGACTTCCGTGAGGTGTGTGACCTGACTATCGCAGCTTGTGAAGGTGTGATTCTGGAAGGTCGCCCTGGAAGAGAAGAGCCCCCAGTCTGCTTCGGAGATGGTCCAACTAGATGAGCACAGAGAGGGGTATGCTGCAGGAGATGGATAACACACGGGAAGTGGTCGCTAGAATATGTATCAGAAAGTGCATTCCACTCAAACTGGCGTGCAAGTTGGGGAGTACATATAGAGAGGTCTAAATGGGAATAGGTGTGAGATGTGTCCGAAAGAAAAGTAGGGGCGCCAGTATTGAGGCAGACAAGATTGAGCTGGTTGAAAAGGTCTGCTAACAGGGAGCCCCTCGGGCAGGATGCTGGAGAGCCCCAAAGGGGATGGTGGGCATTGAAGTCTCCAGTTAACAAAAATGGTGCAGGTAGCTGAGCAATAAGTTGCATCATGTCTGCCCTGGTAATGGCAGATGACGATGGAGTGTAAACAGAACAAATGCAAAATGTAAAAGTGGGGAGAGTAATGCGGATGGCAACTGCCTGCAGGCCGGTGTGCAACGGGATGGGATCGTAGTAAATATCATCCTGGACCAGCAAAATAACCCCTCCATGAGCCGGGATACCTACCACAGGGGGTAGGTCAAAACGGACAGAGGTGTAGTGTGCCAAGGCAATTTGATCGCATGGGCGTAGCTTCGTTTCCTGGAGGGCTACGACGAGCGGACGGTGCAAGCGGAGCAGCAACTTCAAGTCCTCTCGATTGGAGCGAATGCTGCGAATATTCCAGTGAATCAGTGCCATCGTAAGAAGAAAAGGAAGAGGAAAGAAGGGGTCACCTCGAAGGTCGCTGAGGGCCTGACTTCGAGCGAGCACTGCCACCGCTATCAGTAGGCGGACAGTCATCGTCCATTGGGTCCATAAGTTCATCCGCCATCTCGGCAACATGGCCGGGAGGGGAAGCCTCCGCCGCCAGTGAACGGCCAGATGTTCAGCTACCAGTGGTGCGGCCAGGCGAAACAGATGACGGCCTGGGGCGGCAACGGCTGGGTGGCGCAGGAGAAGAAATGCGCCGTGGCGGAGAAGGAGAACTGTGCTTCCTATGAGCCTTCTTGGAAGGTCGTTTGGTGGAGGTACCGGTCGAAGGCTGAGAGGTCGAGGGACGTAGGAAGTCTGCACGGGACGGTTCCTTCTTGAAGGCCCGTGCATCTGACTTCGGGGTCTTCGTCTTAGCAGAAGCTGATGAAGGGGCTGGTGTCTGAGGGGTGATGGGAGGAAGAAGTGACGTCGACCGCGCGATCTTAGCACTGGCCGAATGGACGACCGTGGTGCTGAAGGTCAGATCGCATGTCTGGGATGCCACCTCCCTGGTAGTCCGAGGAGAGGCGAGGACAGTACTGTATTTCCCCACTGGGAGCAGCGTGGGCTTCCTACTAGCCAATAGCTTGCGAGCAGCCGAGGTGGACACTTTTTCTTTGACCCGAATTTCTTGGATACAGCGTTCTTCCTTATAGACAAGACAGTCGCGGGAGGATGCGGCATGGTCACCCTGACAGTTCACACAACGAGGAGACGGAGGTGGACAGTCACCCTCATGGGCATCCCTGCCACAAGTGACACATTTAGCCGCATTGGAACAAGACTGTCGAGTGTTATTGAAACGCTGACACTGGTAGCAGCGCGTAGGTGTCGGGACATAGGGGCGAACAGAAATAACCTCGTAGCCCGCCTTGATGCGCGATGGCAGCTTAACACTATCAAAAGTCAAGAAAAGTGTCCGGGTCGGTACAAGGTCATTGTTGACCTTTTTCATGACCCTATGGACAGCCGTCATGCCCTGCTCAGCGAGGAAAGATTGAATCTCCTCATCAGTCAATCCGTCGAGGGATCTAGTATAGACCACACTACGAGACGAATTCAAAGTTCGGTGAGCCTCCACCCAGACAGGGAACGTGTACAGGAGTGTGGCCCGAAACAGTTTTTGTGCCTGAAAGGCGCTCTCAGTTTCTAGTAATAAGGTACCGTTACGCAACCTGGTACAAGATTTGACAGATCCGGCTATGGCATCTACGCCCTACTGGATAATGAAAGGGTTGACAGCAGAAAAATCCTTTCCGTCCTCAGATCGAGAAACGACGAGGAACTGTGGGGCAGGCGGTAGTACTTTTGTCACTGGTGGCTGGTCACGTTTCCGTTTTTGTGCAGAAGTCGAAAGAGATGGAGTAGAATCCATTGCGGAGAAATCCCCCATGATTGCCAGCGTCTCCGATGGCGCGCTCCTTCCTTGTGGGGACCCTCTCAGAGGGCTCTCCCGCCTTAGGTGAATGTTTACACCTCAGGTCACACCTCCCGAGAAACAGACGGAGGGACCAATCGGCATGGTCAGAAGGTATCAGCTCAGGCAATCACCCCTCCCTGGGCCTGGCCTTTACCAGGGGGTACGTGCGTGCCTTACATGTCTACCCAGGGCGGGGAATTACGCGTTACCCCGTCACCGGCTACGCGTGCGAACGCGTGGGTCAGCCTTCAGGCACGCACAGGGAGGAAGGAAGAAGAGGAAAAAGAAGAGAGAGAGGGAGAAAGAGGACAGACTGTCTCAAACGCCGAGGCCTAGACCAGAGAAGGCAAGGAGAAGAAGGCAATGAGAAGGCAAGGAGAAGAAGGCAATGAGAAGGCAAGGAGAAGAAGGCAATGAGAAGGCAAGGAGAAGAAGGCAATGAGGAGGCAAGGAGAAGAAGTCAAGGGAAAGAGTAAGGAAGACAGTGAGGTGGAGAAGAGCAAAGAAAGGAACCAACCAAAGGAAGGAAGAAACGGGAAGTGAAAAACCAAAAAGACCACAATTATAGGTCGTGGAACCGTCCGTCTCCGGACGCAGGCGCTAACTACCCCCATGAGGGGGATGGACTCCTTTTAGTCACCTCTTACGACAGGCAGGAATACCTCGGGCCTATTCTAATCCCCGGACCCGCAGGGGGGACATTCAGTCTGACTCCCCAACAACATTGTTTCTTCCTAAGTAATGAATCACGCCCACAATGGGTAATCCTACTATGACCATTGAATAGAGGGTATAAAACAGTTGATTCCTTTCTAGAGGAGTGCAAGGAAAAGAGCCAAACTGCAGCAGATTCCTTGCCCTTGCGGAGTTTATTACCAGGAGCAGTAGCACACCGGATGTCATTCCACTTCCGGGCAAAGAGGTTTGATCTAGATCCAAATATCTGCAGCTGAAATCATGAAAAGGAATGGGGTTAAGTATCATCTTTCTCTGGGTCCCAAGTCATGTGGGCATCCCAGGGAATTAACTGGCTGAGTGTCTGGTTAGAAAAGCAAACTGAGCATGTGGCATGGCCAAGGACAGTGAGAAGGTCATGGATAGCAGAGATCAAAGGGTGACAAAAATAGCAACAGTTGATAGGCTGCAGGCTGCTCATTGTGTCTGAACAAATTAAAACACTGTGGAGGGAAGCCTGAGAAATGGAAAGGAGGGCCCTGTGATTAGCTAAAAGCTCTGCTGTGAACACACCACATGATCCTGGTAATAAATATTGTTCAATGGCAGTACAAGATGTGGAAGTGTATCCCACCTTGTCAACTGTCTTAGAACCATCAGTGTAAAAGATGAAGGCACCCTTTAACTGCATGGATGGCACCTAAAAGATTCTAGAAAACCATAGGTGCAGCAGAGACCTTAGGACCCTGAAACAGGTTGCTCCTAATATGTGGTCTAGGCACCATCTAAGGATCATAGGAAGGGGGGAGGGCTGAAAGGGAAGGGGGAGGGGGAGGGGAGATAAGAGAAATGCACAAGGTCCATTCCAGTGAGTGGATATGGAGATCCCAACGAACGACAAAGGGAAGTGAGACACATGCCAACCAGCAATCCCACCTGTGGGAGGTTGCCACCAGGGAGACAGCCCTCACTTGCAAAGAGGACACCATTCACAGGATGGTCAGGGAACTGGCAAATGGTGATTGTGTAATTTCTAAGCAGAGATGTCAATACATGTATAGATTAATTTACATACATTTACAGAATGAAATTTTCACTACAGTGCAATGTGCATGCTATTTCTGAACTTGGTGGCAGATTCAGACTGTTTGTTATAATGGAACTCTAACCTAGAACTGCGCCTTTTCTTTTCCTCTTTTTTTTTTTTTTTTTTTTTTTGAGAACAGATCATAGCAACTGTGTTTTCTGGTTATGACTCACAGCCTGTCCTCACAGCTTTTCTTTTTCCAGCACCTCAATGTACCTTCCACAACTTCAGACATTCTCATGCATTAATTTCTGAACGAGCACTCCTGAGAAAAAGAGTATCATGGGGAAACCATTACCAAAATTAATCTCCATTGCAGAGTGACAACTTGATCTTGTTAAGTCTTTATCTTGTTAAAAGCATAGGTTAGTGGTGAAACACACACATGTAAATGACATGAATACTAGCCCTGTGCTGTCCTTATCCCTTCTTGTGAGAGAAATAATCATTCTTATGTCAGATATTAAACACTTATCACCAATTGCATGTATATAAATTTCAAATTACTACAGGATACTTTGTTTCATTTTGAGCCATATGACACTGGTGAAGTGAGTTTATTTGATACTTTGTTGTTTGATGTACTCTTACTTGAGAATTACTTCCTTATTTCTAAATCCCACACTGAATAAACACTGGGCGATCCATTGTTGTGCGAACTATGTCAAGATTAGACATGTTGTCCTCTCCTTTTTTATAAAACAGTAAGGAATATTGTGTAGTGCGCATTATAACTGTACAGTTATGTGGAGAATTTCTACGAGTTCAGCTGATGCTCAAGAGAGATTGTCTGTCTACAGTTCAAGGGGCTGAAGATTACACCCAGGTATGCAGAATCTACCTGCTCGACTGCCAGCTGTGAGCAAAGCTGTCAGTAGGACGGTGCAGAGGTTCCTCCATTCCAGTGGTGAACTGTTAGCCACATGAATGCACCCACCAGTCACTGGCACAGTGCACACAATGGAGGCAACACTGCAGTTCGGAGAAATCCCCGAGGAGCACGCTTAGGTAGGTGGGCTGATGGGCGATAAGCCAGCGGCACGACTTCAAACCATTATAGGTGGTGCAGGAGCGCAACTGCCACCTGTGCTTTTAACAAGATGAAGATGCACATCTGTCAGTTCTTGGAGGCATTTGAAGTCAACCCAGTTGGGGGATTGGCAGCCCAAGATAGGTTTCAACTGATGCACCAAATCCACTACACATAAGTGGGGTTTCTCACTATGTTTGGCCACATGACAATCTGACAATACACCTTGGTCAATGCTCTGCTTGCAAAGGGTGGGGGTGCTCAGAAGAGCCATTATGGGCCACCCTTGCAAAGGAATAGCCAAACAGCCATCAACACACCATGCTGGTAGGATGCCAAAGATATGCAGAGACTGAACTGGGACTACTGCTGTGCACCATGTCAACAGAATGTATGGGATGACATTGACCACTTCCAGATGTGCTACCTTGCTGTCTCAGTCATCTCAGGAAACCATCACAGGTGCAAAGTACGGCCCCTGCTGACACCTGCAATGCAAAACCACTTCTAGTTTGTGTCTTACGAAGGTTTACCCACTGCACTTGTCAAAATACTGTGAGTTTCTGAACAAAACATCTGTTTGAGGCGCGACTTACTGATAACATTTGTTTTTTTGTTTCAAAGAATCACTTTATGAAATAATATCAACTTTCCTCTCCTCTAATGTAGCATCTTAAGATCGCCATTCCAGGCTGAAACCAGTCAAAATTAAAACTAGAAACAAGTATAAATATTTTCCCTAGGTCTACTTTCAATCTTAGTGAATTGGTATTAAATGCATATGGTTATATTTATGGGTGGCGTTTGGTGAACAGGTGTTTTCTGCTTTTATGACTCATTGCACAAGTTATGCATGTCCAGTATAAAGCAATATTCGACTGTAAAAATTCTATAATAGACAAATATTGTAACAACATTTCAAGCAGTTATTCACTAACAGTGAAAGTAATAAAGCACCTGCACATCTAGTGCAAAATGTAGGGAAGCAAAAGCACACTCAGAATATTGGAAATCAGGGAATTTCATACATAAAGCTGCTTAGTTGACAATGCACCCATTCACCAAATGCCTCCCATTATTATGAATCATGTGTATGTTGGTACCATTTTAGGAACTCTACAGTAGACCTAGTGAAAATATTTGCACTTGTTCAGGTCTCAATGTAAGTTGTTCTTTTCTTTATTTTGGCATTTGGAGATAAGGAGATAGCCAATGGCGGAAGAAACTGATGACTAAAATAAAAGTTGTCAAAAAATAAAAAATTTTAACTTTATAGTGTCAGAGTTGTATAGTGTGTTGAGATGAAGGGTCAGTTTTTTATTGGGAGAATTTTCAAAAAATAGTCTTCTTCATGGGTAAACTGAGTACATAAAACTAGTGTGACCCACTCCTTAGTACTTTTCTATTGTGGCATCTCCACCAGATTAATACATTGGTCCCATAACCCCTCTCAGTTTATCAATCAATCAAACGGCAAGGTCATCAGTCTGTGATTCCAAAGTGAGTCACAGAAGAAAGAGGGCCTGCTAAAAGTGGACAGATCCAGTTAGGGGAATCAAATTATAAAATAATGATTATCAAACACATACATTAAAACATAAAAGGTAAGATCAAACCAAAAAACTTGGAAAAGGGGAAGGTGGGGGGGGGGGGGGCACTGTGTGGGGTCACAGACCGAGAAGACTGTAAAAGAAGTCCCAACCACAACCAACCTGCCCCAGCACCAAGACTAAAGTAGAACCTTAAATCTGGAAATAGAAACCACTTCCATGGAAGAAACTGAGGACCAGTTCAACCATCCATGGATCGTCTGCTAATATTACATTTAAGGAATCTGGAAGACAGTATCTCTCATATTGTTGGAATGTCCCCCCCATCTCTTGGCCCTTCGTGTCAAGTACAGTCAGTCTGGTTCGACAACCACATTGTGGGGGAAGGGTCATTATGTAGGAGGAAACAATGGGTGAGCCTTGTACAACCAATGTGTAAAGGGCATAAAACAGTGGACTCCTTCTGAGAGGAGTGGAAGGAAGAGAGCCGTACTGCAGTAGACTCCTTGATCGTACAGAGCTTTTTACTCATAGCAGTAGCACTCCAGAGGGCATTCCTCTTTTGAGGAAAGAGAGATTTAATGTAGATCCACATATCCACAGCTGGAATCGGGAAATGAAATGGGGGTAAGTATCTGCTTCTCTAATCAGTCAGCCAGTTCACTACCTGGGATGCCCACATGACTTAGGATCCAGAGAAAGAAAAACTTAAGAGGCAGCACACTCAAGGTCAGAGAGAAGGTCATGAATAGTAGAGACCAAATGCTGACAAGAGTAACATTGATCAATAGCCTGCAGGCTGCTCATGGAGTCTGAACAAATTAAAACACTGTGGAAAGAGGCCTGAGAAAGAAAGGAGGGCTCTCTGAATAGCTAGATGCCCTGCTGTGAACACACTACATGATCTCAGAAATAGATGGTGTTTGAAGCCAGTAGAAGACAGGAGGGAGACATCCCTCATTGACGAAGAGCCCAGGCTACAGAGGATGGTCAGGGAATTGGCAAACTGTGATTGTGTAAGAAAAAGGGTTTGGCACCTTTGGATGTGTAGAAGGGAACTCCCCACTTCTGTGAGGAGACTATCAACAGGATTAGTGCAAAAGGCACCAATAGCCATATGCACCACACAATGATTGACAGGGTCAAGGAGTTAAAGTGGAAGCAGCTGCTGAGCCATAAGCCTGACTACCATGCTCTGCTCATGTCCAGACTAGATTATGGTAAAGATGGAGAAGAGTGGAATGGTCAGCACCCCAACATGTGTGGGCCAGGAGGTGGAGAACATTAAGCTTCCACATACATGTAGTCTTTAGGTGGTGAGTGTGGGGCAGCCATGCCAGCTTGTTATCAGAAATAAGGTCCAAGAAATGGGACTGTGCTATAACATCAAGGAACTGGTTACATTAATAAAGTTCTGGATCGGGGTGTAATGTGGGTCTATGACTAAAATGCACAATGCACATTTTGGAGGAAGAAAACTGGAAGCCACGGGTGGTGGCCCATGCAGAGGCCCATCGGATGGAAGCATCTGCTAAGCGCCAGCTCCAAGGTGCCGAGTGGAAGCTGCACCAGATACAAAAATTGTCGATGTACAATGCCGGTGTAACCAGAAGCCCAACAGAGGTCACAAGCACATTGATGGTAATGAGGAACAGTGTGACACTTAGCACAGAACCCTGTGGGATACCATTCTACTGAATCTGGGGGGCACTAAGTGAAATGCCAACCAAAAGCCAGAAGAGCTGGTGAAATAAAAACTTATGGATAAAAATTGGAAGGGGACTACGGTAGCCCCAGTTATGGAGGGTAACTAAAATGTGATGGCGCCAAGCCATGTCATATGCCTTATATAGTTCAAAGAAGATGGCAGTAAGGAGCCAGCGGTGAGTAAAAGTCTGTGAAATGGCTGATTCCAATCTGGATAAATGACCATTTGGAGGTCGCTCTGGCCAAAAGCCACACTGATACAAGGACAAAAGGTCCTGAGATTCAAGTACCCAACATAATCTGAAGCTGATCATCCTTTTGATCAGTTTACAAAGTACATTGGACAGCTACCACCCAATTAGTCTGACTAGAGACACTAGGTTTTTCCTGGGCTTAAGGACAGGGCTAACTATACTGTCTTGCCATTGTGACAGAAAAGCACAAGTGAGCCAAATGTGGTTTAACAGCAGTGTCAGCAGAAAATAGTGGCAGGGACGCCTTGCACGACTGCATCAAAGGTATTTGAGAGGGGGGTTCACAGCAAACATAAATAAAGGCTAATTGGCCCAGTGGAATACACAACATGGGGGCCTGTCTGGCTGGTATCAGCAGAGGAACCGTAGAATCACCAGAAAGTGGTCACTATCACAAAGGTCATCATGGGATGACCAATGTAGGGAAGCCACCAGGGCAAGGGAGGAGATCGTGAGATTGATAGCAGAGAAGGTGCCATGGGTGGCATTGAAGTTAGTAGAGGAACCATCATTGAGGAGACACAAATCGAGGTCTGTGATAAGTTGGTCAATTAGGATACCCCTACCCATTGAAGTAACACTCCCCCACAGTGGATGGTGGGCACTGAAGTCCCCAAGGAGGAGAAATGGTGGTTGGAGTTGCTGGATTAAGGTAGACATAAGGAATTGGCCTACCTGGATGGAGGTAGACATTGAAAATGGTGATTGGATCCCCTATGTACCAACTTGGAAGCGATAGTGGTTTGAGTGCAAACAAATCTGGCAGTCACTAATGAGATTGGAGAGAACCAATGTGCAGAACCCACCACATGCTACCCCAGAGCCAGCATGGTTCCAACAGAACACCAGGTAACCACGAAATGTTGATCACACTCCCTCACAGAAATGTGTTTCTTGAAGAACAAGACAGAATGCAGAATAGGAGGAGACAAGATGTTGCATTTCTGGTAGGTGATGTACTATTCCCACATGATCATCCAGTGGAATTGCAAGGGATACTATCAAGGTAGACATGCAGAAGCTGGGGAGGAGGTCAGTCACTAGTCATCACCTGCAAGGATGGGGTGATAACCATGAATAAGATGTCAGACTCATGTTGCGAGAGGCAAGATGGCACCTCCAGGGGCACTGTTGGTGCCTTGTCTTGGGATTTATGTTTCTTCTTCTTCTTTTTCTGAGGTGGAGAAGGGCAGGACACAGGGGGTGTAATGGTTTCTGCAAGATCTGGAACTGAAAGAGAATGGGTGACCTTGGGGTGCACAAATGGTGCACTTCGTGGCTGAGTGGTGGTCAGAGTCTTCTGGCCTGAGAGACACTGGGGAGAGGAATCCCAGAAGGGAGCCCAATCATCAGCTGATGCTGAAGAATGGAGCACTGGGCACTTCTTTGACTGGGCAGGGGGAGCCACTCCCTGATGGGAGGCTGTGGGAACTGCAAGGGGTGGGGGGTTTGGGGAAACCGGGAAGGAGAAGGGGTAAGGACAAGGGAGGAGGAGGAAAGGAAGTAACAGAGGCAAAAGTTGAAGATAGTGGCAATGGGTGGAGTCTCTCATACTTTCGGCGGGCCTCAGCATATGACAGGTGATTCAGGGACAAGTGTTCTTGGATCTTCTTTTCTCTTTTGTAAACTGGCAATCCGGCAAGCTAGGGGAGTGGTGGTCAGCTCAACTGACACACACAGGTGTTGGAATACAAGAGATTCCTTCATGGACTGGATGGCCATAGTCACCACACAAAGGGTCCCCTGTATGGCAGGAAGAAGACATATGCCCAAAATGCAAGCACTGAAAGCACCGCATACATGGAGGGACATATGGCTTCATGTCACATCTTCTCTGGGAGGGTATCCCTCTCAGAAGGCAGAATAAGGGAGCCAACACTGGTGCAGTTGTCTTTGCAAGCCTCCTCCACAAGTCGAATAAAATGAACACCACACCACTCCAGATTAGCTGGGAGTTCCTCATCAGTTTACAGGATGACGTCCCTGTCAAAAATTAATCCCTGGACCATATTTAGAGATTGGTGAGGAGTAATTGACACTGTCACAAGAAAGCCTGCAGTGTGGCAAAGACAGCCTTCATCAAAGGCTGCAGCACATCTACCTATTCCATCTTCTGACCATGAAAAAATGACAAGGACTATGTTTCTCTAATTAGTACAATAAAAGAGGAACTTAAGTGGTTTATGGAGATACTAAATCTATCCCAAGCTTTCGAATTGCTTTGAGATCTTTTTCTACTTCTGTAGATGACATTCCTCACAATTTGCAAATGAAATTAATAGATCTACTTTCCACAGCATCAGCCTCCTTGTCTTCATCATGAGTCTGTGAAAGTAATGGCAATGTTTGGCTCAACATAACTCTGTGACAGATTTTTTACTGTTATAAAAATTAATGTATTGTGGCTAAGAGCAAAGTAGTTGATGAAAATTTATATAACTGTTGTGGAGTTAGTCTGTATGTAGAAATTTTGTTTCCGACATTAATTTCATTGCAAAGTCGACTTGCAGTACTTAAATAAGCTGGATCTCAAGTGATATGCAGCTAGGAAATAAAAGACACCATGGAGAAGGCAGGGAAGAATATGGGGAGGGGGGGGAGGGGAGGGGAGGAAGAAAGCAGCTGCCTGGCACCCCTGTATGCACGCCACACTCAGGTGCCTGCTCAAGTGCAAGTGTACCTCACACAAGCAGGTTTCTTGCCCACTCCTGCACTACAGTTTACATAATTTCTCACTCCTTGTGACTAACGGTACTTTTCCTCCCCAGCGCAAGCATTCTTTTATTCATATAGGGGAAGATGAGGTAATCCCAAAGGGTAGGTCACAGTGAACATTTAAATTTCTAAGAAACCAACCACATTGCATAGGTTAAACTTTATATTTTAAATGCTTGCCCCCTGGAGTAAAAACATACAACTTAGTTGCAGTGTAGCCACTGATTGAGTTTTGCTGGCAGTGAAAAATTTTCATTGCTCATGTCAGATGACATTGGAGATCACCACGTATAGTATTTAAATCTGCATGCTTATTTTTTGTTTAAATATAGCAAATATCCAAAAACTCAAAAATTTGTATTAGCTTTCAGAACATTTTTAGTACGATTTGAGAGCTGTCTCTAAAAATGTTGTATTACAGCCAACAGGTACTACTGTGGAGTCTTTATGTCTTGAATTATGTAATATTGTTGTAACAAGCTAAAATTGTATTGTCAGTTTGCTGATTTATGGAAACAATTTTACAATGGTGTTTTTATTGTTGTCGGAAGACATGAATTACAAAATTCAAGGGAAGAAGGGATCATAGAGGAAAATAGTGATAAATTGTCTTCCATTTAATTTTCATTCTGAGATGAGGTGCAGACATGTATGATGTATTAAGCAGCCCACCTCATGAGCACCTGAAAGCTTTGAAAAGTGGCAGATTAGTTTCCAATTAAAGCTGGGGGGGATTTGAACCCACATTTTCCAGAAACTTTGCTAAATAATTTGTTAACACATTAAACACCTTGACAGTCATCCAGTGCTAATCGATATGAACAAGTTTCTGAAATCAGAATTTGATCTAGCAGCAAGTCTCAAAATTGCTCAGAGATTTAATGAAGTGAAGAGAATCACAGGAAAACATTTTTTTTTTACAGTTTTAGAAAATATTATCCTGAAATTTTTTAAGAACTCCAAAATTGACAAGTGTTGTGTGGGCTCTTGTGTTCCATAAACCACAAGTTGACAATTTCTATGGGAACACTATATTTCTTTTGAAGGTAATTAAATTTCTTCTCTCTCACATTTGTAACACCACTCAAACAGGTGCATCAAATGCGCATAAAAATGATGAAGTCCCTTAAATAAAAGGGTGAAAAACTGGGCAAACTAACATCCGCACAAAGTGGTTGAAATATAACACTAACTCAATTAAAGTCACTGGTTATTTTCTACCACCACTTTTCATCAATGTTGCCAACGTGGGGGTACCCATAAGATTTGCAAGCGGGGATGGTGGGAGGGGGGAGGGGGGGGGGGGGGTCACTGTTCTGTGGGTACTTCATACTGGTCTCAATGTGCACAAGAAAGATTTAATTTAACATGCAAAAACAAAGGAGCACAGTGAGAAAGTGAAAATGGACAGAATTTCAAAATCTTGCCACAAAATTGAGCAGTGGGGAGTCAGTAACAGAGTGAAAAATGCTGAATTCTAAATTGTCAAGTGCAGAGCAACATCAACTGCAATTACTTAGTTTCTTAATGATGTGGAATGAGGCACTTTACATTAATATCACCAATAGTGTTTAGAGAATTTCCGCGTAATTTCTAGAACCACTCGGCCTTCTACCTTCTCGAATACATGATATTTTAAATATAAGTGTGAGAGAGCCTATCTACTGTGTGTCACCTGTCTGTGTGTGCAGGTCTAAAGTGTGTAGTGAGAAGAGCGTAGACATGGCAGTCAAATGGAACCAACAGCACTTGTCGGTCATGTCAAGGAAATTGTAATGAAAGAACACACCAGCCCCAAGAAACTTATGTGTTGTTCTGAGCTGTTTCGTAACTTTATTGTAGTGATGAAATAAACAGATGAGTTGAAAAAAGATTTTTAGCAACTTTTAACACAGATGTACTAGAGGCAAGACTTGTTCACTGTTTCGGTGGCTGTTGAATCAACTATGTGGTAAATGTATCTTAATTTGTGTCTAATGTGAGATGATATGGATGACTTACAAGAAGTCTAATGTTTATGTGTGAACTGATTATTTTTTTCTTTATGAAAGTTGAACTGTCCGTCTGAAGTTTGGGATGAGATTATCTCGAAAACTATACATTGAGTAAAAATAGTGGGTAAGATGAGTTCATAAGCTCAAAGGGGGCCATCAAATAATACTACATGTGACCCCCATCCCCCACCCCCTTGCGTGAGGGGCAACTTTTAAATCTTAAATGGAAACACCATTTTTTATTGCAGATTCGTATTCTCAATAAAAAAGTAATCAAGTTTCATCTGATACATTTTTTTAAACCACTGACAGATAGCACTGGAATCAAGAAACTTTAAAATTGGGAAAGAACTCCAATTTATTTAGAATGATTAGATAAAGATGCATCAAATTGATGCAAAATGTGCACCAATTTTTTCATTACACCAAATTAAGATTTTTTCTTTCTTTTTTTTTTCTTTTTTTTTTTTTACAAAAAAAATTTTTGATAGAGGAAGGGGAATGGTATTAAAGTTTCGTTAGGGAACTCTTCACAACACCATTACTCACCCGACTGTGGTGCTACCATCACCAAACTGCGAACTATTGCTCAGTATAAAGGTCGGTTCATTGTGATCTGACGTCACTTCACTTTCCGATTGTGAACCGTAAACATCAACTGACTAAAGTAAATTATTCTTTAGCAAAACATGGCTCACTATCCTCCTTCAGAGACTGTTGATGTGATGTTAATTTTAGATGAATGTCATAACAATTATGATGCAGCTGCACAATTGTATGCCGATCGTTTCCCAAACAAACGACATCCAAGCAAAAACATTTCAAGCTTGTCGAGAGCAGTTTCGAATAATGAATATGTGCACCATCCAACTTGTCATTGTGAATACAATGAAAATTACGCTGTTGCCCATACCATTCTCGCCTGTGTTGAACTGGATCCTGAAATTAGTAGTCATGCGATTCAGAGACAAACTGGAATACCGAAATCGACTGTTTTGAGGATTTTGAAGGCACATAAATATCATGCTTATCATATCACACTGACACAGGCATTAATGCTGAAATATATGCAAATACACGTGCATTTCTGCCAATGGGCCTTGGAAATCACAAGAGGTGACAATGATTTTTTTAGATAATGGAAAATTAAATCATCATGATTGTCAATGGGTCTGTGCCAGTGTGGTTTGACAGAGGACCAATATTGACAATCAACACAGATGGTGGTTAATGGTCTGGTGTGAAACTTTAAATGGTTTACTTGATAGGACCATATTTTTTGGGTGAAATGTCACTAGGGAATCTTATTTACAACTTCTCTACAATGATTTGTTGGAGCTAATGGAAGATGTTGATTTAGAAACTAGGCAGTGAATGTGGTTCCAACAGGACAAAGCAGCTCCCCATTACGCTAAAAATGTGTGTAACATTTTAAATTTACAGTACCCTGGTAAGTGGATAGGACGCAGCGGACCAATTCAGTGACCTCCATGTTCACCAGACCTAACATCTCCTGATTTTTTCTTGTGGGGTTATTTAAAAATTATTGTCTGTGAAAGACAGCCCACAACCTGAAACGATATGGAGCAACGCATTCAAAGAGCATGTGCAGCCATACCACAGGATGTGCTGCTCAAAACTGTGTACAACTTTTGCAGACAATTGACTTTATGCATTGAAGCAAATGGGGATAATTTTCAACAATTTCTTTGTGGCTAATTTCATTAATTAAGCACCCCAAATTGTGAGAGGTAAGGGGATTCACACTAATGAAGCACCCCAAAATGTGAGAGGCAAGGGGACTCTCACTAATGAAGCAACCCATGGGAACATCATTCCACTACATCCATGTTGTCGTTCCTGGGTAATGCTAAAAGTAGGATACAGTGCGTTTTGTACAAAAATAGGTTAATTTGGCATAACAAAACATTTGGCACACATTCTTTAGTGATTTTACGCATCTTTCTTGGATGATTCTAGATAAATCAGAGTTCTTCCCCAATTTTACTTTTTTCTCTATTTCAGTACCATCTGTCAATGGTTTAAAAAACTGATTCAGACGAAACTTGATTACTTTTTTATGAAGAATTCAAATCTGGAATAAAAAATGGATGTTTCTGTTTAATATTTAAAAGTTGCCCCCTGCCCCACTCAATGGGGCAGGGGATGGAGGTTAAGTCTAGTATCATTTGATGTCCCCCTTTGAGCGTATGAACTCTTCTTACCCACTACTTTTACTCAATGTATAGTTTTCAAGATAATCTCATCCAAAACTTCAGTTGGATCACCCTGTATATATTCCTTTAACTACCATCATTCTTTGGAGAAGAAGTTTTTGGAGACTGACATAGAGCCAGCTATCCAGACAAGAAGATCAGCTAAGCATGCCAAGTAAGTCCATGCATGTAAAAGAAGTGAGAAGGTTGCAATCCAACTTCACACATTCTTGTGGTCAAAAACATTAGAATGTAGTGACCAGTGTGAAACGACCGAAGGAAAAAAGGAATTTTGATACAAAAACAAGAGAAAATCTATCAAGTGTTTCAATAGCAACCAAGCATAACAAGACAAAAGAACTATTTCAAGGAATTGGATTCTGCCTAAATATCCAATGAAGAAAATTTGTAACTGTAAATAAGGGAGAAGAAGTGAAAAAACCACAATGAGTAAAAACTGGAGAGTTGATCTCGACCTATTAGTTTAAGAAGAGATATGCCTAGAATGGTATGTAGCAGCGAATGGAAAAGCTACAACCAAACTAATGTCTTACACCCAAACATGTGGAGAGAACAATGCAGTTGCTCTTATAACATTAACAGAAATATGCAGGGTGAAAGTAGTGAAAAATGACAGATGAATGTTGTGGTGACACCACAAGGCACCAAACTTGCTAGGTTGTAGGTTTCAAATCGGCCGCAGTCTATCAGGACACATTGGACCCGCGAGTTGCCACTCTCAATGCTAGCAGAAAAAGTGCCGCCACTCAGCTGGTCTTAAGAGACAGGCTAGCTCACTGGCCAGTTCTACAGCCAACTTTGAAGCCGTAACAAGTGAACCATTCCTATTAGAGATCTCATTTGCAGAGATACGCTAGTTAGCACAGCCTTCAGCTAAGTCAGTAGCTATGACCTAGCCGGGTGCCACTTACAGTTTACACATTGAAAATTGATCTATATGCGTGAAGCAATCGGAATTGTAAAGAATTATTCAGTCTATAACTACACTTCTAAATATTATTGTACAAAGTCAAGATCAACGTTCACTGCTGATGCTGAATTAAAGCTAAGTATTTAATTGTATTCCTGTCTACTAACTTTCTAACCACCTAAGTTACAGATACATCCCATCAAGTATAGTTCATTGATCCTCATGTGAGCCCATGTGATCAACGCTGCAATTAATGGCCACACCGCATAATCAGACTAAGAGTCAAACTGCGTGACTCAACCGGGTCACCCTTTTCCCACGAGGCCCATAGTTCCGCCTCATACATAACAAATGTGTGTGGCAATAAAAAGGAAAACATTCCTGCAAACACGAGCTAGTAAATTAGTCTTTAGTGATGTAACTGTAGAAGTAGCTGTGAATGGCCACTGATTTAAGTCAAATATATTTGTACTAAGTAGTATAAAATTTCTGAAGATAAACTTTTAAATTACCTAATTAGGCTCAAATATTATCCATGACCAACACATGTACATTTCCTTTAACAGGTAATTGTGTGAAACAGATATTGCCAAGTAATGTCATGAAGTAGTATTGAACTTCCTGTTCAAATACCCCATGGATGAAATCTTAGCACAATTAAATGAGGAAAGTTTGCATTTAATGGAAATTTTCACTAAGCCAGACAGTATTCCATATGAGGCAGTGGCAAGACCATATATTTTCACTCTTGCTCACCATTCACTTCTCCTTATGATACATCCTGTACAAAACTTAACTGAACAGGAGGATAATGCTAAATACATGGAGAGACCAAATACAATTGCTCCAGCAGGAAAATTCTAAATACATGTCAGATGTACACCTAGCCATGTTTAGGGAGGAACACAGTTTCTCTCAAAATATTAACAGAAACACACAAACATTAACTCAACAGATGCATTATGTACCTAATCTAACTATCCAGACCTAACCAGTGTTGAAGATGATGCTGGGAGTGTGCTTAAATGAACTTGCATTATGAACTCAGAGAAATGTAATAACATGGTAAGGCAATACATGGAGAAAATACTGCATATGAGTAAAAACCCCCAATGACCGACTCTGCTATCGAGTTTTATATGTTCATCTCTCACATGTATGCTTGCTCTTCTGAAACTGGTGCCAGGGACCTGCACCCACAGATTAGGGATCTCGTAGGAACAGGATGGAGTGGAAGCACTTCTGCAACACCGGCGACCAGATAATGCTAAGCAACTTGAGGTTTGCATCAGAAATGATTTACATGAGCAAAGCATATTCTGTTGTTACTACTTACCGGAGTATACAACCACTACCTTCACTTGTCCTGTTTCAAATTCAAATTTAAATGGCTCTGTGCACTATGGGACTCAACATCTGAGGTCATCAGTCCCCTAGAACATAGAACTACCTAAACCTAACTAATCTAAGGACATCAGACACATCCATGCTCGAGGCAGGATTCCAACCTGTGACTGTAGCAGGTGCGCAGTTCCAGACTGAAGCGCCTAGAATTGCTCGGCCACCATATCCCGTTTCCTTTGAGGTTAAGTCACCTGAGGCCATCACCATCCATAAACCCCAATCTGCTTCTTCCCATAAGTTCTAGTCCAATCTCATTCCTTATTTTCTCATTCAGAATTCTTGAACATACTGAAATACAGTTGATCCAGTAATTCATTACAGACTACAATAGCCTAGTCCCAGAACAGTCTGGATTCTGTGGATTCTGCACCGAGCATTCCACGATCCACTAATTCCTGCACTCAGCAGATGGCATCCTCATGGCAAAGTATCAGCGATAAAGCACTACATTAGTGTTCCGGAAACAGAGAGAACTTTTGACCCCATCTCCTGTAATTACATAATATTTAAATCACACACCATATTGTAACCAGGATACTTGCTTATAATGATCGATATGTTTCTGGGGTGGGATGATTCTCTGTTAGGAATGTCAAACATCACAGCAGCATAAATTTGATTAAGGCTAGAATTCTGTAGATTGTGTGCAATCCCGCACTGTAATATCTACACAAAAATGTCCCCAAAGCGTTTGGTAGATGATATTACCCTGGGAAATAGGTTATTCCACAAAAATGGAAATAAAGCCAGACAAATACTGCAATTCAGGAGTATACAAAATAAACTGAAATGGCTGAGACAAGTTTTATATAGGACAAATGAGGAGCAGATCCATGACAAGTTTTAGGGAGTAATCCTATGATAGAAAAGGAAGTGCATATACAATGCACTTCTAATGGAGAAGCATAAGTTATGTCACCTAAATGAAAGCATGGAAGTGTGGTGTAGAGCCCCAAAGGGAGAACCTAGAAATTTTGAACCACAAAAAAACACAGGTCCACAATATTAACGAAACAAAATAAATTTAGCCCTAAATGGTTTTTTGACATTTTTCCAGAATTGCTGGTGTAATGTATGCCAACTGTGGCATGCTCTCCTGCTGCTGACTGGGCCACACCTCACCTCAGATCTGCTGGTCTGGCGGATTCACTGCTGGTTGCACAGTAAATGACCAACACTTGGAAGTGAGTTGCTGGTTCATCCACAAGATAGAGTGACCTTCAAAATATTTGAATTTAATAGTGAGGTTCTTTTTTCTATTAAGAAAATAATATATTTTACAAGTCTACATCTTCTAGTGTATTCTTGGTAGGCTTTAGTTTATAAGGCACAGTTTTTCTATCCATTATACAAGCCTAATTGTAACAATACTACTTCTATTTATTATTATTATTATTATTATTATTATTAAATACTGCCATTTCATGTGCCTGATGTGTAGATAATATTAACAGATTCAGTGATTACTTGGTAAGTTTGGGTCCACTGCACATGGACTACATGTCATATTTAAAAAGTTGTCCCATTAGTAAGAAATTTTACTGAATTTAATCCTGTTTTATAATTTGAATGTGTATATTTGTAATTTAACTTATTTCTGCTTTTTAATAATTATAACTAGAAGAAGGAAAAATACAACAATAAAAAAGTGAAACTTGAAGGCAATGTTTCCCACATCAGTGCTGCCTGTAAGCTGGAACTCAAATCTTTGAATTAACTTTCAACCAGTTATTAAGTGACGAGCTGATTAGACATAGATTTCAATATTGACACTGAATTTTGCTTCACAAGTTCGAAGTTTCTTTGTGAGTGAACCTTTAAAATAATTTTTACTTTTTAAATTTTTTGAGCTCAATGTCGTTAACAAGCATCTATCACTCTTTATGTTCCTTTAATCGTTATTGCAGATATCTCATGAAGACAATGAACAAAGACCATATTTTTAATGATCTAGACAGTTTTATTTGCTTCAAAAGTTTCATTGGAGTGAAGGATGATCTCAGTACATTCATTTCTGCTAATATTTATTCTATGTAGATCCTACTAATACCATGTGAAGACATTTGTGTAGCTACTGTTGCATTTTTAGCATTTGCAAGGAAGAATGCTCTAGTCACTAACACTAGTAAGCATAACCCAGGGGCAAGAAGTAACACCATTCAAAGCAGAACTAAATACCCAATCTGTGACAAGCTGGTGTCCACGGTTCTTCAAATTGTCATGGTGTAAAGACTGTTCCATTAAATTTTTGGCATTCACCCACATAAATTCTGCTTTTTCTTCTTCTTCTTCTTCTTCTTCTTCTTGTAATATTTTGGCTGAATACCATCCAGCCATCTTCAGAGAGATCAGAGGTGACTGACACTCAAGCACTTGCTCTGTCATTTTTAACTCTAAGACTGAGCCACTGAATATGCGGCCTTAATGAGCTACAACAGATTTCTGCTTGTAATGCATTGTATGAGGTTTGCTAATATTTCCACTCAAAATGAAAGGAAAAACTTGACAGCATAACCGCTGTCAGAAAGTGTCCACATTCCTTTGCAATCAACCTGAAGTGATCATATAATCCTGCTGATTATGTGACAATCGATGAAATGTACACAAGCTGCCAGTAGTGGAAGACATGTTAGAGAAAAAAATTGACCATCCTAGGCACTCTTCACAAGAAGGAAAGAGAGATCCCTCCTGAATTTCACATCTAAGAGATCAACCTGTGGAGTTTCAAAACTTGGCTTCCAAGCTAATAAATCTCTTGTCTTGTACCCAACAAAAAGTAATTGTTCACTGATACTCGTGTCCACAATGCATGATATCAACCCTGAAACAGGAAATCCAGGTATCACTATTAAATTACAATCACACTGAAGGAGGAATGGATACTGTGGATAAAATGATTATAGGTTATGCTGTTTCCAAATTTAGGAGTTGGCCTATGGTGTTAGTTTATAGTATGCTGAACATGTGTGTTGTGTTGTGGTCTTCAGTACAGAGACTGGTTTGATGCAGCTCTCCGTGCTACTCTGTCCTGTGCAAGCTTCTTCATCTCCCAGTACCTACTGCAACCTACATCCTTCAGTATCTGTTTAGTGTATTCATCTCTTGGTCTCCCTCTACGATTTTTAGCCTCTACATTGCCCTCCAATACTAAATTTGTGATCACTTGATTCCTCGGAACATGTCCTACCAACCAGTCCCTTTTTCTTGTCAAGTTGTGCCACAAACTCCTCTTCTCCCCTATTCTACTCCGTACCTCCTCATTAGTTATGTGATCTACCCATCTAATCTTCAGCATTCTTCTGTAGCACCACATTTCGAAAGCTTCTATTCTCTTCTTGTCCAAACTATTTATCGTCCATGTTTCACATCCATACATGGCTACACTCCATACAAATACTTTCAGAAACGACTTCCTGACACTCAATGTTAACAAATTTCTCTTCTTCAGAAACACTTTCCTTGCCATTGCCAGTCTACATATTATATCCTCTCTACTTTGACCATCATCAGTTATTTTGCTCCCCAAATAGCAAAATTCCTTTACTACTTAAAGTGTCTCATTTCCTAACCTAATTTCCTAACCTAATTTGCTCAGCATCACCCGATTCCACTACATTCCATTATCCTCATTTTGCTTTTGTTGATGTTCATCTTATATCCTCCTTTCAAACCACTGTCCATTCCGTTCAACTGCTCTTCCAAGTCCTTTGCTGTCCCTGACAGAATTACAACATCATCGGTGAACCTCAAAGTTTTTATTTTTTCTCCTTGGATTTTAATACCTACTCCGAATTTTTCTTTTGTTTCCTTCACTGCTTGCTCAATATACAGAATGAATAACATCGGGAAGAGGCAACAACCCTGTCTCAATCCATTCCCAACCACTGCTTCCCTTTTAAGTCCCTCGACTCTTATAACTGCCATCTGGTTTCTGTACAAATTGTAAGTAGCCTTTCGCTCCCTGTATTTTACCCCTGCCACCTTCAGAATTTGAAAGAGAGTATTACAATTAACATTGTCAAAAGCTTTCTCTAAGTCTACAAATGCTAGAAAAGTAGGTCTGCCTTTTCTTAATCTTTCTTCTAAGATAAGTCGTAGGGACAGTATTGCCTCACGTGTTCCAATATTTCTGTGGAATCCAATCTGATCTTCCCTGACGTTGGCTTCTACCAGTTTTTCCATTAGTCTGTAAAGAATTCGCGTTAGTATTTTGCATCCATGACTTTTTAAACTGATTGTTTGGTAATTTTCACATCTGCCAGCACATGCTTTCTTTGGGACTGGAATTTATTTATTCTTCTTGAAGTCTGAGGGTATTTCGGCTGTCTTATACATCTTGCTCACCAGATAGTAGAGTTTTGTCAGGACTGGCTCTCCCAAGGCTGTCAGTAGTTCTAATGGAATGTTATCTACTCCCAGGGCCTTGTTTCAACTCAGGTCTTTCAGTGCTCTGTCAAACTCCTCACGCAGTATCTTATCTCCCATTTCATCTTCATTTACATGCTATTGCAATTCAATAATATTGTCCTCAAGTACATTGTCCTTGTATAGACCCTCTGTATACTCCATCCAGCCTTCTGCTTTCCCTACTTTGCTTAGAACTGGGTTTCCATCTGAGCTCTTGATATTCATACAAGTGGTTCTTTTTCCTCCAACGGTCTCTTTAATTTTCCTGTAGGCAGTATCTATCTTACCCCAAGTGAGATAAACCTCTACATCCTTACATTTGTCCTCTAGCCATCCCTGCTTAGCCATTTTGCACTTATGCTGAACATAACTGGGCCAAATTGCCAAATTTTGTATTCACTTTCGCAACCAAAAAGAAATGTCATAATTCAATGTATTTATCTGAAGAATTTCCATTGGCAAATGAACACTTGAAGAATAGAAATTCAGGTATCAGTCCTCATTGAGATGATTTCCAACCTAAGAAAGAAATTCCCTTCAGAAGCTGTCATTGACACACCAGAGCCATCAGAGATGAAGAAGAATGGGTGTTACATGTGTGTGGAAGGAAAAAAAAGGCAACTCCATGATAAAAGTTTGTATGAAGTGCAGCACGTTTACTTGTCAAGCACATCTGACTACAGAGCCTTTGTGTGTTGCATGTCATAGAGAGGAGACTGACTAGATGTGTTGTGTCAGCTGTCTAATGACACTCTTATCAGTGGTCATGTGAGTATTGTCACACCCATTGCTCGGTTGGTTGATTTGGGGGAAGGGACAAAACAATGAGGTCATTGGTCCCACTGGATTATGCAAGAATGGGGAAGAAAATTAGCCATACCCTTTCAAAGGAACCATCGCAGCATTTGCCTGAAGTGAATCATGGAAAACCTAAATCAGGATAGCTGGACGCAGGTTTGAACCATTATCTCCCAAATGTAAGTCCAGTATGCTAACCACTGCACCACCTCCCTCAGTGTGTCACTCACATGAAAGAGATCCTGGACCTACACACCGCACAGACAGCTGTATAGACAGACATATGGTGAGGGCTACAGTGGCAGTTCGTACAGCTACCACACACAGATAAGAGGTCTTGTGAGCCCATATGTGCCAACACGAACTGTTGAAAATTGGTTATTAGCAGTCAGGCTAGCCTATCTTCCACCCATGGCACAGCATCGACTTGCACTGTTCGTGCTATCAGAGGATCATTTGGAAGACAGCATGGTGTGTGATAGACTTCAATGATGAAAGCAGATTCTGCCTGCAAGCAAGTGATGCTCATTTGCATGTATGACAGACCTGGTGAGCGATGTCTCATAAACTTATTTCATTCGAGGCACACTGGTCCCACCACAGTCCTTACATTTGGGGTTGCGATAAGCTACAATTCTCGTTTATCTTTGCATTTATGAAAGGGATGTGAACCATTGATCTGTATGGGCAGAATGTTGTTAGCCCAGTTTTTTTGCCATTCTTGCACCATGAAAATGATGTGTTGTTCAAACAGGATAACGCTAGCCCAAACAGTGCCCATGGAACTCAACATGCTCTGCAAGACCTGAAGAAAATTCTTGGGACAGCACTTTCTCCACACCTGTCCCCAATGGAGCCCGAGCTGGAGATGATGGTTGACGAATGGCACAAGTCATTTCTTGTTCCAACAGCTCTTACAAAACTACAAGAACAGGTCTGGCAGGTGTAGCATAGTGTATTCCTGTACAATATTCACCATCTGTATGATGGACTGGATGCCAGAGTCAGTATCCGCATTGACACATTTGGAGGCTGCACCACATACTAAAATGGAAATTTCAGCACGGACCGATATCTGAGACCTCAGTACCACTTCGGCTACCAACCTGTAAATTTAGTCATTTCATGTACTCCATACACACTGTTGCAACAATAAATCTTGAGTGTGAATGTTTCAACAAATCTTGAGTGAATTGGAAACCTCTGAAAGGGTTTACCTAATTCTTTTTCCAGGAGTGTATTTTCACACAAGTCACTATTCACTTTTAATTATGACAAAATCTGTATAAACCTGAAGTAAATATGTGGATAATGTCAAATGCATGGAAGAAACCAACACAGTTGCTCTCACAGCAGCAAAATACATAATACACATTGGACATATATATAGCTACGTGTAGCGACAAACACATTTTCTCTCAAAACATTAACAGCATCTTGTTAACGGGGACATTATGCAAATAATTCAGATGTCCACATCATATCAGTGTTGAAGATGATGCTGGGAAGATGGTTAAATTAGCTTACATTGCAAACTCTGGTAATTGTAAAAACCTGGTAGGGAAATACGTGGAGGCCATACCGCATATGATTAACAAACCAGAGGAGCAGTCAGCTGTCTATTATGAGCAAAGAATCCACTTTCAGGACAAAAAGCCAATATTGGCTGAAGCTGGCAAAATTCCTCAGAATGCAGTGAAAAAACTATGCTCGAAGAGTTTAGCCTGTTCAGAGAAAGTAGTCCTCAAATTATGGCCTAATCAATGTAGTTTTAATTTCAAATTCACCTAGTAAATGACGACAAGAAGTAAAACACAGCAGTTATTAGAAGAAAATAATCAGTTTTTGAAAATATAATGCAACTGAATAAATAAAAAGTCTACTCAGCAACCTTTGGCAGGAGAACAATCATATAGAGGGTATTACAGTTTGTAAGTTTTGGGAGCCAGTGGCCCCTCTCCTGGCAGAAGAGTTGAAGGGGAAGGAAGAGGGGTGACGGAGATGGCCTGATGAATTTTAGTAAAAGTAGTAAATTTGGAAAAGTCAACCAAAACATGGGGCTATGGCTGCATGAAGCCTTCCAAATTTTCCCATCTCTACTCCTTTTTTCTAAACCTCACCAGTTCTTTTCCTTGACCACTCTTCCTTCCCCTTCAACATTTCTGCCACAAGGAAGGTCCACTGGCTCCATGAGCTTGTAAACTTTAAGACCTTCTATATATTAGACTCTCTATGTATCCAATTACATTATGAATTATCAGAAGAGTAAGTCAACTGAGGACATAAAGACAAGATAGACACTCGACACAGTGAAGGTGGGACATTCGATGCGCTCTGAGCATCGGTCAACCACAAAATACCTCGACCCAACTGAATTATGGCTCCTCCTCTCAAATGTCGTCAACCTTCTGTCATTACCTTCTTATGACACAATACAATTACAGCCTTAATTAATCATGTTTCCCCTCTGTTTCAGTCATCTGAATTCATCACCATTCCCTTTTACTTATTTATGTAGATAGTCCCTGTGAGTTAGTATGGATAGGTTATATTTGACAACTTGAACAAATTAATGACTAGCTCATTTTACCAACCACCTGGAAGAGTTGCTGAACAGCTCAAAGACATGCTCAGTCATTTCAAATTGGTACCCCAGTCATAGAATTACACATGGTGATGACTTCAATCTACCCTCCATATGTTGGCTAAAATAGACATCACAAATTGATTGTAAGTATAAGATGTCATCTCAGATCGTAACAAAGGCTTTCTCAGATAAGTATTTCAACAATAATTATTAGCTCAGGGTCCCACTTTAAGCATAAATTGTTTCAAAAGCATAATAGACCAATTACCAACAAATAATCCTGAGCAAATAGGGAGCATTATGACTGATACATGGGTTAGCGTCCAGACATATATTGTAGTGAATCTAGATATCATAAGATCCAAGCACACAAAAATAAACACTATATAAACGCTATATACATATATAAAAGCAGATAAAAATTGTGGTTGACCCCTTTTTAAGAGACAGCCTCAACTTCTTCTAATCTGACTATGTAGACCTAGACAAGATGTTATGGATTTGAATAAATAGAATCGGTGGCAGTTGTGGGCTATATATCAAATAAAATGATAAGAGAACCTTCATAGTACACAAAACAGGTCAGAACACTATTACAGGAGCTATGAGGAAATGCATGCCTAATGTAAAATCCCAAAACTGGCAAAAAAGGTTTTACAAAAACTGGAAATTTAGTGCAAACTGCAGTGAGAGAGGCTTTTAATAGTTACCACAATGAAACTGTCCTTAAATCTGGCAGAATTGAAAGTGATTCTGGTTGTATGTAAAGTACAACAGTGCCAACATGCAATCAATACCTTCACTGCATGATAACAACGGTGATGTTACTGATGAAGTGCCACAAAAGCTGAGTTACGATGCATAGTTTTCTTTGCTGACACAATTTCAAAAACCAAGTAAATATTCCAGTATTCAAAACAAGAATGACTGCCAACATTACTAACTTAGTTATAGGTGTCCTCCATGTTGAGAAGCAGCTTACATCACTCAATAAAAGCAAGGCCTCCAGTCCAGGTTGTATACCACTCAGGTTCGTTTCAGAGCATGCTGATACAATAACTCCATGATTAGCAATCATACACAGCCGTTTGCTCTTCGTAAGATCCACACCTGAAGAATAAGCTGCAAAATTTGCACCAATACAAAGAAAAGGAATGGGAGTAATTTGCTCAATTACAGACCTATATCAATTATGCAGATTTGGTGCAGGATTTTTGAACATAAACTGTGTGTGTTCATCATGAATTTCCTCCAGGAAAACAATCTGTTGACACACAGTCAGCATGGATTTGGAAAATATTTTTCTCATGGAGCACCGCAATACAACTAGCACTTTAGTTCCATATAGTAATGAGTGCTATCGACAGGGGGATCTCAAAATGATGCCATAATTTTAGATTTTCAGAAGGCTTTCAACACTATTCCTCAGACGTGACTTCTAATAAAACTGTATCACATCTTAGTTGTGCGCTGGATTCATGATTTCCTGTGAGAAAGGTCATAGACTATAATAATTTATGGAAAGCCATCAAGTAAAATGGAAGTAATATCTGGTGATCTCCGCCAGAGCGTTATAGGCCCTCTGCTGTTCCTGATCTACACAAATGAATTAGGAAACAATCTGAGCAGTCCTCTTAGATTGTTAGCAGTTGATGCCGTCATTTACCGTCGTGTAAAGTTGTCAGATGATCAATACAAATTGCAAAATGTTTTAGATAAGATATTTGTATGGTGCAAAGAGTGGCATTTGTCTCTCAATAAGGAGAAATGAGATCATCCACACGAGTATGAGGGGATACCAGCCAAATTTTGGTTTCACAATACATCAAAATAAAGGCTGCTAATTAAGCTTAATACCTAAAATTAGAATTACAGATGAATTAAATCAGAATGATCATATAGACTATGCTGTGAGGAAACCAAACCAATGACTGCAATTTATTGGCAGAACACTTGGAGAGTGCCAAAGGTCTACAAGAGAGACTGCATATAATCAAGCACATCCACCATCTTCTGAAGTATTGCTGTGCTTTGTGAAATCTGTGCAAGATATTATTGACATAGGACAACAATCAGTTCAAACAAGGGCCGTTCGATTAGTATTATAGTGAAATTAGGGGAGACAGGGTCATGGATATAATACGCGAATTGGGGTGTCAATCATTAAAACCAAGCCCTTTTTCATTGCAGTCAGATCTTCTGATGAAACTTCTGTGGTGTCACCGCCAGACACCACACTTGCTAGGTGGTAGCCTTTAAATCGGCCGCGGTCCGATAGTATACGTCGGACCTGTGTGTCGCCACTTTCAGTGATTGCAGACCGAGCGCCGCCACACGGCAGGTCTGGAGAGACATCCTAGCACTCGTCCCAGTTGTACAGCCGACTTTGCTAGCGAAGCTACACTGACAAATACGCTCTCATTTGCCGAGATGATAGTTAGCATAGCCTTCAGCTACATCATTTGCTACGACCTAGCAAGGCGCCATGACCAGTTTATATTGAGATTATATAATGTATCAACAAGAGCGATGTTCTCCAATTATGGATTAAAGTTAAGTATTACATCAACTCCGTACTTTATTTATTAGAATCAACTACTTTAATCTGTTCCAGACCTCTCGCCAGCCTGCGTGAGTTAAACACATGCTATTCGGCTACAAATCATAGTGGATTGGCTGTCTGGTCAGTCCACTACAACTTCAATCACCAGCTTTCTCCTAGAGTGTGAAAATATTTTGTTGCCACCCACCTACATAGCGAGAAATGATCATCATCTTCACCAACACCAAATAAATTAGAGCTCACAGGGTGTGACTGAAGTGTTCATTTTTCGCTCATGCTGTCCGTGAGTGGAATGGAAAAGATAGCTTGAAGATGGGTAGACAAACAATCTGCCACGCAGTTTATTGTGAACTTCAGATCAGTCATGTGGATGTAGATTGTGTCAAGCATCACAGTACTGTATTTGAACATTAATGGCTTGTTTCTCCTATTCATCCACATTCACTTACATTTTTGTACATGTAAAACAAGCTGCCATTCATCACAATAAACAGAAATTCAGTCCACGTCAACATATTTCCTCCTAGAATCCCTAAACAATGTTACTTTTCTGTGTATTACAGTGTCATCAGCAGATGGTACTCTAGGTAAAGTGACCAAAAGGCGAAGCAGCTGAACATAATGCATGTAAGTATAGAAGAATATAAAGATATCTTATTTGCTAATGGTTCTACAGGTCTACTAAAAGTTGAAAACAGCGAGAAGCTGCAACGGGCTGTTAACTGATCTACAAATTGAATCAGCAGTCTGGCAGACCACATCCACCAATAAGATTGTATACAACAATAGAACAACCCACATAATCTGCAAACATTCACTGCAACTGTGTTTTCCTTAAGGGTGATAAAGTGGTGAGTAGCCCTGTTACAAAAGTCAGTGGTGTTTGGCTGTGAGAGGCTATGAAACAGCTTCCTACTGGTCCACTTATTACGTTTAATCCACCACAGAAAATCTTGTTCCTAGAGACTGGATACTTGGTGACAGAACTCAACAATTCACAAGTGTGGCAGTAAACAAAACAATTATGTGCAGTGTCTCTGCTGCAGAGACATGCTATGTATGCTGCTGTAAAAAATTTTCAACCTCCTTCCCACTGAGCTGAAAACCTTATCTTGTTTTCTTATTTAGTTCAGCTTTGAATAGTTATTTACTATTCCATAATTGTCCCTTTAATCACTATGTTGTACAATATGTTTAGAAACAACTTATCCGACAGAAGATATACCTAACAAGTTGCATAACTGACAAAAGATTAATAAAAGTATTTCAGCTGACAATGCAGCTTCACATGCACACATATCAATTTTAGACGACTCTTCACATGATCCCTGGGTGGTACTACAAAACCAACACATCAAAAGCCCTTTACCAGGTCCAAACATCTGCAGAAGTGAGACCAAGTATTAAAACATGTCAACTAAACACCTAAGGCATTAGTTGAACCTAATGCCAAATTCTAGGGAAGATGCTGTCTAAGCATGTTATCAACATGGTTGTCCAACAACAAAGTCATACAAGTAATGGAGATCAGCTATGGGCAAGAGGAAAGTGGCTAGCAAGCATCAATGTGCAGTAGTGTGTGTGGCAAGAAAGGTCAGTAGAGGTTGTGGGCAAGTGCTAGAGTGTACTGGAGAATATGAAATCCACTGGCAATCCACAGTCTGTGACAAAGGGTCAAAAGGAATAAATAAAGAGCTTCTTCTGCACAAGATTAATGCAGCGTTGAATGAAATAGAGACTAACATTGACAATGCACCTCAAATAAATGTAGATAATGGAACTTTCAGGAGAATCAAAAAAGGGCACAGGGTGTTCACCTTGCTTGGGTTCCAACAGTTCAAACTTTTCAAACATTTATTTCACAAACATTAAACCAAACAGGGCAAAGTAGACACGTGCGGTAGCCACATGTAATGTTAAGCAAATGTATGGGTCATTTGTGTAATCAAAATTTATTGCAACTGTGAAGAATTTTAACCACATTCTTAAAAAAAATTTGGTTGTGTGAAAAAGAGCAGGATTAAAAATAAAAATTTCCAACATATGCCAGAGACAGAGTGCAAAACAAATGGCCAGAAATTCCACAAGTCAAAGTCCTAATATGTGAAGTCTTTATTCAGTAAACTAAATGACGTTATCAAAGGAGGCCGCTCAGAAATTGAAATTGTCAGAAATGGGTCAGAAGTTACAATGAACACTACCTAGTGCAAACCTGTCACTGAAGTGAAAGAGGCTTTATAGAGGGAGGAAAAATAGAATCATGAATACATTTTAATGTCTTTCGTGTGAGGAAGATGGGAGCTATTACAGAAAATCTACATCCTTGCATTTTCAATATTTACTGTTAATGATCTGTGTATTGACACTGCTGTAAACAATCAAAGTAAACCCACTAAAGGCCAGGCACTGTTAAAGTTCAGAGTTTAGGAGAGTATGTATGAGCAGAGTGTATTCATTTTTGTATGACTTAACATCAGTTTGGTTCTCAGAATTCACTGATTCTGAATAGGTTTGTCAATGCATTCTTTCACACTTCTGTTCCTTCCACTAGTCAGACAGAAATGAAGAGGAGAGTGTTTCAGGATTCGTCAAGGGAGACGATTAGGTTAGTCCATTCGTAAATATGAGTTTGGGAACTGCATCTTTAAGTAAGTCGGGGGAAGATGCTGGGCTCCAGGAGAATAATGATGATTAAAATGCTCTGACCAGCACTCAAAGTATGACTCAAACATTAGGGGACATGCCTGAAGCTAAACAGAAGGAACAGGTAAAAATATAAGGGTGTTATGTCGATCTATTTTAAGAACATCTTGTCCAATCAGATGATGTGCTTGTAAAACTCAAGTTAAGAATCATGAGCCATTCCATAGTAAATTGTACCCAGTACCCTTGCCCTAGAAAGCCATAGTTAATAAAGCAATTAAGGGTGTGTAGAAGAATCAGATTATTTAACACTCAGATAGTGAAAGTTCTAATGCAATCCACACTGTAACAAAAAGGGATGGCTGTGTGCATTTACTAACTGATGCCCACTGAGAAATGATGCAGTTTACTGTACAATGTGACCAACTGGAGGATGAAGGTATAGCAGGAAGAACACAGCCTTTCTGTGGAATGGAAGGTGTTAGCAGTTTAAAAGGATGGCCTTCGGGCTGTCAGTATCATCAGTGGCCTTTATGACAGCACTCACAGAAGTTCTAAGAGAAGAATTATTGATACACTTATCACCTACATAATGTTATTCTAATTAGTACTACCTTTAGGGAGAACATTTATACATTCTATGTCGTGTAATGTAAGCGTTTAGTGGATGGGTAAATAAGAATTTGCCAAATCGCTTGTTTTCTTGGGCATGTAATTTCTTTGCATGGAATCAAACCTGATCCAATGAAAATGGAACCAGTGAGAAATTGTCCTGCACAAAAATGATGTAATCAACTGAAAATCTCTCAGTTTGTGCAATTTCTATCACAGTATTTATCCTCGATTTTTTTATCTTCACAAGTACATCTCCACTGGAAATGGAATAAGGAATATCAAGAAGCATTTGAGTTAATTAAAAACCAATTGCATGAGGCACCGATACTTCACCATCCTGACTGAAGCAAAAATTTCTACACTGGAACCGATTCAATTTATTCCTACTGCTAGCTTAGTACATTTAATCCACCACGGAAAATGAATGAGTATAGCAGTCTCTCTAAATAGCCACATTACAAGTATTTAGAAACATTCTAGAGAAACACTCCAGCACTTTGCCTTCTTTTCAATTGTAAATGTACTAAATCACAGTAATAGAGGGGAACAATGAAAGAAGTGCGCAAACATGTCATAGCAGTACTCAGGCAGCAGTAGCTAACTGCGACAGATGCAGCAACAGATAAGTAACCATATTTGTCATTTACGAGTTCCTAACCAGGAGCGAATTTTATTATATCATCTGTCTACTTGAATAGTTCAATTTCTTGACTTTCTGCGTGTAAATTTAACATCTAATAGCCACAGTTCTCGTGTTTTCATTTGCGTCAGAAAGTAAACTGATTTTGTGACATATTACAAGTTCCAGATCAGGGTCAAATTATTTAGTTTGACCTGAGTGCTTCAGTAGTTAGGTTTCTGAACATATGCGTATTACTAGACACAGTTTGTGTTTTTGGCAGGTTCTATAGTAGAATTGCACAGCATGTGCTGACAGTTTGTTTATCTGCATATTTTAGTCGTCCATGGTCTTTTGTATGGACAGGGACTGTGATTGTTGTGTGTGAATGTGAGTCGAGTTGGTGACACTTCGCTCTCAGCTTCAGTTAGTGTTTTTGGCAGGTTCTATAGTAGAATTGCACAGCATGTGCTGACAGTTTGTTTATCTGCATAGTTTAGTCTTCCATGGTCTTTTGTATGGACAGGGACTGTGATTGTTGTATGCGGATGTGAGCCGAGTTGGTGACACTTCGCTCTCAGCTTCAGGCTGTGATGGATTCCGTTACAGAGCTTGAGGCTGCAGTGGATGGGCACCACTGTTGTGGGCCGGCCGTGGGGACACAACGGACGTCCAGCACGTCAGAGTCTTCTGATCAGTCCTCACCAGTGGCCAACCCAGTTACTGCTCGCACTGAGGCTGACCCCTCACCTGTTGTCGAGTGGGAAGTTGCCCCGGGGCGAAGCACATGGTGAAAGGCTTCCCAGGTGGCCACACATAATGCCTCTCCGGTTTGTCTGACAAACAGGTTCCAGGTTCTGTCTGTGGCTGACACTGTCACTGAGCCAGATGCTGTCACCTGTCCTGTTTCAGAGGAAACCATTCAGCCTCCAAGATCTGGGCAATCACAGAGGCTGAGATTATTGGTAGTTTGGAGCTCCAAGGTTAGGTGCATTATAGGGCCCCCTTAGGGACTTGGATGACAAGAATGGTAAGAAATCCAGTGTGCATTCCGTGTGCATACCGGGTGGAGTCACTCCAGATGTGGAAAGGGTACTCCCGGATGCCATGAAGAGCACGGCATGCAGCCAACTGCAGGTGGTTGCTCAAGTTGGTATCAATTACGCGTGTCACTTTCGATCAAAAGAGATTCTCTTTGGTTTCGAGCAGCTAACAGAAGTGGTAAAGGCTGCCATTCTTGCTTGCAAGATTAAAGCAGAGCTGACCATTTGCAGCATAGCCGTCAGGGGCAATTCCGGACCTCTGGTACAGAGCTGAGTGAAGGGTCAGAATCAGAGGCTCAGACGGCTAGGCTGCTGATTCCTCGACTTGCGCCAAAGGGTGGTTGGGTTTCGGGTTCCGCTGAATAGGTCAGGTGCCCACCACGTACAGGTGGCAGGAGATACACAAGTAGCAGGGTCTGTGTGGTGTCGACTGGGCAGTTCTTTACGTTAGAGGGTCTTGGGAAAACACAAAAAGCACTTCAGTTACAAAGGGTGCAGGCTGAACACAGCAAAAATGTAGATACAGGAACCACTGGTATAACAGTTGTAAATTGTCGTAGCTGTGTTGGGAAAGTACCAGAGCTCCAAGCGCTAATAGAAAGCATTGATGCTTAAATTGTTATAGGTCCTGAAAGCTGGCTAAAGCTTGATATAAGCTCAGCCAAAATTTTTGTGAAGAACCTAATGGTGTTCCAAAAGGATAGGCTAAACATGGTTGGCGGAGGCGTGTTTATTGCTGTCTGAAGTAGTTTAACTTGTCACGAAATTGAAGTAGATACATCCTGTGAATTAGTATGGGCAGAAGTCACTGTTGGCAAATGGAATAAAATAATAATTGTATCCTTTTACCGACCTCCCAATTCAGATGGCACAGTTTCTGAAAGGATCAAAGAAAACTTGAGTTTGATTTTAAACACATACCCGAATCATATGATAATAGTTGGTGGTGACTTTAATTTACCCTCGATATGTTGGTGAAAATACATGTTTAATTCTGGAGGTACGCATAAAATATCATCTGAAATTGTGCTAAACACATTCTCTGAAAATGATCTCGAGCAATTAGTTCATGAGCCCACGTGAATAGTAAACGGTTGTGAAAACACGCTTGACCTCTTAGCAAGAAATAATCCTGAGTTAATAACGAGCATAAAAACTGATTCAGGGATTAGTGAACACAGGACTGTCGTAGCAAGACTGAATATTGTAATCCCCAAATCATCATTCTTGTGAAACACAACTAGCTCTCTATTCACATGAAGTGCTGAGTGCTATTGACAAGGGATTTCAGATTGATTCCATATTTCTGGATTTCCATAAGGCTTTTGACACTGTAGGTACTACACAAGCAGCTTGTAGTGAAATTGTGTGATTATGGAATATCATCTCAGTTATGTGACTGGATCTGTGATTTCCGTCAGAGAGGTCACAGTTCATTGTAATTGTAGGAAAGTCATAGAGTAAAACAGAAGTGATTTCTGGCATTCCCCAAGGTAGTGTTGTAGGCCCTTTGCTGTTCCTTATCTATTCAAACAATTTGGGAGACAATCTGAGCGGCCGTCTTCAGTTGTTTGCAGATGATGCTGTCATTTATCGACTAATAAAGTCATCAGAAGATCAAAACAAACTGCAAAACGATTTAGAAAAAGAGGATCAGAATGGTTGGAAAAGTGGCAGTTGGCTCTGAATAATGAAAAGTGTGAGGTTATCCACACGAGTGCTAGAAGGAACTCATTAAACTTCAGTTACACGATAAATCAGTGTAATCTAAAAGCTGTAAATTCAACTAAATACCTAGGTATTACAATTATGAACAATTTAAATTGGAAGGAACACAGATTAGATTAGATTAGATTAGATTAATACTAGTTCCATGGATCATGAATACGATATTTCGTAATGATGTGGAACGAGTCGAATTTTTCAATACATGACATAATTAGGTTAATTTAACAACATACTTAAGTTAATATAACAACTTTATTTATTTTTGTGTTTTTTTATTTTTATTTTTTTATTTTTTTTCTTAATTTATATCTAAAAATTCCTCTATGGAGTAGAAGGAGTTGTCATTCAGAAATTCTTTTCATTTCTTCTTAAATACTTGTTGGTTATCTGTCAGACTTTTGATACTATTTGGTAAGTGACCAAAGACTTTAGTGCCAGTATAATTCACCCCTTTCTGTGCCAAAGTTAGATTTAATCTTGAATAGTGAAGATCGTCCTTTCTCCTAGTATTGTAGCTATGCACACTGCTATTACTTTTGAATTGGGTTTGGTTGTTAATAACAAATTTCATAAGAGAGTATATATACTGAGAAGCTACTGTGAATATCCCTAGATCCTTAAATAAATGTCTGCAGGATGATCTTGGGTGGACTCCAGCTATTATTCTGATTACACGCTTCTGTGCAATAAATACTTTATTCCTCAGTGATGAATAACCCCAAAATATGATGCCATATGAAAGCAATGAGTGAAAATAGGCGTAGTAAGCTAATTTACTAAGATGTTTATCACCAAAATTTGCAATGACCCTTATTGCATAAGTAGCTGAACTCAAACGTTTCAGCAGATCATCAATGTGTTTCTTCCAATTTAATCTCTCATCAATGGACATACCTAAAAATTTGGAATATTCTACCTTAGCTATATGCTTCTGATTAAGGTCTATATTTATTAATGGCGTCATACCATTCACTGTACGGAACTGTATGTACGGTGTCTTATCAAAATTCAGTGAGAGTCCGTTTACAAGGAACCACTTAGTAATTTTCTGAAAGACAGTATTGACAATTTCATCAGTTAATTCTTGTTTCTCAGGTGTGATTACTATACTTGTATCATCAGCAAAGAGAACTAACTTTGCCTCTTCATGAATATAGAATGGCAAGTCATTAACATATAATAAGAACAACAAAGGACCCAAGACTGACCCTTGTGGAACCCCATTCTTGATAGTTCCCCAGTTTGAGGAATGTGCTGATCTTTGCATGTTACGAGAACTACTTATTTCAACTTTCTGCACTCTTCCAATTAGGTACGAATTAAACCATTTGTGCACTGTCCCACTCATGCCACAATACTTGAGCTTGTCTAGCAGAATTTCATGATTTACACAATCAAAAGCCTTTGAGAGATCACAAAAAATCCCAATGGGAGGTGTTCGGTTATTCAGATCATTCAAAATTTGACTGGTGAAAGCATATATGGCATTTTCTGTTGAAAAACCTTTCTGGAAACCAAACTGACATTTTGTTAGTACTTCATTTTTACAGATATGTGAAGCTACTCTTGAATACATTACTTTCTCAAAAATTTTGGAGAAAGCTGTTAGAAGGGAGATTGGACGGTAATTGTTGACATCAGATCTATCCCCCTTTTTATGCAAAGGTATAACAATAGCATATTTCAGTCTATCAGGGAAAATGCCCTGTTCCAGAGAGCTATTACACAGGTGGCTGAGAATCTTACTTATCTGTTGAGAACAAGCTTTTAGTATTTTGCTGGAAATGCCATCAATTCCATGTGAGTTTTTGCTTTTAAGCAAGTTTATTACTTTCTTAATTTCAGAGGGAGAAGTGGGTGAGATTTCAATTGTATGAAATTGCATAGGTATGGCCTCTTCCATTAACAGCCTAGCATCTTCTAATGAACACCTGGATCCTACTATATCCACAACATTTAGAAAATGATTATTAAAAATATTTTCAACTTCTGACTTTTTGTTCGTAAAGTTTTCATTCAATTTGATAGTAATACTGTCTTCCTCTGCTCTTGGTTGACCTGTTTCTCTTTTAATAATATTCCAAATTGTTTTAATTTTATTATCAGAGTTGCTGATTTCAGACATGATACACATACTCCTGGATTTTTTAATAACTTTTCTTAATATAACACAGTAGTTTTTATAATTTTTGATAGTTTCTGGGTCACTACTCTTTCTTGCTGTCAGATACATTTCCCTTTTCCGGTTACAAGATATTTTTATACCCTTAGTAAGCCATGGTTTGTTACAAGGTTTCTTACGAGTATATTTAACTATTTTCTTGGGGAAGCAGTTTTCAAATGCATTTACAAAAATGTCATGAAATAAATTATATTTTAAATTGGCATCAGGTTCACGGTACACCTCATCCCAGTCTAACTGCTGTAGGCTTTCCCTGAAATATGCAATTGTTAAATCGTTGACTGAACGTACTACTTTGGAGGACTGTTTAGTATTGCTGAATGGAGCTATGTCATATATTGTAACTAGCTGTGCACCATGATCAGAAAGACCATTCTCAACAGGCTGAGCATTTATCTGGTTAAACTTATCTTGGTCTATAAAGAAGTTATCTATCAGTGAGCTGCTATCCTTTACCACCCGAGTAGGAAAATCAATAACGGGTGTCAAATTGAAAGAACCGAGTAATACTTCAAGGTCATTTTTCCTATTACCCTCTTTCAGAGAATCTACATTGAAGTCCCCACAAATAAAAATTTGCTTCCCCCTGTCTGACAGATAGCACAACAAGGAGTCCAAATTTTTCAGAAATAGATGAAAATTTCCTGATGGGGACCTATATACAGTTACAATTATAAATGTGCCTTTATTTAATTTAAGCTCACAGGCACATGATTCTATATGTTTCTCTACACAAAACTTTTTTGTTTCTATACTTTTTGCACAATGATAACTTTTGACATATATGGCAACTCCTCCTTTCTCCATATTTTCTCTCATTACATGTGCAGAAAGCTTATAACCACTTACATTTACCTTATCCATATCAGTAACAATGTGATGCTCAGACAGGCATAGTATATCTATTTCATTCTCAGCTTCTAAATCTTCTAAACAAACCAGAAGCTCATCTACTTTATTCTTTAAACTCCCAATATTTTGATGAAATATGCTTACATTATTTTTAATTATACTTTTGTGAGAACCTTTCCTTATTCTAACATTTGCAGTACTCTCCTGTCTGAGTTTCTCATTGTGCTTAGGCCTAGTTCCTATACCAGTGGTCACATGGTGTTCAGAGAGGCAGATTATGTCAACTGGGTTGGGTGACTTTAATTCATCAATGGAATTACCTAGGACTGAGATACAACTTGGTGGAGATAAAATTTCTGGTGATTGGTGAAAATTTATAATTGATAGCTGTGATTGGTGATCCAATGTGCTAGAATTGTGCTGTTTAATTTCTTTCCTAAACTGAAGACTTGTTTCAATCCTGACCTCTCGTAGAACTTGACATCTTTCTGTCTTACCTATCCTAAAAAAGGTGCTGCTCCAACACCTGTAACACACAGAAAATTATGTAGGGAAGGCTAACCAAAGACTGTGTTTTATTGGCAAGACACTTAGAAAATGTAACAGACCTACTAACAAGACTGCCGACACTATGCTTGTCCGCCCACTTTTAGAATACTGTTGCACAGTGTGGGATCCTCACCAGATAGCACTGACTGAGTACATCGAAAAACTTTAAAGAAAAGCAGCAGGTTTTGTATTATAGTGAAATATGGGAGAGAGTGTCACAGAAATGATATGAGATTTGGGATGGACATCATTAAAAGATAGGTGTTTTTCGTTGCGATAGTATCTTCTCACGAAATTCCAGTAACCAACTTCCTTCTCCGAATGTGAAAATATTTTGTTGACACCGACTTACGTAGGGAGGATTGATCACCAAGATAAAATAAGGGAAATCAGAGCTCGTACGGAAAGATATAGGAGAATGAAGAACCTTCCACAACTAGGAACTGCTTCTATCATTAGCCATAAATTAATGGATTGAGTTAATGATTTATGATCACCTAACAACCATGTATGCAAACAAGATCTACACTAATCAATGTTCATGTACCCAAAATTCTGACACATTAAGTAAGAAATGTGCATAGAGTGGACGTGCACGGATACATGCATCTGATGGAGAAAAATCTGTAGCCAATGGCTAGTGTAATAAAAATAGACAAGAGCCCCAATGAAGATGCACTAATATTAATAACTCAAGGCTTATTATGTTAAAAAAGTCACTTTACAATCAGACAGTATTGCGAAACTAACTTTAGGCACAGAAGTTGCTTACATAACAATGAATGACATCATCACTTATTAAACTAATGCTGTTCGAGTAACTGACCTTCAAGTTAACTCTTACACTGGGCTACTGGAGATTCAGCTGTATGTCCAGGAACCCGGTACCAGTTGCAAGTTGCCTAATTAATGCCTTCCAGGAACTACAAAAAATATTTTGAATAATTATTGATGGACTTGAACACAACAAGACATTTTTAACATAAGACTACACATCTTAGCGAATAGGTATTGGCAAGTAGTACAGTGGGAAACAGTGTGCTTGCCAAGGCAGTGTAACTGATCATGTGTGCAAATACCCACACTTTATTTATTGAGTATTTCAGGATGAGTGCACTTACAGACTTCTGATGAACTTCAAGCATGTAAGGAAGAAAAAGTTTAGCAAATGATTGCACTTATGCTTTAAGTGGAAAATTTAGCTCATTAACTTATTTGCAAACCAGTCAGAAGTTTAACTCTTGTGTACAACAGGGCATCAGAGTCTAAACAATTAGCAATTTACTGGTACCTGTACAATATCTGGACGGTAAGGTACTAAATTTTCACATATGAATGACAGGAACATGGAGATATCACTATAATTGGTGTACATACCAATGTCTCAATGGTGTTGATATTCTGAATACAAAGAAATTATTGCAGTAACTTGTGAACAACAAAAAAGTTTGTTGTAATAGAATAAAGGTGACATGTATACTTTCTTATTAACAGCACATGCACTCTGAACATATTTATGAACAAACCATTGTACTATTACCTATTGTGTTTCAATAACATTCTTCATCACTGTAATACTGAATTTATAAGGGAAACATGGAAGTCGATAACTGACAACTCCAAACTGGGGTAACATTTCCACAAAAATATCTAAACTGATAATCGTATGGACATCACAGAATAATGATGTATTTGTATTATTGCAGATTTATATCCATTAGGTAAGACTAAAGCAAAGCTTCCTAAGTGCAAGCATTTTTTTTTTCACTGCCAGGTAATGAACTACTTGCAAAACAAAGTTTCAAGAATTTACAAAACCCTTACAAAAACTTTCTTCACTACATTGGCAACAAAATAAGCTTTACTGCAAACAACAAGCTTCCAAGGAATCCAATTGACCAGTTGGCATCATGACAAGAAACGAACTCACACACAAAATTAATATAAAATTTCGATCTGTGTAGTAATATTTATAACACTTGTATCAAGTGGAATGATGTCCATAATAGATATAAAGGAAACTGACTACTGAGCATCAGTAAGTCTACACTCGACACATGCCATCCATCTGCTCACTAAAAATCCAGAGTGTTTCACAATTCCTATTACAGAGAGGTTCCAGAGCAAACTCTATCCACCAGGTTTCATTACTGAACCCATGTCTGGAAATGTACAAAGTCCCTTCTTCAACTCTTACACACCTGTAACAGGAATTCTGACATGCCCTGGGTACAGCAAGAAAACCCTGTAGCAATTTTACAACAGATTGCATAGTTTACATTAAGTGCATGTAACACCAATGAAAATATCCCAAGAGCTTATGGTATTTATGACTACATAAATAAATGACCAAAATAGTGACTTTATCATTTCTTTTATCCATGTAATTCTGAAGTTATGGTAGTATCTGGGAAACTGTTTACTGAGGAGGTACTCTTTTGTGAGGAAGTACAGCAGTACCTCATATACTTTCAACAATGCTCAACTATAAAGTCCTGTCCTCATTTTCATTTCAGTCTTCTCCAAACACCTGGCACCTCCAAATTATTTTTGTGTGCATCAGGAATGTCCAGCCTTTTGCACAACTTCACAGAAATTTAATAATGCTCCTCCACAGCATGGTCATCACTGTTCTGATACAAGCATGGCTAAAGGTTTCTCCAGCCACATTGTGGAGATACGAAGTAGTATCACAACTACTTCCTCTTCCTCTTGTTCTTGTTCTTGTTCTTCAATACCCGAACAGGTCCTCCCCCATCAGAGAGAAGATTAAATAAGGAAAATGAAAGACACCCTCTGGCCTCGTAACCTAATACCATCGGGGTCGAAAAGATCAAGAGTTGGTCAAGAGAGACCGACAGAAAAGAAAACAGAATACGTCTGACACACGTAAGTGGAAGCAATGTCAGACGTTTCTAAAAAGAAGATAGTGAGACACATATGACTGTTCTGTTTATGGCAAGTGGTACCTGACCATATTTAAAACCAAAGTAATGTCAAATTTAATATGTGAGATTCACATGTTTATGCTGAGCTAACAAGTTGACACAATACCATGTATTCTAACATCACAAGTATATTCTTTGGACATAACACAATTAACAATGGGTAAATATACAAAAGTGAAACATTAAATGATTCAAAAATGTAACAGCACTTTATGCACTGATATATGCTGTTAGATATTCCTTCCAAGTACCTGGTACCTTGCTGATATTAAATTTTTTAAACTGTAATACTTGCAACATAGAAACATTAATGAAATGTAACATCTAACAAGCCTCTGTAGTCACTACAGAGAGATATAATATTAAATACTAAGTGTTAAAAGAAATTTCTTGACATCTATTACACTTGAAGTAGCTATTCAGATTGTTTGAGCTAATCATAATACACAAGTTAGTACATTCCATATTACTAATCTGGAACATTCGATTGTCTAAAATGCTGACTTAATTATATGAGGGGTGTTCAGTAAGTAACGCAATAATTTTTCTGAAAGCAGGTTGGCTTTATTCAGGATCCCATTACACCATATTATTTCCTATGATCTTTGATACAAAACCCGAGTTTTCAGCACAATTTCTGTTCAATTTGATGGCCTTACGCCACCTTACTGGGAGGGCTTGTATGCCTCATGACACCATTCTACTAATTGATGACAGCACCATCTTGTTGCATCAACAACTGCCCCCATCATCCACACACTGCTTTCTGCAGAGTGCAGAATGGACAGTTCTTCCTTGTCCACCCAACAGTCTGGACATCGCACCATCTGGATTTTGTCTCTTTGTCCCACTGCAGTATGTGTGCTCCTCTCAGGTGTGCAGATTTGGTGAGGTCTTGCAATGTCACGGAGAAGAAGAGTTCATTTCCATTTTTGTGGTGACGTACATGCTGAAGTTGTTTCTTCAACTTCATGATGGTAGTGCAAAACACTACACCATGATGGAGGTAATCACACAGAATAACAACTTCAAAATTCCAGAAGACCACCACCATGACTTCACTGGTTGAGGATGCAGCTTTGAACTTTTTCTTCAGAGCAGGTGATGTGGTGCCACTCTGTGGATTGCTGTCTTGTTTCTCAGTTCAGAGTGTTTCACCGTCTGACAATGTTTGACAAAAATTATCACTTTAACCCTTGTAATGTGCAGACAGTTTGGCACAGGTGGTCATTTGTTGGTCTTTACAGTCTCCAGTTTGGCGGGGCACACCTTTGAGTACCCTAACTGGTGGATGAGTGTGTCTGCACTAACAACAGAGACGTCCAGCTGAGCAGCAAGGTGTTCCATCCTTCGCGATTGCCAGATCACAATCAGAGTGTTCGCATGTTCCAACATTGCAGAATCACAACTGTGTGCAAATGGCATACTTCTTTTTTCCACAACCAGGTCTCTGTAGATATTCTGCAAGTGCCTATGAATATCTGTGATGGTCTGCTTTTGCACTGAAAACTCAACAGGTCCCTGCTTGCAATACACCTCTGTTATAGACGCCATTTTTAAGGCACAAATAGTGCTGCCACTTATTGCAACTTTGTGGAATATTCCTTCTTCAGCCCCTATAGCTTTATCATATCCGAAGATGTTAAATGCAGAATTTTTCGAAGTGACATTGGCCGAGAATAGAAATATGTTGCATTACTTATTGAATGCCCCTCCTACATTGTGTTACAAATGCAGACTGTCATTATGTAGAAAATCATCATATAGAAATATCAAAGTTGAGAGATACTACAATTTTGGGTAAACATATTGCTATTGTGGTAATGATATAAATGTGCGCAGGTAACAATTTAACCATGGCAAAATATCGTAATTCCCTGTACACACAGGTTACCTAACACAAAGTGAATATAACTTGCCATAAATTCCTCTGTGTGTTTGTAAATTATTTATTCATAAAAAACATACTTTAGCATAAAATTTAAAAAGTAATGACAATCACATATTTAGAATGTCATTAACAAATTCACATCTGCAGTTATTCCTTCTTGACCAGCAGTTATTGTAGCCACATTTGATTATATGCAGATCCACAGCCTCCATATATGATAATCATTTTGTAAAAGAAAATACTGTCCATGAACTGCTTCTTCAAGTTCTAATGCATGTAACAGTGTAACAGACAACTAATATTCAGATTATTAGGACAATGGCAGAATACATTTCAGCAAACACATGTATCCATTACTTATCTGTGAAGTACATTTAGAAGAGTAACCTATAACTGAAATTTTTAATAATACTTTGTAATCATTTAGTGTGTATATTATTGTTACATCTGCATAAGAGAATTTCTAGCATGAGTGATGAGCCACATTATTATAAAAATACGCTCAAATTATGATGCATAATAAATATCTTCCGTATAAATCATATTCAGTATGTTTAAAGACTCAAACTACAAGGTATAAAACAACTTCATACTTCTGACTGCTTTAGAAATGCACAACTATGTTATGACATTAAGCATTTACGAGAGGTTTGAAATTATGTTTGAAGTTTTTTGGAAATCACATAGTGCTCTCATTATGAAACATGGGATATATGCAGTGGGTATAATTTGTGCAACTTGAGCTACACTGCTGCAAGACATATATGCACTGTTTCTGACTGTAATACTCATCCTACAGGGTTAAGCTTTTGTTATAAGTGCTAAGCCCCGTGGGATTATCCGAGCGGTCTAAGGCGCTGCAGTCATGCACTGTGCGGCTGGTCCCGGCGGAGGTTCGAGTCCTCCCTCGGGCATGGGTGTGTGTTTGTCCTTAGGATAATTTAGGTTAAGTAGTGTGTAAGCTTAGGGACTGATGACTTAGCAGTTAAGTCCTACAAGATTTCAAACACATTTGAACATTTTACATGTACTAAATCATGGCAGGAATTTAAATTCACCCCACATCTGTACGAAATATTGAAAATTAAAGAAAGCACTTATATAGGCTACATGCAACAGGCACTGTTTGTCATGAACCCGATTAGTCACTTAGTAATACACCCAGAACAGTGTTTGGGTAAAGTAACACCTTCTGTCCTTCTGAGTCCTTCAGTGTCTCTGGTTTATGCTAAGATCTGCCTGCAGTAGTCAATGGTGCCCAGTGGAAATATACCATGTTTACAGATGACACCATCATTGTAACAGAATATCTGTCTAACACAATCTCCAATGACATTTCACCAAAATTCTGTAGCAGGTTTGTTAACTCCCTTCCTGCCAAGCTAAACACAATAAATTTTATGTAATTTACATAAAGTCATGAAAAGCCAGACAAACACTCAGTGACACTGAATAACCAGTACATAATCAGTTTGATTAAGGAAGAGTTCCCCCAGGACATATTTCTATCACCTATCATCTCCCTACTGAGCAGTGAAAATAATCATATATAGAATGAGTCCATCAACCTCCCATTGCAAGTAATTTAGCCAGCTGAGATAACTGACTACTGCTTCTCAACACTGATTTTCTCTAATGTATCGTGTTCCTGGAAACTGGATCCTTGGTGACAGAACTCAAAAATTCACAGGTGTGGCACTAGAAAAAAGAATTACATACACTGTCTCTGCTGCAGAGAGATGCTATGTATGCTGCTGTAAACATTTTTGATCTCCTTGCCACTGAGCTCAAACTCTTATGGAATAGTAAATCTCTTTTAAAAACTAAATGTCCTGACTTTACCTTGAATCAATATGTTGTACAATATGTTTATAAACAAGTTATCCAACGTAAAATATATTTTTATTAACCTTTTTTCAGTTACTTGTTACTATTTCAGGGGTCAATGCAGCTTCACAAGCACACATGTCAACCTCAAAGGACCCTACATGTGATCCCTGAGTGGCACTAAAAAAGAAACACAAGTGGCTAATCTCCCAACTACATGAGAAGTACATACCAGTCAGGGAACGAATGACTCATCATCACATCAAGAGCTCTTTACCAGGGCCAAAGATCTACAGAAGTGGGACCAAGTAATAAAACACGTCAACTGAACATTGAAGCATTAGTTGCACCAAAGGCCAAATTCTAGGAAAGATACTGTTTAAGCACGTTATCAACATGGTTGTCCAAAAATGATCTCCGTTATTTGTATGACTTCAGCTACGTGCAAGGGTAAAGTGGCTAGGAAGTGGTGTCGTCGTTACAAAGTACCACTGTACCTAATGAAGGGAAAAGTACCTATACATCTTCAAATCTAATATCCCTTACAGCATCAATGTGCAAGAGCACGTGGCAAAGGTCAGTAGAGGTTGTGGGTGAGTGTTAGTGTGAACTGAAATCCACCGGCAATTCACTCACTGCGATGAAGCATCAAATGGAATAAATAAAGAGTTTCTACTGCATGAGATTAATGCAGCATTAACTGAAGTACAGACTAACATTGATAATGCACCTCAAATAATTGTAGATAATGGAACTTTCATGACAATCAAAAGAGGGCACTGGATGTATGCCTTGGTTGGGTTCAAACAGTTCAAACATCTATTTCAGAGACATTAAACGAATGTGTTAGACACATGAAATGTTAAGCACATATATGTGTCATTTGTGTAATCAAAAATTACTCTAAAGGTGAAGAATTTTAAACCATTTTCTTAAAGTTTGGTTTTGTGCAAAACAACGGGATTAAAAATCAAAAATTCCAACATATGCCAGAGACAGAGTGCAAAAACAATGGCCAGAATTTCCACAGGCACAAGGCATAACATGAGAAGTTGTGATTCAGTAAACTAATTGAAGTTTTGGAAACGGGCTGCTCCGAAACTGAAGTTGTTGGAAATGGGTCACAAGTCACAACGAACACTACCAAGTGCAAACCTGTCACTGAAGTGAAAGAAGATTTATAGAGGGAGGTAAAAATAGATTGATAAATACATTTTAATGCCTTTCATGGAAGTCCAAGTATGCTGGATTATGGTCGCAACATCTATTTTGGTGAGGAGGACGGGAGCTTTTACAGAAATCTACCTCCATGCATTTTCAGTATTTCCTGTTAACAATTTGCGTATTGCCACTGCTTTAAAAAAATTGAAGTGAACACATTAAGGATAAAGGGTACTTAAAAAATTTCGATTTTTCCACAATATATACAATATATATATATAGGGTTTAAAATGAAAAATTACCAATATATAGCAAATTTCAAAGTTACAATAATGTATGAAGTCATGCCTACTTTATTTCTGTTGCAGAAACCAGTATTATTTCGAAAAGAACTGATAACTTTCTGTTTCCAGTGATGATACATTGTATATGTTGTAACAGTGCAGGTTTCTAGTGTCCATAAATGATTATCTTTGCTAGTATTTACTTTTGTTTTGCTGAAGCAATTTGTTCATGTGTTACTGAATGTTTGTTGCCCAAGTACTACATATATTTGTGGAAGTATATATCATTTAGTGTGCAATAAATGCAAACTATGCCATGCATCAAGAAATTCAATAAAAGGAAATTCCATGGTAACCAGTTCACAAGCAAAGGAAGCCACACTATTGAAAGTAATGTACGTATCATCTCCCGCCAATCCTACTGCTGATTCAAATTTTTGTGTTAACAGTGACACTGTTTGTAGTGGATTTGTTGTTGTTGATGTGGGCACCTTATCTGCTTTGATAAAGGAAGTGGTGAAATGTAAGCAATGTGATGGTATAGGCTGTCTGGGAATAACTGAACAACAAACTAGCAGGAAGGGTTTAGCATCAAAAGTAGTTTTTCTGTGTAGATCCTGCAATAAATCTCGAAAATGACTTCAAACATTGTGTGTAATTCAATGTGATTTTGAAGTTGGTGTATGCATGTGTGCAATACGAAAAGGGAAAAAGGCTATCAAGTGTTTTGTAGTTTGATGGACCTTCCCCCTCCTCGCACTAGGAACAACAAGTACATAAAACACTTTTAGGTGCCTTGACTGTTGTGTCAAAAGCATCTATGAAATGTGCAGTGGAAGAAACTGTAAATATTATTGGAACCAGGGACATTGTTGTTGCATTTGACAGAACATGAAAACATAGAGGACAAGTGGTACTTCTCTAGAGAATGGAAAAGTTGTTGATGTTGAGTGCTTATCTAAGTACTGCCATACCTGCCATGGTAACACTGGAGGACATATTGAACATCAGTGTTCTAAGAATTATGATGGTTACACAGGAGGTATGGAGGAGTGTGGTGGAGCTCTTAAAATATTTCTGAGGTCGATTCCCATTTATAATGTTATATAGATGAAGTACCTAGGCAATGGGGACTCTAAAGCTTTCAATAAAATTAATGAGTTCAATGTTTATGGTGATACCTTGGTAAAGAAACTTGAGTGTTGTAGACATGTACAAAAGAGGATGGGTGCTAGATTGAGGAAGCTACAAAGAGAAATGACAGGAAAGTTGTTTTCAGATGGATGATCTCTGTCTGGCTGAGGCAGATCAACAGAAACTGGAATAGACCTACTTCAGAGTTACAATGGACGGGCTATTATATGAACTGCACCTCTTCTTTTTTTTTTGTCGTTTTAGGGCACACAACTACAATGGTCATTAGCGCCCATACTAAGTTAGGAATGCACCGCGAGGCACAAGGTTAAAACAGCAACTAAAAGGGACAACACTATATAGGACGTAGTAACAGCCATAGGATTAAAAGAAACAGCATAATCAAATGTCCTTGGACAGGTTTGTCAAGTTGATAAAACAAAGAATGCGAGCAGCTGCTCCTGGGTCATCTGCTAAAATGGCATCCAGAGTACATGGCAGGCCAAGATCAAGACGCAAAGTATTAAAATCGGGACAGGACGTTAAAATGTGGTGGACCGTCACCAACTGCCCACATGGGCAGAACGGTGCCGGCGCAGCCGTCAGCAGATGGCGATGGCTGAATCAGCAGTGTCCAATTCGTAACTGAGCCAAAACGACCTCCTCCCACCGAGAAGGGTGGGAGGAGGACGTCCAAGCCGCGGGAAGAGGTTTCAAGGCCCGAAGCTTGTTGTCCGTAAGTGCAGCCCAATCGGCATGCCACAGCGATAAAATGCGCCGACAAATGACCCTGCTGCAATCTGATGAAGGGACACAACAAGAAGCTGTCCGAGGCTGGAGGACTGCAGCCTTGGCCGCGGCATCTGCAGCTTCCATCCCAGGGATACCGACATGGCCAGGAACCCACATAAAGCTAACCGGAGAACCGTCGTCCACCAGCTGCTGAAGAGAGCATTGTATCCGGTACACGAAAGGGTGAACCGGATACGGATCACTGAGGCTCTGGATGGCCCTCAGGGAATTGGAGCAGATGACATAAGCAGAATGTCGGTGGCAGCAGATGTAAAGAACAGCTTGGTAGAGGGCAATGAGTTCAGCTGTGAAGACCAAATAATGGCCATGGAGCTGGTATTTGAAACTTAGTGCCCCGACAATAAAAGAACACCCGACTCCGTCATTGGTCTTAGAGCCATCTGTGTAAATGAAGGTCATATTAATGAACTTCGAATGAAGTTCGAGAAAACGGGAGTGGTGTACCGAACCGGGGGTAGCCTCCTTTGGGAGCGAGCTGAGGTCAAGGTGAACGTGAACCCGAGCCTGGAGCCATGGTGGCGTGTGGCTGTCGCCGACTCTAAAGGTTGCAGGGAGTGAAAAATCAAGGTGGTGAAGGAGGCGACGAAAGCGGACTCCAGGGGGTAGCAGGGCAGAGACATACAACCCATATTGATGGTCGAGAGAGTCGTCAAAAAAGGTACGATAAGACGGGTGGTCGGGCATTGACAGTAGCCGACAGGCATACGACAAAGCAGTGTATCGCGCTGGTAGGTGAGTGGCAATTCACTGGCTTCAGCATGAAGACTCTCAACGGGAGTAGTATAAAATGCTCCGATCGCAAGACGTAAACCCCGATGTTGTATGGAGTTGAGGCGGCGTAAGATGGATGGCCGTGCCGAGAAGTATACGAAGCCCCCATAATCCAGTTTGGAGCAGACGATCGACCGATATAGACGAAGTAGGATGGTTCAATCCGCTCCCCACGGCATACCACTAGGAACACGGAGGACATTTAGAGAACGGGTGCAACGGGCAGCCAAATATGACACATGTGGAGACCAGCTAAGTTTCCTGTCAAATGTAAGACCTAAAAATTTTGTTGTCTCCACTAATGGGAGAGCAACGGGACCGAGTCATAGGGAGGGTGGGGGAAACTCTTTGTAGCGCCAGTAGTTAATACAGACAGTCTTTTCGGCAGAAAAACGGAAGCCACTGGCGACACTCCAGGAGTAAAGACGGTCAAGAGAACGCTGAAGACAGCGCTCCAGGAAACATGTACGCTGCGTGCTGCAATAGATGGTAAAATCGTCCACGAAAAGGGAGCCTGATACATCAGCTGGGAGGCAATCCATTATTGGATTGATCGCTATGGCGAAGAGAGTGACGCTCAAAACTGAGCCCTGTGGCACCCTATTCTCCTGGCAAAAGGTGTCTGACAGGACAGAACCCACACGTACCCTGAACTGTCGATCCATTAAAAAGGAACGAATAAAAAGAGGGAGGCAACCGCGAAGGCCCCATGTATGCATGGTGCGGAGAATGTCCGCCCTCCAACAGGTGTCGTAAGCCTTCTCCAAATCAAAGAACACAGCCGTGGTCGGGCGCTTCCGCAAGAAGTTATTCATAATGAAGGTCGACAAGGTAACCAGATGGTCAACAGCATAGCAGCGCCTAAAAAATCCACATTGTACATTGGTAAGTAGGCATCGAGATTCGAGGAGCCAAACCAAACAAGAGTTAACTATTCGCTCCATCACCTTACAGACACAGCTGGTAAGCGAAATGGGTCGATAACTAGAAGGCAAGTGCTTGTCCTTCCCCGGCTTAGGAATCGGTACAACAATAGACTCGCCCCAGCATGCGGGAACATGTCCCTCAATCCAGATGCGATTATAAGTACGAAGAAGGAAACCTTTACCCGCAGGAGAAAGGTTCTTCAGCATCTGCATATGAATAGAATCTGGCCCTGGAGCGGAGGACCATGACCGGGCAAGAGCATTTTCGAGTTCCCGCATGGTGAATGGGGCATTATAACTTTCACGATTCGAGGAGCAGAAGTTAGGTGGCCTAGCCTCCTCTGCCTGTTTTAGGGGGAGGAAGGCAGGGTGGTAATGAGTGGATCTCAAAACCTCTGTGAAAAAGTGGCCGAAGGCATTGGAGACATCCTCAGGGGCCACAAGGACATCATTCGCGACCGTCAAGCCAGAAACTGGTGAGTGGACCTTAGTGCCAGATAGCCGGCACAGGCTATCCCAGACAACAGAAGAAGGAGTAAAACTGTTGAAGGTGCTTGTAAAAGCAGCCCAGCTGGCTTTCTTGCTTTCTTTAATAATACTACGACACTGTGCATGTAATCGTTTATAATTGATACAATTCGCCATTGTAGGGTGGCGTTTAAAGGTGCGTAAAGCACGTCGATGAGCACGTAAAGCGCCTCTACATGCTGCGGTCCACCAGGGGACCGGTACGCGACGTGGAGAAGAAGTAGTGTGAGGGATGGAATATTCAGCAGCAGTGAGAATGACTTCCGTGAGGTGTGTGACCTGACTATCGCAGCTTGTGAAGGTGTGATTCTGGAAGGTCGCCCTGGAAGAGAAGAGCCCCCAGTCTGCTTCGGAGATGGTCCAACTAGATGAGCACAGAGAGGGGTATGCTGCAGGAGATGGATAACACACGGGAAGTGGTCGCTAGAATATGTATCAGAAAGTGCATACCACTCAAACCGGCGTGCAAGTTGGGGAGTACATATAGAGAGGTCTAAATGGGAATAGGTGTGAGATGTGTCCGAAAGAAAAGTAGGGGCGCCAGTATTGAGGCAGACAAGATTGAGCTGGTTGAAAAGGTCTGCTAACAGAGAGCCCCTCGGGCAGGATGCTGGAGAGCCCCAAAGGGGATGGTGGGCATTGAAGTCTCCAGTTAACAAAAATGGTGCAGGTAGCTGAGCAATAAGTTGCATCATGTCTGCCCTGGTAACGGCAGACGACGATGGAGTGTAAACAGAACAAATGGAAAATGTAAAAGTGGGGAGAGTAATGCGGATGGCAACTGCCTGCAGGCCGGTGTGCAACGGGATGGGATCGTAGTAAATATCATCCTGGACCAGCAAAATAACCCCTCCATGAGCCGGGATACCTACCACAGGGGGTAGGTCAAAACGCACAGAGGTGTAGTGTGCCAAGGCAATTTGATCGCATGGGCGTAGCTTCGTTTCCTGGAGGGCTACGTCGAGCGGACGGTGCAAGCGGAGCAGCAACTTCAAGTCCTCTCGATTGGAGCGAATGCTGTGAATATTCCAGTGAATAAGTGCCATCGTAAGAAGAAAAGGAAGAGGAAAGAAGGGGTCACCTCGAAGGTCGCTGAGGGCCTGACTTCGAGCGAGCACTGCCACCGCTATCAGTAGGCGGACAGTCATTGTCCATTGGGTCCATAAGTTCATCCGCCATCTCGGCAACATGGCCGGGAGGGGAAGCTTCCGCCGCCAGTGAACGGCCAGATGTTCAGCTACCAGTGGTGCGGCCAGGCGAAACGGATGACGGCCTGGGGCGGCAACGGCTGGGTGGCACAGGAGAAGAAATGCGCCGTGGCGGAGAAGGAGAACTGTGCTTCCTATGAGCCTTCTTGGAAGGTCGTTTGGTGGAGGTACCGGTCGAAGGCTGGGAGGTCGAGGGACGTAGGAAGTCTGCACGGGACGGTTCCTTCTTGAAGGCCCGTGCATCTGACTTCGGGGTCTTCGTCTTAGCAGAAGCTGATGAAGGGGCTGGTGTCTGAGGGGTGATGGGAGGAAGAAGTGACATCGACAGCGCGATCTTAGCACTGGCCGAATGGACTACCGTGGTGCTGAAGGTCAGATCGCATGTCTGGGTTGCCACCTCCCTGGTAGTCCGAGGAGAGGCGAGGACAGTACTGTATTTCCCCACTGGGAGCAGCGTGGGCTTCCTACTAGCCAATAGCTTGCGAGCAGCCGAGGTGGACACTTTTTCTTTGACCCGAATTTCTTGGATACAGCGTTCTTCCTTATAGACAAGACAGTCGCGGGAGGATGCGGCATGGTCACCCTGACAGTTCACACAACGAGGAGACGGAGGTGGACAGTCACCCTCATGGGCATCCCCGCCACAAGTGACACATTTAGCCGCATTGGAACAAGACTGTCGAGTGTTATTGAAACGCTGACACTGGTAGCAGCGCGTAGGTGTCGGGACATAGGGGCGAACAGAAATAACCTCGTAGCCCGCCTTGATGCGCGATGGCAGCTTAACACTATCAAAAGTCAAGAAAAGTGTCCGGGTCGGTACAAGGTCATTGTTGACCTTTTTCATGACCCTATGCACAGCCGTCATGCCCTGCTCAGCGAGGAAAGATTAAATCTCCTCATCAGTCAATCCGTCGAGGGATCTAGTATAGACCACACTACGAGACGAATTCAAAGTTCGGTGAGCCTCCACCCGGACAGGGAACATGTACAGGAGTGTGGCCCGAAACAGTTTTTGTGCCTGAAAGGCGCTCTCAGTTTCTAGTAATAAGGTACCGTTACGCAACCTGGTACAAGATTTGACAGATCCGGCTATGGCATCTACGCCCTTCTGGATAATGAAAGGGTTGACAGCAGAAAAATCCTTTCCGTCCTCAGATCGAGAAACGACGAGGAACTGTGGGGCAGGCGGTAGTACTTTTGTCACTGGTGGCTGGTCACGTTTCCGTTTTTGGGCAGAAGTCGAAAGAGATGGAGTAGAATCCATTGCGGAGAAATCCCCCATGATTGCCAGCGTCTCCGATGGCGCGCTCCTTCCTTGTGGGGACCCTCTCAGAGGGCTCTCTCGCCTTAGGTGAATGTTTACACCTCAGGTCACACCTCCCGAGAAACAGACAGAGGGACCAATCGGCATGGTCAGAAGGTATCAACTCAGGCAATCACCCCTCCCTGGGCCTGGCCTTTACCAGGGGGTACGTGCGTGCCTTACATGTCTACCCAGGGCGGGGAATTACGCGTTACCCCGTCACCGGCTACGCGTGCGAACGCGTGGGTCAGCCTTCAGGCACGCACAGGGAGGAAGGAAGAAGAGGAAAAAGAAGAGAGAGAGGGAGAAAGAGGACAGACTGTCTCAAACGCCGAGGCCTAGACCAGAGAAGGCAAGGAGAAGAAGGCAATGAGAAGGCAAGGAGAAGAAGGCAATGAGAAGGCAAGGAGAAGAAGGCAATGAGAAGGCAAGGAGAAGAAGGCAATGAGGAGGCAAGGAGAAGAAGTCAAGGGAAAGAGTAAGGAAGACAGTGAGGTGGAGAAGAGCAAAGAAAGGAACCAACCAAAGGAAGGAAGAAACGGGAAGTGAAAAACCAAAAAGACCACAATTATAGGTCGTGGAACCGTCCGTCTCCGGACACAGGCGTTAACTACCCCCGTGAGGGGGATGGACTCCTTTTAGTCACCTCTTACGACAGGCAGGAATACCTCGGGCCTATTCTAATCCCCGGACCCGCAGGGGGGACATTCAGTCTGACTCCCCAACAACATTGTTTCTTCCTAAGTAATGAATCACGCCCACAATGGGTAATCCTACTATGACCATTGAATAGAGGGTATAAAACAGTTGATTCCTTTCTAGAGGAGTGCAAGGAAAAGAGCCAAACTGCAGCAGATTCCTTGCCCTTGCGGAGTTTATTACCAGGAGCAGTAGCACACCGGATGTCATTCCACTTCCGGGCAAAGATGGTTCAAATGGCTCTGAGCACTATGGGACTCAACTGCTGAGGTCATTAGTCCCCTAGAACTTGAAACTAGTTAAACCTAACTAACCTAAGGACATCACAAACATCCATGCCCGAGGCAGGATTCGAACCTGCGACCGTAGCGGTCTTGCGGTTCCAGACTGCAGCGCCTTTAACCGCACGGCCACTTCGGCCGGCTACGGGCAAAGAGCTTTGATCTAGATCCAAATATCTGCAGCTGAAATCATGAAAAGGAATGGGGTTAAGTATCATCTTTCTCTGGGTCCCAAGTCATGTGGGCATCCCAGGGAATTAACTGGCTGAGTGTCTGGTTAGAAAAGCAAACTGAGCATGTGGCATGGCCAAGGACAGTGAGAAGGTCATGGATAGCAGAGATCAAAGGGTGACAAAAGTAGCAACAGTTGATAGGCTGCAGGCTGCTCATTGTGTCTGAACAAATTAAAACACTGTGGAGGGAAGCCTGAGAAATGGAAAGGAGGGCCCTGTGAATAGCTAAAAGCTCTGCTGTGAACACACCACATGATCCTGGCAATAAATATTGTTCAATGGCAGTACAAGATGTGGAAGTGTATCCCACCTTGTCAACTGTCTTAGAACCATCAGTGTAAAAGATGAAGGCACCCTGTAACTGCATGGATGGCACCTAAAAGATTCTAGAAAACCATAGGTGCAGCAGAGACCTTAGGACCCTGAAACAGGTTGCTCCTAATATGTGGTCTAGGTACCATCTAAGGATCATAGGAAGGGGGGAGGGCTGAAAGGGAAGGGGGAGGGCAGATAAGTGAAATGCACAAGGTCCATTCCAGTGAGTGGATATGGAGATCCCAACGAACGACAAAGGGAAGTGAGACACATGCCAACCAGCAATCCCACCTGTGGGAGGTTGCCACCAGGGAGACAGCCCTCACTTGCAAAGAGGACACCATTCACAGGATGGTCAGGGAACTGGCAAATGGTGATTGTGTAATTTCTAAGCAGAGATGTCAATACATGTATAGATTAATTTACATACATTTACAGAATGAAATTTTCACTACAGTGCAATGTGCATGCTATTTCTGAACTTGGTGGCAGATTCAGACTGTTTGTTATAATGGAACTCTAACCTAGAACTGCGCCTTTTCTTTTCCTCTTTTTTTTTTTTTTTTTTTTTTTTTTGAGAACAGATCATAGCAACTGTGTTTTCTGGTTATGACTCACAGCCTGTCCTCACAGCTTTTCTTTTTCCAGCACCTCAATGTACCTTCCACAACTTCAGACATTCTCATGCATTAATTTCTGAACGAGCACTCCTGAGAAAAAGAGTATCATGGGGAAACCATTACCAAAATTAATCTCCATTGCAGAGTGACAACTTGATCTTGTTAAGTCTTTATCTTGTTAAAAGCATAGGTTAGTGGTGAAACACACACATGTAAATGACATGAATACTAGCCCTGTGCTGTCCTTATCCCTTCTTGTGAGAGAAATAATCATTCTTATGTCAGATATTAAACACTTATCACCAATTGCATGTATATAAATTTCAAATTACTACAGGATACTTTGTTTCATTTTGAGCCACATGACACTGGTGAAGTGAGTTTATTTGATACTTTGTTGTTTGATGTACTCTTACTTGAGAATTACTTTCTTATTTCTAAATCCCACACTGAATAAACACTGGGCGATCCATTGTTGTGCGAACTATGTCAAGATTAGACATGTTGTCCTCTCCTTTTTTATAAAACAGTAAGGAATATTGTGTAGTGCGCATTATAACTGTACAGTTACGTGGAGAATTTCTACGAGTTCAGCTGATGCTCAAGAGAGATTGTCTGTCTACAGTTCAAGGGGCTGAAGATTACACCCAGGTATGCAGAACCTACCTGCTCGACTGCCAGCTGTGAGCAAAGCTGTCAGTAGGACGGTGCAGAGGTTCCTCCATTCCAGTGGTGAACTGTTAGCCACACGAATGCACCCACCAGTCACTGGCACAGTGCACACAATGGAGGCAACACTGCAGTTCGGAGAAATCCCCGAGGAGCACGCTTAGGTAGGTCGGCTGATGGGCGATAAGCCAGCGGCACGACTTCAAACCATTATAGGTGGTGCAGGAGCGCAACTGCCACCTGTGCTTTTAACAAGATGAAGATGCACATCTGTCAGTTCTTGGAGGCATTTGAAGTCAACCCAGTTGGGGGATTGGCAGCCCAAGATAGGTTTCAACTGATGCACCAAATCCACTACACATAAGAGGGGTTTCTCACTATGTTTGGCCACATGACAATCTGACAATACACCTTGGTCAATGCTCTGCTTGCAAAGGGTGGGGGTGCTCAGAAGAGCCATTATGGGCCACCCTTGCAAAGGAATAGCCAAACAGCCATCGACACACCATGCTGGTAGGATGCCAAAGATATGCAGAGACTGAACTGGGACTACTGCTGTGCACCATGTCAACAGAATGTATGGGATGACATTGACCACTTCCAGATGTGCTACCTTGCTGTCTCAGTCATCTCAGGAAACCATCACAGGTGCAAAGTACGGCCCCTGCTGACACCTGCAATGCAAAACCGCTTCTAGTTTGTGTCTTACGAAGGTTTACCCACTGCACTTGTCAAAATACTGTGAGTTTCTGAACAAAACATCTGTTTGAGGCGCGACTTACTGCTAACATTTGTTTTTTGTTTCAAAGAATCACTTTATGAAATAATATCAACTTTCCTCTCCTCTAATGTAGCATCTTAAGATCGCCATTCCAGGCTGAAACCAGTCAAAATTAAAACTAGAAACAAGTATAAATATTTTCCCTAGGTCTACTTTCAATCTTAGTGAATTGGTATTAAATGCATATGGTTATATTTATGGGTGGCGTTTGGTGAACAGGTGTTTTCTGCTTTTATGACTCATTGCACAAGATATGCATGTCCAGTATAAAGCAATATTCGACTGTAAAAATTCTATAATAGACAAATATTGTAACAACATTTCAAGCAGTTATTCACTAACAGTGAAAGTAATAAAGCACCTGCACATCTAGTGCAAAATGTAGGGAAGCAAAAGCACACTCAGAATATTGGAAATCAGGGAATTTCATACATAAAGCTGCTTAGTTGACAATGCACCCATTCACCAAATGCCTCCCATTATTATGAATCATGTGTATGTTGGTACCATTTTAGGAACTCTACAGTAGACCTAGTGAAAATATTTGCACTTGTTCAGGTCTCAATGTAAGTTGTTCTTTTCTTTATTTTGGCATTTGGAGATAAGGAGATAGCCAATGGCGGAAGAAACTGATGACTAAAATAAAAGTTGTCAAAAAATAAAAAATTTTAACTTTATAGTGTCAGAGTTGTATAGTGTGTTGAGATGAAGGGTCAGTTTTTTATTGGGAGAATTTTCAAAAAATAGTCTTCTTCATGGGTAAACTGAGTACATAGAACTAGTGTGACCCACTCCTTAGTACTTTTCTATTGTGGCATCTCCACCAGATTAATACATTGGTCCCATAACCCCTCTCAGTTTATCAATCAATCAAACGGCAAGGTCATCAGTCTGTGATTCCAAAGTGAGTCACAGAAGAAAGAGGGCCTGCTAAAAGTGGACGGATCCAGTTAGGGGAATCAAATTATAAAATAATGATTATCAAACACATACATTAAAACATAAAAGGTAAGATCAAACCAAAAAACTTGGAAAAGGGGAAGGAGGGGAAGGAGGGGGGGGGGGGGGGGGCACTGCGTGGGGTCACAGACCGAGAAGACTGTAAAAGAAGTCCCAACCACAACCAACCTGCCCCAGCACCAAGACTAAAGTAGAACCTTAAATCTGGAAATAAAAACCACTTCCATGGAAGAAACTGAGGACCAGTTCAACCATCCATGGATCGTCTGCTAATATTACATTTAAGGAATCTGGAAGACAGTATCTCACATATTGTTGGAATGTCCCCCCCATCTCTTGGCCCTTCGTGTTAAGTACAGTCAGTCTGGTTCGACAACCACATTGTGGGGGAAGGGTCATTATGTAGGAGGAAACAATGGGTGAGCCTTGTACAACCAATGTGTAAAGGGCATAAAACAGTGGACTCCTTCTGAGAGGAGTGGAAGGAAGGGAGCCGTACTGCAGTAGACTCCTTGATCGTACAGAGCTTTTTACTCATAGCAGTAGCACTCCAGAGGGCATTCCTCTTTTGAGGAAAGAGAGATTTAATGTAGATCCACATATCCACAGCTGGAATCGGGAAATGAAATGGGGGTAAGTATCTGCTTCTCTAATCAGTCAGCCAGTTCACTACCTGGGATGCCCACATGACTTAGGATCCAGAGAAAGAAAACTTAAGAGGCAGCACACTCAAGGTCAGAGAGAAGGTCATGAATAGTAGAGACCAAATGCTGACAAGAGTAACATTGATCAATAGCCTGCAGGCTGCTCATGGAGTCTGAACAAATTAAAACACTGTGGAAAGAGGCCTGAGAAAGAAAGGAGGGCTCTCTGAATAGCTAGATGCCCTGCTGTGAACACACTACATGATCTCAGAAATAGATGGTGTTTGAAGCCAGTAGAAGACAGGAGGGAGACATCCCTCATTGACGAAGAGCCCAGGCTACAGAGGATGGTCAGGGAATTGGCAAACTGTGATTGTGTAAGAAAAAGGGTTTGGCACCTTTGGATGTGTAGAAGGGAACTCCCCACTTCTGTGAGGAGACTATCAACAGGATTAGTGCAAAAGGCACCAATAGCCATATGCACCACACAATGATTGACAGGGTCAAGGAGTTAAAGTGGAAGCAGCTGCTGAGCCATAAGCCTGACTACCATGCTCTGCTCACGTCCAGACTAGATTATGGTAAAGATGGAGAAGAGTGGAATGGTCAGCACCCCAACATGTGTGGGCCAGGAGGTGGAGAACATTAAGCTTCCACATACATGTAGTCTTTAGGTGGTGAGTGTGGGGCAGCCATGCCAGCTTGTTATCAGAAATAAGGTCCAAGAAATGGGACTGTGCTATAACATCAAGGAACTGGTTACATTAATAAAGTTCTGGATCGGGGTGTAATGTGGGTCTATGACTAAAATGCACAATGCACATTTTGGAGGAAGAAAACTGGAAGCCACGGGTGGTGGCCCATGCAGAGGCCCATCGGATGGAAGCATCTGCTAAGCGCCAGCTCCAAGGTGCCGAGTGGAAGCTGCACCAGATACAAAAATTGTCGATGTACAATGCCGGTGTAACCAGAAGCCCAACAGAGGTCACAAGCACATTGATGGCAATGAGGAACAGTGTGACACTTAGCACAGAACCCTGTGGGATACCATTCTACTGAATCTGGGGGGCACTAAGTGAAATGCCAACCAAAAGCCAGAAGAGCTGGTAAAATAAAAACTTATGGATAAAAATTGGAAGGGGACTACGGTAGCCCCAGTTATGGAGGGTAACTAAAATGTGATGGCGCCAAGCCATGTCATATGCCTTACATAGTTCAAAGAAGATGGCAGTAAGGTGCCAGCGGTGAGTAAAAGTCTGTGAAATGGCTGATTCCAATCTGGATAAATGACCATTCGGAGGTCGCTCTGTCCAAAAGCCACACTGATACAAGGACAAAAGGTCCTGAGATTCAAGTACCCAACATAATCTGAAGCTGATCATCCTTTTGATCAGTTTACAAAGTACATTGGACAGCTACCACCCAATTAGTCTGACTAGAGACACTAGGTTTTTCCTGGGCTTAAGGACAGGGCTAACTATACTGTCTTGCCATTGTGACAGAAAAGCACAAGTGAGCCAAATGTGGTTTAACAGCAGTGTCAGCAGAAAACAGTGGCAGGGACGCCTTGCACGACTGCATCAAAGGTATTTGAGAGGGGGGTTCACAGCAAACATAAATAAAGGCTAATTGGCCCAGTGGAATGCACAACATGGGGGCCTGTCTGCCTGGTATCAGCAGAGGAACCTAAGAATCACCAGAAAGTGGTCACTATCACAAAGGTCACCATGGGATGACCAATGTAGGGAAGCCACCAGGGCAAGGGAGGAGATCGTGAGATTGATAGCAGAGAAGGTGCCATGGGTGGCATTGAAGTCAGTAGAGGAACCATCATTGAGGAGACACAAATCGAGGTCCGTGATAAGTTGGTCAATTAGGATACCCCTACCCATTGAAGTAACACTCCCCCACAGTGGATGGTGGGCACTGAAGTCCCCAAGGAGGAGAAATGGTGGTTGGAGTTGCTGGATTAAGGTAGACATAAGGAATTGGCCTACCTGGATGGAGGTAGACATTGAAAATGGTGATTGGATCCCCTATGTACCAACTTGGAAGCGATAGTGGTTTGAGTGCAAACAAATCTGGCAGTCACTAATGAGATCGGAGAGAACCAATGTGCAGAACCCACCACATGCTACCCCAGAGCCAGCATGGTTCCAACAGAACACCAGGTAACCACGAAATGTTGATCACACTCCCTCACAGAAATGTGTTTCTTGAAGAACAAGACAGAATGCAGAATAGGAGGAGACAAGATGTTGCATTTCTGGTAGGTGATGTACTATTCCCACATGATCATCCAGTGGAATTGCAAGGGATACTATCAAGGTAGACATGCAGAAGCTGGGGAGGAGGTCAGTCACTAGTCATCACCTGCAAGGATGGGGTGATAACCATGAATAAGATGTCAGACTCATGTTGCGAGAGGCAAGATGGCACCTCCAGGGGCACTGTTGGTGCCTTGTCTTGGGATTTATGTTTCTTCTTCTTCTTTTTCTGAGGTGGAGAAGGGCAGGACACAGGGGGTGTAATGGTTTCTGCAAGATCTGGAACTGAAAGAGAATGGGTGACCTTGGGGTGCACAAATGGTGCACTTCGTGGCTGAGTGGTGGTCAGAGTCTTCTGGCCTGAGAGACACTGGGGAGAGGAATCCCAGAAGGGAGCCCAATCATCAGCTGATGCTGAAGAATGGAGCACTGGGCACTTCTTTGACTGGGCAGGGGGAGCCACTCCCTGATGGGAGGCTGTGGGAACTGCAAGGGGTGGGGGGTTTGGGGAAATCGGGAAGGAGAAGGGGTAAGGACAAGGGAGGAGGAGGAAAGGAAGTAACAGAGGCAAAAGTTGAAGATAGTGGCAATGGGTGGAGTCTCTCATACTTTCGGCGGGCCTCAGCATATGACAGGTGATTCAGGGACAAGTATTCTTGGATCTTCTTTTCTCTTTTGTAAACTGGCAATCCGGTAAGCTAGGGGAGTGGTGGTCAGCTCAACTGACACACACAGGTGTTGGAATACAAGAGATTCCTTCATGGACTGGATGGCCATAGTCACCACACAAAGGGTCCCCTGTATGGCAGGAAGAAGACATATGCCCAAAATGCAAGCACTGAAAGCACCGCATACATGGAGGGACATATGGCTTCATGTCACATCTTCTCTGGGAGGGTATCCCTCTCAGAAGGCAGAATAAGGGAGCCAACACTGGTGCAGTTGTCTTTGCAAGCCTCCTCCACAAGTCGAATAAAATGAACACCACACCACTCCAGATTAGCTGGGAGTTCCTCATCAGTTTACAGGATGACGTCCCTGTCAAAAATTAATCCCTGGACCATATTTAGAGATTGGTGAGGAGTAATTGACACTGTCACAAGAAAGCCTGCAGTGTGGCAAAGACAGCCTTCATCAAAGGCTGCAGCACATCTACCTATTCCATCTTCTGACCATGAAAAAATGACAAGGACTATGTTTCTCTAATTAGTACAATAAAAGAGGAACTTAAGTGGTTTATGGAGATACTAAATCTATCCCAAGCTTTCGAATTGCTTTGAGATCTTTTTCTACTTCTGTAGATGACATTCCTCACAATTTGCAAATGAAATTAATAGATCTACTTTCCACAGCATTAGCCTCCTTGTCTTCATCATGAGTCTGTGAAAGTAATGGCAATGTTTGGCTCAACATAACTCTGTGACAGATTTTTTACTGTTATAAAAATTAATGTATTGTGGCTAAGAGCAAAGTAGTTGATGAAAATTTATATAACTGTTGTGGAGTTAGTCTGTATGTAGAAATTTTGTTTCCGACATTAATTTCATTGCAAAGTCGACTTGCAGTACTTAAATAAGCTGGATCTCAAGTGATATGCAGCTAGGAAATAAAAGACACCATGGAGAAGGCAGGGAAGAATATGGGGGGGGGGGGGGAGGGGAGGGGAGGAAGAAAGCAGCTGCCTGGCACCCCTGTATGCACGCCACACTCAGGTGCCTGCTCAAGTGCAAGTGTACCTCACACAAGCAGGTTTCTTGCCCACTCCTGCACTACAGTTTACATAATTTCTCACTCCTTGTGACTAACGGTACTTTTCCTCCCCAGCGCAAGCATTCTTTTATTCATATAGGGGAAGATGAGATAATCCCAAAGGGTAGGTCACAGTGAACATTTAAATTTCTAAGAAACCAACCACATCGCATAGGTTAAACTTTATATTTTAAATGCTTGCCCCCTGGAATAAAAACATACAACTTAGTTGCAGTGTAGCCACTGATTGAGTTTTGCTGGCAGCGAAAAATTTTCATTGCTCATGTCAGATGACATTGGAGATCACCACGTATAGTATTTAAATCTGCATGCTTATTTTTTGTTTAAATATAGCAAATATCCAAAAACTCAAAAATTTGTATTAGCTTTCAGAACATTTTTAGTATGATTTGAGAGCTGTCTCTAAAAATGTTGTATTACAGCCAACAGGTACTACTGTAGAGTCTTTATGTCTTGAATTATGTAATATTGTTGTAACAAGCTAAAATTGTATTGTCAGTTTGCTGATTTATGGAAACAATTTTACAATGGTGTTTTTATTGTTGTCGGAAGACATGAATTACAAAATTCAAGGGAAGAAGGGATCATAGAGGAAAATAGTGATAAATTGTCTTCCATTTAATTTTCATTCTGAGATGAGGTGCAGACATGTATGATGTATTAAGCAGCCCACCTCATGAGCACCTGAAAGCTTTGAAAAGTGGCAGATTAGTTTCCAATTAAAGCTGGGGGGGATTTGAACCCACATTTTCCAGAAACTTTGCTAAATAATTTGTTAACACATTAAACACCTTGACAGTCATCCAGTGCTAATCGATATGAACAAGTTTCTGAAATCAGAATTTGATCTAGCAGCAAGTCTCAAAATTGCTCAGAGATTTAATGAAGTGAAGAGAATCACAGGAAAACTTTTTTTTTACAGTTTTAGAAAATATTATCCTGAAATATTTTAAGAACTCCAAAATTGACAAGTATTGTGTGGGCTCTTGTGTTCCATAAACCACAAGTTGACAATTTCTATGGGAACACTACATTTCTTTTGAAGGTAGTTAAATTTCTTCTCTCTCACATTTGTAACACCACTCAAACAGGTGCATCAAATGCGCATAAAAATGATGAAGTCCCTTATATAAAAGGGTGAAAAACTGGGCAAACTAACATCCGCACAAAGTGGTTGAAATATAACACTAACTCAATTAAAGTCACTGGTTATTTTCTACCACCACTTTTCATCAATGTTGCCAACGTGGGGGTACCCATAAGATTTGCAAGCGGGGATGGTGGGAGGGGGGAGGGGGGGGGGGGGGGGAGGTCACTGTTCTGTGGGTACTTCATACTGGTCTCAATGTGCACAAGAAAGATTTAATTTAACATGCAAAAACAAAGGAGCACAGTGAGAAAGTGAAAATGGACAGAATTTCAAAATCTTGCCACAAAATTGAGCAGTGGGGAGTCAGTAACAGAGTGAAAAATGCTGAATTCTAAATTGTCAAGTGCAGAGCAACATCAACTGCAATTACTTAGTTTCTTAATGATGTGGAATGAGGCACTTTACATTAATATCACCAATAGTGTTTAGAGAATTTCCGCGTAATTTCTAGAACCACTCGGCCTTCTACCTTCTCGAATACATGATATTTTAAATATAAGTGTGAGAGAGCCTATCTACTGTGTGTCACCTGTCTGTGTGTGCAGGTCTAAAGTGTGTAGTGAGAAGAGCGTAGACATGGCAGTCAAATGGAACCAACAGCACTTGTCGGTCATGTCAAGGAAATTGTAATGAAAGAACACACCAGCCCCAAGAAACTTATGTGTTGTTCTGAGCTGTTTCGTAACTTTATTGTAGTGATGAAATAAACAGATGAGTTGAAAAAAGATTTTTAGCAACTTTTAACACAGATGTACTAGAGGCAAGACTTGTTCACTGTTTCGGTGGCTGTTGAATCAACTATGTGGTAAATGTATCTTAATTTGTGTCTAATGTGAGATGATATGGATGACTTACAAGAAGTCTAATGTTTATGTGTGAACTGATTATTTTTTTCTTTATGAAAGTTGAACTGTCCGTCTGAAGTTTGGGATGAGATTATCTCGAAAACTATACATTGAGTAAAAATAGTGGGTAAGATGAGTTCATAAGCTCAAAGGGGGCCATCAAATAATACTACATGTGACCCCCATCCCCCACCCCCTTGCGTGAGGGGCAACTTTTAAATCTTAAATGGAAACACCATTTTTTATTGCAGATTCGTATTCTCAATAAAAAAGTAATCAAGTTTCATCTGATACATTTTTTTAAACCACTGACAGATAGCACTGGAATCAAGAAACTTTAAAATTGGGAAAGAACTCCAATTTATTTAGAATGATTAGATAAAGATGCATCAAATTGATGCAAAATGTGCACCAATTCTTTCATTACACCAAATTAAGATTTTTTTTTTCTTTTTTTACAAAAAAAATTTTTGATAGAGGAAGGGGAATGGTATTAAAGTTTCGTTAGGGAACTCTTCACAACACCATTACTCACCCGACTGTGGTGCTACCATCGCCAAACTGCGAACTATTGCTCAGTATAAAGGTCGGTTCATTGTGATCTGACGTCACTTCACTTTCCAATTGTGAACCGTAAACATCAACTGACTAAAGTAAATTATTCTTTAGCAAAACATGGCTCACTATCCTCCTTCAGAGACTGTTGATGTGATGTTAATTTTAGATGAATGTCATAACAATTATGATGCAGCTGCACAATTGTATGCCGATCGTTTCCCAAACAAACGACATCCAAGCAAAAACATTTCAAGCTTGTCGAGAGCAGTTTCGAATAATGAATATGTGCACCATCCAACTTGTCATTGTGAATACAGTGAAAATTACGCTGTTGCCCATACCATTCTCGCATGTGTTGAACTGGATCCTGAAATTAGTAGTCATGCGATTCAGAGACAAACTGGAATACCGAAATCGACTGTTTTGAGGATTTTGAAGGCACATAAATATCATGCTTATCATATCACACTGACACAGGCATTAATGCTGAAATATATGCAAATACACGTGCATTTCTGCCAATGGGCCTTGGAAATCACAAGAGGTGACAATGATTTTTTTAGATAATGGAAAATTAAACCATCATGATTGTCAATGGGTCTGTGCCAGTGTGGTTTGACAGAGGACCAATATTGACAATCAACACAGATGGTGGTTAATGGTCTGGTGTGAAACTTTAAATGGTTTACTTGATAGGACCATATTTTTTGGGTGAAATGTCACTAGGGAATCTTATTTACAACTTCTCTACAATGATTTGTTGGAGCTAATGGAAGATGTTGATTTAGAAACTAGGCAGTGAATGTGGTTCCAACAGGACAAAGCAGCTCCCCATTATGCTAAAAATGTGTGTAACATTTTAAATTTACAGTACCCTGGTAAGTGGATAGGACGCAGCGGACCAATTCAGTGACCTCCATGTTCACCAGACCTAACATCTCCTGATTTTTTCTTGTGGGGTTATTTAAAAATTATTGTCTGTGAAAGACAGCCCACAACCTGAAACGATATGGAGCAACGCATTCAAAGAGCATGTGCAGCCATACCACAGGATGTGCTGCTCAAAACTGTGTACAACTTTTGCAGACAATTGACTTTATGCATTGAAGCAAATGGGGATAATTTTCAACAATTTCTTTGTGGCTAATTTCATTAATTAAGCACCCCAAATTGTGAGAGGCAAGGGGACTCTCACTAATGAAGCAACCCATGGGAACATCATTCCACTACATCCATGTTGTCGTTCCTGGGTAATGCTAAAAGTAGGATACAGTACGTTTTGTACAAAAATAGGTTAATTTGGCATAACAAAACATTTGGCACACATTCTTTAGTGATTTTACGCATCTTTCTTGGATGATTCTAGATAAATCAGAGTTCTTCCCCAATTTTACTTTTTTCTCTATTTCAGTACCATCTGTCAATGGTTTAAAAAACTGATTCAGACAAAACTTGATTACTTTTTTATGAAGAATTCAAATCTGGAATAAAAAATGGATGTTTCTGTTTAATATTTAAAAGTTGCCCCCTGCCCCGCTCAATGGGGCAGGGGATGGAGGTTAAGTCTAGTATCATTTGATGTCCCCCTTTGAGCGTATGAACTCTTCTTACCCACTACTTTTACTCAATGTATAGTTTTCAAGATAATCTCATCCAAAACTTCAGTTGGATCACCCTGTATATATTCCTTTAACTACCATCATTCTTTGGAGAAGAAGTTTTTGGAGACTGACATAGAGCCAGCTATCCAGACAAGAAGATCAGCTAAGCATGCCAAGTAAGTCCATGCATGTAAAAGAAGTGAGAAGGTTGCAATCCAACTTCACACATTCTTGTGGTCAAAAACATTAGAATGTAGTGACCAGTGTGAAACGACCAAAGGAAAAAAGGAATTTCGATACAAAAACAAGAGAAAATCTATCAAGTGTTTCAATAGCAACCAAGCATAACAAGACAAAAGAACTATTTCAAGGAATTGGATTCTGCCTAAATATCCAATGAAGAAAATTTGTAACTGTAAATAAGGGAGAAGAAGTGAAAAAACCACAATGAGTAAAAACTGGAGAGTTGATCTCGACCTATTAGTTTAAGAAGAGATATGCCTAGAATGGTATGTAGCAGCGAATGGAAAAGTAACAACCAAACTAATGTCTTACACCCAAACATGTGGAGAGAACAATGCAGTTGCTCTTATAACATTAACAGAAATATGCAGGGTGAAAGTAGTGAAAAATGACAGATGAATGTTGTGGTGACACCACAAGGCACCAAACTTGCTAGGTTGTAGGTTTCAAATCGGCCGCAGTCTATCAGGACACATTGGACCCACGAGTTGCCACTCTCAATGCTAGCAGAAAAAGTGCCGCCACTCAGCTGGTCTTAAGAGACAGGCTAGCTCACTGGCCAGTTCTACAGCCAACTTTGAAGCCGTAACAAGTGAACCATTCCTATTAGAGATCTCATTTGCAGAGATACGCTAGTTAGCACAGCCTTCAGCTAAGTCAGTAGCTATGACCTAGCCGGGTGCCACTTACAGTTTACACATTGAAAATTGATCTATATGCGTGAAGCAATCAGAATTGTAAAGAATTATTCAGTCTATAACTACACTTCTAAATATTATTGTACAAAGTCAAGATCAACGTTCACTGCTGATGCTGAATTAAAGCTAAGTATTTAATTGTATTCCTGTCTACTAACTTTCTAACCACCTAAGTTACAGATACATCCCATCAAGTATAGTTCATTGATCCTCATGTGAGCCCACGTGATCAACACTGCAATTAATGGCCACACGGCATAATCAGACTAAGAGTCAAACTGTGTGACTCAACCGGGTCACCCTTTTCCCACGAGGCCCATAGTTCCGCCTCATACATAACAAATGTGTGTGGCAATAAAAAGGAAAACATTCCTGCAAACACGAGCTAGTAAATTAGTCTTTAGTGATGTAACTGTAGAAGTAGCTGTGAATGGCCACTGATTTAAGTCAAATATATTTGTACTAAGTAGTATAAAATTTCTGAAGATAAACTTTTAAATTACCTAATTAGGCTCAAATATTATCCATGACCAACACATGTACATTTCCTTTAACAGGTAATTGTGTGAAACAGATATTGCCAAGTAATGTCATGAAGTAGTATTGAACTTCCTGTTCAAATACCCCATGGATGAAATCTTAGCACAATTAAATGAGGAAAGTTTGCATTTAATGGAAATTTTCACTAAGCCAGACAGTATTCCATATGAGGCAGTGGCAAGACCATATATTTTCACTCTTGCTCACCATTCACTTCTCCTTATGATACATCCTGTCCAAAACTTAACTGAACAGGAGGATAATGCTAAATACATGGAGAGACCAAATACAATTGCTCCAGCAGGAAAATTCTAAATACATGTCAGATGTACACCTAGCCATGTTTAGGGAGGAACACAGTTTCTCTCAAAATATTAACAGAAACACACAAACATTAACTCAACAGATGCATTATGTACCTACTCTAACTATCCAGACCTAACCAGTGTTGAAGATGATGCTGGGAGTGTGCTTAAATGAACTTGCATTATGAACTCAGAGAAATGTAATAACATGGTAAGGCAATACATGGAGAAAATACTGCATATGAGTAAAAACCCCCAATGACCGACTCTGCTATCGAGTTTTATATGTTCATCTCTCACATGTATGCTTGCTCTTCTGAAACTGGTGCCAGGGACCTGCACCCACAGATTGGGGATCTCGTAGGAACAGGATGGAGTGGAAGCACTTCTGCAACACCGGCGACCAGATAATGCTAAGCAACTTGAGGTTTGCATCAGAAATGATTTACATGAGCAAAGCATATTCTGTTGTTACTACTTACCGGAGTATACAACAACTACCTTCACTTGTCCTGTTTCAAATTCAAATTTAAACGGCCCTGTGCACTATGGGACTCAACATCTGAGGTCATCAGTCCCCTAGAACATAGAACTACCTAAACCTAACTAATCTAAGGACATCAGACACATCCATGCTCGAGGCAGGATTCCAACCTGTGACTGTAGCAGGTGCGCAGTTCCAGACTGAAGCGCCTAGAATTGCTCGGCCACCATATCCTGTTTCCTCTGAGGTTAAGTCACCTGAGGCCATCACCATCCATATACCCCAATCTGCTTCTTCCCATAAGTTCTAGTCCAATCTCATTCCTTATTTTCTCATTCAGAATTCTTGAACATACTGAAATACAGTTGATCCAGTAATTCATTACAGACTACAATACCCTAGTCCCAGAACAGTCTGGATTCTGTGGATTCTGCACCGAGCATTCCACGATCCACTAATTCCTGCACTCAGCAGATGGCATCCTCATGGCAAAGTATCAGCGATAAAGCACTACATTAGTGTTCCGGAAACAGAGAGAACTTTTGACCCCATCTCCTGTGATTACATAATATTTAAATCACACACCATATTGTAACCAGGATACTTGCTTATAATGATCGATATGTTTCTGGGGTGGGATGATTCTCTGTTAGGAATGTCAAACATCACAGCAGCATAAATTTGATTAAGGCTAGAATTCTGTAGATTGTGTGCAATCCCGCACTGTAATATCTACACAAAAATGTCCCCAAAGCGTTTGGTAGATGATATTACCCTGGGAAATAGGTTATTCCACAAAAATGGAAATAAAGCCAGACAAATACTGTAATTCAGGAGTATACAAAATAAACTGAAATGGCTGAGACAAGTTTTATATAGGACAAATGAGGAGCAGATCCATGACAAGTTTTAGGGAGTAATCCTATGATAGAAAAGGAAGTGCATATACAATGCACTTCTAATGGAGAAGCATAAGTTATGTCACCTAAATGAAAGCATGGAAGTGTGGTGTAGAGCCCCAAAGGGAGAACCTAGAAATTTTGAACCACAAAAAAACACAGGTCCACAATCTTAACGAAACAAAATAAATTTAGCCCTAAACGGTTTTTTGACATTTTTCCAGAATTGCTGGTGTAATGTATGCCAACTGTGGCATGCTCTCCTGCTGCTGACTGGGCCACACCTCACCTCAGATCTGCTGGTCTGGCGGATTCACTGCTGGTTGCACAGTAAATGACCAACACTTGGAAGTTAGTTGCTGGTGCTTCCACAAGATAGAGTGGCCTCCAAAATATTTGAATTTAATAGTGAGGTTCTTTTTTCTATTAAGAAAATAATATATTTTACAAGTCTACATCTGTTAGTGTATTCTTTGGTAAGCTTTAGTTCATAAGGCACAGTTTTTCTATCCATTATACAAGCCTAATTGTAACAATACTACTTCTATTTATTATTATTATTATTATTATTATTATTATTATTATTATTAAATACTGCCATTTCATGTGCCTGATGTGTAGATAATATTAACAGATTCAGTGATTACTTGGTAAGTTTGGGTCCACTGTACATGGACTACATGTCATATCTAAAAAGTTGTCCCATTAGTAAGAAATTTTACTGAATTTAACCCTGTTTTATAATTTGAATGTGTATATTTGTAATTTAACTTATTTCTGCTTTTTAATAATTATAACTAGAAGAAGGAAAAATACAATAATAAAAAAGTGAAACTAGAAGGCAATGTTTCCCACATCAGTGCTGCCTGTAAGCTAGAACTCAAATCTTTGTATTAACTTTCAACCAGTTATTAAGTGACGTGCTGATTAGACATAGATTTCAATATTGACACTGAATTATGCTTCACAAGTTCGAAGTTTCTTTGTGAGTGAACCTTTAAAATAATTTTTACTTTTTAAATTTTTTGAGCTCAATGTCGTTAACAAGCATCTATCACTCTTTATGTTCCTTTAATCGTTATTGCAGATATCTCATGAAGACAATGAACAAAGACCATATTTTTAATGATCTAGACAGTTTTATTTGCTTCAAAAGTTTCATTGGAGTGAAGGATGATCCCAGTACATTCATTTCTGCTAATATTTATTTTATGTAGATCCTACTAATACCATGTGAACACATTTGTGTAGCTACTGTTGCATTTTTAGCATTTGCAAGGAAGAATGCTCTAGTCACTAACACTAGTAAGCATAACCCAGGGGCAAGAAGTAACACCATTCAAAGCAAAACTAAATACCCAATCTGTGACAAGCTGGTGTCCACGGTTCTTCAAATTGTCATGGTGTAAAGACTGTTCCATTAAATTTTTGGCATTCACCCACATAAATTCTGCTTTTTGTTCTTCTTCTTCTTCTTCTTGTAATATTTTGGCTGAATACCATCCAGCCATCTTCAGAGAGATCAGAGGTGACTGACACTCAAGCACTTGCTCTGTCATTTTTAACTCTAAGACTGAGCCACTGAATATGCGGCCTTAATGAGCTACAACAGATTTCTGCTTGTAATGCATTGTATGAGGTTTGCTAATATTTCCACTCAAAATGAAAGGAAAAACTTGACAGCATAACCGCTGTCAGAAAGTGTCCACATTCCTTTGCAATCAACCTGAAGTGATCATATAATCCTGCTGATTATGTGACAATCAATGAAATGTACACAAGCTGCCAGTAGTGGAAGACATGTTAGAGAAAAAAATTGACCATCCTAGGCACTCTGCACAAGAAGGAAAGAGAGATCCCTCCTGAATTTCACATCTAAGAGATCAACCTGTGGAGTTTCAAAACTTGGCTTCCAAGCTAATAAATCTCTTGTCTTGTACCCAACAAAAAGTAATTGTTCACTGATACTCGTGTCCACAATGCATGATATCAACCCTGAAACAGGAAATCCAGGTATCACTATTAAATTACAATCACACTGAAGGAGGAATGGATACTGTGGATAAAATGATTATAGGTTATGCTGTTTCCAAATTTAGGAGTTGGCCTATGGTGTTAGTTTATAGTATGCTGAACATGTGTGTCGTGTTGTGGTCTTCAGTCCAGAGACTGGTTTGATGCAGCTCTCCGTGCTACTCTGTCCTGTGCAAGCTTCTTCATCTCCCAGTACCTACTGCAACCTACATCCTTCAGTATCTGTTTAGTGTATTCATCTCTTGGTCTCCCTCTACGATTTTTAGCCTCTACATTGCCCTCCAATACTAAATTTGTGATCACTTGATTCCTCGGAACATGTCCTACCAACCAGTCCCTTTTTCTTGTCAAGTTGTACCACAAACTCCTCTTCTCCCCTATTCTACTCCGTACCTCCTCATTAGTTATGTGATCTACCCATCTAATCTTCAGCATTCTTCTGTAGCACCACATTTCGAAAGCTTCTATTCTCTTCTTGTCCAAACTATTTATCGTCCATGTTTCACTTCCATACATGGCTACACTCCATACAAATACTTTCAGAAACGACTTCCTGACACTCAATGTTAACAAATTTCTCTTCTCCAGAAACACTTTCCTTGCCATTGCCAGTCTACATATTATATCCTCTCTACTTTGACCATCATCAGTTATTTTGCTCCCCAAATAGCAAAATTCCTTTACTACTTAAAGTGTCTCATTTCCTAACCTAATTTCCTAACCTAATTTGCTCAGCATCACCCGATTCCACTACATTCCATTATCCTCATTTTGCTTTTGTTGATGTTCATCTTATATCCTCCTTCCAAACCACTGTCCATTCCGTTCAACTGCTCTTCCAAGTCCTTTGCTGTCCCTGACAGAATTACAACATCATCGGTGAACCTCAAAGTTTTTATTTTTTCTCCTTGGATTTTAATACCTACTCCGAATTTTTCTTTTGTTTCCTTCACTGCTTGCTCAATATACAGAATGAATAACATCGGGAAGAGGCAACAACCCTGTCTCAATCCATTCCCAACCACTGCTTCCCTTTTAAGTCCCTCGACTCTTATAACTGCCATCTGGTTTCTGTACAAATTGTAAGTAGCCTTTCGCTCCCTGTATTTTACCCCTGCCACCTTCAGAATATGAAAGAGAGTATTACAATTAACATTGTCAAAAGCTTTCTCTAAGTCTACAAAAGCTAGAAACATAGGTTTGCCTTTCCTTAATCTTTCTTCTAAGGTAAGTCGTAGGGACAGTATTGCCTCACGTGTTCCAATATTTCTGTGGAATCCAATCTGATCTTCCCTGATGTTGGCTTCTACCAGTTTTTCCATTAGTCTGTAAAGAATTCGCGTTAGTATTTTGCATCCATGACTTTTTAAACTGATTGTTTGGTAATTTTCACATCTGCCAGCACATGCTTTCTTTGGGACTGGAATTTATTTATTCTTCTTGAAGTCTGAGGGTATTTCGGCTGTCTTATACATCTTGCTCACCAGATAGTAGAGTTTTGTCAGGACTGGCTCTCCCAAGGCTGTCAGTAGTTCTAATGGAATGTTATCTACTCCCAGGGCCTTGTTTCAACTCAGGTCTTTCAGTGCTCTGTCAAACTCCTCACGCAGTATCTTATCTCCCATTTCATCTTCATCTACATGCTATTGCATTTCAATAATATTGTCCTCAAGTACATTGTCCTTGTATAGACCCTCTATATACTCCATCCAGCCTTCTGCTTTCCCTACTTTGCTTAGAACTGGGTTTCCATCTGAGCTCTTGATATTCATACAAGTGGTTCTTTTTCCTCCAAAGGTCTCTTTAATTTTCCTGTAGGCAGTATCTATCTTACCCCTAGTGAGATAAACCTCTACATCCTTACATTTGTCCTCTAGCCATCCCTGCTTAGCCATTTTGCACTTATGCTGAACATAACTGGGCCAAATTGCCAAATTTTGTATTCACTTTCGCAACCAAAAGGAAATGTCATAATTCAATGTATTTATCTGAAGAATTTCCATTGGCAAATGAACACTTGAAGAATAGAAATTCAGGTATCAGTCCTCATTGAGATGATTTCCAACCTAAGAAAGAAATTCCCTTCAGAAGCTGTCATTGACACACCAGAGCCATCAGAGATGAAGAAGAATGGATGTTACATGTGTGTGGAAGGAAAAAAAAGGCAACTCCATGATAAAAGTTTGTATGAAGTGCAGCACGTTTACTTGTCAAGCACATCTGACTACAGAGCCTTTGTGTGTTGCATGTCATAGAGAGGAGACTGACTAGATGTGTTGTGTCAGCTGTCTAATGACACTCTTATCAGTGGTCATGTGAGTATTGTCACACCCATTGCTCGGTTGGTTGATTTTGGGGAAGGGACAAAACAATGAGGTCATTGGTCCTACTGGATTATGCAAGAATGGGGAAGAAAATTAGCCATACCCTTTCAAAGGAACCATCGCAGCATTTGCCTGAAGTGAATCATGGAAAACCTAAATCAGGATAGCTGGATGCAGGTTTGAACCATTATCTCCCAAATGTAAGTCCAGTATGCTAACCACTTCACCACCTCCCTCGGTGTGTCACTCACATGAAAGAGATCCTGGACCTACACACCGCACAGACAACTGTATAGACAGACATATGGTAAGGGCTCCAGTGGCAGTTCATAGAGCTACCACACACAGATAAGAGGTCTTGTGAGCCCACATGTGCCAACATGAACTGTTGAAAATTGGTTATTAGCAGTCGGGCTAGCCTATCTCCCAACCACGGCACAGCATCGATTTGCACTGTTCATGCTATCAGAGGATCATTTGGATGACAGCATGGTGTGTCATAGACTTCAATGATGAAAGCAGATTCTGCCTGCAAGCAAGTGATGCTCATTTGCATGTATGACAGACCTGGTGAGCGATGTCTCATAAACATATTTCATTCGAGGCACACTGGTCCCACCACAGTCCTTACGTTTGGAGTTGCGATAAGCTACAACTCTCGTTTATCTTTGCATTTATGAAAGTGATGTGAACCATTGATCTGTA